>NC_137324.1:174748179-175348179 GCF_965287045.1 Carcharhinus amblyrhynchos | reverse complement strand
ACATATATGAGAGCATCTTAGCCTATCCCTGTAATTCCAAGTATTTATCCTGCTTATCCTGCCAAAGCTGCGCTTCTTGGATGCTAAGGGGCAATTTAGCACGCCAAATCAACCCAAGAATGTAATGATGACAGAAAGGCTTTCGCACCCCTGTTGACTGACACAAGACTCAGTTCCCTATCACAGAACTACAGGTTAAATCATCTGCTATCTCTACTTCCAAGTGCCGGGATCCCGTGCAGTTATGTCGGAAGCCTTTCAGACGAAGGTCTCTGTCTCTATTCTGCATTGAAGGATAAAAAAAAATACACTGTCCAGGTCAGTCTTTTATTTCCCACGCTCCGAACACTCGTCCCCTGTTGCAGAGCAGAGTATTAACGGCAACTTTCTCCAGTTTCCCGAAACTGCAAACAGTCCAGAATTCAATGGTCCCATCCTTCCTAATCAGGCAAATGAAAATCCATGTCAATAAATTGAAGACACAGAGACATAAACGTTGCGCTGTGTTTAATAGCACAAAGTCTAACTTGTGCAGATAAAATACTGTGTGGTTACATTAGCCCCAGACGATTCTCAGTCCCAGCAGAGAGCAGAGTAGCCAGTTGCAACCTGTGTCAATATGGCTGTAATGTATTAATGGACTCTGGATGTAGAAATACTTTCGGTGTCCCTGGGGATGCTGAAAGTTTATGACCGAAATGTTCCATCTTAAGTGGACTCGTTAACAAAGCAAGAAAGAAAATTGAACTCTTTAGCACAGCATTAGCAGAGTTGAAGAAGTTGAATCAATACCACTGCCAAAAGCAAAAAGGTTGATCGAGTCAGGTGGCCATGGAAGTCTAACATGCGTCTGGCTCATGCAGGGAAATGTGAACGTAACTAGCATTAGATAAGGCAATACGCAGGGCGGCACGGTGGCACAGCGATTAGCACTGTTGCATCACAGTGCAGGGGACTCAGGTTCGATTCCCAGCTTGGGTCATTGTCTGTGCAGTGTTTGTACCTTCTCCTCGTGTCTGCGTGGGTTTCCTCTGGGTGCTCTGGTTTCCTCCCACTGTCTGAAAAATGTGCATTTACCTGAACAGACGCCGAAGTGTGGCAAGTAGGGGGATTTCACAGTAACTTCATTGCAGTATTAATGTAAGCCAACTAGTGGCACTAATAAATACACTTTCCAAAAAAATGAAGATGACCTGGAATTTTAGCCGTATGATTCTTATGACAGTCACTAAAAATGCTGCAGGTTAATGTCATGATTGCTTATTCACAGATTGTGGTGATTTTAAAATCAAGGAAAGAAAAAGGGCTGAGATTTTCCAGCTGCAGGATCTCCCAGTTCCACTGATGCCGTGGGTTCTCCAGCAACGAGCAGAAGGAAAACTAGTCCACTACGACGTGAATGGAAGATCCAGCGCTGGCGAACGGTGGTCCATCTCTGTCAGCCGTGTGCTGGAGAACGGGGGGAATCCAAGGGCGTGCATTTATATAGCACCTTCCAAGCCATCCCTGAGCTCTTTACAGTCAAATTTGCCACCGCAAGGTTCCACAAAATGGCAATGGGATAATAACCAGATAATCTACGTTCAGATATTGCTATGGTAAGAATTCTCACAACAGGTTTATTTGGAATCACGAGCTTTCGGAGTGCTGCTCCTTCACTCACCTGATGAAGGAGCAGTGCTCTGAAAGCTCGTGATTCCAAATAAACCTACTGGACTTTAACCTGGTGTTGAGAGACTTGTTACTGTGCCCAATCCAGTCCAATGACAGCACTTCCACAGCGTGGACATTGCTAAGTAATGGCCCCCAGAGTCCATCGATTTTCTTCGAAACAGTGATTTGGATTGTTTTCTGACCATGTGAGAGAAGAAACAGAGGGTGAGGTTTTCCAGACCCGCTAGCTACCAGGGTCATCCAGCCCCTCTGGGGACCAATGGGCTTTTGGCTGGGCTGCCAAATCTCCTGCAGCGGGTCACACAGCAATGGGGCTGGAAGATACTGGAAGGCCTCAGAGCTGCTTTGGAGTGTCAGTCTAGATTTGATCTCTAAGGTTCTGAGGTGGGACTTACACCCACGACTTGCTGACTCAGGCTAGTGTGGTACCTACTATGGACTTCATAAAACAACTTGATGCATCCAGCACCTGCCATTAGTTATCACCAAAGTTGCACTATTCAGCTCTACAATTGAAGATGATCTGCTAGAAGTCACCTGTGGTCACAGGCTTTTCCATCACTCTCCTGATGTCTATTCATCATTTGCTGAACACATTTTTGACCGTGGTAGCCTGTCAGTTGGCATGTCTGAGGTTGAAAAACCAAAGTGACAAATGTTTGCGTAGCAATCTTTACACAAGACTTCTCAGACAAAATAAATCATTTCAGTCAAGGGGTCAGTTTCTCCATTTCCCATTACAGGCTGCACATTTCAAATAAAGTTCATTTATTAGTTTCACAAGTAGGCTTAGGTAATTCTGCATTAGACAGTGCAAGTGGAGAGAGAGATAATCACAGGTTAAAAAGGTGTGATTGTAGAGACACTGCAGAATCGCTGAGCAGAAACTGATAGCCAAGTTCCGCACACATGAGGACGGCCTCAAACAGGATCTTGGGTTCATGTCACACTACATGTAATCACCACCATTTGGCCTGGGCTTGCAAAATCCTACTAACTGTGCTGGCTTGAGACAATTCACACCACTTTAACCTGTCATTGTCTCTCTGTCCACTCGCACTGTCTGTACCTGTAAAGATTGATTACCTGGAAAGACTCACATTCCAACCATTACCTTGCAGTTGTGTCTCTGTCTATATATGCCGTGTTTGTGAAACTACCTCCCCACTCACCTGATGAAGGAGCAGTGCTCCGAAAGCTTGAAATTCCAATTAAACCTGTTGGACTTTAACCTGGAGTTGAGATTTCTTACTATGAAAATAATAGCAATAGCAAGGGCAAGAAAAGACTGTTTGGTCCTTAAGAATGATCCAATTGAGTAATTAAGACATATTCCATTTCCAATTGGCTTTGGGAAGGCAGTGACTAATGGGAAGAGAGTGGGGAAGGGGTGGGATGGTTGCAAGTCATGTGATGAGACTTCCTGGAACATAGCCAATCAGAATTGGCAACAGCAACTTGCAAATGTGTTTCAAATTATGCTTATTGGAGAATAATTATTAATTTTCTTTTCTCCAACCTTCCCCCACAGCTACATGACTAACATCTCATTCAAATGAAACAACAGTTTTTTTTTACTCATGATTTTCTCATCATTTTACCCTTGAAGGAAAGAAAATTGTAAAGTTGGACACTGCGTTATCGCTTTATAATCAAGCTGTCTGGAACAGCTGGAAACCTAAACTGAATGGGAAGCTGTTCAAACCTTCCACTTATATCCAGGCAAATATCTTTCTATTGGAAAGAGACCTTCTTCAAACAGAATCACCGAGGGAGAGAACCGCTCTTTAAACAGAATCCCTGAGGAAGCGATCCCCTCTTTAAACAGGGTCCCCAAGGAACAGAGTCCCTCCTTAAACAGGGTCCCTGTGGGAGGGACTCCCTCTTTAAACAGGGCTCCTGACATAGAAATACCACTCTTTAAAGAGAGTCCCTGATCAAAAGATTCCCTCATTTACCATTCAACATTTACAAAAAAACAAAAAATAGGATTCCTGATTGAGACACCACGTTAAACACCCCCTGATGGCGAGACAGAGGGTCTGATTTTTAAAAATCCATTCACTGGACGTGGGTATCATTGGCTAAACCAGCCCATCCTGAGTTGCCCTTCAGAAGGTGGTGGTGAACTTCCTTCTTGAAACACTCTACTCCACGTACTGTAGGTGCTTTGGATGTCGCTACAATACAAGGGATTTTCACCCAGCGCCAGTAAAGGAATGGCGTTTTAATTCCAAGTCAGGATTGTGAGTGAATTGGAAGGGAACCTGCAGGTGATGGTGTTCCCAGGTATCTGCTGCCCTTGTCCTTCTAGATGGTAGTGATCATGGGTTTCTAAAGTGCTGCCTAAGGAACCTTGGCAAGTTCCTGCAGTGCATCTTATGGATGGTGCACACAGTTGCCACTGTGCACCAGTGGTAGAGGGATTGAATGCTTGTGGAAGGGGTAGCAATCAAGCAGGGCTGTTTTGTCCTGGATGGTGTCAAACTTTGAGTGTTGTTGGAGCTTCACTCATCCAGGCAAGTGGAGAGTATTCCATTACACTCCTGACTTGTGCCTTGAAGTTGGTGGACAGGCTTTGTGCGGTCGGGAGGCGAGTTATTTGCCACAGGATTCCTAGCCTTTGGCCTGTTCTGCTAGGCACAGTATTTATATGTCTAGTCCAATTCAGTTTCTGGTCAATGGTTACCCCCAGGATATCAATAGTGGGAGATTCAGTGATGGTGATGCCATTGAAAGTCAAGAGACGATGTTTAAATCCTCTCTTGTCATTGCCTGGCACTTGTGTGGTCTGAATGTTACTTGCCACTTGTCAACCCAAGCCTGGTTACTGTCCAGGTTTTGCTGCATTTTGACATGAACTGCTTCAGTATCTGAGGAGTTACAAATGACACTGAACATAGTACAGTTATCAGCAACATCCCCACTTCTGACATAATAATGGAAGGAAGGTCATTGATGTAGCAGCTGAAGATGGTTGGGCCTAGGACACTCCCCTGAGGAACTCCTGTGTCCGAGAGCTGAGATGCTGATCTCTACAACCATCTTCCTTTGTGCCAGGTACGATTCTAACCAGCTTTCCCCTGATTACCACTGACTCCGGTTTCGGTAGGGCTCTTTGATGCCATACTCGGTCGAATGCTGCCTGGATGTCACTCTCACTTCATTGGAGTTTAGTTCTTGGTCCTTGTTTGGACCATGACTATAATGAGGTTAGGAGCTGAGTGACCCTGGCAGAACCCAAACTGAGTGCCAGTGAGCAGGTTAGTGCTGAGTAGGTGCCACTCAATAGTGCTGTTGATGACCCCTTTCATCACTTTGCTAATGATCGAGAGTAGACTGCTGGGGCAGTAACTGGCCAAATTGGATTTGACCTGTCTGTTGTGTACAGGACATACCTGGGCAGTTTTCCACATTGCTGCCAGCATTGTAACTGTACTGGGAGAGCTTGGCTAGGGGCATGGCAAGTTGTAGAGCACATCTTCAGGACAATTGTCAGAATACTGTCAGGGCCCATAGTGTCCTAGGCCTAACCATCTTCAGCACTTTCAGGATCCATATCATGGGGAATGAATCGATTGCCTCTCTCAGGCACACCTAAAGATCCCACAGAGTTTCAGCACCCTAGCCAATATTTATCCCTCAATTAACATCCTGGGGAGACTGTCCTTTAATACGTTACTGTTTGTGGTAACTTGCAAATCTACAATGCAACACCAATTGCATTCAAAAGTACTTCTGTAAAGCACTGACTGGGGTCATGAAGGGAGGTCCACAGAAGCAGGTCTTTTTATTAAATGAGGGGACTGGGAAATCAGAAGTGGACAATAGGGGAATAGATGTAGCCACTGTGGATGCTTCGAAATATGTGTATTCACTTTGGGAATAAATTCCAGACAAAGCACATTTCATCAAAAGGGACCAAATAAGGAAATTTAGCATGTCGGCTACCACTCTCATCAACTTTTACAGATGCACCATAGAAAGCATCCTTTCTGGTTGTATCATGGCTTGGTATGGCTCCTGCTCTGCCCAAGACCGCAAGAAACTATAAAAGGTAGTAAACGTAGCCCAGTCCATTACACAAACTAACCTCCCGTCCACTGTCTCTGTCTACACTTCCCGCTGCCTTGGCAAAGCAGCCAGCACAATTAAGGACCCCACGCACCCCGGACATTCTCTCTTTCACCTTCTTCTGTTGGAAAAAAGATACAAAAGTCTGAGATCACATTACAAACTAATTCAAGAACAGCTTCTTCTCTGCTGCCATCAGACTTTTGAATGGACCTACTTTTATTAAGCTGATCTTTCTCTACAGCTATGACTGTAACACTACATCCTGTACCCTCTATTTCATTGTCCCCTATGTATTCTATGAACGGTATGCTTTGTATTGCACGCAAGAAACAATATTTTTCATTGTATCGCAATACATGTGATAATAATAAATCAAAGCAAATCTAAAGATGATAGGACAGATGCCCAACTAAAATGCACGCTAGCTAAGACACATTTCAAGGCACTGTCCATCCTCCCCTGCCATACCATCTATCCAACTTCCCTCCGAAGGACAGGCGATCAAAATACTTGTAATTAAGGTGTTTTTTTTATTGCTTTCTTATTCGCTTTACGAGACTTATAAATCATAGAAACTCTCAGTACAGAAAGAGCCCATTGAGTCTGCACCGACCACAATCCCACCCATGCCCTACCCCCATATCCCAACACATTTTACCCACTAATCCCTCTAACCTACGCATCTTTGGAGGCTAAGGAGCAACGGCCAATCAACCTAACCCGCACATCTTTGGACTGTGGGAAGAAACCGGAGCACCCGGAGGAAACCCACGCAGGAACAGGGAGAATGTGCAAACTCCACACAGACAGTGACCCAAGCCGGGAATCGAACCTAGATCCGTAGAGCTGTGAAGCAGCAGTGCTAACGCGCCACCCTACAGACTTACACATTTTGAAATCTCGATTAACTATAACGGAGAAACAGATTGTTGTGTGTGTGTGTGTGTGTGTGTGTGTGTGTGTGTATATATATATATAGGGGGTGCCGTGGTTGGTGTGTGTGGAATTCAACACAGCATTTCAAACAGTAACCATCTGTTCGTCACAGTAATTCAAAGAGGCACTGGCTTCTTCTAGGGTTTCCTCAGACATCCAGCGAGGAACAAGAGGCTCGAATCCATGCTGTTCTCTGACAGGAACACAGCAGCAGCCAGCCCCAGTTCCACATGTTCCTCATCAGCCAAGAAAGTGCGGATTTTTTGCAGCTGCCAGTTTGCTGAATTCCAAAATCCGGCCCACCATCATCTCTCAGACAGAGAGAGAAAAGAAAAAGAGGGAGAGAAAATAACACAAGCTACCAGCGTGGGGTGAGGGGGTGGGGGTTGTGTTTTTAAACACTTAACATGTGATCCAACCCGCTGTGTTGAATTAGAGGAGCTTTCAAGGAGAAAATGAGACATATTAAAAGTTGATTACCCCCCATTTAATAAACCAGTGACCGAGCTTGCAAAAAAGTCGGGGCCAATTAAAGGCATAAAGAGTATTTCCTCCCTATCTCTCTACCACATGAAAGAAGGGACAGGTTGACTCTCCAGGCTGAGCTCAGATCGTGGCAGGTAGTTTTTCCATGCTAGCTTTACTGGAAAGACAATTAGTTCAGCAAACCACACGGGCCTCTGCGACAGGCAACACTGCCAACTTACTGAACTGTTTTATTCTTGTCTGGTTCTGAGGCATCAGGAATAACACAGTGCTGGTTACGGTATGGGTGCGCATTTTATTTCTCACGTTGCTGGATTGTAGAATAGCTTTCAGGGTAGTGTCTATGTGGTTAATTCTCGGTGATATCCTGAGCACTTAATTTGTCAGCACAATAATACAGACCCGGTAACTCACTGCAAATTGTGGGCTCATCCCCTCAATGGGCGAACACCTCCGAATGCGGTTCATCGCACAATGGATAAACATCACTCAATGTCACAGTCGCTTCCAACATTAGCTTCTGTTGAATTAGTCATTAGCACAGCTTTTCAGGCACATCTCCTGTGCAGAATTTACAGCAGAGAAACAGGCCACTCAGCCCCATCGGTCAATGCTAGAGTTGATGCTCCCCAGGAACCTCCTTCATAGAAACACAGAGGATAGGTGCAGGAGGCCATTCAGCCCTTCAAGCCTGCTCCACCAATCATCACAATCATGGCTGCTCGTCCTACTCAATAGCCTAATTCTGCTTTCTCCCAACAACCCTTGACTCTGTTCGCCCCAAGGGCTATGGAAAGCATTCTTTCTGGTTGTATCAGAGCTTGGCATGGTTCCTGTGCTACCCAAGGCTGCAAGAAACTACAACAAGTCACGAATGTAGCCAATCCATCACACAAACTAGCCTCCCATCCATTGACTCCTCCTGCTGCCTCAGCAAAGCAGCCAGCATAATTAAGGATTCAACACACCCCAGACATTCTCTCTTCCACCTTCTTCTGTTGGGAAAAAGAGACAAAAGTCTGAGGTCATGTACCAACCGATTCAAGAACAGCTTCTTCCCTGTGACCATCAGCCTTCGATATCAACCCATCTTGCATTAAGTTGATGTTTCTCTATACCCTAGCTATGACTGTAACACTATATTCTGCACTCTCTCATTTTCTTCTCTATGAACGGTATGCTTTGTCTGTATCCCACAAGAAACAATACTAATAAATGTGACAATAATAAATCAAATCAAATCAAATCTAGCCACCTCTTGAATACATTCAATGTTTTGGCATCAATTACTTCCCGTGGTAATGAATTCCACAGGCTCACCACTCTTTGGGTGTAAAACTGTCTCCTCATCTCCATCTCAAATGGTCTACCCTGAATCCACAGACTGTGAACCCTGGTTCTGGACTCTGCCACCATGAGGAACATCCTTCCTGCATCTACCCTGTCTAGTCCTGTTAGAATTTTATAAGATCCCCCTCATTCATCTGAACTCCAGCAAAAATAACCCTAACCTAAATCAATCTCTCCTTATATGTCAGTCCCACCTTCCCCGGAATCAACCTGGTAAACCTTTGCTGCACCCCCTTGAGAGCAAGAACATCCTTCCTCAGAAAAGGAGACCAAAACTACACACAATACTCTAGGTGTGGCCTCACCAAGACTCTGTGCGATTGCAACAACATATCTCAGTTCCACCTCCATCTGGCCCTGTTCTTCTAATCCTTTCTCCAAGATGTTTATCCAGTTTCCCCTTCAATGCATCAATGGTACTTAACTCACCTCAACCACTCCCTGTGGCACTGAGTTCCATAATTTCCTCCATTTTCTCTTTTGGTCACAGAATCATGGAATCCCTGCAATGCAAAAGGAGGCCATTTGGCCCATCGAGACTGCAACATCTCTCCAGCAGTGTATTTTAGCCAGGCCAGGCCCCATCCCATCCCTGTATCCCTGTAATACATTTACCCTGCTAATTCCCCTAACCTATACATCTTGGGACACTAAGGGGCAATTTACCATGGCTAATCCACCTAATCTGCATATCTTTAGAGTGTGGGAGGAAACCGAAACACCCAGAGGAAAGTCATGCAGACATTGGGTGAACGTGCAAACTCCACACCATCACCCGATACCGGAATCGAACCCGGGTCCCTGGTGTTGTGAAGCTGCAGTGCTAACCACTGTGAGCAACACTTGCTGAGGTTTGTATACCGTTTGACTACTCACTGTCTCTAGTCCCCACCAGTATGGCAGATTACATGGGATCCCATGGTAGGAGGTAAAATAAAAAAGTAAAATAAGTAAACTCTCCTGTTAGCCTTCTGGATATTGGTATCAGCAAACTCTGAGCACAGTGCTGCCTTATGGTGCCAGGGACCCAGGTTCAATTCTGGCCTCAGGTCACTATCTGTGTGGAGTTTGGACATTCTCCCCATGTCTGCGTGGGTTTCCTCCGGGTGCTCCGGTTTCCTCCCACAGTCCAAAGATGTGTGGGTTAGGTGAACGGTCATGGTAAATTGACCCTAGTGCCACGGTGGGATTAACGGGGTAAATTTGTAGGGTTGCGAGAGTCGGGGCCTGGGTGGGATTGTGGTCGGTGCAGACTCGATGGGCCAAATGGCCTCCTTCTACACTGCAGGGATTCTATGATTCAGTCCCAACAGTGTTCAACAGCTGCCTTTCTCGTAACATCTTCTGGTTCTGATGAAAGAAAGGCTTTTATTTCTCTAGCACTTTTCACAACCACAAGACATCACTTTACAGCCAAGTAAAACATGCATCTGAAACATGGCAGCTAGCTTGCACACAAAATCTCCCAGAGGACACAACGTGTTGATGATCAGACAGTGATGTGTCTTGAAGGCTAAATATTGACTAGGACACTGCCCTTCTTTGGTACAACGTTATGGAATTTTTTTAAGTGCACCTGAAAAGACAGATGGAACCTCAGTCTAACTTTTTACCCAAAAGACAGCACTCACAACAGTGCAGCATTCCCCGAACACTGCGCTGGAGTGTCAGCTTGGCTTTGTGCTCACATCTCTGAAGTTGGACTCACAAACTTCCGACTCAAAGGCTACTCTACCGATCCAAAATTCTGACCTGGTGGGATTTTCCAGTCCCGCTGCAGTGAATGGAGATTTGGCCGAGTGCCAAATTCTCCATCCTCACGTGCGGCGGCAGCAGGGCGTGAACGGCCGGTAAGTTCGATCCCATTAACTCCACCTCCCGCTTCTCAAATGCCCAATCTAACCGAACAGTTCCAGCATTTTGTGTCTTAAAAGTCCAGATTACAAGGAACAGTACAGAACAGGCACAGGCCCTTTGCCCACCAAGCTTGCACTGATACGTGGTTTCTATCCCTCTTTTTGCCTTCTGTTTGTGTGTCTATCAAGATGTGCCTTGAATGTCATTGATGTTTCCACAGCCTTCACTGGCAGTACATTCCAGGCACCTGCTGCCCTCTATGTGAAAAACTTTCCCCACACATCTCCCTTAAACTTACTACCCCTCACCTTAAACCTGTGTTCTCTTACGATAGACACTGGGGAAAAAGCCTCTGACTATCCACCCTGACTATGCCTCTCGTTATTTTGCTGACATTGATCAGGTCAGCTCTCAGCCTCTGTCTTTCCAGTGAAAACAATCCGAGTTTATCCAACTTATTCACTTCTGTCAATAAAGGGATCGGAAATAGCAGGGAGAAAGGGTAAATCCAGAACATCCACATTACCAAAAATAGCATGACTGAGAACAGAGCTCCAAACCTGTCCTGGTCCCCCCCATGCTGATGCTATAGTTAGGAAAGCCCACCAACGCCTCAACATTCTCAGGAGACTAAGGAAATTTGGCATGTCCGCTATAACTCTCACCAACTTCTACAGATGCACCATACAAAGCATTCTTTCTGGTTGTATCAAAGCTTGGTATGGGCTCCTGCTCTGTCCAAGACTGCAAGAAACTACAAAGGGTCGTGAAGGAAGCCCAGTCCATCACACAAACCACCTCCCATCCATTGACTCTGTCTAGACTTCCCACTGCCTCGGAAAAGCAGCCAGCATATTCAAGAACCCCACGCACCCCAGACGTACTCTCTTCCACCTGGAAAAAGATATAACAGTCAGAGGACACGTACCAACCGACTCAAGAACAGCTTCTCCCCTGCTGCCATCAAACACTTGAATGGATGTACCTCACATTAAGTTGATCTTTCTCTACACTCTATGACTGTAACACTACATTCTGCACTCTCTCCTTTCCTTCTCTATGAATGGTATGCTTTGTCTGTATACAGTACAAGAAATAATACCTTTCACTGTATATCAGTACATGCGATAATAATAAACCAAATCAAAATCAAAATCAAATAAAATTAGTGCTACTCATTGAAGTGTCACACGAATGTTCACACTCTGAGATTTTGCAATGCATTTGAAAATTCTGTCGCTGATAACATGCTTGCTGAAAGCACCTTTCTTCAGGCTGGCCGAGCTTTTTACAAACACACTGTGGAACACCAGAAATATCCTATCCCATGAGGGAGGATCAAAGAAAATTGGGAATGAATACTCTTCACAAATGACAGAATGACAATATTCCTCATTAAGTGTTCTCACTCGTGGGAGAAACGTTTTTATTTACGTGAGCTTTACTAAACTTCAACTTCAGTCGGTTTGATGAGGATTCCGACAAGTACGACAATCGATTTAATCGTTCGAGCTTTCATCCCCGACTGACCAAAGTTTGACGCTCGTCGGATTAGGTCTGTCTTTGTTTAGTGGTTCGGATGGTGAAAAAGACTCACTGCGCCACTCATCGCATGTTCTTGTCGGAGGGAAAGAAAGCCAGTTTAATGTTGTACTCCTGCGTGCTGGGCTAAAAATAGCACGACAGTCAAAATACAAAGCCCCCTCAGTTAAGGCAGGTCTGCAGCAGCGGCTAGGAGGGAGACAGAGGGTGGAGGGAGCAGTTGCTATATTCACATGTGCAAAACATTTCTCATACCGAGTCCACGTGTGAGAACCTGATTTAAATCACGCCCGAAAAATATCCAAACATATGCTGCGCGATGCAAATCACTGCCACCTTTTGATGTCTATGTCTGAGCGTGTGATTCTACGGGAGGGTAGCACGAGTTGCTTTTCTCCAGGTGAGGAACGGGCTTGCGTGACGCATGTTATGCATTACACACAAGCTTTGATTCTTCTTAGATCTTGGGGCTTGATCGTGTTTTTGGTAAAATAATAGTCCTTTAGACCTCACTCCGAACCTTCAGGGCATTCAGGAATGACATCAATGATATCGCGTGTGTTCACACACAGATCATCTGGCGCTTTTGTAAGATGACACTCTGTTCTGAAGTCTCCTCCAAGGGATGACTTTTACCCTATGACCCGGCAGCTGGAGTCTCGAGTGACAACTGGAGCCTTGATTAGTACCTTGAGATGGTGAGCTGCTCTCCCCCCACCGCCACCACCACCCGCTGCACTCTTTACCTCGCTCTACCAAACCCACAGACAAAGAACAGGGATTAGAAGCACATTTAACAAGACATTGTAGCCTAATATCCTTATACAGGTTGTAAGTGGATCTTTATAAACCATCAGCGGCAACTTACCTCTTTACGGTGTGTGTTGCAAACAAAGAGATGGCTTAGGAAGCTTTACAGGTCAGTAGACAACAAGCTGGGATGGGGGAATTGGACTTATTTTTTTAAAAACTGAGCAATTTTTACACTCAAGACACTAAGCCAACGTCTGACAGCTGCCAACAGGTAATGGAACAACGGATTATGCAAAGTGTAATGAGTCATTCTGCTGTTTTCCAGAGTAATTCAGGTTTTTAGGTGTCCAGATCACCAACAAATCTGTCCTGGTCCCTCCATGCTGACACTATAGTTAAGAAAGTCCACCAACGCCTCTCCTTTCTCAGAACACTAAGGCAACTTGGCGTGTCAGCTATGACTCTCACCAACTTTTACAGATGCACCATAGAAAGCATTCTTTTTGGTTGTATCACAGCTTGGTATGGGCTCCTGCTCTGCCCAAGACCGCGAGGAACTACATCCATCACACAAACCAGCCTCCCATCCACTGACTCTGTCTACACTTCCTGCTACCTCGGCAAAGCAGCCAGCATCACTAAGGACCCCACACATTCTCTCTTCCACCTTCATCCTTCGGGAAAATGATACAAAAGTTTGGAGGTCATGTACCAATCGACTCAAGAGCAGCTTTTTCCCTGCTGCTGTCAGACTTTTGAATGGACTTGCCTTGCATTCAGTTGATCTTTCTCTGCACCCTACTATGACTGTAACACTACATTCTGCACTCTCTCCTTTCCTTCTCTACGAATGGTATGCTTTGTCTGTATAGCGCGCAAGAAACAATACTTTTCACTGTAAGTTAATACATGTGACAATAATGAATTAAATTAAATCAAAATAGCAGATGGATATCAGTAGTAGGGTTAACAAAAGTCCAGGGGTACCATTGTTAATTGTTGGAAAAACCCATCCGGTTCACTGACGTCCCTTTAGGGAAAGAAATCTGCCGTCCTTACCTGGTCTGGCCTACATGTACCTCCAGAAACACAGCAGTGTGTCTGACTCTCAACTGCCCTCTGAAATGGCCAAGGAAACCATGCAATTGTATCTATCACTCAATAAAGCAGCTCACCAATCAGGGCAAGTAATAAATGCTGATCAACCAGCAACACTCATGTCCCACGAATAAATAAACAAAAAAAAGCCCCGGAGTCTCCAGGTATTGAGGGGGGTCATGGCGGCACACTGGTCAGCATAGCTGCCTCACAGCGCCAGGGACCTGGGTTCAATTCTGGCCTTGGGTGACTGTCTGTGCAGAGTTTGCACGTTCTCCCCATGGGTTTCCTCCGGGTGCTCCTTGTTTCCTCCCACAGTCCAAAGATGTACAGGTTAGGGTGGATCGGCAATAGTAAATTGCCCCTTCGTGTCCCAAAGCGCGTAGGTTAGGGGAATTAGCGGAGTAAATATATGGAGTTACAGGGAAGGAGTCTGGATAAGAGGGTCTGGATAAGATGCTGTGTTGGACAGTCAGTGCGGACTCGATGAGCTGAATGGCCTTCTTATGCATTGTAGGGTCTCTATGTGTCTGATCATCTGCGGGGAACTGACATGAGCCAAACTGGGAAAATATCACCCAGCAGACTAAGAATATTGATTGGAGGAGTGGTTTGGTGACACAGATGCTGAGTATTTCCAGCATTTTTAATTTTAGTTCAGAATTCTTGCATCTGCAATATTTTGCTTTTGGACTAAGAAATAACATGTTTTGTTTTATTCTTTGAACAATTGCTTATTAATGACAACAATAACACTTTATATTTCTTTTTATTCTTTCATAGGACACAGGCATCACCAGCTAGGTCAACATTTACTGTCCATCCCTAGTTGTCTTTGGTGGTGAGCTGCCTTTTTGAACCACTGCGATCCTTGTGGTGCTGGATTTGTCCTGGATGGTGTCGAGCTTCTTGAATGTTGTTGGAGCCGCACCCATCCGGGGCAAGTGGGGAGTATTCCATCGCACTCCTGACTTGTGCCTTGTGGATGGTGGGCAGGATTTGGGAAACCAAAACATCTCAAGGGGGCTTAACTGACAAAATTTGGCACCAAGTCACAAAGGCGATATTAAGCTAGATGACCAAAGGTTAGGTACGCTCTGGGGAATGTTTTAAGGAAAAATTAGACTAGTAAATAGTACGTTTGACTGGCAGTCAAAAATCATTCAACTGGGGAGTGAACGCTCTGCTCATTATCCAACTGGTCAGGGGACACTGAAGATGCAGTGATGTTGGGCATGTCAGGTGACCAATAGCAGGATTGGGGGGATTGGGCAGTGGAAGCAGGAGGCCATGTGATAATACCTACAAGCCTACGTCAAATCAAAGTTGGCAACCCAGCATCGCAGCTGCAGGATCTTTTGGATGGTGGTGCTTTCCACACCATCCTGCTAAGAGAGTCAGCCTGGAACCACATCCTGGCAGCTGTGATGATCAATTGGCCTCTTTAGGACCTCAACTGGAGCAAGGACAAGCCCCTTGCTGGAAAATTGTAGACAGATCGGGGGGGGGTGGGGTTCGGGGAGCAGGAGGTTGGCAGGACACCCACCAGTGAATTACGTGAGACCCCTCCCACCCCAGCCCTTGCAAAACCATTGGTTGTAGAATGGCAAAAATCCTCCCCCAGGCGCCCTGCTTACATTTCTGAAAACCTAACTGTCTGCAGGATACAACGGAGGTAAAAAAGCAGCACCGCGGGTGTACCTACACTAGGCAGACTGCAGCGGGTTCAAGAAAGCAGCTCACCACCACCTTCTCGGGGCAATTAGAGATGGGCAATAAATGGTGGCCTAGTCCGTAAAGAAATAAACAGAACTTAATTTTTATCCCCGAGACGTATTGAATCACTTGCTTGTATTTGCAGGAAAACATTGCAGGGAATGCCAGTGGGACTAATTTGGATCACGCGTTCAAAGAGCTGGCACAGACACAATGGGGCGAATGGCCTCCTTCTGTGCTGTATGTTTCTATTGTAATTTGCGTCCACATTTTTACAATTATTCCCCAACCTGAAAAAAAACTTTCACCTCCAAGAGGAGGGAGCCTCCGCTGTGCAATTAGAATTATATAGGGTTGAAAAACCATCCGACCTCATGGGCGAGCTCATTGCTCCTACAAAATACTTTACAGCTGTTTTGTATCACATTAAAATTAAACAATGCAAGGCAAATGTGATAGATTTTAAGAAAAGAACAATGAGTCTTAGCGTTAAAAATAGGAAACAGAAAACATGGCTAGAATTGGCCATATAAACTGTTAATCAATATAATGTCTCCCTCGTCCAGCACCTGACTGGCAAAGCATCAGTCAACTTAATCTGGCCGTAATATTTATAACCAGTCTGATGTTCAGACTGTTCAGTGGTGCAGTGACAAAATGACACCACAAGAGGGCAATAGCACCGTAGCTGGACTGTCCAACCCTTTTCCCGACAATCCCAATATAACTTCTTGGAAATATCCAGGTTCTAAGCACATGCACTCCAGACGCGAGTGCAAGGAAATCCCTCAGTTTCTGTTCCACCTCCCACAGCCTGCTGAGGAACATAAAACCCAGCCCAGTTACCAGGCCCAACAAGGGGCAGTTCAGCCTCCATGACTTTCTTGGTCACTCTACACTTACGCAAAAACCATACCCATCCCTCCTTCTGTGAAAAACTCAGTTTTGTTTTTAAAAAAGAAATGTTCCTCTTCAAAACCAAGGCAAAGGTAAAAGAGGGCATAGGTTAAAGGTGAGAGGGGAGAGGTACAAAAGGGTCCAGAGGGGCAAACTTTTCCACACAGAGGGTGGTGTCTGAAATGAGCTGCCAGGGGCAGTAGTAGAGGTGGGTACAATTTTGTCTTTTAAAAAGCATTTAGGTAGTTAAATGGGTAAAATGGGTATAGAGGGGTATGGGCCAAATGCAGGCAACTGGCTTAGTGATGAAAAAAAAACCCTACCCTTCCACCCTTTGTCACCAAAGCACCCTTTCTTCCATTTTGCCAAGTTCTCATGGGTAGCCAGGTCATGGAGTTATACAGCACAGTGAAAGGCCCTTCAGCCCATCGTGTCTGCACTGAGCAAAAACAAACCACCCAAATTGTTCTAAGCCCATTTTCCAGCACTTGGTACAGAGCTGTGTAAGCCTTGGCACCACAAGAGCGCATCTAAATATTTCCTCATTGTTGTGAGGGTCTCTGCCTCCATCACCCTCTCAGGCAGCGGGTTCCAGACCCCCGCCACCCTCAGGTTGAGAATGTTTTTCCTTACATTCCCTCTAATCCAAGCGTTGCCTGGTGTTTCAGCTGGAACAGCCATTACTGAAGCAGAAATGGCAGCCACGTTGATGAGGCCTAATGATTAAAATGGCCGCATGCTTGTCAGCGCTGACGGTAAGCTAACCAAAAAACCCACCATAATCCCCCAGCAGTTGAAAAATCCCTTCCCCCCTCTAGCCCCCCCCCCCCCCCACAAGAGAGCTAGAACGGCAATGAGTATTCCAACACTCTTGTTCTGTACCAAAAGGTTAAAGTTCAATGGGAATTATTTTTGAACTCCCAGCAGGGCCTAAATTTAACATCTGATGTTGGGGTGGTCAATATTACTAATGGCTGTGATGGCAACTAATGCTGTGTTTATAGTGGAGAATGGCAGCTGGATCAACAATATCTGACGGTTTGGTTTCTAGTCACTGCCAAAATCATCAAGTGCTGGGAGAAATCTGGTGGGAGGGGCCGATAAAGTCTTACTGGCGACTTTACACTGGCTTCCGTACATGTCAGCACATGCACAGCTCCTTCTGTGAAAAAAGTAACACTTTCTTTTTTTTAAAGAAAGTTCCTCTTCGGAACCAAGGCAAAAGTAAAAGATGAGGGCATAGGTTTAAGGTGAGAGGGGAGAGATACAGAAGGGTCCAGAGGGGCAATTTCTTCACTCCCGAGGGTGGTGAGTGTCTGGAACGAGCGGCCAGAGGTAGTAGGAGATGCAGTTACAATTTCTTCTTTTAGAAAGCATTGGACAGTTACATGGGTAAGATTGGTACCAACAGACTCAAGAATAGCTTCTTGCCTGCTGCCTTCAGACTTTTGAATGGACCTATCTCACATGAAGTTGACTTTGCTCTACACCCTAGCTATAACTGTAACACTACATTTTGCACTCTGTCTTTTCCTTCTCTATGAACAGTATGCTTTGTCTGTATAGCACGCAAGAAACAATACTTTTCACTATTTACTAATACACGTGACAATAATAAATCAAATCAAATGCAAACAATTGGGACTAGCTTAATAGTAAAACCTGAGCTGCATGGGTTGGACCATAAGGCCTGTTTCCATGCTGTAAACCTCTGTGACTCTACGACGATGAGAGACTCCCCACACCCAGCCCCCCGATTCATCCCCCAAGTCACAGCTTCCTTCCCGTTTTTCTCACCATTGCTCCGTGGAGCGAGTAAGCCAGTTTTGATGGCTGGAACGAGAGATGGACGTTGGGATCTGCCTTTCCAATATGGGACTTCCCATTCTCCCAACAACAGAAAAAAAAATCACAACAATCTGAAAACTGGGCAGGATGGGAGAACTTCAAGGTGAATGTGCGAATACAATAAGAAGTTTCGCAACACCAGGTTAAAGTTCAACAGGTTTATTTGGTACCACGAGTTTTTGGAGCGCCGCTTGTGATCCTAAATAAACCTGTTGGACTTTAACTTGGCATTGTGTGACGACTTAGTGTGGCCACCCCAGTCCAACACCGGCATCTCCACATCACGGAATACCGTGACTGGGATTTTCCGGCCGGCTGTTCACGCTCCGCTGCCCCTACAAGTGAGGACGGAGAATTTGGCGGTCAGACAAATCTGCGGAGGGATCAGAGAATTCCTCTGTTGTTAAACGGTCAAATAATTCCACCCAATGATTGTGAGTTGTGAGCTTGAGGCTGTGGCTCAGTTGGTAGACCTTCCATCTCCAAATTAGAAGATTGTGGGGTTTGTTTAGAGAGATTTAAGCGCTAATTCTAGGCTCCCACTAGACGAGTGTTGCACAGTCGTCAGACAAGGTGTTAAACAAAGACCCTGCCTGCCCTCTCTGACAGAGAAGATCCCATGTCACCTTCCAGATAAGAAGATTGTTATCCTGTTATTTGATTGTCACATGTATTAGCATACTGTGAAAATTATTATTTCCTGTGTGCTATACAGACAAAGCATACTGTTCAAAGAGAAGGAAAGGAGAGAGTAGGACAATGTAGTGTTACAGTCATAGCTAGGGTGTAGAGAAAGATCAACGTAATGTAAGATAGGTCCATTCAAAAGTCTGATGGCAGCAGGGAAGAAGCTGTTCTGGAGTCGGTTGGCACATGTCCGCAGACTTTTGTACCTGTTTCCCGACGGGAGAAGATGGAAGGGAGTATATCTGGGATGCATGGGATTCTTGATTATGCTGGCTGCTTTGCTGAGGCAGCAGGAAGTTTAGACAGAGTCAATGGATGGGAGGCTGGTTTGCGTGATGGATTGGGCTACATTCACAACCCTTTGTAGTTTCTTACAGTCTTGGGCAGAACAGGAGCCATACCACACTGGATACATGAGAAAAAATGCTTTCTATGGTGCATCTATAAAAGTTGGTGAGAGTCGTAGCTGACATACTAAATTTTCTTAGCCTCCTGAAACAGTAGGGGCATTGGTGGGCTTTCTGAAATATAGTATTGGCATAGAGGGACCAGGACAGGTTGTTGGTGATCTGGACACCTAAACACTTGAAGCTCTCAACCACTTCCACTTCACCTCCATTGACACAGACAGGGGCATGTCCTTTACTGCACTCCGGGCTTCTGGTGTTCCAACAAAATCCTATCCCTATCCAATCTTATTGGAGCCAAAGAGTTATTCCGTTATCCCATTGCTACGTGTGTTAACTTGTTACTGGCAAATTGAAGGTCCCGCAGGCTTAATCCATACCTTGTGTAACGTCAGCTGATATGAGCCAGGATACTCCCAGGGATATTTCAGGTTCCCACAAATAGGAATGTAATAAATTAACTGATATTCCATGGAAGTTATCTTATTGTTACATCAGGCTAGATCCAATCTGAAATACTTCATTCAGTTCTGGGCAATGTATCTCTGCAAGGATATATTGGAATGGCCTTGGAATGCAGTGCATTGTTGCAATGATTCCGACTACTAACCCTTATCGGGGGGGGGGGAGGGGGGGGGTGTGTGTGTGTGTGCACGTGTGTGAAAGCACTGAAAGAGGAACAGTACAAGATTCAGTTTTAATAGCACATCGGTTTGACTATAACTGGTCATCCAGGTTCACATAATACCGATTATTGACACTATGTCAATTGCTTGGGTCAGGGAGGTGTAAAATTATTGAGGTTTGTGTTACTGGTCCCTGAGATCCACATGGTGGAATGGGAGAATCACAGGCTTCTTACAGCATACAGGAGGCCATTTGGCCCATTATCTCTGCACCGCCTCTCGGGATATTTTGGCCTTGGAGGGAGTGCAGAGGTGGTTCACTAGGCTGATACCGGAGTTGGGGGCGTTGAGCTATGAAGAGAGGCTGAATAGACTGGGCTTGTACTCGTTAGAGTTTAGAAGGATGAGGGTGGGTCTTATTGAGACGTATAAGATGATGAATGGGATGGACAGGATAGAGGTGGAGAGGTTCTTCCCCTCAGAAAGGACAGCAGGACTAGAGGGCACAGCCTCAAGATAAGGAGGGGGGCAGTTTAGAACAGAGCTGAGGAGGAACCTCTTCACTCAAAGGGTGGTGAATCTCTGGAATTCCCTGCCCGTTGAAGTGGTGGAGGCTGCCTCGCTAAATATATTTAAGACGCGGGTAGATAGGTTTTTGGTAGGCAAGGGGATTAAGGGTTATGGGGAGAAAGCGGGAAAGTAGAACTGAGCCACTTCAGATCAGCCATGATCTTATTGAATGGCGGGGCAGGCTCGAAGGGCTAGATGGCCTACTCCTGCTCCTATTTCTTATGTTCTTATGTTCTTAAATGGGCATTGTGACGTGATGCCATTCTCCATGCCACCCAGATTTTAACCACTGAGCTAATCCCAATTGCCTGCATTTGGCCCATATCCCTCTATACCCATCTTACCCATGTTACTGTCTAAATGCTTTTTAAAACACAAAATTGTACCTGCCTCTACTGCTACCTCTGACAGCTTGTTCCAGAGACTCACCACCTTCTGTGTGAAAAAACTGCCCCTCTGGACACTTTTGTATCTTCATCTCTCACCTTAAACCTATGCCCTCTAGTTTTTGACTTCCCTACCTTTGGGAAAAGATGTTGACTATCTAGCTGATCTATGCCCCTTATTATTTTATAGATCTCTATAAGATCGCCCCGAGCCTCCTCCACTCCCAGTCTATCCAAACTCTCCTGATAATTCAAACCATCAAATCCCAGCAGTATCCTAGTAAATCTCTTCTGCAGTCTTTCTAGTTTAATAATATCCTTTCTGTAATAGGATGACCAGAACTGTACACAGTATTCCAAGCGTGGCCTTACCAATGTCTTGTACAACTTCAACAAGTTTATCTTCAGTAAGTTAAAACTTTTCTCCGATACAAGTGCAGCACGAATTCATCAGATTGCCACCAGGGTTAAATTAAAGAGGGCAGGTTGCATAGATTAAAACAACATTCTCTGGAGTGTAAGAGGTGAAGTGTTAAAGATGATAACTGGAGCTGATCAAGGTAGGTATAGAGAAACCATTTCCCCCGGTAGGAGAATGCAGGATAAGAGAATGTAACTTTCAAATGCGAGGTCAGCCATTCAGGAGTGATAGGGAGTATTTTTTTCCCCACAGAAAGGGAAGGAACCAGCCTCCCATCCACTGACTCTGTCTACAATTCCCACTGCCTCGGAAAAGCATAATCAAGGACCCCCCCGCACCCCGGACATTCTCTCTTCCACTTTCTTCCTTCGGGAGAAAGATATAAAAGCCTGAGGTCACATACCAACAGATGCAAGGACAGCTTCTTCACTGCTGCCATCAGACTTTTGAATGGACTTACCTCGCATTAACTTGACCTTTCTCTACGTCTTAGCAATGACTGTAACACTATATTCGGCACTCTCTCCTTTCCTTCTCTATGAACGGTATGCTTTGTCTGTGTTGCCTCAAGAAACAATACTTTTCACCGTATACTAATACATGCGACAATAATAAATCACATCAAAAAATCAAAGAGAATCCGGAGCTCTTTCCCCCAAAAGGATTGCAGGGGTCAGAGGGTGGGGGTGGGGTGTCAAAGGTTATTAAAGGTGAGAGGCACAAACAGAGTTAACATCAGATTAACCTGGATCTAAATGAATGATAGAATACGCTCAAAGGCTAAATGGTCTCTTTCCTCTTCCTTCATTGTGATGACTCCCCTCACTGAGCTGTGTTGGAAGGATGTGTATATGTGAACGCTGAGAAGGGAACAGTGGCAGATCTGGTTTGATGCCCCATCAGTTCAACTAACTGGACATTCAGGTTCACATGACACTGACCACTTAGGCCTAATGACCAAAGATGTGCAGGTTAAGCGGATTGACCGTGCTAAATTGCCCTTTAGTGTCAGGGGTGCTAGCTGGGGTAAATGTATAGGGTTAGAGGGATAGGGCCTGGGTGGGATTGTGGTCAGTACAGGCTCAATGGGTTAAACGGCCTCCTTCTGCACTGTAAGGATTCTATGATTCTAACTGTGAACAATAAGAGAAGCCACTCTGTTCAGGAAAGGGGATGAGGTACACAGCAATCAAAACAACTAAAACTTTACAATAAATTCCAAACAGCAACAACAAAACTAAATTATGATCTCAAACAGTGATGAATCTTCTCCATTTTCTTATTCAAACTCCATTCAAAGTTGGAGCAGTAACTCTACTCCAACCAGCAATAGGTCCAATCTCAACATTACTCCAGTGTAACGGATTTAGAAATGATTTTTGTAGGAGAAAAAAGTGTGAACATTGGACCGTGGCATTTATGCGAATAGGCCAAGTCACAGAGCTTCTGACAGAGGACACTGGGGAAGGCAAGTATTTAAATTTCTTTTTTCTTGGGATGTGGGCACCACTTACAAGGCCAAAATTTGTTGTCCATCCCTAATTGCCCTTGTTCCTCTGCTCTTCTAGTAAGCAAAAGAATATGGTGGCTCTTTTACCTTCCTCAATGGTTTCTCTTTTACTCTTTCCCTCTGTCTCCCCTTCTCTCTCTCCCTTCTCCTTATTTCATTCTCTGGTTGAGTTATTTACGACTCCCACCTTAGTCTCCTGCTACCCTTTCCTGTGGCAGGGAGTCAAGTCATCAACAGTTGCCAGCCACACTTCATTGGTGGAAGGCTGCAGGGTGGGTGTCACAGTAGGCAGTGCCTATGTATCTGTGGCATGGCACAGCGATGGAGCAGAGGCCGCAAGTTCTACATGATGTCCTCTGCCAATTTGGAGATGGTCTCCTCTAAGCCCAGGCCAGGTGCCCATGGAATGAGCATCTGGGCGTGCAGGTCATCAGCACTCCCCATCAGCATGATGCCCCACTGGATTACCAGCCCAGTGAGAATCCCATTACACCACCACTTTCTCAAATATATATCTCCCTACGCACAACGCCCCTACTTTCTCAAAAGACTAAGGAAATTTGACATGTCAGCTACGACTCTCATCAACTTTTACAAGTGCACCATAGAAAGAATTCTTTCTGGTTGTATCACAGCTTGGAATGGGTTCCTGCTCCACCCAAGACTGCAAGAAGCTACAAAAGATTATGAATGTAGCCCAATCCATCTCGCAAACCAGCCTCCCATCCATTGTCTCTGTCTACACTTCCCGCTGCCTCGGCAAAGCAGCCAGCATAATTAAGGACCCCACACATTCTCTCTTCCACCTTCTTCCTTTGGAAGAAAGATACAAAAGTCTGAGCCTCTTCCCAGCTGCCATCAGACTTTTGAATGGACTTGCATTAAGCTGATCTCTCTCTACACCCTAGCTATGACTGTAACACTACATTCCGCACTCTCTCGTCTCCTTCTCTAGGAATGGTATGCTTTGTCTGTATAGCGCGCAAGAAACAATACTTTTCACTGTATGTTAATGCATGTGACAATAATAAATCAAATCAAAATCAAACTAAAGTGAGGATGAAACAGGAAAGCACTCAGATTTACTTTTATCTTTTCTCCCCTTTCACTTGCTGTTGCTCTGGGCTCAGCTGGCAAAACCTACGATCCAGTGTTTAATATTTCCTGCACCATTAACAAAGTAGCTGGATGAGTATAGAAATGGCCCTGGCTGTGTAAAGGCAGTGATGTATGTTAAAATGAGGTAGTGTGCCATTTCATGCAGCATTAACAGCCTCCCGGGTACGCTAAAATGCATGATTGGAAAAGTATTTAGGAAAGTATTCAGGAAACGGTGTTTGGAGCGAGCAAGACCCCCTTTCTGCCTTGGGCTAGTAACTGGTGAAAAAAAAAGCCCTGCAAAACACCCTATAAATCTTCAATGTGGCCTGTGCTCTCAGCTACAGTTCTTTGACATTTGTTAATCCTCTTGGCTTTCCTTTAGATAACATTACGTTATAGTTGCGGGTGAGATCCCAATCATTTAAAACACGTGCGATGAGGGATCACACACATCCGACTGAACTAAATTTAAACCACCTTGGAATTCCCTTTCTTTTTAAAGGCACCCTGAAATCCCAACAACACACACGCAAACACAGAATACATTGCTGAACCAGTTGCACAGATACTATTACATAAACAAAAGGCTTAACTTTCAAGGAAACCTGTTCTCACCATCACCGCTATTTTGTCTACACCTTTCCTGTTCCTGCAGTGACCGCCTGGATTACGAATTGTTCTTTAAGCAAAACACACGTCAGTCCACACTACCTCTTTCCACTCTCTTCCCCCCCACTTACAAACATCTCCACCCCCACTGTAAACATCTAAATCTACTGATCACCAAAGTGTGTGCCACGCATTGACACACACCCACATGTGTGCGCACACACACACACACACACACACACACACAGATATGCATGTACTGTAATTGCCCAAGAAGTTTAAACTGCCAATGGGCTAACTTGCGCTGCCTGAGACCTCCATGGATGCTCAGCATTACAGAACTGAGCACCACAACTAAAGTCTAAAACCGCACCACCCCTCCCCAAATCAACCCCCCCCCCAGACCCCAACGCCAACCAGACCACCCCTTGACCCAGCCATCCCCGCAAAGACCACCTACCCACACCCAATGCCTACTTGCTCACCCATTCAGTAACTCACAGCATTCGTAAAGCAGTAAATGGAGAACGTGTTCCCTCCGTCCTTCGACTCTCCTCTGCTCACTGGACATATCTTGGAGATGTCCCCCCTGGTCCATTTCTGCTTCAGCCAGGATTGGAACAGCTGGCAGAAAAATGGGCAGCTCTGTCAGGCTGCAAAAACAGTAAGAAGTCTCACAACACCAGGTTAAAGTCCAACAGGTTTATTTGGTAGCAAACGCCACTAGCTTTTGGGGCTCTGCCCCTTCGTCAGCTGAGTGGGGAGTTCTGATCACAAACATGATCTCACCTGACGAAGGGGCAGAGCCCCGTAAACTAGTGGCGTTTATAACCAACTAAACCTGTTGGACTTTAACCTGGTGTTGTGAGACTTAGGACCTTAGAGCCCTACAGTGCAGAAAGAGGCCCTTCAGCCCATCGAGTCTGCACCGAACACAATCCCACCCAGGCCCTACCCCACATATTATACCCACTAATGCCTCTACCTACGCATCCCTGGACACTAAGAGTCAATTTCTTAGCACGGCCAATCAACCAAACCCACACATCGTTGGACTGAGAGAGGAAACCGGAGCACCCAGAGAAAACCACGCAGACACGAGGAGAATGTGCAAACTCCATACAGACAGTGACCCGAGCCGGGAATCGAACCCAGGACCCTGGAGCTGTGAAGCAGCAGTGCTAACTTCTTACTGTGTTTACCCCAGTCCAACACCGGCATCTCCACATCAAGGCTGCAAAAAAAAACAGTTGGACAGCAGCAATAAGTCCAGCATTGCTGCACACCAGAGGCTGAGGCTGAGCCTGAGCCTAATATCCAACGGTTAGATTCTTAAGCATTCCAACAGGAAATATCTTGCTCCTTGCACACACAGCGCTGCTACTAACTAAAACCTGCCTGTGTAAAACTTCAAGAAGTTCTTCTCCAGACCTTATCTTGATCAACTACAAATTGGAGTCATTGACCTGTCTCTTGTCACCTTGTGTTAACCAAATTACCCAGCACGGCACAGCTTTAACTGTTTACTTGCCACAGTAAGTTTGAAAAATTACTGTTCTAACAATGTGCATGCTTTATCTGATGAGAGAGAAAACATTAACATTTTTCTTTTAAAAAAATATCTGTTACCTTTTAACTTAAAATTTGTTCAGTTTGATTTCCACAACTGTGTGACACTGTTGAGGATGGCACAGTGGGGAGCGCTGCTGCCTCACAGCACCAGGGGCCTAGGTTCCATTTCCAGTTTGGGTCACTGTCTATGTGGAGTTTGCACATTCTCCCCATGTCTGCGTGGGTTTCCTCCGGATGCTCCGGTTTCCTCCCACAGTCCAAAGATGTGCGGGTTTGATTGATTGGCAGTGCTAAATTGCCCCTTAGTGTCAGGGGGACTAGCTGGGATAAATGCATGGGGACAGGGCCTGGATGGGATTGTGGTCAGTGCAGACTCGATGGGCCGAATGGTCTCCTTCTGCATTGTAGTGATTCTATCATTTTATTGAAAATCGTCAAACCTGCATTTTATCAAAAGTGCTGCCCTGTCTTCCAGGTGAGACACTGAATCGAGACTGCATGTACCCTCTGAAGTGGATGTGAAAGATCTCCTGGCGCCATTTTCAAGAGGAACAGAGGACTCCCCCGTCTTCCCCCAACCCCACCCCAACCATACCACTTCCTGATCAACATTTATCGCTCCGCCAATATTAATAAATAGAACAGAAAATGCTGGAAAATCTCAGCAGGTCTGACAACATTTATGGAGAGAGAATAGAGCCAACGTTTTGGGTCTGGATGACCCTTCGTCAGAGCTCATGTTAATAAATAAAATACCCAGTCGTTATCAGATGCTTTTGTGGGAGCCTGTTGTATGTAAACAGGGCGGCACAGTAGTTAGCACTAATGCCTCACAGCGCCAGGGACCTGGGTTCAATTCCGGCCTCAGGTCACTGTCTGTGTGAAGTTTGTATGTTCTCTCCATGTCTGCGTGGGTTTCCTCTGGGTGCTCCGGTTTTCTCCCACAGCCCAAAGATATGTGGGTTAGGTTGATTGGCCATGATAAATTGCCCCTTAGTGTCAAGCAGACTAGGAGGATAAATATGTAGGATTATGGGGATAGGACCTGGGTGCAGGCTTGATGGGTCAAATGGCCTCCTTCTGCACTGTAGATTCTATGATTCTAAATTGGCCGTTACATTTCCTACATTACAACAGCGGCAAGACATCAAAGACTGCCTCATTGGTTAATAAAGTGCCTTGGGGTGTGAATGGAGGCTGTGAAAGGCACTATACAAATTCAAGCCATTCATTCAGACATATTGTACGAGTCCAATTTTTATAACAACTATCTTCCATTTTCCTGGTTGCTTTAGATAGAAAGCAAATTCTATAATAGTTTCTATTGATTGAAGATTACACTATGCATTTTGTCCACCTAAGGCTACCATAAACACATATACCAGCAGAGGGATTTGATTTGATTTGATTTGATTTACTATTGTCACATATATTAACATACTGTGTAAGTTATTGTTTGTTGCGCACTATACAGACAAAGCATACTGTTCAAAGCATTGAACAGAATGAAGCGTTACAGTCATAGCTAAGGTGTAGAGAAAGATCAACTTAATGCGAGGTAGGTCCATTCAAAAGTCTGACAGCAGTAGGGAAGAAGCTGTTCTTGAGTCGGTTGGTACGTGACCTCAGGTTTTTGTATCTTTCTCCTGGCGGAAGATGATGGGAGAGAGAATGTCCAGGCTGCATGGAGTCCTTAATTATGCTGCTTGCTTTGCCCAGGTAGCGGGAAGTGTAGACAGGGTCAATGGATGGGAGGCTTTACATGGTTTACACAGAGCCATGCTTTAGTAGCACATATCGTACATCTAGCCCTGCCTGAATGTGAACAAATCTTACTCTTCCTACCACACTTTGGGGATGTGGAGACACATTGTAGCTGTGACACACTTGCACATACACACACACCTGGCCAAGATAACCACCCAACCAAAGAGATGATCATTACAAAAAAAAATGCTTTTGTTTTTGAAGAACGTGATCCTGAATTGTTGACCATGCACCGTCACTGCATTACTGATCAACGTGCATGCACAATCCACTACCTTTCAACACGTGTTAGACGCCACAATCTGTATTCCCATCTTGGCAAAAGTGGCTGCAATATTTTGAAGATGTGACGCAGGTTTTGCAATCACAGATGACAAAAGGGCAAAGTTCTCCACTATGGGGGGGGGGTTTGAGTTTGTAAAGATGTAAGGAATGTTTGGAAAGAATGTAAAATACTAGAAGGAGAACAACAGTGCGTGGTCCCTTCAAAAAACTAGTTCTGTATTCAGGGTTTAATGTTTAAAATGCAAGGTGCATAGGTTGCAACAGTTGTAACTAGACCAAGCTTCAGGGTTGGCTTCGATAACAGACTTTACAGGCAGTTGCACTTCGATAACATATCTGATTGAAGAAGACACTCTGCTAAAAGAACCTATTGGATTTGTTGTTGTTGTTGCCAGCATCAAACCAATCCTACTGTAGAAAATGCATAGGTCATCAGGAATATAAATATAGGAACTAACTTCAATGACTCCAGTTCTGTTCAGTTGAGTTCAACTGAGGGTCAGCCAGCACAGAAGGCCATCTCTAGACCGGTTCTCCACCCTGCCAGCTAAAGAACTTTCTCTGAAGATCATTCTCCATCTACCTAACAACACGATATCAAGTCAGAAAGACCTTACAGGCAGAGAAATCACCAGAAAAAAACTCCAAAGCTTCCAGGCCATCAGACCTGGGTGTACATATTTTCTTAAGATTCTGTTATTACTGTTTTGGTACTGAATGGTCCTTGTATTTATTTGAACAGCATTTCAGTTGAAACATCTTTTAGTTGAAATGTTACCTGTTTAGTTAAAGTTCCAGTTGTTTAAATAAAATAACTTGTTAATTATTCATTTAGAGCGAGTTTCAGGTCTTTCTGTTTATGAACCTCTAGACGTTAATGTAGAACAGTTCACACTTTCCCAAACACTTTTACCAGATTACGAAGTGAGGGAAAGGGGATTAACCGCTGCACAGAACAACATCTTTGAGACACTTACACCTGTGTAAAATGAGTATAGCTCAGCAGAAAATGAACAATTTCACTGCTCAAAAAAATACAATATACGAAAGAATTGTCTTCTGGTGCACTCAACAAGATGAAAGCAATTGACCAATATTGTATCAGTTTGAGGCAGCTAATGACCAAGCGTGGCTTTGGTAGTGTTGAATAGGGAATCCAATCACAAAAGCTCAAAGCTTGTCTCTCTGGTCAGCTATGCTACTAAAGGTCAGGAGATAAAAAAAAGTGTTGTGAAACATGATGGTCATTTTGGAGCATCTTCTTATGTCCAGCCATTTGCCATGGCCAACACAAAAGGAATCGATGATCACTGCAGCACACCACTACCTGGGTGTCATGGTGGCACCGTGGTTAGCACTGGTGCCTCACGGATGCCAGGGACCCGGGTTCGATTCCCAGCTTGGGTCACTGTCTGTGCGGACTCTGCACATTTCCTCCCACACTGCAAAGATGTGCAGGTTAGGTGGAATGGCCATGTTAAGTTGCCCCTTAGTGTTGAGGGATTAGCAAAGTAAATACTGGGTTACAGCAATAGAGCCTGCATCAGTGCAGGCTCGATGGGCCAAATGACATCTTTCTGCACTGTGGGGATTCTATAATTCTACAAAATGAGCCATTCTTCAAAGCACAGGAACCACCACTGGTAAGCACTGAATCTGATTCCGACATTGATATCTCAGATGCGTTAAATGAGACCACACCTGATGTTAGATGATACATTTAAATGATTATGTTACAAAGTGAGTCACTTTCAGCTGGTGGACAAATCTTTCATCTCAATGTATATGACTGAGCGCATTGTTAAATTAGACAGAATTTTGCATATGTAACGATGTTACTGATGAAATTGAATGATCAAATTATGCTTGAGTTCATTGTTTACACTTTTGAGAACAATTTGAAACAAATACACCTCTCATTTACTAATAAGGAGAGACGTGTAGTGTATTGAAAGTTGCATTGTGCATTTTGTCCACTTGACGCTACTCTAGACACATGTACCAGCAGAGGGAGTGAAAAGAGATTTAAAAAGATCCAAGATTCACATTAAAAAGGGCAGCACGGTGACACGCCTGTTAACACTGCTGCCTCAGAGTGCCAGGAATCAGGGTTCCACTCCAACTGGGTGCATGGGTTTCCTCCGGTTTCCTCCCACTGTCCCAAGATGTGTAGCTTAGGTGGATTAGTGGCACAAATGTTTAGGATTATGGTGGTAGGGCAGGAGATTGGCCTAGATAAGATGGGGAATCTGTGCAGGCTCAATGGATTGAATGGCCTCCCTCTGCACTGGATCCTATGGTTCAATAGCACATGCAGCAGTTCCGTTTCTCACAGAATGTGGCTGAATCTTACTGTCACTGCTCGAGAACTTCACAGTTCTTTTCATAATAACGGTTCTGGTTTTAATGAGGGTGATGACAGACCGCTGACACCCAGGATTCTTGCCTTACTGTTGTTTTAAATGAGGAGAGAAGCTAAGTAAGCCTCCAGGTTATCTCCTGCAGAAGAAATTAATTTGTGAAACATCAAACTCTCCAATAACCACAGAAAGCCGTCACATATTGCCAATTTGACAACGTGATGATCTATTGACATTGGCAACAAGTTGAAACCTACATCCGAGATAATGCACTGGTTGTCTTGACTTGGAAAGGAATCCTAACATACAGAGGCACTTAAATATAGAAGAAGGAGCCAGTTTGCAAGACTCCTGCTTATATTTTTTGTATCCCTAGGTGTCTCTTAACAAAAGAAAATTAGATAAACACATACACTGTGCGAGAAAGTGCAACCATGAGGAAGAGTGTAGAATCAAACTCCATTTAGAAAGTTTCTGACCTGCTTCCAGGGAGGAGATTCTTAGCCTCGGAGGCTTAATACATTTCACAGCTAGAATGATTAATAGGCTCAATGTTAGAAATTTGTGGCCCATGCTTCCCTTTTCACACTGAAAATATTTCTGGCCATAGTCCATCGTGCAGCTTTCACATGCACACACCATAATAGACCTGAAATTATTCCCGATAAAATATCAAAACAATCACAAGGAATATGCATTCAGGACATCCTTAAAATACAGTGGGACTTAAAAACCTCAACAGTTCGACAAGCAAGCCGGGATTCTCCGACCTTGCCCACAGCTGGGGATTCTCCGCTCCCGCAGCCGTGAACGGAGACTTGGCAGAGCGTTGGATTCTCCGTTCTCACTGGCAGTGATGGCGGGGCGTGTGAGATGGGAGAATTCCGGCTGCAGATAGAAATAGATAGTCCAATAGAGTTAAATAGGTCAGCAAAACCAATCTGCAATGGATCTTGGATACCTTGGGCAGGATTTTCATAGAATCCCCACAGTGCAGAAGGAGACCATTCAGCCCATCAATTCTGCACCGACCACAATCCCACCCAGGCCCTATTCCCGTAACCCCGTACACTTACCTTACTAATTCTCTGACCCTAGGGTCAATTTAGCATGGCCAAACTAACCAGCATGTCTTTCACAATGTGGGAGGAAATTGGAGCACCCGGAGGAAACCCACGAAGACACGGGGAGAATGTGCAAACTCCACACAGACAATGACCCAAGTCGGGAATTGAATCCGGGTCCCTGGCACTTTGAGGTAGCAGTGCTAATCACCATGCCACCCCAAGACCTGGAAATTCCCAACTATGGTCAACAGGTTTTTGCCTGGTCCACCCGCTGCCTGCTACCCCCGCCACAGGCTGGGAAATATTCCCCCTTCTGTGATTGATATAGATAACAATGGAACATTACGGTTCAACAAAGCGGTGAAATAACAATTCACCTGCTGGATGACAGCTACGTCAAACCTGAAGACAAGTTCACATATGATGGTTCCGCTTTTTTGCGGATAAGATAAAATAAAAGATAAAAAGAATCAGACTGGTTTCCTCTTCTAAGGAGCAACACTGAGATACTGGAGAAGTTGGGCGGGGTTTTATGACCTTGCTTGACCTGAGACAGGAACATCCTGCCCGAGGTCAACAGACCTTATCGTTATCTGCCCCCCTCCCGCTCCGATTCCCGTCGCGGGCAGGGCGGTAGAATGCCGGCAGGTATGCTCTCTGCCGATAATTAATTCCTGCGGAAAAAATTAGTTTATCTCTTCTTGGTTTCAATATCAGAATTACTGCCAACAGATCAAGCCTAAATACTTTAAGTACAGCGCATTCTAACATGGCTAGCTTGTACATAGCAGGGGTCAGGCATGGCTCAGTGATAACACCCTCATCTTTTGATTTGATTTATTATTGTCACATGTATTAACATCCAGTGAAAAGTATTGTTTCTTGCGCGCTATACAGATAAAGCATACCGTTCATAGAGAAGGAAACAAGAGAGAGTGCAGAATGTAGTGTTACAGTCATAGCTAGGGTGTAGAGAAAGATTAACTTAATGCAGGATAAGTCCATTCAAAAGTCTGACGGCAGCAGGGAAGAAGCTGTTCTCGAGCTGGTTGGTACATGACCTCGGACTTCTGTATCTTGTTACCGATGGAAGAAGGTGGAAGAGAGAATGTCCGGGGTGCGTGGGGTCCTCAGTTATGCTGGCTGCTTTTCCGAGACAGCGGGAAGTATGGACAGAGTCAATGGATTTGGTTTGCTTGATGGATTGGGCTACATTCATGACCTTTCGTAGTTCCTTGCAGTCTTGGACAGAGCTGGAGCCCAGACCAAGCTGTGATACAACCAGAAAGAATACTTTCTATGATGCATCTGTAAAAGTTGGTGAGAGTCGTAGCTGACATGCCAAATTTCCTCAGTCTCCTGAGAAAGTAGAGGCGCTGGTGGTCTTTCTCAACTATAGTGTTGGCATAGAGGGACCAGGACCTTGGAGTCTCATAGTCCTGGCAGTGCCAACGAAAGTGCCCGTGGCCCTATTGGGACTGCCAGCCAATCCCATAGACCAGCAACTCATGTGGATGGGACTTCCTCCCCCGTGAGGGGCCGAAGTCCCATTGGCGGGTTAATGAGCCCACTCTGTCCACAGTGCATTGTGGCTGGTATGGAGTGAGTTGGCTCTTGTGCGGAGGGCAGCGGGGAAGGGCTGGGGGGAGAAGCCATGTAGGGAGACACCAGAACAGGTGATTAAAAGTTTAGTCCAACGGGGTGGTTTTAAGGGCGCCTTAGTGGACAAGGCAAAGAGGTTTAGAGAGGGAATCCCAGAGCTTAGCGTCCAAGTGGCTGAAAAAAATGGCCACCAACGTGCAATGATGGAAACCGATGGCACGCAGGAGGCCATATTGGAGGAGCACTGAGTTCTCAGAAGGTAGGGTAGGACTGAACAAGGTTACAGAGATAGGATTCCTAGGAAATGAGATTTGAAAATCAATGAAAAAAGACAAACGACACAGCGTACACTGTCACATCACAAAACCCAGACTAGGGCGGGTTAACAGGATTACTGACAACCTCTATTTTGTTCTGGTCGCTGCTTTAGACGCTGCGTGAATGAACTTACAATACTGTTCATTGTGGGTGAGGTTCAGCAACAAACACATTTTTGGGTTGACTGTGGTCAAAACCAAATTCCTGCTGTCCAAAGCTGTGGGCCAATGGGCGCACTGCTCTACTGCAGCTACAAGCCATTCCAAAGCAATGCATCCCTCCCTTGTGGTCTGGGGCATGACCTGTCTTAACACCAAGAGATTTATGGTATTTACTTAGGACTGGGTCCACTTGCAGCAAAGCTGAGATAATCGAGCTACCATGCAATCTGACTGAAAGCTGTATATTACATCTGTACTTCACGGAAAGGAAGCGCATGACAACTCAAAGTGAATTTTCCCATTTTATACTGCGCTCCATTCGAGAATGCTCAATGAGACTTTTCTTACGCACAGTTTCTGGGAGGTTTGAGTCAATGGGTGACTTGTTTCGTTGAATTCCTCCATACACATGGGTGCAGCAAAGCTGTCTTTACATCAAAAGCACTTCAATCGCAGCCTTTTTTTTTAAAAAGGAAGGGGCTATATTCATTTGAACACATTCAATTTATTAATCAGGGCCAACAACTCCAGCCTAAATATCCCAGTTTACTTGCCATTTAAAAATAACCACACCAAATTAGTTTCTTAGACAATTAACTTTAAGGGACAGAACAATTGCATTTTACTGGAAGACCATCCTCATTGCAAAAGCCTGAACTAAAATCAGGTAGGGTAGTCTGTGGCATTGTCGCTGGGCTAGTAATCCAGAGACACGGGGCAACGCTCTGGAAATCCAGGGTTCAAATCCCACCGGGGCAGACGGTGAAATTTGAATTCAATGGAAATCTGGAATTAAAAGTCTAATGATGACCGTGAAGACATTGTCAATTGGGTCTGGTTTACTCATGTCCCCTTAGGGAAGGAAATCTGCCATCCCCACCTGGTCTGGCCTCCAGGGCCACAGCAATGTGCTTGACTCTTAAACGCCCTCAGGAATAAATGCTGACCCAACCAGCAACGCACACACAGCCAATGCACGAATAATAAAAAAGCAATTATTTGAATATGCTCTGCAAATTGCTTTGCAAAAAGAATTGCCATATTTTAGCAATGGCCGGAAAATGAAGCCTACTTCTAAATATTGTTTGTGCTTTCGAGCAGTAATTAGTTGTTAGAGGGCACAACCTCAGGCTAAAGGGACAATCCTTGAAAAGAGACGAGGAGGAATTTCTTCATACAGAGAGTGGTGAATCTGTGAAACTCTTTGCCGCAGAAGGCTGTGGAAGCCAGGTCACTGAGTGTCTCTAAGGCAGAGATAGATAGGTTATTGATTAATAAGGGGATCTGGGGTTATGGGGAAAAGGCAGGAGAATGGGGATGAGAAAAAAAAAATCAGCCATGATTGAATGGTGGAACAGACTCAATGGGCCAAATGGCCTAATTCTGCTCCTATGTCTTATGTCACATAGAATCCTACAATGCAGAAAGAGGCCATTTGGCCCATCGAGACTGCACCAACCCCAATCCCACCCAGTTAAGAAAGCCCACCGGTGCCTCTACTTTCTCAGAAGGCTAAGGAAATTTGGCGTGTCAGTTACAATTCTCACCAACCTTTACAGGTGCACCATAGAAAGCATTCTTTCTGGTTGTATCACATCTTGGTATGGGCTCCTGCTCTGCCCAAGACCAGCAAGGAACTACGAAGAGTCGAGAATGAAGCCCAATCCATCATGCAAACCAGCCTCCCTTCCATTGACTCTGTCTACACTTCCTGCTACCTCAGAAAAACAGCGAGCATTATTAAGGACCCCATACACCCCGGACATTCTCTCTTCCACCTTCTTCCATTGTGAAGAAGATACAAAAGTCCGAGGTCACGTACCATGCGATGGGAATGGCCAGAACGTTCCAACCATTAAATCTGTTCCTCGCGTTCTCTCTCCACAGATGTTACCAGACCTGCTGAGTTTTTCCAGCAATTCCCATTTCTATTTCACAAATACTCAGCAACGTGCTTTCTGGGGCCGTGAAAGGCCCAGTGGAAATGCAAACTCATAGAATCCCTACAATGCAGGAGGCCATTTGTCCCATCGAGCCTGCATCAAGAACAATCCCACCCAGGTAATAGGGTCATAGAGTTTTACAGCATGGAAATAGGCCCTTCAGCCCAACTTGTCCATGCTGTCCAGTTTTTACCACTAAGTTAGTCCCAATGGCCTGTATCTGGCCCATATTCCTCTATACACATCTTACCCATGTAACTGTCTAAATGCTTTTTAATAGACAAAAGGTCCTATCCTCATAACTCCATGTATTTACCCTGCTAATCCCCCTGACACTAAGGGGCAACTTTACATGGCCAATCCACCTAACCTGCACACCATTGGACTGTGGGAGGAAACCGGAGCATCCGGAGGAAACCCACGCAGACACGGGGAGAATGTTCAGACCCCACACAGACAGTGACCCAAAGCCAGAATCGAACCTGGGTCCCTGGCGCTGTGAGGCAGCAGTGCTAACCACTGTGCCATCTATTTCTTTATTTTTCTTCTTTTTTAACCTTGTTTTAAAGAACGGAACATATAATGAAAGGCCAACGTCAGACAGCAGCAAAGCCAGGAGTGAACATTACACTTAGTGTCCGAAAATACACTTGGAAGCACCTGACCTTTCAGGCCTCCCAGAATTGAGACTGGTAAAAATAGACTTAACAGCAGGCAAGACTTGGCCCATAAATTCTTGTTAATTAGGCACTCACACGAGACTTGGGAAGTGGAGAGGCCCAATCCGATTGCTTATTTTACCAATTGCAACACAAAATAGGTCTTTATGCTCGCGTTTCTGAGTAACTTTCAGGTGATGATGTGAGTAGGGACCATGTTTGCTATTCCACAGATGTGGGGCCTTATTGTAAATGGGGCAATCAAACCTCTCAACCTTAACTAACAAAGCAAAGCTGTTTCAGCAACACCACCCGCACCCCCCCCAGCATAAATTAACATATATTAACAGCCAGCCGTAAGGCTCATTCTCAGGACAAGTTTTGTATTGTTTTAACTCAGTCAAAAACAAGACCCAGTGCAACGTCAATTATCCTGTTTTTAAACTGACCTCCCACAGGACTGTTACTTTGGAAAATGGAAAAATGTGATCCTGCTCGAGAGTCGTGGTCTTCATATTTCCACATTCCTCACTTTACACTCAGTGCTTATCCCATCCTTCCGCCACTCCAATAAAAGCTTTGGGAATGCTGGAAGAGTCTAACTCATTGGGATGTTTGGGAAGAATATGTTTTGTTCAATCAGTTAGAATCATAGGAGGCGGCCACTCGGCCCATCGAGTCTGCACCGACCACAATCCCACCCAGACCCTATATCCCCGTAACCCCACGCATTTTGATTTGATTTGATTTATTATCATCACATGCATCAGCATACAGTGAAAAGTATTGTTTCTTGTGCACTATACAAAGCATACCATTCATAAAGAAGGAAAGGAGAGAGTGCAGAATGTAGTGTTACAGTCATAGCTAGAGCGCAGAGAAAGATCAATTTAGTGCGAGGCAGCTCCATTCAAAAGTCAGGGAAGAAGCTGTTCTTGAGTCGGTCGGTACGCAACCTCAGGCTTTTATATCTTTTTCCTGATGGAAAAAGAGGTGGAAGAGAAGTATGCCCGGAGTACACAGGATCCTTAATCATGCTGACTGCTTCGCTGAGGCAGCGGAAAATGTAGACAGAGTCAATGGACGGGAAGCTGGTTTGAGTGATAGATTGGGCTACATTCATGACTTTTCATAGTTCCTTGCGGTCTTGGGCAGAGCAGGAGCCCATACCAAGCTGTGATACAACCAGAAAGAATGCTTTCTGTGGTGCATCTGTAAAAGTTGGTGAGAGTCGTAGCTGACATGCCAAATTTCCTTTGTCTTCTGAGGAAGTAGACGCGCTGGTGGGCTTTCTTAACTATAGTGTTGGCATGGGGGAACCAGGACAGATTGTTAGTGATCTGGACACCTAAAAACTTGAAGCTCTCCACCCTTTCTACCTATATTTACCCTAGCTAGTCTCCGTGAGACTAACAGGCAATTTAGCGTGGCCAATCTACCTAACTCGCGCATCTTTGAAGTCTGGGAGGAAACCGGAGCACCCGGAAGAAATCCACACAGATTCTGGGAGAACGTGCAAACTGCACACAGGCAGTGACCCGAGACCAGGAATTGAACCTGGGTCCCTGGTGCTGTGAGACAGCAGTGCTAACTAGTGCACTATAGTAAAAACGATTGTCTGCATGTGGCATCTTTCAAAACCTCAGGACACGCCAAAGATCTTTACAGGCAACAAAGACTTTCAAAGCAAAGTCACTGTGCAATAGAGGATAACATAGCAAATTTGTACACAGCAAGATCCCATATACAGCAGTTTGATGAGGTTCATTCAGATCAACTATGTGAGTGGTGTTGATTGAGGGTTAAATAATGGCCAGGATGCCCCTCTTCTCCACTTTAATCTACTTCTTCATTTTAATTTCTATTCAAAACTGACAACTGCTGCATCAGATGTCACGACTTACCAACTGAGAGAGAAATAAAGGGGAAAAAAAACAAACTGAAGCCTCACTGAGGGCAATATTTTCCAACTGAAAACTCACGGTGTCTTCAAGATCAAGTTTGGAAATACTCCTTCAGCAAATTGTTCTCCGGCCCTGTGGGTTTTCATAAGTTCAGAAGATGTAGGAGCAGAATTAGACCATTTGGCCCATCGAATGGCGGAGCGGACTCAATCATGGCTGATATGGGCCTCATCCGCATTTTCCTGCCTTCTCCTCATAACCCTTCAACCCATTACCAATTAAAAATCTGTCTAGTTCCTCCTTAAATATACTCACTGTCCCAGCACCCACCGCACTTTGGGGTAGTGAATTCCACAGAGTCACACCCTTTGGGAGAAATAGTTTCTCCTCAACTCTGTTTTAAATTCTCTACCCCTTATCCTAAGACGATGACCTCTCGTCCTAGAGTGCCCCACAAGAGGAAGCATCCGCCCCATACCTTCTATCATCTTGTATACCTCCATTTGATCTCCCCTCGTTCTTCTAAATTCCAAAGAGCGTCGGCCTAAACTGTTCAATCTCTCGACAAACCCCTCACCTCTGCAATCAATCTAGTAAACCTCCCTCTGAACTGCCTCCAACAGGTTGTCAATGGGTTTTGCTGTATTTGTATCTTTCGTGAGCCCCGCCTTTTTGTTATACAAAGATGGTCTGAAGGTTTCGAGAAAAAACGCTGCTGGTAAGAACGGAATTAACAGCCTCTTCATTCAGTGTGTGGTTAAGAAACATTTGCCGGGGTTATAATTTAATAACCTTATTTAAATATGATCCGTGGTGCTGTGCCAATTATCAGTACCAACTACAGGTTACAGCCTGTGAATAAAATGCAGATAAAAATCTGTGAGTGCTACTTAGAGAATAAGCTGCACTACTGAACCATGACATTATTCTGCTGGGATAGTGGAATGCACTGGGGCTCCAAGGTACGGGTAGTCAATGACGGCAATCTTGACCGGCCCAGCTTACAGCAATTTTCAAACCTTCTGGTCAAATTCTCCAAAGGGCCACAGCTTGAAGTGATTAAGGAGAGCAGAGTTAAGACCATTAAATCAATTACAATAAATTAACAGTGGTTAAATTAATGTGGAAAAATTACTGGGAGTCAATAAATTGCAGCTTCAGAGACACAAGGAAAATTACGGATAAGTGCTACAAGGTGAGGTGCCGGGAATCCAATAACACCCCATGTGTCCATGTCTCTCGGACAAGGGAGCTTCTGTATTAGCAAGGAACAAAGTGGACAGTTTCTTGCTATCTGTACTGGAAGGTTTAGATAGGAATGACTCCAAAATTGACGCTCCCCCCAACTCAGCCACCGACCCACCCCGTCATCACCAGGGTAATTCGGTAAGAGGCCAAAGGGAGAGGAAATTCCTCCCCGTCTTTCCTTAACTACAACATCTGTTAAACGTTGTGCCTGACCAATTCGCCCAGTGATTTCCCAGTCACAAAAGACAAGACGGGATTCTTAAGCCACAGTAATCAGCCGAAAGGTGAACCGATGTGAACTCAAAATTGTCTCCAGCTCTTTGCTCCTTCCTTCGCCTGTGGTGCTGGGCTTTGTTCGCAAGTCTTAAGCCGTTGCTGCAAGGGACAGTTCCTCCTCAGACATTCCTTAGATTCAACCCCGTTTCCCGGGGACGAGAATTCAAACACACAGGATGACAGATTCACTCCTTTGTTAGTGTGTCATAGAATCGTGGAGATTTACAGCATGGGAACAGGCCCTTCGGCCCAACATGTCTGTGATGGCTTCCGCCAGGCTAATGAGGTTGGCTTGCTAGACTACGAACTACCTGCTGGGTCTCTCCGTGGACCATGTCTATGTTATATGTTTTAGATTGCAACTTTTTATTAATGTTTTGTTTGCACTTCAGCCCCACGCTCCTGATCTACGGGCATCTGGTGTGGAGAGGGGCAGATCGGGATGGCAACCTCCTTGTGAACCTGCTCCTGGGCCTGGCGAGGCGCGCCATCAATGGATCCAGGCAGCGGGCAATTGAAGGGGTTGGCCATCCCAACTGTCTACCCCTCTACCGCGGCTACATTCGCAGCCAGGTGTCCCTGGAGAGGGAGCATGCGGTGTCCATGGGCGCAGTTGATGTCTTCCATGCCTGCTGGGCACCGCAGGGGCTGGGGTATATTATCGATCCTGACAATCACCTTTTGAGTTAATGTTTTAAGTTTCCTTTCGACTTTGGTTTTGGTTTGGGTTGTTCCCCCTCCTTTTGGGGAGCTGCCCCTTTTACTTTGTCCCTAAGTTAATTTGAGTTAGTTTACTCGTTGGGTATGCAAAAGAGGTACCTGATGAATCTTAATTGATGGTTAAATCAGGGAGCCTCACGCTCCCTATTTAAAGCAGGTGTGTCAGACTCTCAGCCTACATTCAGCAGGGAGCAACTGGAGTGCAGACTGTATACAGATATATGGTGTAAATAAAGTAACTTGGTGATGGGACTTTTGCCTCTGTGGAGTTATTACATTGTCCATGCCACCTTTCTTTTTTACAAACATTAAACTAGTCCCAATTGCCCGCATTTGGCCCATATCTCTCTATAGCCATCTTACCCATGTGCGTTCTATAATGCTGCTTTATGAGAAAAGTACACTTCCCCTACTATTATTGATAGTGATCTAGTTCAAGTATAACATCTCTGGAATAAAACGTGAGCCCTTATCTAACTGAGAGACCAACTTGTGAAGAGAGAGGAGAAGTGGAAAAAAAACGTGAAGAAAGATGTTACGTTTACATTGTTAGCTATGCAGACAGCTAATTAGGGAGACTGTAGAACTTCAGTTCCTTAGATAGATTGGGGAATCTTTCTTTGTGGAAGAGTAGGTTGACAGGACAGTTGTTAGGAGTATTCAAAATCATAGAATCCCTGCAGTGCAGAAGGAGGCCCTGCACTGACATCAATGCCACCCAGGCCCTATCACCAATATTTACACTTTTAGCCCCTCTGACACTAAGGGACAATTTAGCATCGCCAATCAATCTAACCTGCACATCTTTGAACTGTGGGAGGAAACCCGAGGAAGCCCATGCAGACACTGGGAGAATGTGCAAACTCCGCACAGACAGTGACCCGGGGCCAGAGCTGAACCCGAGTCCCTGGTTAAGTGAGGTCACCGTGCCACCCAATCCTGGGAGGGTTGGATAGAGCAGATAGAGAAAAACTGTTCCCATTGCTGCAAGGATTGGAAACACAAAGGCACAGATTGAAGGTAATGGTAAAAGAAGCAATGGAGATACAAGGAGAACGTTTCTCAGGCAGTGTGTGGTTTGGATATGGAATGCGCTGCCAGAGTGTGCGGTGGAGGCAGATTCAATCAGGGCTTTCGAGAACAAATTGGAACATTGGCTGGAATTCTCTGACCATGTTGGCAGCTGGGATTCCCCAGTTCCACTGCAGCGAACAGAGATTTGGCCGAGCACCACATTCTCCATTCTCGCCGGCAGCGATAGCAAGGCATTATTGGAGAATGGACCGGAGAAGAGGAAAGAATGCGCAGGATGACGGGGAGAAGGTGTTGGAATGGCATGAGGGGCACTGCCCATTTGGAGAGCCAATGCAGACACGAGTGCTGTAACAACTCTCTGAATCTGAGGCTCTGAGAAAGATGAAAAGGAGAAAGGTGAGGGAAAGGTGAGAACCAGTAAATACATCGAGTCATTTGTGATAGAAGGCATGATGTGATAATAACATCCTTCCATTGATTCTTACAGGGCGGCACAGTGGAACAGTGGTTAGCACAGCTGCCTTACAGCGTCAGGCATCTGGGTTTGATTCCTGGCTTGGGTCACTGTCTGTATGGAGTTTGCACACTCATCCTGTGTCTGCTTGGGTTTCCTCCAGGTGCTCTGCTTTCCTCCCACAGTTCAAAGATGCGCAGGTTAGGTGGATTGGCCACGATAAGTTGCCCCTTAGTGTCAGAGGAACTAGGTGGGATTGTGATAGGTGCAGACTTGATGGGCCGAATGGCCTCCTTCTGCACTGTAGGATTCTATGATGTCTTCTGTTCGTGCGTGTGAACTTGTGCTCAGTGGAATTATAGGGATCTACGTTTGCAAAATGGAACAGTCTTCATTGCTGGGAACCAAGAACGGCAACAAACATGTTTTGGACAGGTACATCCAGGTTCAGTTCAGAGTAACACATCCAACAGCCCGACCTCAGAACATCTGGATGTTGGATCACCGGATTAAGTTAATTCCCATTCTCTTGGAGCCTATTCTTGCTTCTGCAACATTGATTGGAAACTGCAGAACAAGAATATTTTGCATTTAAGTAGTGCACTTAACATAGCTCGAAAGTCCCAGCATGTTTCACAGGAGCGCTCAAAGACAAGACGTAGTAAACATAAAAGCCCAAATGTTGCTAACAGTGATCACTTTCTCTTTGTTCATGGAATGTGAGCATCCCTGGCTCAGCCACCACTTGCTCCTTATCCCTAACTCCCCTCGAGGGGGTATTGATGAGCCGCATTCTTCAACCGCTGTAGTCCACACGGTGTAGCTGTCAGGCAGGGAATTACAGGTTTTTGGTCCAGTGAGAAACATAGAAAATAGAAGCAGAAGTAGGCCATTCAGCCCATCGAGACTGCTCATGATCATGGCTGATCATCAAATTCAATATCCTGATCCCCCCCCCAACTTCCCCTCCCTTGACCCGAAGAGGTATATCTAATTTCTTTTTGAAATCAGACAATGTTTTGGCCTCAATTACTTTCTGTGGGAGTGAATTCCACACATGCACCACCCTCTGGGTGAAGAAATTTCTCCTCACCTCAGGTAAGGTTTACCCTTTATCCACAAACTATGACCCCTAGTTCTGCGCTCCCCCACCATCAGGAACATTCTTTCTGCATCTACCCTGTCTAATCCTGATAGAATTTTATAAGTTCTTATGAGATCCCCTCTCACTCTTCTAAATCCAGTGAACATAATCCTAACCAACTTAGTCTCTCCTCATATAAACAGACCTGCCATCCATGGAATCAGCTTGATAAACATTCTCTGTACTCCCTCTATAGCAAGGACATCCATCCTCAGATAAGGACACCAAAACTACACACACAGTACTCCAGATGTAGCCTCATCAATGTCCTGTACAACTGTAGTTGAATATCCTTATTCCTGTACTCAAATCCCATTCACTATGAAAGCCAACATACAATTTGCCTTCTTTAGTGCCTACTGTACCTGTGCGCTTACTTTTAGTCAGGACGAGGGAGCAGAGATATACATGTCAGGACGGTGTGTAACTTGAGTCGAACTCTCTGAACAGAGTAAAAATTGAAGTAAAGCAGACAGCTGCTTCTAGCATCCTCACATGTGTAACTAAATTCAGAAATCCAGGAGTGACTGTCAGAGATCTTCTACAGTAAGATTCCTCACCAATACTCAACACTTAGATCACTGTCGCTGCATGAATTTGGCGTGTACGGCCAAGTTCAAATGATAGTAATCAGCAATTTGGACCAAAGTTGTGTGCTAAAACTAGATTCTCAAATAGCTCAGGACTTGTTTGGCGCCTGTTTTCAGGCTTAAACTAAAAATAACCTCCAAAATGTGTTATTATTCTGCTAATGTGACCCCAGCCAGGTCAAAAGGAAAAATTTGGTGAGTTCATTCGAAGTTTCTCAATAAAGAAATGATAGGAAGGAAGTATAATCTCATATACTCTAGCATAGTCCCATCCATTGACTCTGTTTACACTTCCCGCTACCTCAGAAAAGCGGGCAGCATAATTAAGGACCCCAAGTCACCCCCGGACATTCTCTCTTCCACCTTCTTCCTTCGGGAAAAAGATACAAAAGTCTGAGGACACGTACCAACCAACTCAAGAACAGCTTCTTCCCTGCTGCCACCAGACTTTTGAATGGACCTACCTCGTAGTAAGTTGATCTTTGTGCCCTAGATGTGACTTTTAAGGGGCATCTGGACAAAAACATGAATGGCATGGGAATTGAGGGATATGGTCCCCAGAAGAGTAGAGGGTTTTAGTTCAGTCGGACAGCATGGTCGGTGCAGGCTTGGAGGGCCAAAGGGCCTGTTTCTGTGCTGTAATTTTCTTTGCCCTTTTGACTGTAACATTATGTTCTGCACCCTCTCTTTTCCTTCCCTATGTACGGTATGCTTTGTGTAGCGTGCAAGAAACGATCCTTTTCACTGTATACATGTGACAATAAATCACATCAAAATGCACACTAATATAGCACCTTTCACATGCTCCCAAAGTGCATCAGAATTAAGTGTTGCTATGCAAAGCCAATTATGGGAATTACGTTCAAACTAGCTACCTGTCTCATTCTTTATCCTTTTGAGTTGAAGTGTGACAAAGAAAATGCATCTCCTTCAGAAAGAAATTAGTTCTTTCGGGAGACAAGGTCCAATGAACCAGTGTCTTAGAACAATTTGTAGCCGCTTTGATCAGCTTCCCAAAACCTATCATTTGTGGTTGTCAGAGATGTCAATTAATGGTATAAAATGTTTTTAGAGATTTATAGTAAATCCAATTCTATATTAGGTTTCAACCCAATAAACTTCTCCAAAGAACATCTGATACTTTGCAGGAATTTTGGCAATGGGAGTGATAGCTCCCACGTGGTACTGTGTCAGTTACCAACACTAGGTTGATGCTGAACTTAACTACTGAGTTGAACATGTATTGCAGCAATTATTAGTGCCTGTATTAATGCATTCCTTTGTCCATAAAGGAATTACCCATTAATTTTAACAAAGTTAATGGCTGGAATTTTACTATCCCGCCCACCACTGGAATCATAGTGGATGGGACAGAACCATGCAAAGGTCATTGACCCCAGGTACGGTTTTCCAATCTTGGGACGAGCACAGCTGGAAAATCCTGCCCATAATGAACAAAGAAATTCCACAGACATTGACCTGTCCTTGGAGGCACAGTGAGTTAGCACTGCTGCCTCACAATGCCAGGAACGCTGGTTTGATTCCCAGCACGGCTCATTGTCTGTGCAAAGTTTGCACGTTCTCCCCATGTCTGCATGGGTTTCATCCGGGTCCTCCAGTTTCCTCCCACAATCCAAAGACGTGCTGGTTAGGTGCACTGGCCATTCTAAATTCTCCCTCAGTGAATCCGAACAGGCACCGGAGTGTGGCAACTAGGGGATTTTCACAGTAACTTCATTGCAGTGTTAATGTAAGCCTACTTGTGACACTAATAAACAAACTTAAACTTTCCTAAGATTTCATAGACTAATTTCAACTTTTGAACGTCCTTCTCTCCATAGCCACAGAACACTGACTTTATTCTGTATATAAAACGCATGACTTTTTGGAGAAGAACTTACATTTCTATTGCATCTTTCAGAACCTCAGAATGCCCCAAAGTGCCGCACAGCTGATTAATAAGCACTTTTTGAAGTGTAGTCCCTCTTGCAATATATAGGAAGTGCAGTTTGTACACAGCAAGCTCTCACCAACAGCACTGTGATAAAGGCCGGATAATCCTGTTTTCATGTCTTAGCCATTTTTCATTCGCTCCCCCCGCAGTATAAATATCTCCCACTTTCTATGCCTTTTCGCTTTGACAAAGGGTCATCTGGACTCCAAACATCAGCTCTTTCCTCTCCTTACAGATGCTGCCCGACCTGGGATTTTCCAGCATTTTCTCTTGCGTTTTTGGTGGTGCTGGTTGAGAGATAAATATCGGCCACGCTGCTGTGGAGAACCTTCCCCGGCTTTTTACTTTGGGATAATGCTCACAGGCCTTTATTTGCATCTACTTGAGCAAGCAGGTGGGGTCGCAATTTAACAGCACATCTGAAAACAAGATAGCACCTTTGACAGTGCAATGCTCCCTCACCACTGCCCTGAATGTTGGCCTGGATTTTGTGTTCATCTCTGCAACAAACTACAATCCAACTGAGAAACAGCTAACACCTTATTTCTCACACGTTTTTGTTTCTCCAAGCGCAAGCTGGCAGTGTGAGCTAAAGGTAAAGGCAGTTTTAATTTGTAAATGTTGGGTTCACAGTGTCCAAATTGGCTAAGAAACTTAGTGGGCTCACAGCTGGCAGAGAGACTATATGTTACGTGACAATTTGTCCCAGGTTGAACTTTCTAACCTGTTTCCTGGATATCTTCCACTCTCGGAAATTTAAGGTTCCTTTATCAATCATTCATAGCACGTGGGCCTCATTGGTCAGGTCAGTATTTATTGCCCATCCGTAATTGAACTACGTTTCTTGCTCAACCATTTCAGAGGCCAACAACCACATTGCTGTGGCTCTGGAGTCACGTGTAGGCTAGACCGGGTAAGGATGGCAGATTTCCTTCCCTAAAGGACATTAGTGAACCAGGTAGGTTTCTGTGACAATGGTCATCATTCAATTTTTATTCACAGATTTTTTTTATTGAATTCAAATTTCATCACATGCTGTGCTGGGATTCGAACCCGAGTCCCCAGAGCATTATCCCAGCTCTCTGGATTACTCATCCAGTGATAATACCACAATGCCACCTCCCCAACTGTATTCGACTGTATCCAAAACTCTGCTTCCCACACCCTAACATGTACCAAGTTGCTCGTGCTTTGCTCACTGGTGACACTAGCACTCGGACCTGCAACAACTCAATTTTAAAGTTCTCAGTTTCCAAATCCCTCTATAGCCTCACCCCTCAACTAGTGGGTAATACTAGCCGTACAACCATATGTGACATATACTCTCCATCAATGGTCATTGCATCTTCAGCCACCAAGCCTTAGGCACTGAAATTCTCTCCCTCAATCTTTCTATTTTTCAATCTTGTGATGATTCTGTGCCTTTAAGGAATATATTTATATCATGTTTCTTGCAAGGGGTATGTTTAAAATTCAGTTCTGTTTTGCAGAGTGACAGTTTGTTTAGGAAAACCTTTAAGTTAGTAGCTAGGAGAACAGGATAAGTACTCATTTTATGCATGAAATGTTTGTTTAAGCTGAGCTAATGCATTTGTGTTTACTTAGGTTCCCCCTGTGGTTTCAAGATAAAGTTCTGATTAGGTTGATTGACAGAGATAGAGTCATGTGCTTAATGAGAGGAGCTAAGCTTGCAGAAAAGAAAGAATTTCAGTTTCATTTTAAAATTAAAGCAGTTGATGCCTGGGTCCCCAGAAGAAAGCAGTATCTCCTTCTCTCCAGAGATGTTCTGAAAGCTCCAGGACTGTTAACCTAAGTTACAAGCAAGTGTGCCTGTATTAGGTAACTAATTATAAAGAGGTGTTTTTATCTATCACTCATGGCGATCAGCAGTTAAGAATTGTACCCTGTCATGTTTAAGTGGTGTTCGATTGTTAAAAGTTAAGCTAATTCATTTATAATAATTAAACTATTTTATTAAATAAAATTTGTTTTGATCAAAGCTTTTCAGTTTGTCAGTAGAATTACACCTGGAGTGAAACATCATACCCTCACACGAATGCCAAAACTTGTTTGGATCTAGTCTGGTTTCTTAATACCTTGGGGTTCTGATTGGTATCCTAACAATCTCTCTCTCCTTTCATTTAAATCTATTTCCTTGATCATCGTCAACAATCCTAAAATCTCCTTACGTGGCTTGTCCATAAAGCCATAGAATCCTTGCAATGCAGAAGGAGGCCATTCGGTCATCGAGTCTGCACAGACCACAATCCCACCCAAGCCCTATCCCCATACATTTCGCATAGCTAGACCCCCTAACACTAAGGGGGAGTTTAGCCTGGCCAATCCACATACCCTGCACATCTCTGGACTGTGGGAGGAAACCGGAGCACCCCAAGGAAACCCAAGCAGGCACTGGGGAGAATGTGCAAACTCCACAGTAACCCAAGGCCGGGACTGAACCCGGGTCCCTGGCACTGTGAGGCAGCAGTGCTAACTAATGTGCAACCATGAATATTAATTTTGCTCTTGGAAACCTTTGCAAAATATGAATATGTTCTCAGCAAACTCCATCAAATTTCCAGAAACCCCTGTCCTACTGTCCAAAAATTGTCAGCTACCAACTTCAAACTGTATTATTGTGGCGGAAAATATGATCATTGAGGCACAGCAACAAAAATATGGCAAGACCAGCAAGATCGGAAAAGCACAGAAATCTGTAGACCTTTCAGACCTCCTGGGATCTCCTCACAAACTTCCTAGGACTTTTTTTATTCGTTCGTAGGACATAGGCATCACTGGTTGGCCAGCCTATCCCTCATTGTCCTTGAGCTGAGCGCCAAGCTAGGCCATTTCAGAGGGCACTTAACAGTCAACCAGATTGCTATGGATCTGACGCCACATGTAAGCCAGACCAGGTAAGGACAGCAGATTTCCCTCCCTAAAGAACATTTGTGAGCCACATGAGTTTTTCCAACAATCAACAATACTTAGTAGGTTCTTAATTCCAGAGACTTTTTTTTTTACTGAATTAAAATTCCATTATCTGCCGTGGCAGGATTCGAACCCGGGTCCCCAGAACATTTGAGGTTTCGAATTAATAGTCCAGAAATAATACTACTGGACCATCGTCTTTCCTGGAATGGTGGTTTGAAAATCTATTAAAAATTGCAGTATTGTGGGCTGAAAGCTGGAAGAAATATTGAGCTTAGGACTAATGAGAAAAAGATGATTTGCAGAGCATACAGTATCCTTGACATCAATGGCACAAGGCAACTAGAGTATTCTATAACGCATGATTTTACTGTTTAATTTTACCATTCACATTTTTCATTTCAACACACTTCTGGAATGCTGAGTGATATGTCGTGAGCCCTGGGGTGATGGAAAGCAATAATATTTTATTTATACAGTATTGAAATTGTTTCCCATAATTACTCATTCACAGTACATAAGTACCAGTTTATAGGCCAGACACGTGGAAATGGGACCTGCGGTGTAATAATTTCCTTGAAAGCCTAATCAAGGAGATGGAACAAGCAATCCCCAGAAAGTAATATGCGGAGGGTGTGGAGAGTCTGCAGAAGGATCTAGATAGGCTGGGCGAATGGGCCAGGAAATGGCAAATGGAATTTAATGTTGGCAAGTGTGAGGTGGTCCACTTTGGTAGGAAGAATGGTAGGAAGGACTATTACTTACGTGGCGAAAAACTGCAGCAGGCGACGGTGCAGAGGGACCTCGGGGTCCTTGTGCATGAGTCGCAAAAACCCAGCCTGCAGGTGCAGCAGGTGGTCAGGAAGGCGAATGGGATGCTGGCCTTCATAGCGAGGGGGATTGAATATAAAAGTAGGGAGGTCTTGCTGCAGCTGTATAGGGCATTGGTGAGGCCGCAGCTGGAGTACTGTGTGCAGTTTTGGGCGCCGCACCTGCGCAAGGATATTTTGGCCTTGGAGGGAGTGCAGAGGAGGTTTACTAGGCTGATACCGGAGTTGAGGGGGTTGAGCTATGAGGAGAGGCTGAATAAACTAGGCTTGTACTCGTTAGAGTTTAGAAGAATGAGGGGAGATCTCATTGAGACGTATAAGATGATGAATGGGATGGATAGGATAGAGGTGGAAAGACTCTTCCCGCTCAAAAAAGACAGTAGGACTAGGGGGCACAGCCTCAAGATAAAGGGGGGGCGGTTCAGAACGGAGTTGAGGAGGAACTTCTTCACTCAAAGGGTGGTGAATCTCTGGAATTCTCTGCCCGTTGAAGTGGTGGAGGCTGCCTCGCTAAATATTTTTAAGAAGCGGGTTGATGGGTTTTTGATAAGAGAAGGGATTAAGGGTTATGGGGAGAGGGCGGGAAAGTGGAACTGAGCCACGACAGATCAGCCATGATCTTATTGAATGGCGGGGCAGGCTCGAAGGGCCAGATGGCCTACTTCTGCTCCTATTTCTTATGTTCTTATGTTCTTATCTACGCTCTACTGCCAATTACATTATGACTTACTGGGACAGGGGGTGGTAAGAGAGTTAACGGATTGTAAATAACAAGACATGGATCACGTTACATGTTCTGGTGCTGTGACTGTTCATTTGTAGATTGTGATCAGAATGATTGGTGATGGTGACCACCAGCTGATAGCGCTGATGTAATGTGGCTCCTTTAAGGGTTGGGTTCTTGCAGGCCACACGATGGTGCTGGGCCCGATGGAACGGAAGCTTAGATAGCCAGCCCCCCTCCAAAGCAAGGGTGTGTGTGGTGGGACTTGGAGAAAAGCAGTAGGAGCCAGGAAGAAGAGAGCAGGCCTGTGCGGTGTTCCCGTCAGGCCCAAAGGGCATTCGTGCCATGATCCTGCGAGGTTGGAGAACTTGGCGCTCAGCCAAATCTTTGTTCACTGCAGCAGGATGGGAAATTGCGTCGGCATAAAGAGTGGTAACATTCCATCCTCTGCACTCTGGTCATTGAGTCTTCAGCAGCCTATGGTATTGCTTGGTTAAGGGATAAATACTGGCCAACAAAACCTCCCCTGTTTCTCTATAGCTCCATCAACATGACAGCAACTTGCAACATCAGTAGACTTTGCAGAAGCGCAGAGAAATACAAAGCAAGTGTTTGTTTGCAAAAGGGCAGAAGCAGCAAGATACAACAATTGCTCAGCATTTCAGGACTTCTCAGATTTCTTAGAGATACTCATACAAGTGAGAATCCCTACAGTGCAGAAGGAAGCCATTCAGCCCATCAAGTCTGCACCAATCACAATCCCACCCAGGCCCTATTCCCATAACCACACACACTTATTTTGCAATCCCACTGACACTAAGGTCAATTTAGCATAGCTAATCAACCTAATCCGTATATCTTTGGACTGTGGGAGGAGACTGGAGCAGCCAGAGGAAACCACGCAGACACAGGAAGAACATGCAGACTCCGCACAGACAGTGACCCGAAGTTGGAATTGAACCCAGGTTCCTGGTGCTATGAGGCAGCAGTGCTAACCACTGTGCCACCATGCCACCCCTTACTCATGAGACCAATGTATTGAGGAGCCCAAAAAGCACATGTTATTCGTGAACCAAGAAAAGGTTTCACTCCATCAATGTCCAGGTAATCAGCAGCAGAGGATGGTACAATGCTTCCCAGGTAACTTCCATCAATCTTTCATGGAAAATGTCCAAGAAAAACTGCGGTCAGTACTGAGTCACTTATTAAAAAGCAGCAAGATTTGATAGAGAAAACATTCTCTCAAATGTTTGAGTATCCCATGTAACCATTTAATTATGTGGCAAATGATTGGTTTTATGCGCCTTTTATGTTTGGTTGAAGGGAAAGGCAGGTTTGAAGAATGACTCCTATGAGACAGGGGTTATCTTTTCTTAATGATACCTTTACAGGAGCCAAAACCAGAAAGTGAAGTCACACGTCATGGTCATCCATCTCCTTGGAATAAAACAAAACAAACATCCTTTCTGGATGTATCACAGCTTGGTATGGCTCCTGCTCTGACCAAGACCGCAAGAAACTACAAAGGGTTGTGAATGTAGCCCAGACCCATCACGCAAACCAGCCTCCCATCCATTGACTCTGTCTACACTTCCCGCTGCTTCAGAAAAGCGGCCAGCAGCGTAATCAAGGATCCCATGCACCCCGGACGTTCTCTCTGCCACCTACTTCTGTCTGGGAAAAGATATAAAAGTCTGAGGTCACATCCCAACCAACTCAAGAACAGCTTCTTCCCCGTTGCTATCAGATTTTTGAATGGACCTACCTTATATTAAGTTGATCTTTCTGTACACCCTAGCTATGACTGTAACACTATATCCTGCACTCTCTTCTTTCCCTGTCTCCTATGTATTCTATGAACAGTATACTTTATATAGCGTGTAAGAAACAATGCTTTTCACTGTATCCTATTACATGTGATAATAATAAATCAAATCTTTTCATCTTGAAACAGCCCTTCAGCTCCCTAAGCAAATCATGGGGCATTTCACATTGTGGTCTTGCTATGCCCTGCCATATTATGTCTGCTGTAGTTTCTAAGGCTGGAATTCTCCAACCTCGCCCACAGTTGGGATTTTCCAGTCTTGCCGCAGTGAACAGAGATTTGGCTGAATGCTAAGTTCTCCATTCTCATTGGCAGTGGTAAAGCAGCATGCAAGACTGGAGAACTCTGGCCTAAATCGTCACCATCCAAAGAGATCTTGTCACGGAGGAGATGCCAGAGAAAGATGATCCAGCACAAATAAAGCTCATCACTCAAACATTCAGAGGATATACACTCTTACAAAATGCACTTGATCCTAATAGTGAGGGCAATCATTCAAGAATCTGATTAATCAGTGTATGGATCTGCTACCTTCTCTCCTCACAATTTTTCCCCTCTTGGTGACATTGTGTATGTATTGCTTATTAAACTTATGAGAACATAAAAGAGAAGTAGGCCATACTGGCCAAGCCATTGAGTTTAAAACTTAGCAAGTCACGATGCAGCTTTATAAAACCTTAGTTAAGCCACACATGGAATATTGTGTTCAATTCTAGTCACCACACTATCAGAAGGATGAAAAGGTTTTGGAGAGAGTACAGAAAAGATTTATCAGGATGTTGCCTGGTATGGAGGGCATTAGCTACAAGAAGCTGGAGAAACTTGGTTTGTTCTCACTGGAACAATGGTGGTTGAGGGGAGACCTGATTGCAGATTGAGCGGCATGGACAGAGTGGATAGTCAGAAGCTTTTTCCCAGGGTGGAAGAGTCAATTACTAGGGGGCATAGGTTTAAGGTTTAAAGGAGATGTATAAGGCACATTTTTTTTTACACAGAGGGTGGCGAGTGCTTGGTACTCACTGCCGAAGGAGGTAGTGGAAGCAAATATGATAGTGAATGTTAAGTGGCATCTGTACAAATATATGAAAAGGATGGGAATGGAGGGAATTTTAATTCAGATGGGCAGCAGGGTCAGTACAGGCTTAGAGGGCCAAAGAGCCTGTTCCTGTGCTCTACTTTTCTTTGTTCCCTCTGGCCCTTTGAGCTTGTTCCACCATTCAATAGGGTGATGGTTGATCTTCTGAATCAAAATTCACTCTCCACCTTACCCCTATACCCTTTGAGTCCAGAAATCTAGCAATCAAACTCTTAAACATACCCAACAATTGAGAATCTACAGCCCTCTGAGGTAAAGAATTCCTAAGACTCCCAATCTCCTTTGTGATTAAACTTCTCATCTCAATCTAAAATGGCCAACCCTTTACAGAGCCAAGTGACCCCGTGTTCCCAACTCCCCAGTCAAGGGAAGCAATCTCTCAGCAGCGACCCCGTTGAGGCCTTTGAGAATTTTACACGGAACCTGATTACGTAATTCTGCTCTTTCCAGCTGTTTTCCGTTGGGAGGTGGATGGCTGGTGGTCACCGATGGGAGCCTTTTGGATTCGGATGGCCTTTCAGCGACTGTACAAATGCTTCAACACGTCTGAAGGAGCAGTAGTCGCTCTGTCGTACCGGTTGAGCGAGGGGTGATGGGTCGAGGTGCTCACTGGAGAACACGCACCAGCCAGCCACATCATGGAAGAAACAGTGCCCTCGTATCATTCAAAATGCAGTTAAGCATTTAGAAAAACACATCGGAATCAAGATAATGGAATGCATTCGCAAAACATTTGATAGATTTGCTTTTCGAGTTGCAGTATTTATATTTAGACATCCACCAGATGCATCATTCTAATCCAATTGCATTGCTGTAGCATTAACATTCATTTTCACTTAGCATTCATAGAAAGCCTGATGAATCACAAATACTAATTCAGATTTAGGTTGAATTATTTTAATGTCATGACCTGTTATACTATCCACTACAATTTTTTTTTTGTTTTGGCAAGACACTCATTAATACAAGCAGTCACTCACTCCCATTGTTGAATCAGTAACAGAGCTGTCAGCCAGTTATGTATAGCCTTCTGATTCATTCTGGCCACAGCCAGTAATTAGAAATTGTTTCCGATGGCAGGGCATCTTACATTTCTCATGAGTCGGATGCTCGTCAGTTCCAGTCACACTTAAGAGTCACGAGTGCATAAAAGGAGGATGATTTTAATCATAGAATCCTTACTGTGCAGAAGGCGGCCATTCAGCCCCATCAGGTCTGCACCGTCCACAATCCCACCCTGGCCCTATCCCCGTGACCCTTCATATTTACCTTGCTAATCCCCACCCCCAATACTAAGGTCAATTTAGCATGCCCAATCAACCTAGCCTGCACACCTTTGGATCAGTTCACTGTTGAAAGTGAGAAAAGGAGGTTGAGAAAAATTATCAATGCAGCACATTATCATAATAAGATCATAAAGTATAGGATCAGAGTTAGGCCATTCAGCCCATCGAGTCTGCTCTGCCATTCAAATCTGGCTGATAAGTTTCTCAACCTCATTCTCAACCTCATTCTCCAGCCTTTTCCCTGTAAACTTTGATCCCCTTACCAATCAAGAGCCTATCTCTGTCTTAAAGACACTCAATGACTTGGCCTCCACAACCTTCTGTGCCAAAGAATTCCACAGATTCGCCACCCTCTGGCTGAAGAAATTCCTCCTCATCTCAGTTCTGAGGCTGTGCCCTCGGATCCTCATCTCTCCTACCAATGGAAATATCTTCCCCACGTCCACTCTATCCAGGCCTCTCAGTATTCTGCAGGTTTCAATGAGATCTCCCCTCATCCTTCTAGACTCCACTGAATACAGACTCAGAGTCCTCAAACACTCTTCATACATCCTGGGATTTTCATTCTCGTCAACCTCCTCTGGAGCCTCTCCAAAGTTAGCACATCCTTCTTTAGACGTGGGGTCCAAAATTTCTCATAATATTCCAATATTGTCACTCAACCAATATCAGTAGCACTAAGAATACACTTTTTTAAATCACTTAGGGGACATTGGCATCACAGGCAAGGCCAGGATTCATAAAATAGAACCACAGAATCTCTACAGTGCATAAGGAGGCCATTCAGCCCTTTGAGTCTGCGCCGACCGCAATCCCACCCAGGCCCTATCCTCATAATCTCTCATATTTACCCTGCTAATCCCCCGATGCTAAGGTTAATTAGCATGGCCAATCAACCTAACTCACATACCTTTGGACTATGGGAATAAATCAAAGCGTCTGGAGGAAACCCACGCAGACACGGGGAGAATGTGCAAACTCCACACAGACAGTGACACGAAGCAGGAATCAAACCCAGGTCCCTAGCGCTGTGAGGCAGCAACGCTAACCACCGTGCCGCTCCCGACTTATTTCCCATCCGGAATTGTCCTTGAGAAGTAGGGTAGTGAGTGTGTGTGTGGCTTGCTCGGCCAACTCAGAGGGCAGTTAAGAGCCAACCAATTTGTAACAGAATCTGGAATCACATGTAGGCCAGACCAGGCAATGATGGCAGAATTACTTCCCTCAAGAATCTGGAACTAAGAACCTACTGATGACCATGAAGCCATTGTCGATTGTTGGAAACACCCATTTGGTTCACTAATCTCCTTTAGGGAAGGAAATCTGCCGTCCACAACAATTAGTTGATTCTCAACTGCCCTCGGGCAACTAGAGATGGACAATAAATGCTGGCCAGTCAGCGACACCCACGTCTCATGAATTAATTTAAAGAGAAAGAACATGGGTGAAGTGAATGGGTTTTTTTGTTACAACAATCCGATAGTTTCATAATCACTGTTACTGCGACTGGCTTTTCATTCCAGGTTTCATTAATTAAGTTAAATACCTCCATCTGCTGTGATGGGATTTGAACTCACGCCTCTGGATCATTAGTCCAGGCCTCGGGACTAGTTATCAAGTAACATAACCACTATGTTACCACAATCATCATTAATCACATAAATGTAGCCCAAGTTAAAGTTTATTTATTAGTGTCACATCTAGGCTTACATCAACACTGCAATGAAGTCACTGTGAAAATCTCATGCTCCGGTGCCTTTTCAAATACACTGAGCGAAATGACAGAAAACCTCCACTCTAAAGCCAAGCTAATCTTCAGGAATAACTGATAAAAGTAAATTACTGCAGATGCTGGAATCTGAAATCAAAGGAAAGAATGCTGGAAAATCTCAGCAGGTCTGGCAGCATCTGTAAGGAGAGAAAAAAAAAGAGTTGACATTTCACGTCCAGGTGACTCTTTGACAAATGTGACAAAGGGTCATTTGGACTTGAAACGTCAGCTCTTTCCTTGCTTCACAGATGCTGCCAGACCTGCTGAGATTTTCCCAACGTTTTCTCTTTGCATTCAAGAATGTCTGTCCGCCAAAACCAGCCATTAATTGGTTGTTAATCGCAAAAAAAAACTGGGCCAATGGATTCTAATTTTCTCGGAAGTGACACAGTGGTATTGCCGCTGGACTCATAATCCAGAGACCTGGGTTCAATCCCACCAGAAAGGGAAACAATTACTGCACAACTCTGGAGGTGACAGGGAGGATCATCTCAGTGAAGTACAGGAAATGACAGCAGCAAAAATGAATGCCATGGAAATTCGTTGGTGCCATGCCTGTTTAACAGGCCACCATTGTGTGTGCATGTGCGTGTGCGTGTGGGGGGCGGGGGTGGTGGGTGTGTGTGTGGGGGTGGTAGATCCTTCTAAGGGATAGCCTGCAGCCCTGATACCAAGGTCGGATAACACCTCTAGGCATCTAAACTGGCCCCTAGCAATGCAGAAAACGGACGCTGACTGGAAAATGACGGTTGGCTCTTAACAAACCTAATTGGTGGCCAGTTGTGTGGGGATAACCCTGAACCATCTCCACAAGAACAGCTGGCGCTGGGAAAACATGGGCCTGCACCATAATTTTTGCACCCCTTCTGCTTCTAATTCCAACCACACTACAGCTCAAAAATCCTGCCCTTAGTATGGCACTGGAGTTACTTATCGGCAGATGTAGCAGTTCAATTTTGATAAAAAGCTGTAACGGCTAACAAAGTACCAAAATACACAACTGGCAGTTTGCATTGTCCACCCTGTGAGTTTGCTCTGAACCGTCTAGGACACTACCACACGCAACCCTGGGAGAATAATCATTCAGAAATTAAAAATTTGGGTTCTCTCTTCAAAAAATCCTTCACTTTTTTAAAATTAGGCACTAAAAATAGGCAGCACAGTGGTTAGCACTGCTGCCTCAAAGTTCCAAGGACCTGGGCTCGATTCCGGCCTTGGGTCACCGTCTATGTGGAATTTACACATTCTCCCCGTGTCTGCATGCGTTTCTTCCAGATGCTCCCGTTTCCTCCAAAGATATGCGGGTTAGATGGATTGGCCATGCTAAATTGCCTCTTAGAGTTCCAAGGTATGTAGGTTAGGGGTAAATAAGTGGGGTTATGGAATAGGGCCTTAGGTGTAATGCACTATGTGCCGACCTCCATAATACAGATTCAAGTTACATAACATAGACTTTCCCATCATAAAGTGTCACTATTGGCGAGTCAGTGCAGGCTCGATGGGCTGACTGGCTTCCTTTTGCACCGTAGCAATTCTATGAAAAAAAAAATCACTAAACAAGGTGGATAAAAGGCTGTTTGAGTGGCAGTACAGAATCATCCATTCAGATAATGAAATGTTTTCCAAATTGTGTAGGAAGGCACTCATTGCACACATGGACGTGATAGGCAACCTCTGGAGTGGTGGGGGTGTGGGAAGGCAGGACATGGGACAGGTCATGTGACGGAGCCTTCAGGAATACAGCCAACTAGATTTGGCAACCCTATTTGCAATGGGAAGATTTGAACTTACCGTTATGAAGCACTACGTCATTGTACTTCTGGGTTCCGCTTGTTGGCTGCAGTTGGGGGTGAGACAACTGGGCAAGGAATGTGAGCTGACCCAGGAGACAAAGGGCTGGATCCATTTCGAACACACATGGAATCAAAGATTCCCTGCAGTGCAGAAGGGGCCATTTGACCCATCGCGTCTCCACCAATTCTCTGACGGAGTATCTTACTCAGGCCCTCTATCCCCGTTAATCCCACATATTTCCCACAACTAATCCATCTAGTCTGCACATCTTGAAACACAAAAGGGGCAATTTAGCATGGCCAATCTACCTAAGCAGCACATCTTTGGAGGAAACCGGAGCACCAGGAGGAAACCCACACAGAATCAGGACAGAAGGTGCAAACTCCACATACACAGTCACCCAAGGCCGGAACTGAACCCAGGTCCCTGTAGATGTGAGGCAGCAGTGCTAACCACTGTACCGCCATGCCTCCCATTATGGAGGGATTGGGAGGTTATTTTGGAGAGGAGGAGTGAGGATGCTGAGAATGAATCCAAATCCTCCAGAAGAGATAGCTTTGGAAACTTTGAGGCTGAGGGATTTGGGGTTGTTTTCGCTGGAAAGAAGGCGGCTAAGAGGGGATCTTATTGAAACATATAAGATGATTAGAGGTTTAGATAGGGTGGATAGTGATAGCCTTTTTCCTCTGATGGAAAAATCTAGCACGAGGGGGCATGGCTTTAAACTAAGGGGGGGTAGTTATAGGACAGATGTCAGGGGTAGGTTCTTTACCCAGAGGGTGGTGAGGGATTGGAATGCCCTGCCTGCTGCAGTTGTAAATGCGCCTAGTTTGGGGGCGTTTAAGAGGTCTGTGGATAGGTTTATGGACGAAAAGGGATTGGTTTAGGTTAGTGGGTCATTGTTGTTGTTGTTTTTTTTTAAACTGGTCGGCACAACATCGTGGGCCGAAGGGCCTGTTCTGCGCTGTAATGTTCTATGTTCTATGTACTCTTAAGAATGATGGAATAAACTGGGATTGTTCTCCCTGGAAAGACGGAGGCTGAGGGCTGACTTGATAGGCGTTTATAAAGTTATGAGGGGTATGGATAGGATGAACAGTTGGAAGCTTTTTCCCCAGAGCAGAAATGACAATTACAAGGGGGCACAAGTTCAAGATATGGGGGGAGGGAAGATTCAGTGGAGAATGTGTGGGGAAAGTTATTTTTTAAACACAGTGTGGTGGGGGCCCAGAATGCGCTGCCCATTGAGGTGGTTGAGGCAGACACAAAGAACAAACAGAACAAAGAAAGAAGAAAATTACAGCATTGGAACAGACCCTTCGGCCCTCCAAGCCTGCACCAACTGAACTAAAACTAATACATTGGGGACATTATCTGGATAGACACATGAACGGATGGGGAATAGAGGATTGGTCTAGATAAGAACGTGATCGGCGCAGTCTTGGAGGGCTGAAGCGCCTGTTCTTGTGCTGTACTGTTCTTTGTTAATGACCGGAGTGTATTTCATATAACTGATCCAAACCAATGGATCTAGTTTTAAGACAATATGCAAATGTGCCGACCTCCATATTGCAGATTCAAGTTACATAACATTGACTTTCCCATTATAAAGAATCAACCAGCTTCAACTTTCATAGCAACAGTTCTGTACTCCGGATTTTTAAAGGAACTATTGAAACCTTACTGTAGACTCACACTGGTGGTACGCGGTGCAATCACTCAAAGCTGAATCTTGGGAGTAATTTACCACTGGTGCACAACGTTTCAGCTTTTCCATCACTGAGGGTTTCCTTTTGTAAATAAGATCCCGAGTCAAGTTCCTAATGTTGGCATTTCACACATTCTGCCAAGACTACTTTGCACTGTTCAAAATTCTTGGCCAGTAGATATTCAACACAGTGCGCTCGTAAATCATTACTCGAGTTACCAACAGTATGTCATGTTGGCACTGTGGAGACAAGATTTATCCCACATTGTGTCAGTGTGTCTGCCGTTTGGTGATTTATGGAAATAGAGAAGATGCTTTATCATATCTTGGAGATGCCTCAAGAAAATGTGGTCAACTGATGTAGAATGCAGGGAGGGGGGAGTTTTTTTAATTGGCGTGTGCATGGAAATAATTCAAACAATTGAAAATAGAAAACCAAAAGAAAAATTAGCATCTAGGGATTTGGTATTAGCCACAAAACATTGAGCCCTCGACATTACAACTTCCTGTGCTTTGACGTGATAATGAGCTTAATTATTAACAGTTACTAGTGCCAGGAAAGAAAACCAAATGGTACATCTGAAGTGTGATTCAAATAAGAAAACAAGAAGAAATTAATGTGTAACACTTGCCAGTCACTGGTATAAATTAAACATGCCATAATACAAATATTGTATCTTGAAAAATACTGTCACCTTGCACAGACAGGGCTCGCACGCCTCTCTGTCATTCAAACCAGAATCAAGTAGTGGGGCTATTATGATAATGATGCTTGTTGAAATGAGAAATCTGTCACAAGAACTTTGTTACAATCGGGCTTGTGCAAAGTATTGAATCCTGAAGCTACTTTTTTTTTACGATGCGCACATTGGCTCTCTTTCTGGTGCAGATATTTCTGCAGCTAATATTGACCGTACCACCAATGTTTCCTTTATTCTACGGGACACAAGTATCATTGGCTGGGCTGAGCACTTATTGCCCATCCTTAACTGCCCTCTAAGGCAGAGGGCAGTTGAGAGTCACCCACATTGTGGGGCTGGAGTCACATGTAGGCCAGACCACATAAGGATGGCAGATGTCCTTCCCTGGACATTAGTGAATCAGATGGAATTTTACAACAATGGTTTCATGGTCATCATTAGACATTTAGTTCCAGACTTCTACTGAATTCAAGTTTTACCATCTGCCATGGCGGGATTTGAACCGAGGTCTCTGGATCTTGCCCGAGCCTCTGAATTACAAGTCCAGTGACAATACCACCACGCCACTGCCTTTGATGTTACCTTGTTCACCTTTCACTAATGGGCTGTGAAGGAAACAAAAATGCTGTGTTCTGTACAGTTGGCGCATTGTCATTTCATTTTATGACACTCGAATTAGAAAGGGCAATTGGTGTTTTCACTCAACTGGGGGATCATAAGCGTAAACGACTAACAAACTTATTTAGATGGCAGAACACATTGGCATGTGATGGCTAACATCCTACTTTATCAGTCTTAAGCTTCCTGCTCAAATTCCTCCTTGTCCATCTCGTCCTTTCTCTGTCATCTCCTCCAGCCCCATTGTCACCAAGATCTTTGTGCCTCTCTAATGCTGCTCTCTTTGTGCACCCTTGGATTTTACTGTCCCATGACTGGTGGCCACGCCTCCAACTGGCCTGACCCGAAGCTCTGCAATCCGCTCGCTCAACCTCCTGCCTCTCTCCGCTCCCAATAAGTCACCCCTTAAAATCTATCTTTTTGCCTAAACTATTGGTCTCTTATCCGGATAACTCTTTAGGTGGCTGTGTGTCAAATATTGTTTACTAATGTCCCCGTGAGGCACCTTTGGACATGAATGATGAGGCTCCAGTGTAGAAATTCTGATTAAAATACTTGTGAAATGAGAAAGTGCACTTCAGGATACTTAGCTCAATTGTTGCACAGGTCAGTTCTTAGCTGAATAAAAGCGCAAGGAGCTGAATTTTACATTCCCCGCCCCTACTGGTGGGTTTTAAGGTGTAGTGGGGTGACAAGGGGTTGAAGGGAAGTGTGAAATTACACAGAGGGGATTTCCTCCAGGTTCCTGCCTGCTCATAATTAATGGCCACTTAATGACTGTTTTGACTTGATTTGATTTATTATTGTCACATGCATTAACATACGTGAAAAGTATTATTTCTTGTGTGCTATACAGATAAAGCATACCGTTCATAGAGAAGGAAAGGAGAAAGTGCAGAATATAGTGTTTATAGTGTTACAGTCATAGCTAGGGTGTAGAGAAAGATCAATTTAATGCAAGGCAAGTCCATTCAAAAGCCTGACAACAGCAGGGAAGAAGCTGTTCTCAAGTCGGTTGGTACGTGACCTCAGACTTTTCCATCTTTTTCCCGACAAAAGAAGGTGGAAGACAGAATGCCCTGGGTGCGTGGGGTCTTTAATTATACTGGCTGCTTTACTGAGGCTGCGGGGAGGGTAGACAGAGTCAATGGATGGAAGGGTGGTTTGTGTGATGGATCGGGCTACATTCACGACCTCTTGTAGTTTCCCACCCAGCCCCAAATTTTTAGGGAGCAGCGAGTCTCCGTGGGGAAAGGCCATAGAGAATCAAAGCTGAATCTCGGGCAGGAAGGGAAAGGTGGGTAGTGTGGCACCTCCTTCAAACTCCCTTCTGACTTTGAGCTCCCCTTAAGGCCTGATGACCTCTGGACCTCCCTCCCTACCGCTGCAGTCGGCCCATTTAATTCTAACTAACAAAACCAAGTCAGTCCTGCACAACAAAAACTGAAAAGGGAACCATGACGGGATGTTGGGTTTCTATCTGATGTATCCGGATATAATTGGGTGCCAAACAAGGAACAAGTACCCCACAAAAGTAAGACCTTTAACCAGGGAATCAGCTCACGTCAACACGTGGGGCATCTGCACATGATGCTGTCCTTCCAATCACAATAGGCTACATTACATCACTGCAAAATACAGTAATGCAATGCAGCCACCCACCCCTCCCCTCCCCCCCCAAGCCTTGTGACGGCACTCCCCTCCCTTCCCCCTACCACCATGCCTTGCCTATCCTCCTCACCCCTTACAGGCACCTCTTACATTCACCCTTCCACTGGTCTGGCCCTTAGGCTCAGGCAGGTTGGTGTATTTCCTCTTCTGTCCACTACAGGCACTGGACAGATGCTGGGCAGTCTGAACTCTCTAAGGCAGGGCTTCCTCGTCAGAGTGTAAGTTGGCCGCGGGGTATTTGGAGTCAGCGGGGCTGTGCTCTGCTTCGATGCGTAGCATGATGGGGGGAGCCTTCCGAAGAATTTGGGCCAAGGATAACAGCATCAAAATCCTGAGTTCTTCCAAAGTCCTCCTGCCTGAAATCTGACTTACGCCTCACCTTGTTCACTAATCACTGCCCTGTGTCTGCTGACCTACACTGGCTCCAGCCCCATTTTAAAGTTTATTTCCTTTTTTTAATTATTCATTTGTGGGACATGGGTTTCGCTAGCTGGCCAACATTTATTGTCCAACCCTAGTTGCCTGAGGGCAGTTGAGAGTCAACCACATTGCTGTGGCTCTGGAGTCACATATAGGCCAGACCAGTAAGGAAAGCAGATGTCTTTCCTTGGAGGAGCTAGATGGGTTTTTCCGACAATTGACAATGGTTTCATGGGCATCAGTAGATTCTTAATTCCAGATATCTTTTTACTGAATTCCAATTCTACCATCTGCCGTGGTGGGATTCGAACCCGGGTCCCCAAGAACATTAGTCTGAAGTTTGAAATTTATTTTCTTTGTGACACAAGTGGGCTTACGTTAACACTGCGATGAAGTTACACTCTGGTGCCTTTTCAGGGTTAATAGTCTAGTGAACATCTTTGGGCAGTAATGTGGCACAGCGGTTAGCGCTGTTGCCTCACACTGTGGAGATAATAAATATCGCTCGACAATCACCAGGCAAGACTGTTCCCTTCCTGTTGGCAAACACTTCAGCAGTCACGGGCATTCGGCCTCTGATCTTCGGGTAAGCATTCTCCAAGGCGGCCTTCACGACACACAACAGCGCAGAGTCGCTGAGCAGAGACTGATAGCCAAATTCCGCACACATGAGGATGGCCTCAACTGGGATCTTGGGTTCATGTCGCATTATCTGTAACCCCCATGACCTGCCTGAACTTGCAACATCTCACTTACTGTCCTGTCTGAAAACAATACATATCTTTTTTACCTCTGCCTAATGCTATCTCCACTCGCATTGTTTGCATCTTTAAGACTTGAATAGCAGGTTAGCTGTAAAGACTCGCATTCTAATCAGTATTCTGTAAACTGTGTGTACCTTTTATACGCTCTGTTTGAGACCAGAACTCTCCATTCACCTGACGAAGGGGCAAACCCCGAAAGCTTGTGGGTTTACTATCAAATAAACTGGTTGGACTTTAACCTGGTGTTGTCAGATTTCTTACTGTGCCTCACAGTGCCAGGGACCTGGGATCGATTCCATCCTCAGGTCTGTGCGAATTCTGCATGTTCTCTCCGTGTCTGTGTGGGTTTCCTCCAGTGCTCTGGTTTCCTCCCACAGTCCAAAGATGTGTGGATTGGCCATGCTAAATTGCCCCCTAGGGTCAGGGGGATTAGCAGGGGAAATACGTGGGGTTACGAGGATAGGGCCTGGGTGGGATTGTTGTCTGTGCAGACGCGATGGGCCAAGCAACCTCCTTCTGCACTGTAGGGATTCTATGGATTCTAATAGGGCCATAGTCTTCCCATCCTTGTGTTCAAATCCCATTCGTGCCTTTGTAATCTTCTCCAGCCTTTCCCCACCCTGCTCTAACATCCAGAGAACCTGGCTATGAAGAGTGGCAATGTGCCTTTAACAGCTCCCTCTCCAACAGGTGAAATATGGCTGGCCTCTAAAGCTCACATTAACTCAGCAGACTCAGCTTTCATTTTGGGTTTTATGCTTGAATTATAGAAAATCAATGGCCGTGTCGCAGTATCTTCAATCTGTAGCGTGGATCATTGAGATTCAGTCAGTAAGAATTGACATGACTATTCTTGTTTTCCCAGTTACTGTCAGTGGTGACATTTCCACTGAAAGAAATTCCCATGTCGTTAAACCAAGCCAATTAGTCACCCAACTTCTTGTCACTACAGCTATCCACAGTTGCTTAATCACAACTTCAAGGCTTCCTACATTTCAGTATTAGTCTATTGTTTAATTCACCAAGTTACCTTCATTTATAATTTATATATGTCTGAAATGCTCCATCCTTCAACAGATGGCACATTCAGTACTTGGCTCCTGGTGCACATGTTGAAGTACAGACAAATCAAGTTTAAAATTTAATCAATGATTTTTTTTTCCTGAAGCGAACTTCCCTCTCCATTTCTTTCCTCTCTTTCCTTGAATGCCCAGAGCAATGTTGGGATATAATGCCCACAGGTCACCTGCAACCCTTCCATATTTCCCCCAACATGTTCATTCCTCATTTTAGCAGCAAGCGCTAGCAGGTTAATTGGCCAGAAGAGGAATCGAGCCCCTCTGTTCCTATCGTTGCACGTGCCAGTTAGGCAAAGTTTCCTGGACAAGTTCATCTGGACGTAAGCCAGGTTGATTCTTTTTCCACCTCTCTCTCTCCAGCTCAGGAACAGCTATGGCAGTCAACCCGTGTCTGGCAGAGATCAACGTCCTTACCATAGGTTGAGGTTCACCCTTGGGAACCTTCTGGTCTAAAAGATTCAGCGCCAGATTCGTGAGTTAGTACTAAGGTATTTATTTCCTTAATTCATTTTTACAGGATGTGGACATTGCTGGCTGGGCCAGCAGTTGTTGCCCAACCTTAAGTGCCCTCCAGTTCAGAGGGCATTTGAGAGTCAACTACATTGCTGTGACTCTGGAGTCACACATGGGCCAGACCAGGTAAAGGATGGCAGATTCCTTCCCTAAAGGACATTAGCGAACCAGGTGGGTTTTTCTAACAATCGGTACAGTGGTTGGCACTGCTGCCTCACACTGTCAGGGTCCCAGGTTCAATTCCAGCCTCAGGTCACTGTGTGTGTGGGTTTGCACTTTCTCCCCATGGGTTTCCCCCGGATGCTCTAATTTCCTTCCATGTTCCAAAGATGTGCCAGTAAGGTGGATTAGCCATGCTAAATTGCCCCTAGTATGGGGGGGGGGGGAGGTGAGCAGGGTAAATGCATGGGGTTATGGGAATAGGGCCTGGGTGGGATTGTGGTTGGCACAGACTCAAAAAGGGCCAAATAGCCTCCTTCTGTACTGTAAGGATTCTATAACCAATGGTGTCATGGTCATCATTCAACTTTTAATTGCGGTTTTTATTGAATTGAACTATCACCAACTGCCATGGTTGGATTCAAACCCAGGTCCCAGAACACTACCCTGGGTCTCTGGATTACTAATCCAGTGACAACACTATGCCACTGCCTCCCTGATATGGGCTGGAACATATTCAATTCCAGGCTGGCATTTAAGGCCTGAAGTGTCAATCACACAAGTGAGCAGCCGTAACATGTTATAATAGGCTGGACTTCAGCTGAAGGGTGCCAAAATTGTCAGTGATTTTCTTTCTATTTATCTTTGGAATTATTCTCCCTACGTTCTAATGTTAATATATCAAGGAAACAGTACAAACAGTATGAGTGGTGTTTGTGGCTTCCTTTGTAGATGTAACCTACAGTTCTGAATGGTAGGTTACTTCCCAGAACGCCAGGGCTCTGGACAGCGAGCCAATACAAAAAGCTTTCGGAATGCAAGCAGCTTGAAGTTGTGTGTCATGTATGGTAACACAATGGTATGGTGTGGTACCTTGTGGGTATACACTACAAGGCTGTATCATCAAATCCCTACTACAATCCTTATACACCCATGACTGTGCGGCCAAACTGGATTTTCAAGTTTGATGATGACACCACCGTAATGGGTCGGATCTCGAACAACGATGAGCTGTGTACAGGAAGGAGATAGAGAATCTGGTGAACTGGTGTGACAAAAATAACCTCTCCCTCAATAGCAGCAAAGTGAAGGAGACAGTCATCGACTTTAGGAAGAGTAATGGAAGGCATACTCCTGTCTACATCAGTGGGGATGAAGTGGAAAAGGTCGAGAGCTTCAAGTCTCTAGGCATCCAGGTCATCAACCTGTCCTGGTCCCCCCATGCCAACACTATAGTTAAGAAAGCCCACCTATGCTTCTACTTTCGCAGAAGACTGAGGAAATTTGGCATGTTTGCTATGATTCTCACCAACTTTTAAAAGATGCACCACAAAAAGGATTCTTTATGGTTGTATCACAGCTTGGTGTGGTTCCTGCTCTGTCCAAGACCACAAAAAACTACATAGGGTTGTGAACGAAGCCCAGTCCATCAAACAAACCAACCATTTGGCACTGTCTACACTTCCCGCTGCCTCGAAAAAAAACAGCCAGCAAAATCAAGGACCCTACGCACCCTGGACATATTCTCTTCCATCTTCCGTCAGGAAAAAGATACAAAAGTCTGAGATCACATGCCAACCAACTCAAGAACCACTCCTTCCCTGCTGCCATCAGACTTTTGAATGGACCTACTTTATATTAAGTTGATCTTTCTCTACACCTAGCTATGACTATAGCACTAAATTCTGCACCCTCTCCTTTTCTTCTCCATGTACAGTGCGCTTCGCCTGTATAGCATGCAAGAAACAATAATTTTCACTGTATCTCAGTACGTGACAATAACAAATCAAATCAAATCACATAAGGTTGATAAAGATAATGCTGTTGATATGGTGTAAAAAAGGTTTTCAAAAGGTATTTGATACAGTGCCACACATAAGAATGTAAGAACTAGGAGCAGGAATAGGCCATCTGGTTCCTTGAGCCTGCTTCACCATTCAACAGGATCATGGCTGATCTATTCAAGGACTCAGCTCCACTTACCCACCCGCTCATCATAACCCTTAATTCCTTTATTGTTCAAAATCTATTTATCCTTGCCTTAAAAACATTCAATGAGGTAGGCTCAACTGCTTCACTGGGCAGGGAATTCCACAGATTCACAACCCTTTGTGTGAAGAAGTTCCTCCTCAACTCAGTCCTAAATCTGCTTTGCCTTATTTTGAGGCCATGCCCCCTAGTTCTAGTTTCACCTGCCAGCGTAAACAATTTTTCTGCTTCTATCTGGGCTGTACAGTGGTTAGCACTGCCGCCTCACAGTGCCGGGGTCCCAGGTTTGATTCTCGACTTGGGTCACTGTCTGTGTGGAGTTTGCATGTTGTCCCCGTGCGTGTGTTGGTTTCCTTCAGGTGCTCTGGTTTCCTCCCACCGTCTGAAAGATGTGCTGGTTAGGTGCATTGACCCAAACAAGCACTGGAGTGTGGCAACAAGGGGAATTTCAGAATAACTTCATTGCAATGTTAATGTAAGCCTTACTTGTGACTAATAAATTTATCTTATCTATTCCCTTCATAATCATATGTGTCTCTATAAGATATATTCTCATTCTTCTGAATTTCAATGAGTATAGCCCCAGTCTGCTCAGTCTCTCCTCATAAGCCAATCTCCCAACTCTGGAATCAACCTAGTGAATCTCGTCTGCACCCCTTCCAGTGCCAGTATATTCTTTCTCAAATAAGGAGACCAAAACTGTACACAGTACTCCAGGTATGGCCTCACCAGCACCTTATACAACATAACCTCGCTGTTTTTAAACTCCATCCCTCTAGGAGTAAAGGAAGAAATTCCATTTGCCTTAATTACCTGCTGCACCTGAAAACCAACTTTTTATGATTCATACACAAGGACACCCAGGTCCCTCTGCACACTAGCATGCTGCAATTTTTTACCATTTAAATAATATCCATTTTGCTGTTATTCCTACCAAAATGGATGACTTCACATTTGCCAACATTGCACTCCACCTGCAAGACCCTTGCCTACTCACTTAGGTTACCTACATCCCTTTGCAGACTTTTAGCATCCACTCACACTTTGCCACACATCTTAATTTCATCTGTGAATTTTGACACACTAATCTTGTCCCTAACTCCAAATCATCTCTGTAAATTGTAAATTAGAACAGAGTTGAGGAGGAACTTCTTCCCTCAAAGGGTGGTGAATCTCTGGAATTCTCTGCCCACTGAAGTGGTGGAGGCTGCCTCGTTGAATATGTTTAAGTCATGGGTAGATAGATTTCTGATAGACAAGGGAATTAAGAGTTATGGGGAGCAGGCGGGAAAGTGGAACTGATCCACTTCAGATCAGCCATGATCTTATTGAATGGCGAGGCAGGCTCAAAGGGCTAGATGGCCTACTCCTGCTCCTATTTCTTATGTTCTTAAACAAATGTGGTCCCAACACTGAGCCCTGAGGCACACCACTAGTCACTGACCGCCAACCAGAAAAACACCCATTTATTCCTGCTCTTAGCTTTCTGGTGGCTAACTAATCCTCTTTCCATGCTAATACACAACAGACGTGTGATCAATGGGGTTGGGGATCATTTCACAAGTAATCAATGCTCACCATTGAGACACCTCAGAAACCTTGGTCTCAGGGCTGGAAGAATGCTGTCAGCTGCGGTTACATCTCCTTTTGTTAAATAACATGTAAAATCAATAGTCAGGTTTTCTAATCATAGAATGATATCACACAGGAGGCCATTTGGCCCTTCTTGTTCACACCAGTTCTCTGATGGAGCCATTCGGCTGATCCCACTCTTCTGCCCTTTCCCCAGAGCACAATCAATGTTTTCCCTCTAAGCGTTTATCCAATTTTCTTTTCAATGTTACCATTGACTTACCAATTATTTCAGCTTTTGGAATGTTGAGTTACCAGGCACACGTGAAAGTTTACACAAGGGCTGGTATCTGATGCACACATTATATCCCAAGGCTTTTGCAGTAAACTGTGAATTTTTCAAAGCAGCACACAGGGATCTCAATCCACTGGATGGTGACCTGCTACGTTCTACTTTTTAACATTAGGTCCAAGTTAGCAGCACCTTTGAGAAAAATAACTACTCAATTTCGCTGTTGCTGAGATCGAAATTAGAATTTGGTGATAATCCAGAAATTACAGCATTCACTAGCAATGAGGCAGATATTTGCTTTTAGTACTCAGCATCAATAAAGCCCTTTTCGTAAGCTACAGTACAGTAGTATTTAGAGATTGCAGCCATTAATTCAAAGCTTTACACACTCCTACACATTCCAGGACAGCGAGAACAAATGTTTGTGGTTTTTTTTTCTGTTTGGAGCTTAGAAATTCTCAAACAAGTTCTATTCATTACCTTCCACCGTCAGATTTCCTGAGGTTTTCCTGCCAGCCTAATATATACAGCCCTTTTCCATGTAACTGGAATTCCACAGATGGTGTCCATATCCAGACATGACTACTCTTTCCAGATGAGCTAACATGAACAAAACTCTTTCTTTTTAAAAAAAAGGGAAAAAAAAGACTCGCGCACATTTATCAAGTCTGGGAGATCCCCAGGGTGTATCAGTTCTCCGATATATAACTCTTCAATAATCAGAGATTAGAGTCAACAGCTATTGTTAGTCCTGCAAATATCAAGAATGTCAATGTTGCTGGAAAATGTGAAATGTAACATTTTTTTTTCAAGCTTTGCATATTGTTTTTACCCTGACTGGAACAGTCAGACGAATTGTGTGAAGTGTTCAGTGCTAAGTCACTCACCGTGGCAACATTTTATGACATGGCTGATTCATCTGAACCAGATGTGGAAGCATTTTAATATCACTGTGGTATTTTTTTTAAACTGTACCTGTAACGCTTTATATGAGATTTTAAGATTGCTCCAACTTAGCAATTAATTGGAAACCCCAGTGGTCATGATCTGAAGAATGTGGAAGGAGTTGTGGGGGGGAGATAGGGAAGTACCAGTGTGTGGGGTCAGCGGAAAGCACTGCCCGAAATTAGCAAAGGAAGCAACAGCGGTCACCTTGGATGGATGGATCCCTTGGTCACCAGGAAAGCAGATGCTCTGGACATACACAGCACAATGCGACCACTATGGAAGCAGAAAGCTTGCCCCCTGTTTGGAGATGGATGGCTCTGTTCCCCCTTGTGCATCGGAAAGATGAATAGCACAGGCTTGTTAGATCACCATGGCAACAGACACCTTCTACATACAAGCGCTGAAGCTCCATGAAAAAGTGAGCCGGATGTAGAAGGGAAAGAAACATTGAGGTGCGTCCAACGCAGAAGCTTTAAAATGTAGCAGAGAAAGAAAAAGAGAATGTGAATCATCTCCGATGCAGAATTAAAGGAAGGGCTCCCAATAATAATCACCTTCTAGCGTGGCACAGTGGTTGGCACTGCTGCCTCACAGCGCCAGAGACCCCCTGATCAATTCCCGGCTTGGGTCACTGTGTGGAGGTTGTACATTCTCCCTGGGGTTTGCACATAACCCCATGTACTTACCCCTGAGCTCCACATCTTTGGACACTAAGGGACAGTTTAGCATGACCAATCCACCTAACTTACACATCTTTGGCGTGTGGGAGGAAACTGCAGCACGGGCAGGAAACCCAAGCAGACATGAGGAGAACGTGCAAAATCCCCGGATACAATTATTGCATCACACAGCACAGGCGTGGGGATATTTGGCCCATCATACCTGTGCTAACTCTCTGGAAGCTCCTTCCAATTAGTCCCACGCCTCCTGCTCTTTCACCTTAGCTCTGCAAATCTATCCTTTCACATATTTGGCTGATTCCCTTTTGAAAGCCTTAACTGAATTTGTGTCCACCACCCTTGATGCGATGCATCCCCCACCTTAACAACTCGCTGCGCCAAGAATGTCGCCTCATTTTCTCCATCCCTACCTCTCACCCCTGCCTTTTATGCCCATTATTTTTAAACCCTATCCTCTGCTCTGGTACCGCACTAGCTACGAAGCTTCCATTTATTCCCTGCCGGTTGTGAGCAAGGAAAATTCTCAAATCATTCTGGCAGAGTGAAGAAGAAAGCAGCAAAATGAACCACTGAGAAATGTGTGTCATTGCCTGAGCACTGCACGTCAAACTGACTGTCTCCAAACTCTTAACAGTTTCAATTTGCCCAAACAAATCGAAAAGGGCCAAAACGGCAGCACGTTGGCACAGTGATTGGAGTTCTATGAGGATGTGTCTAGGGCGGTGGATAGAGGAGAGCCGGTGGATGTGGTCTTTCTTGATTTTCAGAAGGCGTTTGACAAGGTGCCTCACAAGAGGTTATTGCAGAAGGTCAGGGGGCATGGAGTTGGGGGTAGGGTGTTAGCGTGGATAGAGGATTGGCTGTCAAATAGGAGGCAGAGAGTGGGGGTCAATGGGTGCTATTCGGATTGGCGGTTGGTGACTAGTGGAGTGCCCCAGGGGTCGGTGCTGGGGCCTCAGCTATTTACCATTTATATAGATGATCTGGAGGAGGGAACCGAGTGTAGGGTGTCGAAATTTGCTGATGACACCAAGATTGGTGGAGCGGCAAATTGCGCGGAGGGTGTGGAGAGTCTACAGAAGAATCTAGATAGGCTGGGCGAATGGGCCAGGAACTGGCAAATGGAATTTAATGTTGGTAAGTGCGAGGTGGTCCACTTTGGTAGGAAGAATGGTAGGAAGGACTATTACTTACGGGGCGAAAAACTGCAGCAGGCGACGGTGCAGAGGGACCTCGGGGTCCTTGTGCATGAGTCGCAAAAACCCAGCCTGCAGGTGCAGCAGGTGGTCAGGAAGGCGAATGGGATGCTGGCCTTCATAGCGAGGGGGATTGAATATAAAAGTAGGGAGGTCTTGCTGCGGCTGTATAGGGCATTGGTGAGGCCGCAGCTGGAGTACTGTGTGCAGTTTTGGGCGCCGTACTTACGCAGGGATATTTTGGCCTTGGGAGTGCAGAGGAGGTTTACTAGGCTGATACTGGAGTTGAGGGGGTTGAGCTATGAGGAAAGGCTGAATAAACTAGGCTTGTACTCGTTAGAGTTCAGAAGAATGAGGGGAGATCTCATTGAGACGTATAAAATGATGAATGGGATGGATAGGATCGAGGTGGAGAGAATCTTCCTGCTCAGAAAGGACAGTAGGACTAGGGGGCACAGCCTCAAGATAAAGGGGGGGCGGTTTGGAACAGAGTTGAGGAGGAACTTCTTCACTCAAAGGGTGGTGAATCTCTGGAATTCTCTGCCCGTTGAGGTGGTGGAGGCTGCCTCGCTAAATATTTTTAAGACGCGGGTTGATGGGTTTTTGATAAGCGAGGGGATTAAGGGTTATGGGGAGAGGGCGGGAATGTGGAACTGAGCCACGACAGATCAGCCATGATCTTATTGAATGGCGGGGCCGGCTCGAAGGGCTAGATGGCCTACTCCTGCTCTTATTTCTTATGTTCTTATGCACGGTGTCAGGGTCCCAGGTTCAATTCCGGCCTCAGGTGACTGTCTGTGTGGAGTTTGCACATTCTCCCCGTGTCTGCATGGGATTCCTCCGGATGCTCCACTTTCCTCCCACAGTCCAAACATGTGCAGTTTAGGTGGATTGGCCATACCAAATAGACCCCAGTGTCAGGGGGATTGGCAGCGTAAATATGTGGGGTTGCGGGAATACGGCCTGGGTACGATAGTGGTCAGTATGGATTTGATGGGCCGAATGGCTTCCTTCTGCACTGTCAGGGTTCTGTGAACTTTCTACAGAAAAATTGAGATTAAATAAAAGTGAATCAAACCTTCAACCTATTCAAAGATTCAGTAAAAGCAACTCCATCATCTAAAGCTTGGGTTTCCTCTTGGTGCTCCAGTTTCCTCCCACAGTCCAAAGATGTGTGGGTTAGGTTGATTGGCCATGCTAAAATTGCCCCTTAGTGTCCAGAGATGCATAGGTTAGAAGGATTAGTGGGTAAATATGTGGGGGTAGGGGCTGGATGGAATTGTGGTCAGTGCAGACTCGATGGGCCAAATGGCCTCTTTCTGCACTGCAGGGTTTCTATTGTTTTGATAAAGTCACTCCTATTCTGAAGTCACATCCTGCAGAAATATTGACAAGTTGGAGTAAGTTTTCTTATATTTTTATTGTCTGCATTTGAAAAGTTCCTTCTGAAGAAACATGGTGTCACACTCTCGGCGGGTATACGTGTGTGTCACACTCTCGGCGGGTATACGTGTGTGTCACACTCTCGGCGGGTATACGTGTGTGTCACACTCTCGGCGGGTATACGTGTGTGTCACACTCTCGGCGGGTATACGTGTGTGTCACACTCTCGGCGGGTATACGTGTGTGTCACACTCTCGGCGGGTATACGTGTGTGTCACACTCTCGGCGGGTATACGTGTGTGTCACACTCTCGGCGGGTATACGTGTGTGTCACACTCTCGGCGGGTATACGTGTGTGTCACACTCTCGGCGGGTATACGTGTGTGTCACACTCTCGGCGGGTATACGTGTGTGTCACACTCTCGGCGGGTATACGTGTGTGTCACACTCTCGGCGGGTATACGTGTGTGTCACACTCTCGGCGGGTATACGTGTGTGTCACACTCTCGGCGGGTATACGTGTGTGTCACACTCTCGGCGGGTATACGTGTGTGTCACACTCTCGGCGGGTATACGTGTGTGTCACACTCTCGGCGGGTATACGTGTGTGTCACACTCTATAGGCCACTACCCAAACTATTGTTTTTCAACAACTGTACATGAACAGTATCAACTTCAAGGAAAAGAGATTGATGAACCATTTTTTCTTTGTCTAGAACAGAGACAATCCATTCATCAATTGTTAACCCTGGCTGTCTGCTCCAACACACTCCAGTAAGATGCCTCACAACACTAGGTTAACACACTCCAGCTATTTCTACTTGTTTTCAATTGGAAAAAAAACACATAAGATTACTTTGTGAAGTAATTGCGCAGTTGTACAATACTTGACAGTGGGACGCACAGATGCATCAAAATTGGGATCCATTACTCTTATCTGAGATGTTATTATCTGCTGAGTATCAAAGTTAAGGGTTCGTGTTACAAGGGGCCTGGGGCAATTTAGGCTTGTGATTAATATCCTGAGAGTTATCAGTACTTTGGCAACTCTTCATGTACTTACAAAATACATAGATGTGTCTCTATTAAACCAGGACACTGTGTACTGTTGTTACATCAGTATTACCAGCTTGCTATGTGTGGCAAGCAACAGCACAGGTACGTACTTGTTGCATGTTGACAAACTTTGCACGGAGTTTGTTAGCTTGGACTCTGAGGGGCAAAGCACACCTTTACTTATATCCCCTTGCCAAATTACAACCTTTTGTATTTGCACAGAGGGGAAATACAACGTGTAAAGAGAGCAACCTGGGCGTGAGGATTTGGCACTGGAGGGAAGACGGGAAGTTCAGGATTTGCAAAGTTTTGCAAGGAACCAGTGCAAGGAAGGCTTTGAAAATTGCTGCGCCAAAGCTAGCCTTGAGAACCCAACAAATACGGGACGATTTTGCGTTTCCAGAGGGCTGGCGGGTAAGAGAGCTGGCAACGTGCTTGCCAGCAGTTAACAACCCCGTAAACTCATTAAGTCGCTTGTTTAGGGGCCTGTCATTTCAAGTCTGGAATTTTCAAACTTCTTTCCCAGTGAGCTGGAACAGTACCATACACGTTAGTACATAGCCCTTAGAGTTCACCACAGGGACGTCATCATTTTCACTGGAGCTACCTTGAGTTGAAATTGGAGCAAAAGTGCCATACAAACCTTGGTGTAGTGGTATTCACATTAGACTATTAATCCAGAAGCTCAACTAATGTTCTGGGGACCTGGGTTCAAATCCTGCCACAGCAGATGGCGGAATTTGAATTCAATAAAAAATATCTGGAATTAAGAATCTACTGATGACCATGAAACCATTGTCGAAAAACCCATCTGGTTCACTAATGGCCTTTAGGGAAGGAAATCTGCCATCTTTACCTGGTCTGGCCTACATGTGATTCCAGAGCCACAGCAATCTGGTTGACTCTCAACTGCCACCAGAACTGGCCTAGCAAACAACTCCATTTCAAGGGTGACTAAGGATGGGTAATAAATGCTGGCCAGCCAGCCATGCCCATATCCCATGGATAAATAAAAAACTATTGCTCCCTTGAACCTCTGAGCTTTACAAAGTGCCATCTGCTCAAATTGGCAAGGCAGTGGCAGCCCCCAACATAAACACCGCTTGTACCAGCTCCCTCTTCCTGGAGGCACCTGGCATCTCCAACTGGGGACCAAACTCACCTGCGGGCCAGTCAGATCATTTAAATATTATAATTGCTCAGGCATGGGGTCGGAGCCTGGAATTAACCCTGGTGCTGGGTGTCTGAATCCGCGTTGGAAATCCAGCCCCTGAACTCATCAGAAACTCATGGACAGTCATTGTCTATCATGCTGTTCATTAGAAATTTCCTTCCTCACACATAACACACACTGGAGTATAGCGCACACTGACTTCCTTAGCCTTCAATCACTGAAAGTAACTTCTAATTACTCCACTATTGGTGTCTATGCCTTCCTTTGCCTCAGGCACTGAAACTCCCATCCTAAACTTCTCTCTTTGCTCTCCTCAAGATTCTCCTTAAAACCTGTCTGTTCGACAAAGTATTTGGCTATCTGCTCAATTTATTATTTATTTTATTTCTTTTGTTAGTGTCACAAGTAGCCTTGCATTAACTGCAATGAAGCTGCTGTGAAAATACTGAGGGAGAATTTAGCATGGCCAATGCACCTCAGCAACACCCTATATTCTGCAGTCTCTCCTTTCCTTCTCTACGTGCGCATGTTTTGTCTGTATAGCGTGCAAGAAACAATAGTTTTCACTGTATACCAATACATGTAAGAAGTCTCAACACCAGGTTAAAGTCCAACCGATTTATTTGATAGTAAACTCACAAGCTTTCAGGGTTTGCCCCTTCATCAGGTGAATGGAAAGTTCTGGCCTCAGACACCTGACGAAGGGGCAAACCCTGAAAGCTTGAGAGTTTACTATCAAATAAATCTGTTGGACTTTACCTGGTGCTGTGAGACTTCTTACTGTGTTTGCCCCAGTCCAATGCCAGCATCTCCACATCATACCAATACATGTGACAACAATAAATCAAATGGATTGTGGGAGGAAACCACAGCACCCTGAGGAAACACACACAGATATGGGGAGAATGTACAGACTGCACAGACAGTGATCTATGCCGGGAATCAAGCCCAGATCCCTGGTGGTATGATGGCAAGTGGTTCGCACTGCTGTCTCACAGTGGCAGGGACGCGGATTCAATTCCAGCCTTGGGTTACCGTCTGTGTGAAATGTGCACATTCTCCACATTTCTGCATGGGTTTCCTCCGTGTGTTCCAGATTCCACCCAAAGTCCGAAAGAAGTGCCAGTTAGATGGATTGGCCATGCTAAATTGTCTCTTTTCGTGAGGATATTCATGGTGTTATGGGATAGGGCCTGGTGAGATTGTCGTCAGTGCAGACTTGATGGAACAAATGGCCTCCTTCTATAGGGATTCTATGATTCTAAGAGGCAGCTGTGCTAACCGCTGTGCCACCCCAAGTCTATCACTCTTGGGATCAAATGTTTAGAATAACTCCCTTGCATGTTCTTGGGACCTTTTTAACATTTTCAAGGCAATCTGTCAATGCAAGTTGGTGTTATTTTGGCTAAAACAGTGGGCTTTATTATAAAGGAATAGGTTGCCTGACACTGGGCTGTTCTTCCTAACATTGTGTTACCTGGTCAAACTCAATAAGCTCATCTTGCAAGTTCTTCTGAACCTGCAGGAAGCACAGGTTACAAGCTGATTCAATAATTAAAATCTGTTCATGGTGTAATTATGGCTCATCATCATGTCCTTGAAGGCTAAAGGTCTGTGATCTGCAATCTCACAAGCCACTATCTGTAGAATAAAAAGGTTGTTCTCGCTCTGTCTATTGGTATTCATTGCTGTGCTCCTGTGAATCCAGGCAGGCACAGAGGTTGCTAGCAAACATGCCAAGTGATGGTTCATTAGTCACACTGTCAAAAGCAGCAACAATAACTCTACTATTAACTCATTGCAGTGGCAGGGATACTGTTAAGATCCCAAATAAAGTTAAAAGGCAAAAAAGAACTGTTGAAATGGCTGTCTCTGGGTGTTTATGGGAATAAATAAAACAAATAACTCAGGAATCACTGTGCCACCATGGCCACCATGGTTAGCATTGCTGCCTCACAACGCCAGAGTCCCAGGTTCAATTCCAGCCTCGGGTCACTGTCAGTGTGGACTTTGCACCTTCTCCCCATGTCTGCATTGGTTTTCTCCAGGTGCTCCGGTTTCCTCCCACAGTCCAAAGATATGCAGGTTAGATTGATTAGCCGTGCTAAATTGTCCCTAGTATCAGGGCGATGCTTAGGGTTCCAGGATTGTGGTCGGCATGAACCGAATGGCCTCCTTCTATATTGTAGGGATTCTATGATTTTTAATAAATAAATTCCCGGCTGCATGGTGGGACAGTGGTTAGCACTACTGCCTCACAGCACCAAGGACCCGGGTTCCATTCTGGTCTTAGGTGACTGTCTGTGTGGAGTTTGTACAGTCTCCTGTGTCTGCATGGGTTTCCTCCAGGTACTTTGGTTTCCTCCCACAGTCCAAAGATGTGCAGATTAGGTGGATTGGCCGTGCTAAATTGCCCCTTAGTGTCCAAAGATATGTAGATTGGATAGACTTGTGGGATGAATGTGTGAGGTTACAGGGTGACGGCGGGGGAAAGGACTTGGGTAAAGACATGCTATCAGAGAGTCAGTGCAGACCTGATGGGCTGAATGGCCTCCTTCTGCAATGTAGGGATTCTATGAAATAAAATGATAAATAAACGATGCTCAAGTCAGTTTGCCAACCCTAAACAGCTTTCTTGCTGGTGGATTTCTAATAAATCTTGACAACAAAGGAGCAAATGTAATTCTCCTATCCTCACACCCTTGGCAGTGAGGCTTCAAGTTTGTAGATGTTAACCACAGTTTAATTTAACATAATTTTGTGTTAAAGAACGATATGAGATTCCCATCAGTGTGCTTGGACAGTCTCCGTGTTAACAACTCTTGGTTTCCTTCAAAAAAAAATTAAACAACCTCAAGGGCAAGTTGCATCAAGAAATGGGCTGAATTTCCGAGTCTTTTTAATCCATGTTAATGGCGGACGGTCGAGGAAATTCATCCCACCCTCCCTTCCTCCCAAAGTTTCCAGATGATCTCTTGGGCAGCATTTCCAACACTGTGGCTCAGCTTCCTATGATGTTTTGTGCTGAAGCATCTCGCACCTCAACAACGCGTGGCTGAGCCCTGCCTACACCATCCAAATTCGCCCCATTATTGTGTTTTTTGCACTGGCTTCTAACTGATAGAAACTTGGGCGCACGAATGGGTTGTACCTCTTTGCCCCCGGTCAAATTTCCCTCAGAAGCCAAACCATCTAATTGCTGGCTTTCCAGATGGTGACTCCCATTAATTTGTCTAACTTACCAAATCCCATCACACGCCAAATTAACGAAAATTACCATTTTGTACGTGATGAAGAAACTTCAGTCAGACAGCAATAACAGAATTCTTTTTAAGAAAGGTAACATTTTGCCAGCTGGTTCTGGATCGCCTTTGTAAATCTTTCCACATGTTCGGTGCTAAATTTAAGGAAGGACGTTTATGGGCAATTTGAGATCTTCATTTACTCCGGCCAAATCAGAGAAGAATTGTTTTTGTATTCAGATGATGGGCCATTGGTTTTAAACTTTTCCCATCTCTAATTTAGATGGTCGACTTAAAGTCATGGTCTAGCTTCATTGGCTGGGATATCCCAGCCCTGACACCGGTGGGCATTGTTGCTGGCAGGAAGCGTAAATTTAGAGAGCCGTTGACTTTTAAAGACTCTCCGGATTTTGCCATGACAATGCTTGCTGGCATTGAGACCAGAACCTCCCCCACTCTGCTAACACAAAAGCAGCACTGCTGACATGCTTCCACCCTAACCCAAACACTTTTTAAAAGGGGTTTCTGGACAAATAGGATGGGAATAGAGGAATATGGCCCCAGAAGGGTGGGGGGTTTTAGTTCAGATGGGCTGTATGGTCAGTGCAGGCTTGGAGGGCCGAAGGGCCTGATCCTGAGCTGTAATTTTCATTGTTCTTTGTACTACTAATCGTTTCCAACTAGGGTTCACCCACTTGCTTGTGGGAACTCTGCTGATCGGGCTGGGTCCAAGGCTGGCACTTGTTCATCGTCCCACCTTTTCGCCCATCATTGGCGACCGCACACATTCACCACCTTGCCTCGCCAGCCCCCACAAACCCCCACTTCCCCTACTGTCTGAAGGTAACATTGCAGGAGATGTACTCAGTGACTTACTGTGAAGCCTTTTCCTGATGTATTGGGTTATTTTAGTAACTGTCTTTTTAAAATCAATGTCAAAATTCATTCCTATTTGTTTTTGTCAATTTATCAAGCATTCAATTATTCACAGAGTACCGTGGTGGTGGGGGAGGAGAGGGAATAGGGCAGTCTCAGCAGTTGCCCATTCCTACAGCAGTGAACTAAGTGGTTCCTTCAATATAAGGGCCACCGATTGCCACGTTAGCAGGTCATTTCCACATTCCCACGATATCACTAAATGTTAAGTCACAGAGCGGGATTTTCCAGCTGTGCTCGAGGTCAACAGACCTTTACAATGGTCTGCTCCCCTCCCGTTACGATTCCCACGGTGGGCGAGACAGGGAAACTCTCCCCGTACAGTGCAGATATGGCCCTTTGGCCCATCAAGTCAACAGTGATGATATCTACCACAAAAGGCACGCTAATCCCATTTTCCTGCACTTCTCCCGTATCCTTGAATATTATATTTCAAATGCTCATCCAAATATTTTTTAAAGGTTTCCGGGTTCGACCATCTTCCCAGGTAGCGCATTCCAGATTCCCACCACACTCTGAATGAAAAGGTTTTTCTTCTCAAATCCCCTCTGAATCTCCTGCTCCTTCCCTAAAACTCTGCCCCCTCACGATTGACCCCTCACCCAAGAGGAACAGCCGCTCCCCACTCACTCTGTCCATACCCCTCAATCTTACACACCTCAGCCTTCTTTGCTGTAAAACAGAGAACCATGGAATAGAATCTTGCAGTGCAGTTGGAGGCCATTCAGCCCATTGAGTCTGCACCAACCACAATCCCACCAAGGCCCTATCCCCACAACCCCATGCATACACCTTAACTCGTCACTAAGAAGCAATTTTAACGTAGCCAACCCACCCTAACCCATACATCTTTGGACAGTAGGAGGAAACTAGAGCGTGCGGAGGAAACCCATGCAGATGCGGGGAGAACATGCAAATTCCCTGACGCTGTGAGGCAGCGGGGCTAACACTGTGCCACCATACTGCCCATATATTATACTGAGCATATTATATATAAATCCTGCATTTTTGAAATACTCTAGATGGCAATTTGCAGATGAGAAATTTTAAATGCAAGTGAAAGCTTAAGGAAGTTGTACATCAACCGGTACAGGTTGTCATCAATTGCTATCCATGGGGGTTTCAAAAATCTAGAAAGGCTAAAGGAATCAGAGATTAGTGCCTCTATACAAGAATGTTGGAGGTTTATCACTGAATGTTCAATAAGTAGCACACTTGGCTCTGAGTTAGAACTGTGTGGGCTGATCGCCCACTACAGAGATGCACGCACACAAGCTGACACCTCCAGTGTTGAGGGGATGTTGTGTTGTCGGAGACACTGCCTTTCAAATGAGACATTATACGGAGATCCAGTATACGTTCTCAGGTGGATGTACTCATGCCACTAACCCAAAGAAGAGCAAGGGAGTTGCCCAGCTGTCCTGAGCAGTATTTATCCCTCAAAATTATATCACTAAAAAATATTACCAGGTTAGTGTGGGCGGCACAGTGATTAGCACTGCTGCCTCACAGTGCCAGGGACCCAGGCTCAATTCCGACCTCAGGTGACTGTGACTGTGTGAACTATGCACATTCTCCCGCATTTGCGAGGGTTTCCTCCTGGTGCTCCAGTTTCCTCCCACAGTCCAAAGATGTGCGGCTTAGGTTGATTGGCCGTGCTAAATTGACCCATTAGTATCAAGGGGATTAGCAGGGCATATATGTTAGGGTTAGGGGGATAGGGCCCAGATGGGATCACTGTCGGTGCAGGTTTGATGGGCTGAATGGCCTCCTTCTGCAATGCAGTGATTCTACAGGTTGTCACATTGCTGATTGCGGGAACTTGCCTTGTGCAAACTGGCTGTTGCATTAATTACTAGACCACCACACTGCAAAAAGGTACTTCATTGGCTGAAAAAATTTGTGACATCCTGAGGTCATGAAAGGTGCTAGCGAAATGCACCTTATTTCTGTTTTCCAGCACGTGGAGATTCTCACACTTCTAACAAGAGATTCTCGAACAGTTTTGTTACCAAGAGAACAATAGGTCGAATAAACCTGACAGCTGCTGAACAAAATAAATGGAAACTTTGCATGTTTTCAATTATTTAGGGAACTATTATGACGATTATTAATTCTGCACGTGATTGAAAAATGACTTCAGTTCTGAAAAGCTGATGGGAAAAAATTAAAAGATAAAGAACAAAGAACAAAGAACAACCCAGCACGGGAAACAGGCCCTTCGGCCCAACGAGCCCGCGCCGCCGCATCGCCCTACACCTATTCTACCCTGCATGTCTACGAATGGGACCCTACTCAGTCAGATTCAGGGAAGAAATAGTGTCAATTTGGTGGAAACCAATTAGCCTAAGAGCACATCTTTGGGGTGTGGGAGGAAACCGGAGCGCCCGGAGGAAACCCACGCAACCACAGGGAGAATGCGCAAACTCCCACAGACACAGGCCCAAATCCATGTATCTGCACAGCTAGCAGTGCTAGTCACTGAGCTGTTGTGGAGCCCGTCTATCGGTCCAGGATCAAGCACACACACCGACATGAAGTACTAGGCCACTCCTGGACTTCCAAGAGCAGCCCACGCACAACCTGCCGTGTGCATGCCCCTCGCTTGACACGAGGTGGACCTCCACCTGTGGAATAAAGACAAAACATATTAGTTATACAGCCTGCCCTTCCGGTGTCTCCCGAGGTTTACCCTATTTAATAGCCCCTACCATATCCCTCCATTCCCGTTTCACTCATATGCCTATCTAACTGCATCTTAAACGAGTCCAACGTGCCTGCCTCCACCACCCTACTCGGTAGCGCATTCCAGACCCCAACAACTCTCTGTGTAAAGAACCTTCCTCTTACCTCCAAATTATACCTCCCCCCCCTCACCCTTAATTGATGACCTCTTGTGTTCGTACCCAGTCTAGGGAGCAGTCTCTCACTATTAACTCTATCTATTCCCTTCAGTATCTTATATACCTCTATCATGTCCCCTCTCAATCTCCTTCTTTCCAAGGAGAATAGCCCCAGTCTCTTCAGTCTCTCCTCGTAACCCAGTCCCCCCATGCCAGGCAACATCCTGGTAAACCTCCTCTGCACCCTTTCCAGAGACTCCACGTCCTTCCGGTAATAAGGTGACCAGAACTGGACGCAGTACTCCAAATGCGGTCTAACCAACGTTCTGTATAACTGAAGCATTAGACGGCAGCTTTTATACTCTAAGCCCCTTCCTATAAAGGCTAACATCCCATAAGCCTTCCTAACAACGTTCTCCACTTGTGACACAACCTTCATGGATTTGTGGACCTGCACTCCCAGGTCTCTCTGTACATCTATACTCCTAATCGGCCTACCTTTTATCACATAACTCCTCTCTGCATTATTCCTTCCAAAATGCATCACCTCGCATTTGTCAGGATTAAATGCCATCTGCCACCTATCTGCCCACTGCACCAACCTATCTATATCCTGTTGTATCACCTAACAATCCAGTTCTGTACCCGCCAACCCTGCCATCTTGGTGTCATCAGCAAACTTGCTGATCACACCACCTACTCCCTCTTCTAAGTCATTTATGTAGACTACAAAGAGGAGAGGTCCCAGTACCGAGCCCTGCGGCACACCACTGGTCACTGGCCTCCAGCCCGACAAGGTACCCTCCACAACTACCCTCTGTCTCCTATTTCCCAACCAGTTCTCAATCCACCTAACTACCTGGCCTCGTATCCCATGCGCCTTAACCTTTTCTACCAGCCTACCGTGAGGGACTTTGTCAAACGCCTTACTGAAATCCATGTAGATGACATCAACGGCTCTCCCATCGTCAACCGTTTTTGTCACCTCCTCAAAGAATTCCACCAGATTCGTAAGGCAAGACCTCCCTCTAACAAAGCCATGTTGCGTATCCCTAATCAGATCGCAACGCTCCAAATGCTCATACATCCTACCCCTAAGTATTTTTTCCATTAACTTCCCTACCACCGACGTCAAACTCACCGGCCTATAATTCCCAGGGTTATCCCTACTACCTTTTTTGAACAACGGGACCACATTTGCTACCCTCCAGTCTTCTGGGACCTCACCTGTGTCCAAAGAAGAGACAAAGATGTGCGCCAGAGGCCCAGCAATTTCATCTTTCGCCTCCCTAAGCAGCCTGGGATAAATACCATCAGGCCCCGGAGCTTTATCCGTCCTTACGCTACCTAAAAGCCCTAGCACTTCCTCTCTCGTAATAACTATATCCTGCAACTGAACCTCCGCTCCCTCCAAGAGACCGCACGATTCCGAACCCCTCTCCTTCGTGAATACCGACGCAAAGTATTCATTCAGGAGCTCCCCCATTCCCTCCGACTCAATACACAACTCTCCACTCTTGTCCCTAAGAGGACCAATTTTCCCTCTAACTACTCTCTTGCCTCTAATATAGGAATAAAATGCCTTAGGATTATCCTTAATCCTACCGGCCAAAGCCATCTCATGCCCTCTCTTCGCCCTTCTAATTCCCCTTTTTAGCTCCCTCCTACTCTCTCTATATTCCTCCAGCGCACACTCCGTACCCATTTGTTTTGACCTATCATACGCCTCCCTCTTCTTCCTAACCAAGTCTTCAATATCCCCCGTAATCCACGGCTCTCTAATCCTACCTTTCCCATCCTTTCGCTTAACCGGAACAAACCTCCCCTGCAACCATTTCATTTTGTCCCTAAAAGCCTCCCACTTGCCAACCGTGGACTTGCCAGCTAACAGTCCCTCCCAGTCAGTTTGCTGCAGCTCCCTCCTAATCCTGCCATAGCTCGCCTTTCCCCAGTTCAGCACACTCCCGCTTGGACGGCACTCGTCCCTTTCCATTTTTATCCTAAAGTAGACGGACTTGTGGTCACTGTTCGCCACATGTTCGCCTACCTCTACCTCACCCACCTGCCCTGGCTCGTTTCCCAACACTAAATCCAGTATAGCCCCTCCCCTAGTCGGGCAAGTTACATACTGTTCTAGCGACCCTTCCATAACACATTTCACAAACTCCTCTCCCTCCGTACCCCCAGCTCTAGGCCCCCTCCAATTCACTCCGGGAAAATTAAAATCACCCACTACAACCACTCTATTCTTTCTGCACCTGTCCAAAATGCCCCTGCAAATTCCCTCCTCCACTGACTTTGGGCTGTTGGGTGGCCTATAGTACACCCCTAGCAGTGTGATCTCTCCCTTTTTATTCCTCAACTCCACCCACAGCGACTCAATCCCTATCTCTTCCATATCGCCCTCCCTCTGCACTACTGTGATGTTTTCCTTGACTAACAGTGCCACCCCTCCACCTCTCTTCAACCCTCCTCTGTCACACCTAAAACACCTGTACCCAGGAACATTCAGCTGCCAGTCCTGCCCTTCCCGTAACCACGTCTCCGTTACAGCCACCACATCCAACTGCCTCACAAACATCAAGGCCCTAAGCTCATCCGTTTTCCCTGCCACACTCCTAGCATTGAAACAGACACAGTTCAACCCACAAATGTCCCTCGGAACCACCTTCTCCCTTATAATTTTCCTTTCACCCGTCTCTCTCCCAGCCACCTCCCCACCCCCCCTCCCTATTAGTTTAAATCATTCCTGAACACCCCAGCTAACCTCCCTGCTAAGACACTAGTCCCCCTCCCGTTCAAATCCTCCCCACCCCTCCTGTACAGTTGCCTTTCTCTCCTAAACACCTCCCAATGATCTACATAAGTAAACCCCTCTACCCTACACCAGTCCCTCAACCATGCATTCAACTGCATGATCTCGTCATTCTTAGCCCTGCTCATACTGGGCAGCAACCCAGACAGTGCCACCCTAGAGGTCCTGCCCTTTAGTTTGGCCCCCAACTCCCTAAATTGCCTACGGACCTCTCCCCTACTCCTCCTTCCTATATCCCCCTCCCCTACGTGTACTATGACCTCTGCCTGGGTCCCCTCCCCTTTCAAAATTCCCTCTACCCTTTCCATTATATCTTTTACCCCTGCTCCAGGGAGGCAGACCACCATCTTGGAGTCGCGCCCTTGCCCACAGAACCTCCTATCAATCCCTCGGACCCTCCCATCCCCTACCACTATCACCTTACCAGACCCTTTCCGTCCCTCTAAATCAGTCTCCCCTTCCTTCCTATTTTTCTGTGCCCCTGCCGACGAACCTTGGGGGGCCTCCGGGGAGGCCGGGGGACCCTGACTACTCTTCTTCTTCCTCTTTCCCCTCCTAACAGTCGTCCATCCTCCCTTCTCTTCCGCCCTTGAGACCTCCTCCTGCTCATGTTTCCCAGCCATTATCTCCTCATTCTCCCTAACTAGAAACGCATCTTCCAGTCGCCCCTCGAGTTGCCTGATCCGGGCCCTCAATCGCTGCAGTTCTAAACATTTACTGCAGATGTGTACCTTGGGGACCCGTGACACCACCAGGAACTCCCACATGTGGCACCGGACGCAACTTACATTCCTCCCTATATTCCCTGCCATGTCCCAACCTCCTGTAAGTGCCCAAGGTAGGAATCTGACTCTCACCTTCTCTAAGCCTGCACTCGCCTAAGCCCAGCAAGCCAAAGCCAAAGATGTTGGATTTAACAGTTACAAGACTACACTTTTCTAAAACCAGAGGTTTAAAACCTGAAATAATTGTGGCTGCTGCCCAACATCATCCACTAAAACTGTTAAAAAGCAGTTGTCCAATTATTTGTATATTTTTTCCACCCTGTTTGTTATTCTCACCCAAAGGATGTAAACAGGGTACCGTTAGTAACACTGATTCTACTGGCAGATGATATACAATGAATCTCTTCAAAGAATTCAGGTGGCGGGAAAAATAACAGCGGGTAATTAAATGTTTCCACTGTCGTATTGGAGCAAATCCGCTCTCATCGGAACAGCAGCAGACGTAGGCAATTCGGCCCTTCGAGCCTGTTCTGTCATTCAATCAGATCATTGCTGATCTCTCCCTGTTTCAAATCCACCTCCCCACCTGTTCCCTGTATTCCTTCAGCTCATTTTTTTTAAAAAAAACAGAAATATATCTATTTCCTTCTTGAAACCATTCAATGATTCAGACTCCACCTCACTACAGAGCAGTGAGTTCCACAAATTCACCACCCTCAGCGAGTAGTACTTCAGTGGTTAAAAAATTGCAGCATGCTGCTGTGCAGAGGGACCTGGGTGTTCTTGTGCATGAATCACAAGAAGTTGGTTTGCAGGCGCAGCAGGTAATTAAGGCGGCAAATGGAACGTAATCCTTCAGTGCTGGAGGGATGGAGTTTAAAAACAGCAAGGTTATGTTGCAGATATATAAGGTGCTGGTGCAGTATCTGGAGTACTGTGTACAGTTTTGGTCTCCTTACTTGAGAAAGGATATACTGGCACTGGAGGGGGTGCAGAGGAGATTCACTAGGTTGATTCCGGATTTGAGAGGGTTGGCTTATGAGGAGAGACTGAGTTGGCTGGGGCTACACTCATTGGAATTCTGAAGAATGAAGGGAGATCTTATAGAAACATAAGATTATAAAGGGGATAGGTAAGATAGAAGCAGGGAAGTTGTTTCTACCGGCAGGTGAAACCAGAATTGGGAGGCATGGCCTCAAAATTAGGGAGAGCAGATTTAGGACTGAGTTGAGGAGGAACTTCTTCACACAAAGGGTTGTGAATCTATGGAAATCCCTACCCAGTGAAGCAGTTGAGGCTACATGATTGAATGTTTTTAAGGCAAGGATAGATACATTTTTGAACAGTAAAGGAATTAAGGGTTATGGTGAGCGGGCGGGTAAGTGGAGCTGAGTCCATGAAAAGATCAGCCATGATCTTTTTGAATGGCGGAGCAGACTCGAGGGGCCTGATGGCCTACTCCTGCTCCTAGTTCTTACGTTTCTCCCCATCTCAGTTTTAAATCTACTGCCTTTCAACCTATACCTGTGACCTCTTGTTCGAGATTGCCCCGCAAGGGGAAACATTTGGTTTACCTTATCAATCCCTTTTAGTATCAACAGAAATAAATCTTAAATAACTGTCTCCTAATATTGTTCTGCCTTGACTTGAAAAATGTAGCTAATGTTCACATTCACAGCTCCATGGTTACTCAAGCTTTCACCCTGGGTGAAAAAAAATAAATACAAGTCATCCCTGTAACAGCCTGGCTTGTTCTGTTCAAGAAGCCAACCTATGCACATTGAAATCAGATGTAGTGATTTCTGGTTAGCCCAGTCATAAAATACTAATGGGGGCTCGTCAGACATTTATTATTACTGCCTCCTCCCCAGAACCCAGCCACTCTAGGGGAGGGAGTGAGAGAGAGAGAGAAGCAGGCAGCTCTTAACTACATCACCAGCTGAACAAACAGGAAATCCAAGCAGTTAAAATAATAAATCCGACAACTATTTTCAAGGGTTAAATTTCACTGTGGAATGTGTGCACTAACTGGTACTGAGTCCCGTTCACCCATCATCTGCCGCGCTCACTGAGCTACCTCAGGATGCCAGAGGCCCGTGCTTTCGAAACGAAAACACTATTGGACAGCCTCTTTTCTGAGTAAGGATCGCAGACTGAATGCATCAACGGCTTTGCACCAGTTTAATAACATCCATTATCATTTCATTTCCTCTCGTTTGCATTGCTCCAGAGTGTTCCTTTTCATTTGGTGCAGAAGTGAAGCCGGAAAATGGATATTGGTGAAATTAGCATCACGTTGGGAGGACATTTCACATTTCAAACTGTACAGCAACAAGTTTGTTGATACACAGCAACTTCACACGACCGGGGCTATTAACATCTCCTTCTGCTTTCCACTAATAAGAGCTTGTGAGGAATGCCCATTTCAAATTCTGTTAGCTGCAATGGTTCATCACAGAATCTTGCTCTTGTTAATTGAAACTTACAGGATACTGCGAGGCCTGGATAGAGTGGATGTGGAGAGGATGTTTCCACTAGTAGGAAAAACTAGAACCAGGAGGGCACAACCTCAGGCTAAAGGGCTGATCCTTTAAAACAGAGATGAGGAGGAATTTCTTCAGCCAGAGAGTGGTGAACCTGCGGAACTCTTTGCCGCAGAAGGCTGTAGAGGCCAGATCATTGAGTGTCTTTAAGACAGAGATAGATAGGTTCTTGATTAATAAGGGGATCAGGGCTTACGGGGAAAAGGCAGGCGAATGGGGATGACAAAAATATCAGCCATAATTGAATGGTGGAGCAGGCTTGGAAGGCTGAGTGGCCTAATTCTGCTCCTATGCCTTAAGGTCTTTTGGAATCATAGGATCTCGAAGTGCAGAAGGAGGCTATTCAGCACATCAGGTCTGCAACGACGATGCTGCACAGTGGTTAGCACTGCTGCCTCACAGCATCAGGGGCCTGGGTTCGATTCCCAGCTTGTGCACTGTCTGTGCAGAGTCTGCACCTTCTCCCCATGTCTGCATGGGTTTCCTCCGGGTGCTCCAGTTTCCTCCCACAGTCCAAAGATGTGCAGGTTAGGTGGATTGGCCATGCTAAATTGCCCCTTTGTGTCAGGGAGACGAGCTAGAGTAAATACATAGGATTATAGGGATAGGTCCTGGGTAGAATTGTGGTCAACACAGACTTGATGGACCAAACGGCCTCCTTCTGCACTGAGATTCTATGATTCCATGACTCTCTGACAGACTACCTTACCCAAGCCCTACCTTCATAATCCCGTGCATTTACCATGGCCAATCCACCTAACTTGCACACCTTTGGAGTGTGGGAGGGAACCAGAGCATTTGGAGGAAACCTACGCAGACACGGTGAGAATGTGCAAACCCCACACAGACAGACAGTCACCCAAGTCCAGAATTGAACCCCAGTCCCTGGTGCTGTGAGACAACAGTGCTAACTAACCATTGTGCTACCATGCTGCCCATCCAGGCAAATGGAGATTATTCCATCACACTTGTAGGTGATGGTCAGACTTTGTGGAGTCAGGAAGTGAGCTACAAGCTATAGGATTCCTTGCCTCTGATAAAAACTCAAGGAAAATGTCACTGCACAGCACCTACTGAGCTAAATCAAATCAGTGCAGATTCCATACAACACTTCTAACTAGTAAATCCTGCTGGAAAGTGATTGTGGAGAAAACGGAGAAGATATAGTGTGGGCACAGTGGTTAGCACCATAGGGATCCGGTTTCAATTCCAGCCTCGGGTCACTATCTGTGTGGAGTTTGCACATTCTGCCCATGTCTGCGTGGGTTTCCTCCGGGTGCTCCTATTTCCTCCCACAGTCCAAAGATATGCGAGTTAGATTGATTGGCCATGCTAAATCATTCCTAGTGACAGGGGGACTAGCAGGGCAAATATGAGCGGTTATGGGAATAGGGCACAGGTGGTGCTGGCCTCCTTCTGCACTGTAGGGATTTTATGACTCTATTCTATGATCAGGATTGGGATTAGTTGGTATGTTCCCTATGATTGAGCAGATGGTTGATAGCGATTAACTTGGATCACATATGATCGATCATGATTTGGGTGAAGATTCACAGGTAGGATTGCCAAGTGCAATTAAATGTATTCCTGCAGATATCATTACATGGCTTACCCTCACACATGATGTGGGTATGCCGGCGTTGGACTGGCGTAAACACAGTAACTCTCCATTCACCTGACGAAGAGGCAGTCCCCTCGAAAGCTTGTGAGTATATTATCAAATAAATAGGTTGGACTAAAACCTGGTGTTGTCAGACTTTTTACTGTGGTTACCCTCACACCCCAGCCATTAATGGCCAACACATCCTTGTGACGCACTGCCTTCCTATGCCAATGGAAAATAAAAACACTCATTACCCCAATTGAATGATGCTTTGCTGTCACCCAAGCAGCCTATTCTTTCACTCAATTTCAATGTCTTTACATCTGGTAAAGAGGAATAGTCCAAGAAAATGACAAATAAACCCCACCTGGGTTCCACACACCAGGGCTGGAGATAAATCCTGGAGACTCCAAGGCCAATCCTGAAAGGTTGGCAAGTCTACAAACAGGGGAAGTTTTTTTTATTTTTTAGTCACAAGTAAGGTTTACATTAACACTGCAATTAGGTTATTGTGAAATTCTCCCATTCGCCACAGTCTGACGCCTATTCAGGTCAATGCTCCTAACCAGCATGTCTTTCAGAATGTGGGAGGAAACCGGAGCACCCAGAGGAAACCCACACAGACACGGTGAGAACGTACAAACACCGCAACGACAGCGACCCAAGCTGGGAATTGAACCAGGGTCCCACCATGCCACTCTAAAGTAGCCTCTGGATGAGGGAAGAGTGCTTGGAAATGTGGGTAAATAATGGAGGGAGAGCAACCACTAAAGAGATTCAGATAAGAAGGGACCAGTAAATGAAAGGACGGAGACAAGAGAAAAATAAACAAAGAGATTCAGATAAAGTGACCAATCAATTAAAATATTTAGATAAGAAATAAACAAAGGGATTCAGATTAAACTTCAAGAGCAAAGCTTCAATGCAATTAACCTTGTTTAACCCAGAAGCTAGACTTCATCCTCTGATACTCACCATCCGAGTCAAAATAAATCAGATGGTGACAGGAGGGATGAGCAGCAAGACTTCAACTGAAAGTAAATCAAAGTGAACCTCAAAAGGAACAAAAACAGAAAATGCTGGAAAAACTCAGCAGGTCTGACAGCGCCTGTGGAGAGAAAATAGAGCCAATGTTTAGCTTGAAATGTTAGCTCTATTCTTTAGTTATTTATTTGTCACAAGAAGGCTTACATTCACACTGCTATGAAGTTGCTGTGAAAATCTCCCAGTCGCCACACTCCGGCACCTCTTCGGGTACACTGAGGGAGAATTTAGTATGGCCAATGCACCCTAACCCACACTTCTTTGGATTGGAGGAGGAAACCGGACCACCCAGAGGAAACCCACGAGAGAACGTGCAGACTCCACACAGACAGTAACCCAAGCTGGGAATTGAACCCGGGTTCCTGGCGCTGTGAGGCAGCAGTGCTAACCACTGTGCCGCCCCACAGATTCGCTCTCCACAGAAGCTGTCAGACCTGCTGAGTTTCTCCAGCATTTTCTGTTCTTGTTTCAGATTCTAGCATCCACAGTATTTTGCCTGAACTCTCAAAAGATATTACTTTACACAAAAAAACGTGCCAGGAAATTCTGCGACTTCTTTATGCTGTAGTGTGATCTGGAATGGACCAGCGTAGGGCAAAGGATGCCGAGATTACCCAGTATTACTTCAGGAAGTTTACTTTCAGTTCTGATTCCTGAAAAACCACATTACTCACCCACAAATAAATGGATGCACATCAGCACAGATATCATTAAGAACTCAAGAAGGCTCCATGGAGTCTGTGCTTGCAATGAGCTGTCCGCGAGAGAGTGTGTGATGGAATTTAGAAGAAAATCATTTTCTGCCTTCCCTCACTGCCTCTGGTCTAAGTTTAAATCCCAGACCAACAGGATCGGAATTCTCCAACTTTGCCCACAGCTGGGATTCACCAGTCCCGCCACAGTGAATGGAGATTTGACTGAGCACTAAATTGTCCGTTCTCGCTGGCAGTGACGGCTGAACTTGCGAGACTGGAGAATTCCAGCCTCTGACTGAGAAGGGAAGGCTTTCTTCCCAATCTTCCTATTTTAAATATCTTTGATTTGATTTATTATTGCCTCATGTATTAACATACAGTGAACAGTATTGTTTTTGCATGCTATACAGACAAAGCATACCATTCATAGAGAAGGAAACAAGAGTGTGCAGAATGTAGTGTTACAGCTAGGATGTAGAGAAAGATCACTTTAATGTGAGCTAAATCCATTCAAAAGTCTGACTGCAGCAGGAAAGAAACTGTTCTCGAGTCGGTTGGTATGTGACCTCAGACGACAGCTCTTCCCACAATCCAAAGATGTGTAGGTTAGGTGGATTGGCCATGCTAAATTGACTCTTCAAAAGGTATTAAAGGAACGCCCAGGGGATTAATAGTGTAACCACGTGGGGTTACAGGGATAGGCTCGATGAGCCGAATAGCCTCTTTCTGCACTTGTAGGTATTCAGTAATAGGTAGGGGCAGATCATATGAACATTACATCACTGCCCCCATCTCTTTACACATTTGTTAACACCAGGTCCGACATGCTTTCTGCAACAATTAGGACTAATCTGGTAAAATGTATATCTCTCCATAGCTGTCTCATTGTGCCTTCTAATGCATATGTATAGGGTGCGATTCAATTTGGTTCCCAAAGGTGTCATCTCAAAGAGGATTGAGAAGCTGCACTGGGAAATGAACAATGAGATGCCGCTCCATCCGTTAGCACATTTGATTCTGACATTGAAAACGTAATGAACTTAAAACAACTGCTGTGGAACATACCCTGAATCATTCTAACTGCACCATTCCCTATCTCCAGCACCTTATCGCCAAGAGGCTTGCAAGCTGCAAGGTAATTACCTTTAAAGTGGTCGTACATTTTTTTTTGTGCCATGCAACAACTATCAAAACCATCCTGTTCATTTCTGATGCCGAATACTCTCAAGAAGAATGGCAGATGTAACAATCCCCAGCATATAGCAGATGACAGGCACCTGGGAGTGATTATCAGGTCAGTAATCATATCTCAGGCAATGTCACAAACTGAGAGTGAAGCATCTATCATAACCCCTACTTCCATTATAACTACTGTGCAGTTCCCAAGATGAGAAAAATACATTGAAGTTATCTTTGCAGAAAAAAATGCTATTAACTCCAAGATGCTTTTCCTTGGCAACTGGTAATCTCTGGTCACTGTGTTTCCTGATTTAATAATAAGTCTCACAGCACCAGGTTAAAGTCCAACAGGTTTATTTAGTTGCACAAGCCACTAGCTTTCAGAGTGCTGCCCCTTCATCAGGTGAGGAATAGTGTACTGTAGGCATTCATAATAGGTAGGGACAGATCATATGAACATTATATCATAAATCAAATCAAATCACTGCCTACAAACAGGGCAAGTTTTTTTTATTCATTAGTCACAAGTAAGGTTTACTGCAATGAAGTTACTGTGAAATTCCCCCATTCGCCACAGTCTGACACCTGTTCAGGTCAATGCTCCTAACCAGCACGTCTTTCAGAATGTAGGAGGAAACCAGAGCACGCTGACACATTTACACATTTATTAACACCAGGTCTCATCACTCACCTGATGAAGGGGCAGCGCTCTGAAAGCTAGTGGCTTGTATTACCACATAAACCTGTTGGACTTTAACCTGGTGTTGTGAGACTTTTTACTGTGTTCACCCCAGTCCAACGCCAGCATCTCCACCTCATGGCTTCCCTGATATAGGCAGTGGATTTCTTTTCTTTTCAATCTGTATTTTCACTTCTTGGATCGAACATTGAGTGAAGTTGCTAGTGGTCGGCACGGTAACACAGTGGTTAGCACTGCTGCCTCACAGCACCGGGGACCCGGGTTCAAATCTCGGCTTGGGTGATTGTCTGTGTGGCATTTGCCCATTCTTCCTGTGTCTGTGTGGTGCTCTGGTTTGCATCCACTGTCCAAAAATGTATAGGTTAGGGTGGACTAACTAAATTGCCCCTTGGGTGTCAAGAGGATTAGCAGGGTAAATCCATGGGGTTATGGGGATAGGGCCTGGGTGGGGTTGTTGTTGGTACTGCTGTGATGGACTGAATGGCCTCGATCTGCACTGCAGTGATTCTATCATAATTCGAAGCTCAGTAAGTGTTCAAAATGTGACAATAATAAATCAAATCAAGACGAAGAGGTTTGTGAGGACTCACTGGGTGCGTTTTTATGTTACCAATCCGGGGTAATTAAATTGTAGTTCATTATTAGGAAATAATGTAGTCATTATATATTAGATTTGTCTATTTTTATGCTTCTCTATCTCATTATTGCTATATTCCTGCAGGTACTGGATTACACTTGTAGTTCTGTCCTCAGTGGGAAAGCAGGTTATTAGAATAGATTGGATTGAAATAAAACAATTGGTTACAGGTTCTTGAGTTAGCTCAATATAGAATGAACTTTTCCAATTATATAGCTTCAGTCCTAATTCAAACACTCATTATTTTCATTTATTTTAACCTATTGACAATTAGCACCTTCAGTCGGTATTAAGGACAGAATTTAGACCATTGACCAGACTGCGAATGACTAACTTCCAACTCTTGGAGATGGAAACTGGTCTTCTGCCTTTCACACCTTTCTTGTCTACAAATCACTTCATTACATGAAGAGATAATATTTGTCACTAAAGATTAAACAGGCTGGTCTGATCTCCAGGAAGGACAAGACTGAGGAACAACCTATTGGAAATCTTGAGGATTATGAAAGGGTGGTGAACGTAAAGAAGTTATTTTCAATTGAGGGTTAGACCAGAACTAGGGTCCATCAATATGAGATAATCATTACTAATCTGATAGCAAATTCAGGAGACACCTCTTTATCCAGAGATTGGTGAGAAGATGGCACTCACTACTACAAGGATTAGTTGAGGCAAATAGCATGGATATGTTGAGGGGAAAGCTGGATGAACACAGGGAGAAAGGAATAGAAGAATATCTTGATCGGGTGAAATAATGAAGGGTGGAAGGAGCATACACACTAGTATAGGTTTGATGGGCCGAATGGCCTGTTTCTGAGCTGTAGATACATGGTAATTCTTTATAGATGATTTTCTTTGTGAGAGAGAGAGACACATAAAATGTACTTGATTTGGTTAATAAAATGATTCCATGAAATCATTCGCGACTGTCACCAGCAAGTATTGGTTTGCTAGCATTGGTTTGCACCAAATGTGGCTTCAGCAGGTTTGGTGATTCAGATCAAGCCGGGATCTTTCTCCTTGGCCTTTTTTGGTCTGTTATTCGCTTCTACATACTGCGGGAAGACATTCCTGCTCTTTGCATGCCTGATTTGTTCCGTACACATATTACTCCATCAGCTAAAGATCATTTGCCTTTGATTGGAGAGTTGATAACAATGCCCTGGGCGTGTTGTGCTGTGAAGATCCCAAACCTGTGATAATGTCCCAGATGCTTCAAATTAGAGACAGGCATTGAAATAACACTGGTGGAACATTGGAGCCTGCTCGCATGCCTTCAATTAAGGCTCATTCCAACCAATTGAAATTCTCGACAAATTTGAAGATAATTATTTGATCCAGTGGTTTTGGGACCAAACTGAAAACTCCCGGCTTCTCTCATTCACCACCAGCTGAAGGTTCTGTTCGTAAGCCTACCAGAGATAGCCTACCTCTCTTCCTCCACTTATTCCCTCTCCTCCACACCTATCCCACTTCCTTCTCTTCTTCCTTTCACTCCTCTCCTCCATTTCTGTTTCTGTCTCTTCTCCACTTGTCTGTTACTTGCCTCCTTAATTTCTGTCACATTCTTGCGCTCTTTCCCCTCGTTTTCATCTTACTCTCTCCAACCTTATTTTTATTGCATCCTCTTCTTATTTTTCATCTTTCTTTCCACTTTCATCCTCTTTTTGCCTCTTCAATAATTTTCTCTGCACCCTACTTCCTGCTGCATAGAGTCATTAGAAGTATAAAATCATACAATGCAGAAAGAGGCCACTCAGCCCATCGAGTCTGCACCGACCACAATCCCACCCAGCCACCTATCCCCATAACCCCTAGCTAGTCTCTCCGAAACTAAAGGGCAATTTAGAATGGCCAATCTACCTAACCCATACATCTTCGGACTGTGGGAGAAACCGGAGCACTGAAGAAACCCACGGGGGAAACGTGCAAACTCCACTCAGACAGTGACCCAAGCTAGGAATCGAACCCGGGGTCCCTGGAGCTGTGAGGCAGCAGTGTTAACCACTGTGCCAACGTGCCACCCAAAGTCATAGAGATTTATAGCACAGAAGGAGGCCCTTCTGCCCATTGATGGCCAGCACAGGCACAATCTCCAGACACAATCAAACTGGGGATTTGTGTAGCTGTAACTTCTTCTGCCTTATTTTCCAGCCTCTGGTTATAAGAACCAATGACATTAGTACAGGATTACTTCTTTGGATAACAGGTTCCCTTTGTACTATGTCCTTCACTGTATCATCTTGCAATAGACTGCAGCTAACTGTGGCAAATGGGATCCTGTCATACTCTGGCCAAGCTACACTATTATGAAATTATATGTTGGGTGATATCGGCAAATCCCTGAATACCGGATATTCAGGCCACTTGCAGGGGTGATTTGGGCCAGGGTGATTTAATCAGCCTGATGGGGGTCTCACGCATTGGTCAGAGAACCAGCAGTTTCATGGGATTGGCCTGATGGTATTAAGTGGCCGTCATCAAGCCTTCCCTGGGATACAGCCTGCCGTAAAAAGTCTGACAACACCAGGTTTAAGTCCAACCAATTTATTTGATAGTAAACTCGCAAGCTTTCGGGTTAGCCCCTTCGTCAGGTGAAGAGGCTAATCCAAAAGCTAGTGAGTGTACTATCAAATAAATTGGTTGGACTTAAACCTGGTGTACTGTGTTTACCCCAGTCCAACGCCGGCACATCCACATCATACAGCCTGCCAACAGCTGCCTACTAATCAGAGGTCAGCAGCTCTCCATTGCTCATCTGCGCCACCAGGAATGGGTGGTAGCTGCAGGTAATACACCCCACAGGACGTGTAAAGGCTAAAGGCGCGCGAGGGCGGGATGGGCTTTGCAGAGCGGGGATGGGGTGGAAACCAGGAAGGGCAGGGGGACTGGCAGGCAAGACAAAAGGAGTGGCTTTCAGCAACCCAGCTGCCGCCCTCCCTTCACTTCCAGATGCTGGATACCTCAATCAGCACAGATTGGGCTCCACGCTCCATAAGGCATAGAAGCAGAATTAGGCCACTCGGCCCATCGAGTCTGCTCTGCCATTCAAATCATGGCTGATATTTTTCTCATCCCCATTCTCCTGCCTTTACCCCATAACCCCAAATCCCCTTAATAATCAAGAACCTATCTCTGTCTTAAAGACACTCAATGACTTGACCTCCACAGCCTTCTGCAGCAAAGAGTTCCACAGATTCACCACTCTCTGGCTGAAGAAACTCCTCCTCATCTGTTTTAAAGGGTGATCCCTTTCGCCTGAGGTTGTGCCCATCTCAGGGACTGCTGGCAGATGCACCAGGATTTGCCTGGTGGCTTTTAGGTGGCATCAGAAAGCCACATGGCTCCCATTTAATCCCTGAACCACTAATTTGTGATGGGAACATTGATAATGGGTATCAATTGCATCCATGCAATCCCTACAGTGCAGAAGGAGGCCTTTGGGTCCATTGAGTCTGCAGTGACTCTCTGAAAGATCCGTGCTGGGATTCTTTCATCCACCTCTTCCTCCCTCCAGCTTAACCTGGGAGGGTGTGTTCTCACCACCCGGAGACTGATGTGGGGGCCTCTCCCACGAGGCTGCCACGGTTCTCACTGTGACAGGCTGCTTTGAAATTCAGCCCTTAGAAGAATGTGCCTGCAGCAGACCTGAACTCCATAGCTGCCTCACACAAAGGGAGAAATCAAACAGCAGAAGCAGTGTTTTACCATTAGGAGAGGGAGCTTTCATCATCCTTAATGGGCTAAACCTAGCAGAACATTGAAAAAAATTGAAGTCTGTTTCCCTCAGCAGGATCTCTCTGGATCCGTGTGGAAACAAAAATCCTGAAAGTCCGTGATGCATTACCTTTACTGGCGAGCTGTCATGAGATCACGTACCAACCAACTTCTTCCCTGCTGCTGTCAGACTTTTGAATGGACCTACCTTGCATTAAGTTGATCTTTCTCTACACCTTAGCTATGACTGTAACACCACATTCTGCACTCTCTCATTTCCTTCCCTATGAATGGTACGCTTTGTCTGTATAGCACGCAAGAAACAATACTTTTCACTGTAGACTAATATATGTGACAATAATAAATCAAAATCATTAAATCCCTACAGTACAGAAGGAGGCCATTCAGCCCATCAGGCCTGCACCAACCACAATCCCACCCAAGCCCTACTCTGGTAAACCCTCATCTTTACCCTGTTAATCCCACTTAATACTAGGCTCAATTTAGCATGGCCACTCAACCTAACCAGCACATCTTTCTCACAGTAGAGAGAAGAGAGAGGAGAGTGAGAGAGGGAGGCAGAGAAAAATAAATCGAGAGAAAAGAACAATGGAAGGGGGAGAATATTAGAAAACGAGGAATATTAATGACTCTCACGATAGGGAGTTTTTAGCTTTTTTGGACAAAACCATGGTTTGAAGAGCAGCTCCAAATATTGAAGCTTAAGTTTATTTAAAATGTTCTTATGTTCTTATTTATTATTGTCACAAGTAAGGCTTACATTAACACTGCAATGAAGTATTGTGAAAATTCCCCAGTCGCCACACTCCGGTGCCTGTTCGGGTACACTGAGGGAGAATTTAGCACGGGAAATGCACCTAACCAGCACATCCTTCAGACCATGGGAGGAAACCAGCGCACCTGGAGGAAACCCACGCAGAGACGGGGAGAATGTGAAGACTCCAAACAGACTGTGAATTACACAATCCTACAGTGCAGAAGGAGGCCATTCGGCCCATTGCCCCATCGCACCTGCACCAATCAGAATCCCACCCAGACCGTATCCCCATAACCTCATGCATTTACCCTAGCTAGTATCAGGGGGTCTAAGGGGCAATTTAGCATGGCCAATCCACCTATCCTGCACATATCTTTGGACTGAGGGAGGAAACCGGAACACCTGGAGGAGACCCACGCAGACACGGGGAGAATGTGCAAACTCCACGCATCCAGTGATGCCAAGCCGGCTGTGAGTCAGCAGTGCTAACCACTGTGCCACCACGTTGCCCTAACATAATGCAACCAGCCATCTCTGAGGAGGGGGTCATGAAGACAGAGCAATCCTTTTAAAGTGTCTGACTGCTAGTTTGAACACCTTTCACGCTTGTAAGACCAGCCCTGCTGAGTGAGGTGTTTTCAATATATTGACACATCATCCAGTGTTACGGATCCTGTCAGGAGTAGAATACCAGGGCTGGTATTTTCCAGTGACTTGTTTTAATCCACCTATCATTAAGCATGACTCTAATGTAATGCCACATGTTAACGGAACAGCATGTGAGACTATTTACTGGGCATAGCGAACACTAAAAAGTACAGTTAAGGCAAGGTCAGATGCTACCCCCCCACCCCCACCCCCGATAACTGTTCTCAAATACCTCACAATTCTTGGGACATAAATAGGAATTCTCTAATGGCCTTGCGAGCTGGAATTAAAATGGCAGGTATTCATTAGCAATCAGAAGGAGACAAACACATCATCCAGAAGGATTTTGGACTAATATAATTGCTGCCATTACTTGGTACAAAAGTATTCCCTTTAAAGCGATCGCATAAAAAGTTCTAAAAAGCTATAAAAAGAACACCATGCTCTGCTGATAAATTGACAAATTATGTTCACTGCAGGAACTTCCACTGCGTTGGCATCTAACTGATGTAATACATCGGCCAACGGCTTATGTGACTAATGCTAGGATTGCAATCTTCTGATGGACAGCCTAGTAAGATTCGGAAAGAACTTCTCAAATCACTAAAAATGCTACTGAAAAGCAAGCTCCAAGGCTGGCACTGCTCCTCACAGCACGAGGAACCTGGGTTCGAATCCTGGCTCGGGTAACTGTCTGTGCGGAGTCTGCATGGGTTTTTTCTGGGTGATCCGGTTTCCTCCAACAGTCCGAAAGACGTGCTGGTTAGGTGCGTTGGCTATGCTAAATTTTCCCTCGGTGTACCTGAGCAGGCGCCGGAGTGTGGCGACTAAGGGATTTTCACAGTAACTTCATTGCAATGTTAATCATAGAATCCCTACAGTACAGAAGGAGGCCATTCAGCCCATCGAGTCTGTGCTGACCACAATCCCACCCTGGCCCTATTACCGTAATTCCATACATTTACCCTGCCAATCCCCCTGACACTAAGGGGCAATTTAGCGTGGTCAATCCACCTAACCCGCACATCTTTAGACTGTGGGAGGAAATCGGAGCACCCGGAGGAAACCCCCGCAGACATGGAGCGCATGTGCAAACTCCATACAGGCAGTGACCAAGGCTGGAATTGAACCCGGGTCCCCGGCGCTGTGAGGCAGCAGTGTTAACCATTGTGCCACTGTGCTTAATATGAGCCTACTTGTGACACTAAACTGGAGATTCTCGAGTACAAAAATGGCAATTTCAATAATAACACATTTTGGAAGCCCCACAAGCCCCTCTTTCTCCTTTAAACAGGAATTTTATTTCAGGAACGGCGTGACACCAGCCAACCTTAAGTTGGGGGAGCAGTGCATAAGGGCCGTAGGATTTACCATTCATCTGACACAGCCTACCGAAGCTCGTATTCACGCTCCATCTCCACCCAGCCTACTTTATCTCAGCCTATCAACATGACCTTTCTATCCGTTCCTCCTCCATGTGTTTATCCAGCTTCCCCTTAAATACATCCCTAACGCTCACCACAACCACTCCTTGTGGTAGCGAGTTTGACATTCTGACCACTCTCTGGATAAAAAGTTCCCTCTGGAATTGGTCAGCGATTGGCCTTATGTTATGACCTCTCATGGTTGTCTCACCACAAGTGGAAATACACTTGCTACGTCTACAGTGTCAAACTGTTTGACAATTTTAAAGACCTTCAGCAGTTCACTCCTTTCTCTTTTCTAGAGAAATAAGTTCCCCACACGTTCATTCTTTCCTGTTGGCCGTAAGGTCTTTTTGGACAAGGCCACGCGGGCTCTTGATTTGATTTATTATTGTCACATGTATTAACATACGGTGAAATGTATTGTTTCTTGTGCACTAAACAGACAAAGCATACCATTCATGGAGAAGGAAAGGAGAGAGTGCAGAATGTAATGTTACAGTCATAGCTAGGGTGGAGAGAAAGGTCAACTTAATGCAATGTAGGTCCATTCAAAAGTCTGACAGCAGCAGGGAAGAAGCTGTTCTTGAGTCAGTTGGTACGTGACCTCAGACTTTTGTATCTTTTTCCCAACAGAAGAAGGTGGAAGGGAGAACGTCCGGGGTGCGTGGGGTCCTTGATTATGCTGGCTTCCTTGCCAAGGCAGCAGGAAGTGTAGACAGTCAATGGATGGGAAGCTGGTTTGCATGATGGATTGGGCTACATTCATGACTGTTTGTAGTTTCTTGCAGTCTTCAGCAGAGGAGCCATAGCAAGCTGTGATACACCATAGAAAGCATCCTTTCTGGTTGTATCTATAAAAGTTGGAGAGAGGCATAGCAGACATGCCAAATTTCCTTAGTCTTGTCAGAAAGTAGAGGCGTTGGTGGGCTTTCTTAACTCTAGTATCGGCATGGGGGGGAGGGGTGGGGGGTGGGTGGATGAGCATCTCTCGGTGGAAACATTGTGAGGAAATTGGGGGTGGGATTTTTTGGCCGCCAAAGGCCAATGGAGTTTTAGCCATTGGATCTCCCGAAGCAGATCCTACCGTGATGGGGTTGGGAAATCCCGGCCTGGAGCTCAGCACCTGGGTGGAGAGTAATGAAACAAAAACAGAAGAACGCTGGAAAATCTCTTACTTCTGCATTTCTCTGAAAGCCATGAATCTTTGCTGGGTTCCCCAGATGACAGGTAACCTCCAGTAACTCACTCTTACAGCCATAATGAATGGGAGTTTGGCAATATCTATTAAGTAGTGAATTATGAGCAGACAGTTATACCTGGACTCAATCCTACCCTTTGGCAACTTCCAAATAAGCCAAAAATCAGATACAAGATAGCATCAGGAAGGGAACAGTGTGGTGATTGGTGGTGAGTCTCCAGAACTCTATTCCTCCAAATGTAGTGGACGCAGAATCTTGGAGTATTCTTAAGGTTGAACCAGATAAATTCTCGATTAACAAGGGGGTGCAAGGTTACCGGTAGGCAGGAATGTGGAGTTACAGGCAGATCAGCCATGATCTTATTGAATGTCTAATCAGGCTCAAAGGGCTGAATGGCCTATTCCTGCTCCTAGTTCAAACGTATTTACGTACGTTCCTAAGTCTGTCCTTCTTCTGAAATGGAGAAAATATGTACGCAAAAGACACAGTCAGTTCAAGAGTGTCTGATTGTTATATCCCTGGTAGATACAAGACAGTGGTCAGCTCCTGTAGAGATAAATGTTCGGACCACTTACAAACGTCCGACACCACTGAATTTGAGAAGTTATCTACAGCAATCAGCCACCATCCACACCTGTAGTTTCTGGAAACATATTCCAATTTGCCGATCCTACATCCTGCCCAAGGAACGGTTGCACTTGTGAGTTCCAGCAATCCTGTTATAGAAGTCAGACATTCACCACCTCAGGACTTGAGGGTCACTGAAATATTTCGAAAGTTGTAATGAAGGATACGCAGCAGATGATTTGCGCCCAGCGAGCAACCCCCAAGCAACAGATGATTTTGACCTTGTGCAGATTTGATAAACTGAGTGGCTTCTTTCTTGGCTAAACTATTATATGATTCTATGTTGGTGAGAGACACATATTGACCAGGACACCAGGGTAAGATCCCTGCTCTACTTCAAAATAGTGCTATTATTTTTCTTTGTTCTTTTAAGAGGGCAGATGGGTCTCAGTTTCACAGATTCCCCACATTGCAGGAGGTCATTCAGCTCACTGAGCCTGCACTGACTCTCCAACAGAGCATCCCACCCAGGCCCCATTCCCTTTAAGCCCGCATATTTACCCCATTAATCCACCTAACATACAGCTCTTGAGACACTAAGGGCAATTTAGCGTGGCCAGTTCACCTAACCGGCACATCTTTGGACTGTGGAAGGAAACTGGAGCACCCGGAGGAAACCTAAGCAGACACAGGGGAGAACGTGGAGACTCCACATGGACAGTCACCCATGGCCGGAATCAACCCCGCGTCCCTGCTGCCGTGAGGCAGCAGTGCTCACCTCGCTGCCACCATGCTGCCCTCAGTTGTATTCAAAAGATGGCACCTCCAACAGTGTAGCATTCCCTCCCTGGATTGGGGCTTGAAATCTTTGGAGTGCAGCGTGAACCCACAGCTTCTGACTCAGAAACAAGAATCCAAACCACTAGGCCATGGCTGACACCTCAAACAGCGCCACGGGATCTTTTACACCCACCCAAGCAGACAGACAGTTTAACCATGGTTTAAATTATGGTATTTATTGTGGCATTAATGTCTAAGTGTTTTCTCGTTAATACAACAGCAGTGTACATGACCTGCTTTTTTGGAATGGCAGTGGGCTGAATATATTCCAGACATTTTTATAGGTAGCAGGTCACAAAATAAAATTCATGATCAATGATTTTGACACCGCCAAGTTATTTGAGGTCGCATTATTACGCAAAATGAGTGCTAACACTCAAACATCTGACATTCTAACTGTTGCACAGTAATTCGATAAATGCAGTAGAAAATAATTTTTTTTTGTGAAGTGTAATCCCGATTATAAAACTAAATTCCAGGACTGCTGCTTTGGTCCAGTCCTAACCAAATTTTGGCTAACAACAGTAACGTCATTGCCAACACAACCATTTATATCTGATATCTATGGAGGAAAAATTAAAAAGTTGAACTTCATAAAATGAGTTCAGGAATAAAGAGAAAAGGAAAAATACAAGTTCAGAATGTATGGCCTCATTCGCTAAAACATCAAATGAAGAAACTTGCATTTATATCACACCTTACCACGTATTTACGTTGAAGAACATTCAGCGTCCATTTTAAACACTCGCAGTAGGTTTTCAATTCAGAGCAAGGATGTTTTTATAACTTGGTTTTTTTTATGATGAGCAAACGTGGAGGTAGCTATTTTTAAACTATTAGACGAATGCCTGCATAATTTTTGTATCAATGTTTTAGTACTTATATATAATCTGTGATAATTAGTTCAAACAGTTCTGTGGTGTCAGTTTCCCTGACTTTCTTAAAAAAAACTCTCCTTCCAGCCCCTGCAAAATTCCAGAACTAAGTTAAAACCAGGACTCACAGCTCAGAATCTAATTACTTACAGACTCAGTGCAAGTAGAACCCATTTCTCTCTCCTATCTTACTCTTAAGGACTTACCTTATATTAAGCTGATCTTTCTCTGTACCCTAAATCTGTAGCACTATATTCTGCACCTTCTCTGCAATCGGTGGCACAGTGGTTAGCATTGCTGCCTCACAATGCCAGGGACCCGGTGTTGATTCCCGGCTTGGGTCACTGACTGTGTGAAGTCTGCATGTTCTCCCCATGTCTGTGCGGGTTTCCTCCGGGTGCTCCGGTTTCCTCCCACAGACCAAAAGACACGCTGGTTAGGTGCACTGGCTATGCTGAATTCTCCCTCGGTGTACCCAAACAGGCACCGGAGTACGGTGACTCAGGGATTTTCACAGTACCTTGCTGGAATTCTCTGCCCGTTGAAGTGGTGGAGGCTGCCTCGCTAAATATTTTTAAGAAGCGGGTTGATGGGTTTTTGATAAGAGAGGGGATTAAGGGTTATGGGGAGAGGGCGGGAAAGTGGAACTGAGCCACGACAGATCAGCCATGATCTTATTGAATGGCGGGGCAGGCTCGAAGGGCCAGATGGCCTACTCCTGCTCCTATTTCTTATGTTCTTATGTTCTTATTGCAGTGTTAATGTAAACATACTTAAGACACTAACAAGTAAACTTTAAAAATTATGGACTCGATGAATGTTTTGTCTGTATAGCACGCAAGAAACAATACTTTTCACTGTATACCAAGACATGTGACAATAATAAATCAAATCAAAAATAAGTGACTACACTTCAAATGCATTTCATTGGCAATAAAGGTGCTTTCGGATGTCTGGAGGTTGCGAAGGGCGCTATATAAGTTCAAGTCTTATTTTATTTTCCTTCCCCTACTCTAACATCTATCTCTATACAAAAACCTGGCATGGATTTTTAACTACCTGTGTGCACTTCCTACTCAATAACTGTAGGCCACACAGCACTTGCAATACAATTCTTGGACAATTATGGTTCATTTTTATTTCCCCCAGATGAAAGATGAGCACAGGGGAGACGATGTCATAGTGGTATTATCACTAGACTATTAATCCAGAAACTCGGCTAATGTTCTGGGGACTTGGGTTCGAATCCCACCGTGGCAGATGGTGGAATTTGAATTCAATAAAACGTATCTGAAATTAAGAATCTATTGTCAATTGCTGGAAAAACCCACCTGCTTCACCAATATCCTTCAGGGAAGGAAATCTGCTGTCCTTGCTGGTCTGGCCTATATGTGACTCCAGAGCAATGTGGTTAACGCAACTGCTCTCAGGCAACTAGGGATGGGCAATAAATGCTGGCCAGCTAATGACGGTGTTGCCCCATGAATTAAAAAAAATACAGAACAGAAGTCATAAAGCCACGTTTCTGCAATAGAAAATGGACCGCAGGCAATCACTTCACCAATTCAGCAGCAATATAAAGGGCTGCTGTTAGTCACTGAAGGGACAACATTCATCTTGTTCACTCAATGCATATTAGGTTCAGGTAGAAAATATTAGTCATACTTATTCACCTCCTGCCAGGTAACTGCCAGTATCATTCGCATCAATACCTTTGGACAAACATAACGACCATTGAGTTAAATATTTATTTCCCTCCTATATTAAACACAGTGCTGACAATAGCCCCATTTGAAACTATTCATGGAAGTATTACAAAATGCTAAGAGCTACAACATAACAACAAAAAGGATGTGAATGAACAGTGCACATAATTAAAGAGAATGGCTGCAAACCTACCAGAGGGTAATGCATCAAGTACAACACATAGACAAGGATATAAGCCACAAAACAGGAGATTCACTAGAAGTGGGATACTGGGCTCAGTTTAATAAAAAGAACTCAAACAATGTAACACTCAAACTAAGCCAGCAAATAATATGCAAAATGGACTAAATCGTAGCAATGTTAAACAAATCAATGCTGAATGTACTCACAAACAAAAGCTATTAATGTGTAAATAAAATTCATTCATCTGATATACCACTTCTCAGAGGGAGCAGACTCACAAACAATCATTCAAAAAAAATTGTAATAATCAGAAAAGCGAGAAATTTTGTAATGGAATTCTGAAAGGAATAATAAAACAAATTGAAGTCTTATCTTCAGCATCAAAGGCAATTCAACCTTTCCGCACACACCCCCAAAACTACTCATTAATCATTGGATTGCTGATCAGTTTTAAGCTTCCTACATAAAAGTTCCAAGGATCCTAGCGTTAAATTTCACGTGTCTGATTGAACTGGAAGATGCCTAGTTAGGCCATATTCCATTCATGAAGGGACAGGCTAAGTAAACATAAGCCAGTTAGACTCATACCAATGCTAAATAAGTTACTAGAGACCACAATGTGGAATAAGATTAGGGAATATGTGAAAGGTGTGGCTAATAAAGTTAGTCAACATAGATTGCAAGAGATACGTCAACGTTGATTAACCAAAGTGTGCATTGAGACAAATGGAATGCAGTCGATAAAGCATATTTAGGCCTTTGAAAAGATTCCTAAAGTAAATCACGTGAACTCTCTGTGGCATTTCCCATTTTCAATACAATCATTTGATCTAATAATCTTTCAAAGTAATTTTTCACAGCACCTGTGCAAGAATGGTACAGATTAAGCCCTGTATTCTCATAAATTTCATTACATATATTGGATTTTCAGCAATTAACATATCACCTTATGTCCAGTGCAGTACAGAGGGAATATTCCTCTGATAGAGTCACTTCTATCAGATAAAATTTTAAACTGAAGCCCTACATTCTCTCCCCAGTTGGTGTGAAAGATCCCACTGTACTGTGGGGAAGCTGGTGGGGGGGGGGAGACTCCTCATGGAACCTTTAGATCAAGCTAAGAAGATGAACATGACTGACAGTAAACAAATCATCCTGACAGATACAATAGGAAAACAACTGGTACTGGCACATAACCAGGAAGTGTAGCACTAACAATAAGATCAATGATTATGAAAAGTAGACCACTTTTAATTAGTCCTTGAGTGTTATGTAATTTCACGCAACTTTATTTTTACAGATCAACTGGATGTCCAGTGCACATCATAGAAACATAAAAACTAAAAGCAGAAGTAGGCCATTCCTGTTCCGCTATTCATTTTGATCATTGAATTCAATCCCCTGATTCCTGCCTTCCTCCCATTTCCTTTGGTCCCTTTAGCCCCAAGAGCTATATCTCATTTCTTCTTGAAATCAGACAACACTTTGGCCTCAGCTACATTCTGTGGTGGTGAATTCCACACATTCACCACCCTCTGGGTGAAGAGATTTCTCATCATCTCAGTTCTAAAAGGTTTATCCCTTATCCTCAAAACTATAACCCCCCCAAGTTCTGGACTCCCCCACCATCGGGAACATTCTTTCAGAATCTATCCTGTCTAACCCTGTTAGAATTTTATAAGTTTTCATGAGATCCCCTGTCACTCTTCTAAACTCCAGTGAACATAATCCTAACCGACTTAGTCTCTCTTCATATAACAGACCTGCCATCCCAGGAATCAGCCTGGTAAACTTTTGCTGCATTCCCTCTACATCTGCCTAGTCAAAGACATTATTCACCTACTCTCCAGAAAAAGGAAATCCAAAAAACTGTAGCAATACATTATTTTCTCCTGAATGGCATGTTGTCTGGATACTGTAAGCAATGATTCTTTTTGATCACAGTGCCCACCTCTGCACTCTTAGAAGAATCATAAAAACCACACATTGCAGAGAGAGGCCATTTGGCCCATCAAGTCTGCACCAAACACAATCTCACCCAGGCCTGACCCCCATATATTTACCTGCTAATCTCTCTAACCTACGCATCTCAGGACACTAAGGAGCAATTTTAGCATGGCCAATCAACCTAACCTGCACATCTTTGGACTGTGGGAGGAAACCGGAGCACCCGGAGGAAACCCACGCAGACACGAGGAGAACGTGCAAACTCCACACAGACAGAACAGGAAGCCATTCTCCGTTTAAAATCAATGAAAATAGACATCCTTATCAACATCCACTTTACCATTTATACCAGAGCGTTGCTGTTTTATTTGTCTGCGAGCTGGTTTCTCAGAGTGGGCTATGAGTGATAATAATCAGGCACACAGCAAGAAAGATCCGAGATGGAATTAAACATGATACTGTTAATTGGACATGAGAAACAGCAACTCAACATGGAACTACTGTTGCCTGCCTGCTACAATCTTAGTCACAGAAGCCATCTCAGCCAGTGAATTATTTAGTGTTGACTTCTGGATTACGCCGGGCAAAGTTAAAGACAGTTACTGAGATCTCCCTCATAAATAAGAATAAATAAAAAGACCAGCGTCCATCAATCTCATTCCATCATTCCTAGATTCCAGCACAGTTTTGCACCTTATTTACCTCCCAGGAACATTTATGCTGACAAATCCAAGGGAACAATGTGTTGTACGACAGAACAAACAGCTCGCCCTGTTCTCCCAACTGAGCAGCTCAGTAAATTCGGGGCTGCTTCTAACTAATTTTGCCATTTGATCAGAAGGGCAGGGTTGACTGCGTTGCAGAAGCATTCCTGTGCTCTTTAAGAGAATATACAGCGAGAAACAGTGAAAACCACTTCATTGCGAGAGAGAGAGAGTGTGCGGTGGGTAGAAAACAGCTTCAATAGATAAGTTCCAATGGAGTAAAGAGAGAAATCCCATCTCTACATTGGAAAACAGCAATAAACAATCACATTGAGATCCAGATTCTCAATTTAATCACAGCCACTAAAATAACGAGTGTTAAATATCGCCGCATGACTCTTATTCCAGTCTGAATAATACAAGCACAAAATAAAATTTAATTCATAAAATACACTCACATTTTGAGTGCATATTAAAACTTATAAAGAATGACCAGCTCAATTCTATTGCTGGTGTCGTTTTCTTAAAATTGACTCCTTTTTGCAATATTTTCATAAAGTCTATTTGGCGGAAAAGTAGAGAACGAGCGCCGCCTTTCACTCCTGTGACATGTTTCTAACACACACACATTTACACACAGGTATCCCCACTGCAAACTCCTGCACTCACCGTAAGCCTGTCTGTGTAATCTCCAGCAGTTACTGTGCGCCGGTGCTCAATGCTCTTGTCTGGCTTGTACCGTTCACACTAGTTGCAGTGATGGGTTAAAAGCCACCCACACCCCCGGCTCCTCCCTGAGACTCTCGCTCCTGCTGCCCCACTGAGTGACAGAGCAACGCTCCGGGCTCCAGGCTCTCGGCAGCCTCAGACAACCTCGGCAATCTCCGGAGGCAGCGCAGAGGCCACCTCGGCAATCTCCGGCAGCTTCGGCAATCTCCGGCAATCTCAATTGGATCATCGTCAACTTTCTCCTCCTCTCCCCCTCCCTCTCCCCCTTGGCTGAGATCAAATGTCACATCAAGCCCAAGATAGGGTGCAATGGCTCATCTTGTCAGCTTGGATCTTGTAAGTCTCTTTTGTGGAGATGCTGGCATTGGACTGGGGTGAGCGCAGTGTGAAGTCTCACAACACAGGTTAAAGATCAACTGGTTTATTTGGTATCACAAGCTTTCGGAGCTCACCTGATGAAGGAGCAGTGCTCCAAAAGCTCATAATACCAATTAACTTGTTGGATTTTAACCTGCTGTTGTGAAATTCTTTTGTGGAGACTATGGAAGGAATTTTCCTATCCTGCCTGCCACAGGAATCGTAATGGGCAGGACATTGACCATGTAAATTTCTGTTGACGTTGGATGGGATTTTATGGCTCTGGGGGAGCGAGGCAGGAAACTCCCATCTCAAGAATTGGATTCAATTTGAACTTAAATTTGTGGGTGGCACGGTGGCACAGCGGTTACCACTGTGTCCTAGGTTCAATTCTGGCCTCAGGTCACTGTCTGTGTGGAGTTTGCACATTCTCCCCATGTCTGCGTGGGTTTCCTCTGGGTACTCCAGTTTCCTCCCACAATGCTAAGATGTGTGGGTTAGATTGATTGGCCAAATTAAATTGACCCTAGTGTCGGAAGGATTAGCAGGGTAAATAAAATTTATTTATTAATCACAAGTAATACTTATGTTAACACTGCAATGAAGTTACTGTGAAATTCCCCTAGTCGCCACACTCCAGTGCCTGTTCGGGTCAATGCAACTAACCAGCATGTCTTTCAGACTGTGGGAGGAAACCGGAGCACCCGGAGGAAACCCATGCAGGCACGGGAAAAACCTGCAAACTCCACACATGCATGGGTTACAGGAATAGGGCCTGGGTGGGATTGTGGCTGGAACAGACTCGATGGGTCGAATGGCTTCCTTCTGTACTGTAGGTATTCTATGAGTCAATTTTTTTTGCAAACAATGAATTGGTTTGGGGTTGACCTGTCCACTCTGGGCATTTGTTTTGTAACTCTAAGGATGGAGTAAAAAACAACTTAAAAATTAAACATCCCTGCCCTGTTTCATTCAGAATCTGATGTGTCCAAAAATGTGCAAGTTAGGTGGATTTTGTTTTATTCATTCATGGGACATGGAGGTCATGGATTTGGAAGGTGCTAAAGTGCACTTTGTAGATTGTACACATAGTCACCACTGTGCACCGGTGTGCAGGGAATGAATGTTTAAGGTAGCAGGATGTGAGATTAGCAGATTAGAGCAGCAAGGTGGCACAGTGATTAGCACTGCTGCATCACTGCACCAGGGACTTGAGTTCAATTCCAGCTTGGATGTCTGTGTGGAGTTTGTATTTTCTCCCCATGTCGGCGGGGTTTCCTCTGGGTGCCCTAGTTTTCTCCCACAGTCCAAAGATGTGCAAGTTAGGTGGATTGGCCTACTTCCCGAAACAATTATGAATCCATTTCATAACGCTATCTACGATTTTTCATTTTTGATGATAAGCTTTATACAGGATCACATCAAATGAGACATGGGCATTGCTAGCCGGGCCAGCATTTATTGTCTATCCCTAGTTGCCCTTGAACTGAACAGTTTGCTAGGCCATTTCAGAGGATGGTTGAGAGTGAACCACATTGCTGTGGGTGTGGTGTCACACGTAGGCCACATCAGGTAAGGATGGCAAACTTCCTTCCCCGAATGACATGAGCAAATCAGAGGGATGTTTTCCACAATCAATGCTTTCAATGTCATCAGTCAATTCTTAATTCCAGATATTTTGTATTGAATTCAAATTCCACCATCTGCCGTGGCGGGATTCGCACCCAGGTCCCCAGAATCTTAGCTGAGTTTCTGGATTAATAGTCTCGTGATAATACCACTAGTCCATCGCCTCTCCTAAATACTACCTGAATATCTATATAGACAACATGCATAACCACTGCACCTCAAAAAAGAGATATACTGGCATCCCAGATTTCCATCAACCAGTGCCTTCATCTCACTGGGCCCTAAGTTTTGAAATTCCATCCCTAAATCTCACTGCCTCTCTCTCTGCCAATTAAAACCTACCTCAGTGACAGAGATTTTCACCACCTGTCCTAGCACCCACTTTTGTGGCTGGGTGTCAACTTTTGTTTGGCAGTTGCTCCATTGAAGGGTCTTGGGATGTTCATGGAACATTAAAGGTGCCATATAAATGCAGTTTGCTGTGATTTGTCTAAATAATATTGAAGTTGATATGTCTTCCCCATCATTAAATCACCCAAAAGATTCCACCCCCCCCCCCAATCATTAAATCCCTCACAAATTCACCCAAAAAAGCAGAAACCTGAGGACCTTAATTCAATAATATTGTTGGTTGATGTGTGTTAGTTTCCTCAATTCTAATATCATTCTCTCAGTGACTTCTCCCAGCCTCGCACTTGGAAGATGTAATCAGAGTGACTCACCCTTCAATTTCCTCTGCTTTTCCTGCAGCTCCCACTCAAGGCAGATGCAAAATTAATTGGTACATTTATTGGGATAGCTACGAACATTGATAGGCTTGAAGGACAGAACCTTACACAAATTGACTAATGTTAGCCTCTTGCACTTACTAAAAGTTTCTATACTGTATATACTGTATGGGGACTGCTTGGTGGCACAGTGGTTAGCACTGCTGCCTCACAGCACCAGGGAACCAGGTTCAATTCCAGCGTCAGGTCACTGTCTGTGTGGAGTTTGCACATTTTCCCCATGTCAGCGTGGCTTTCCTCCAGGTGCTCCCGTTTCCTTCCATGCTTCAAAGATTTGCGTTGATTGGCTATGCTAAATTGACCCTAATGTCAGGGGGACTAATCGGGTAAACGTGTGGGTTTATGGGAATAGGGCCTGGGTGGGATGTGGTTGGTATAAACTGGATGGGGTGAATGGCCTCCTCCTGTACTGTAGGGATTCTATATATCAGATATCATTTGAAACATACTTTAGCTACTTAAGTGCTTTTCACCTTAAGTCATGGGATGTTGGCAAAGTCAGCCCTAATTGCCCTGGAACCGAGTGTCTTGCTGGATGATTTCAGAGGACATTCATAGAATCATAAAATCCCCACAGTACAGAAGGAGGCCATTTGGCCCATCGACTCTCTAACAAACCATTTTACCTAGGCCCTATCTCCTTAATTCAACATATCAACCCCATTTATCCCCTTAACCTGCACATATTTGGACACTAAAGGGCAATTCAGCATGGCCAATCCACCTAACCTGCACATCTTTGGACATTGTTATAGGTCTGTACTCCAGACTTGGTAAGAATGGCAGATTTCCTTCCTTAAAGCAAGTTAGTGAACCAGATTGATCTTTATGATAACCAATGATTGTTTCGGGACTAGTGTTCAATTCCAGATTTATGATTTATTACTTGAATTTAAATCCCACAAGTTGCTATGGTGGGATTCGAACCCAATGTCCCCAGAAGCCTGGGCTTCTGGATTACTAGCCCTGGATTACATTAACACTACACCACCATCTCCCTCATAGGTTGCACAATTGTATTTATTCACCATTATGTCAGAGTCATGGATCTGAGCTCATCTCCAGGCAGTTGAGAGCACCTCAGCCAGGCTGACACTCCACAGTTCAGTGCTGAGGGAGTGCTGCACTGTCAGAGGTGCTTACTTTTGGATGAGCTGTGAAACTGAGGCCTCATCTGCTGGCTGAAGTGGATGTGAAGGATCCCATACCAGTATTTCATAGAATCATAGAAAGCCTGCACATAGAAACCAATGCAGAAGGAGACCATTCAGCCCATTGAGTCTACACTGACAACAATCCTACCCCAGACCCTATCCCCATAATGTCACATATTTACCCCATTAATCCCTCAAACCTCACACATCCCAGTTCACTAAGGGGCAATTTAGCACACCTAACTGTGCACAACTTTGGAGTGTAGGAGGAAACCAGAGCACCAGAAGAAACCCACACAGACACGGAGAAAACATGCAAACTCCACGCAGACAGTGACCTGAGGATGGAATTGAACCCAGATCCCTGGCGCTGTAAGGCAGCAGTGCTAACCACTGTGCCACCATACCACCCTTGAAGAGATGGAAGGATGTCCTGAGCTACTTGTATCCCTCAGCCAACATCACTGAAACAGATGATCTATTCATGGTCACATTACTGCTAATGAGGGCTTGTTGTGTGCAAGCTGGCTGCTGTTTCCTAACACTGTATTAGTGACTACATTTAAAAAATACTTAATTTGCTGCACAGCACTTTTGGACGCACTAAGGCTATGAGAAATGCAATATAAATTTCTTGCACACCCCCTCCAAGATCTTGATGTCCTTCCGAAAATGTGGTGTCCAGAATTAGCCGCATTACCCTAAGCTGGGCCCTAAAATCATTATGGAAGCTTAACTTAATCTCCTTGCTTTTGCATACTAATCCTCTACTTCTGAAGCCAAAGATTCTGAATGCTATTTTGAAAGCCTTCACAACTTCTTTCACCACTTCTACACGTCCATTTCTAACTCATAATGTAACCACAGACCCCCACAAGCAAATACAAGGAAACCCTCACTCTGGTTGCCACATTATAGGAAGGATAAGATTGCATTGGAGGGGGTGCAGAGAAAATTCAACAGGATACTGCCCGAGATGGGGCATGTAAGTTATGAAGAGAGGTTGGATAGACTTGGGTTCTTTTCGTTGGAGGAGAGAAGACTGAGGGACCTGGTCGAGGTGCACGAGATTATGAAGGGCTTGAACAGAGTGGTTAAGGAGCAGCTGACCCCCATAGCTGGAGGAGGTTTGGTAAGAAGTCTCACAACACCAGGTTAAAGTCCAATAGGTTTATTTGGAATCACAAGCTTTCGGAGCACTGCTCCTTCATCAGGTGAACATAAGAACATAAGAAATAGGAGCAGGAGTAGGCCATCTAGCCCTTCGAGCCTGCCCCGCCATTCAACAAGATGATGGCTGATCTGAAGTGGATCAGTTCCACTTTCCCGTTTTTCCCCATAACTCTTAATTCCCTTGTCTATCAGAAATCTATCTACCCGTGACTTAAATATATTCAGCGAGGTAGCCTCCACTACTTCAATGGGCAGAGAATTCCAGAGACTCACCACCCTTTGAGTGAAGAAGTTCCTCCTCAACTCTGATCTAAACTGCCCCCCCGCCCCCTTATTTTGAGGCTGTGCCCTCTAGTTCTACTATCCTTTCTAAGTGGGAAGAATCTCCCTACCTCTACCCTATCTAGCCCCTTCATTATCTTGTAAGTCTCTATAAGATCCCCAGATCTCTATAAGATCCTCATCCCTATAAGATGAGCGGAGGGGTAGGTTCACAAGCATAGCTTGTATAGACAAAGACACAATTGCAAGATAATTGCAGTTTGTCGGGCTTTAATCTGGTGTTTTGAGACTTCTCAGTGTGCCCACCCCAGTACAACGCTGACATCTCCACATAAAGGAGGTTTGGGGAGGGGGTTTGGTGGAGGTGAGGAAAAACTGTTTCACCCAGTGGTCTGGAATGCATTGCCTGGGAGGGTGGTAGAGGTGGGTTGCCTCACATCCTTTACAACATACCCGGATGAGCGCTTGACATGTCATAACATTCAAAGCTATGGGCCAAGTGTTGGTAAGTGGGATTTGGTGGTGGGACAGATGTTTATAATGTGTCGGTGCAGACTCGATGGACCGAAGGGCATCTTCTGCACTGTATGATTGTATGAGATGGGTTTTGAAAGGAGGTACTTTGTGCTGAAAGCAGCCTAATTTCCCTTATATCTCTTGTTACTGCAGTTGTGATCACTGGCAGTTGGAGAGGTAGATTAAATGCAATGAAACATTATCAATTTATGAAGTCAGCTAAAGAATATCCTGGTACTGATTCTGAATTGGCATCAGTGGCGAGGAGTGTTTGCCAACACAATGATATGGCCCAGTAGAGAAAAACACATTACCCAGAAGTAAACTTTCAGACACGTTACATGTAGGAGTTCTTAACTGCCGGTGAAAGGCTTCCCATTCCCTTCTATTCAATTTTCTAAAAAGTGGAATATGATACACAATGAAACGCACACTCCTTTGTGTTTTTTGGTTTTGGTTTTCACTGTGACCTCGCCTGCATTTAACCATTTGACTTTGAACTTCTCACATATTGTGACATTAGAACTTACACCCTTGTCCAACAGGGAGAGAGAGGGCAAAATAAATTATTCACTTCGCCTTGACATATTACACGGCATCTCTCAAACCGGCTACATGTAATGCATTTTCTGTACTCGATACACTTGGCTGATGGTTAGAAATGGAGGTTAATACAAAAGGAGGTTAGCCACCCACTTGTTCAGCTGGAAAATGCACAGCGTGATGCCTTACTGAGTCGTAGCAGGATGTTTCCCAAATCTGGTACATGTTCTGTATTGAATTAGCAGAGCTGAGTGAGCCAGCAACAGAAGTCAACCTCGTTCCTTAGTAAATAAGTAGTCAGGGTCACCACTATGGACTGCTACTGAGGGTGTGTGGATGTGGATGTCATAGAATCCCTACAGTGTAGGAGGCCATTTGGCCCATCACGTCTGCACCAAACACAATCCCACCCAGACCCTATTCCCCTCATATTTACCCTGCTAATTCCCCTGACACGAGGGTCAATTTAGCATGGCCAGTCAACCTAACCCACACATCTTTGGCCTATAGAAGGAAACTGGAGCACCCGGAGGAAACCCACACAGACCCAGGAGAATGTGCAGATTCCACACAGACAATGTGGAATCATAAATCATAATGTCGTGCTGTCGCGACCACTTGTTGGAATGATGTGATCAGGCTCAAACACAAGAGGTGGGATTTTACAGCCTCGCAAATCCCAAAACCATAAAATCCTGCCCCAGGGTCAATGGACCTTTCCATTGCCCAACCCTCACCTGCTCTGATTTCCGTGGTAGGCGGGGTGATAAAATTCCGACCAAAGACTTCCATGGCCAAGTAACTGGTCAACTCTCCTCCATCCTTATGCAAAAATTGGCAGACTGGATATTGAAGAGTTGCTGGCCCCAGTGAAATCCTACTTCACAGGAGAGGGAGAAAAAACAGAGGTAACTAGAGTGAGTAAAGGGAAAGTCAACAGACTTCCCAAATTAGAACTACTTCATTAAAGCTATTATTAAAAATGGAAATATTGTTGGTGCCCTTATTTCATATCACAGAAAGAAGTTGAGGCCAGAAAAAAGTTGTCTGATCTCAAGAAGAAGTTAAATATAGGTCTTGGGGCTAAAAGGATCAAGGGATGTGGGGGAGGAATGGAGGAGGAATCAGGATATTGAATTTGATGATCAGCCATGATCATAATGAATGGTGAAGCAGGCTCGAAGGGCTGAATGGCCTACTGCTCTTTTAGTTTGTATGTTTCATGCTGAGCTCCTTTCACCCACCACCTATGTGCTCGCTGATCTTAGTCCCCAGTTGATCAATGCTTTGATTTTAAAATTCTCATCCTCAGTTCCACGTTCTCGCTCCTTTCTGTCTTTATAACATCGTCCAGCCTGACAACTCTCCAAGATAGTTGCGCTCACCTAATTCTGGTCACTTGAGTATCCCCAAAGTTAATTCTTCACCATTGATGACCATGCTTCAGATGCTTAGGCCTGAAGCTTAGGAATCCCATCCCTAAACCTCTCTACCGCACTTCTAACCCCTGTCAAGCAAACAAGAAATCTATTGTCTATGCTAATACCTTAAATGTAATGACAAAATAATCCAAGTTTGCAAGTTACTCTCCTATCTCCAAGTCAGCAATCAGCTGTTGGCTATAACTAATCTCTGACACATTGTCTCCTCTCGCAATTCAATATCTGGGGAGGTATTGGTGCAGTGGTATCATCGCTGGACTTGTAATCTAGAAACCCAGGGTAATGCTCTGTTCAAATCCCACTATAGCAGATGGTGAAATTAGATTCAATAAAAGATTTGGAATTAAGAACCTACTGATGATTTGATTTATTATTGTCACATGTATTAACATACAGTGAAAAGTATTGTTTCTTGCACGCTATACAGACAAAACATACCGTTCATAGAGAAGGGGAGAGTGGAGAATGTAGTGTTAGAGGCATAGCTAGGGTGTAGAGAAAGATCAACTTAATGCAAGATAAGTCCATTCAAAAGTCTGACAACAGCCGAGAAGAAGCTGTTCCTGAGTCGGTTGGTATGTGACCTCAGACTTTTGTATTTTTTTCTGATGGAAGAAGCTGGAAGAGAGAATGTCCAGGGTGTGCGGTGTCCTTAATTATGCTAGCTATTTTGCCGAGGCAGTGGGAAGTGTAGAAAGAGTCAATGGATGGAAGGTTGGTTTGTGTGTTGGATTGGGCTACACTCATGACCTTTGTAGTACATTGCAGTCTTAGGCAGAACAGGAGCCATACCAAGCTATGATACAACCAGAAAGAATGCTTTCTATGGTGCATCTGTAAAAGTTGGTGAGAGTTGTAGCTGACATGCCAAATTTCCTTAGTCTTCTGAGAAAGTAGAGGCGTTGGTGAGCTTTCTTAACTACAGTGTTGGCATGGGAGGTGGGGCCAGGACAGGTTGTTGGTGATCTGGACACCTAAAAACGTGACGGTCTCAACCCTTTCTACTTCATCCCCATTGATGTAGACACGGGTATGTTTTCCCTTACACTTCCTGAAGTTGATGACAATTTCCTTTGTTTGTTGACATTGAGGGAGAGATTATTGTTGCTGCACCAGTTCACCAGATTCTCTATCTCATTCCTGTACTCTGTCTCGTCATTGTTTGAGATCCGACCCACTACGGTGGTGTCGTCAGCAAACTTGAAAAGCAAATTGGAGGGGAATTTGGCCACATAGTTATAGGTGTATAAGCAGTAATGGGGGTTGAGAACACAGCCTCGTGGGCACCGGTGTTGAGGATGACCTTGGATAACCTTGAAACCATTGTTGATTGTTGTAAAAACTCATCTGGTTCACGAATAGCCTTTAGGGAAGGAAAGCTGTCAGAAATTTAACTGATCTGGCCCATATGTGAAACCAGATTCATTAGCAATGTTGCTAACTCTCGAATGCCCTCAGGAACAGGCAATAAATGATGGCCCGGCCACCGACATTCACATTCCATGAATGAATAAATTTTAAAAAAAGCATTTAAGGACAAGAAGTGACCATCGACAATGAAACTATGCCTCGTTCTTGCTTCCTCCTTTTGGCCATCCATTTCATTAAATAAATTGTCCTCTGTCTCTTTTCCTTCCTTTGCCCCCCTCCTCACCTCTCCTGATGGAATGAACAGCTTAAAATCCCAACCTTGGTGTGGCAATGTGTGAAACTGAGTGTTGCAGGCGTCTAGTTGTCCATAACTCGTATGTTTTACAATACAAATTTTAGTCTTAGGAATTAAAAGTTTTAACTGTAGAAAATGGGGGTCGAAGAACTGGTAAAAGCAAACCTGATATGAATGCAATTCAAACAAGCTTGGAGTCTATTACACTTAGAGAGTTGGGATATGTCGATCTAAGAAGTTAGCAACTAGAAATATGAGATCATAAAAAGGTGGGCTTATATAGCTAAAGAACTGGAGACATGTCATTTGCAATTATTCCAGCATTGGTAATTTGTATTTCTACCTGGTGACAGGCTGTGTGCGTCACATTGCCATGAAGACGGGTTGAATCACCTTTGTGAATTTAGTTGGCAAGAGTAGGCAAGTAGGCAAGACCCATTGATGTCGGAAAGCAACTAAGAGCAACAGCTTTGGGTCTTATGTCACTTGTAGTTCCTTGAAAGTTGAGAGATAAACCCAGACCTATACCTCAAGTAGAGTAAATGCAAGATCTATTGTTCATAACCCATCCTGCAATTTGGAGTTGGCACTCAGTGTAAAACAAAATTGGTAAAGCAAAAATGGCTGGAAGAAGAAATCTATGATAATCCTAGAGTTCTGGAGGTAAACAGCTTAGTTGCAGTTGGAAACCATACTAGTGGACTACCAGAAACCAAGGGTGTTTTTTGATGTTTAGAAATGAATTCGGAGTTGAGAGGTTGGTAAAGAAATTGTAAAGTCTTTTAAGCAAACATTAATGGAAGAATTATAGAATCCCTACAATGCAGGAGAAGGCCATTTGGCCCATCGAGTCTCCATAACAACAATCCCACCCAAGCCCTATCCCCATAACCCCATGTATTTAGCCTGTTAATCCCCTTGACAGCAAGGGTCAGTTTAGCATGGCCAATTCACCTAATCTATACATCTTAGGACACTAAGGGGCAACGTACCATGGCCAATCAACCTAACCTTGGATTGTGGGAGGAAACTGGAGCACCCGGAGAAAACCTACACAGACACAAGGAGAATGTGCAAACTCTACACAGACAGTGACCTAAGCAGGAATTGAACCAGCTCCCTGGCACTGTGAGGCAACAGTGCTAACCATCGTACCACCCCAAAAACCCCTTTGAATTCCTGTACTGTGGAGAAAACTGGAACACCAAAGAAAAATATAATAAATTCTGGAGAGATGAGCTTACCAATTTTGTCTTACACTGAATGTCAACTCCAAATTGCAGGTTGAGCTAAGAGAAGAAGTGAATGAACCTTCAAGACTGTCTGAAAGAAGGAAATGCTTGACAAGGGGGAGCAAAGAGTGTAACTGAGGTTATAGCATTAGGTGTGATAAGCTACAGTGCTAAGTTTAATTATTTTTGATATACAATATTTGTTCTTGTTACAAGTGTGAAACCTTGTCACGTAGCTCTGGGGGTTAATTGTGGGGTGTTCACATTTATTTATTTTTTAAATGTAATGGTCCCTAACAACATTGTAACATGGGTTTGTACTCTGGTATTTCTAAGTTCCTAGGTGCAGTCAGAGTGATTTCCTACATTCGATCACTTTTCTGCAATATGGTCATGGCTGTAATGTAGGATATGGGGCAGCAAGGTAGCACAGTTGTTAGCACTGCTGCCTCACAGCAGCCAGAAACCTGGGTTCAATTTCCCCCTTGGGTCACTGTCTGTGTGGAGTTTACACATTCTCCCCATGTCTGCATGGGTTTCCTCTGGGTGCTCCAAGTCCAAAGATGTGCAGGTTAGGTAAATTGACCATGCTGAATTCTCCCTCAGTGTACCTGAACAGGCGCCGGAGTGTGGCGACTAGGGAACTGTCACAGTAACTTCATTGCTGTGTGAACATAAGTCTACTTGTGACTAATAAATAAACTTTAACTTTATATGAAGTGGCCAGTTTGCCCACAGGAAGTTTACATTTAACTGAAAATGATTGGGGCCCTTGTTTTGGCGATGTCGACTGAAGGCTTAAAAAGTGGTCAGTACACTGAGCAGAACTTACCTCCTCCTTTGAAATCGTGCAGGAGGATCTTTCTATGCCTACCCCAGGAGAACAGACCCAGGCTCCAATTAATGTTCCGTTTGAAAGGCAACACCTCTGACGCTGCAGCACTCCCTCCGTCCTGCACCTTCTGTGCTTGTATTCAGGCAGTGGGACATGAACACACAAACTCCTGCCTCAGAGACAGAGCTGCTGCCCATTGAACTGAGACTTTCACCTCCAGGATGGGTGCAAGCCAGGAGTATGGATGGAGTCAGGTGGGTAAGACAATTGAAAACGAAACCATTATCAGTTGTGTGGCTTGTTTTAAGTGGGTAGCAAGTTCAGAATTGCAAACGTGTTTCATAACACTAATTGAAAGCTTTGTCTTGATGCAATTTTAGTTATGTGTTAAGTGAGCTACCCTTGAGACCAAGGTACTAACACAGTTATAGTTGTACAGTTAAATAGCCCAGAAATGAAACACTGATTATGTAAGTGCTGCAGTGCCAACAGTGAGAGCAATTCACTCATCACTTATCACTTACTGTGCAATCAATAATTTGTTCAAGACAGGAACAGAAAAAGCCTGATCAAACTAAGTGCTTATCTGGAAGTGTGGGAAATGCATTGAATACAATGGGAAATCTGACAACAATAGACAATGATAACATTAATAACATTAATGGAAACAAAATTGGGGCATGACAGAAATAGGTAACAACCTTAATGTAACATAAAACCAGAAGCTGTATACTACTGTACCATATGTACAGGTATACATTATTTAGGAAGGATAGATTGGATATTGGATGAGTTTCTAGAGCTGGTGAGGGGGTGGGGGGGGGTGCAGGTGGAGTAACATTTTATTCAGAAGGGAATCAAGCGGCAGCACAGTGGTTAGCACTGCTGTCTCTCAGCGCCAGGGACCTGGGTTCGATTCCCGGCTTGGGTCACACTCTCTATGTGGAGGCTGCACATTCTCCCCGCGTCTGCGTGGGTTTCCTCTGGGTGCTCCGGTTTCCTCCCACAGTCTGAAAGAAGTGCTGGTTAGGGTGCATTAACCATGCTAAATATTCCCTCAATGTACCCAAACAGGAGCTGGAGTGTGGTGGATTTTCACACCAACTTCATTGCAGTGTTTACGTAAGCTGAATTATGACACTAATAAATAAACTTTAAAGCAAGAGTAAGAATATTCCAGCTGGGATAAATTGCTTTGATACACTCTTGCTAGCTGAGTTCTCCAGAGACCAGGCATTGCTGAAAATTCAACCAATACAAAAGCTCACAAAAGCCAGTTCTCAACACACAATATCCCTTTCGCTTTTGGATTCATTTCATTTAAAATAAGGCTGGGTGGTGGGCTGGATGTGTTAAAGGCAGGTATGTACCTATTCTTGTGACCTGGTCCGCCTATACAAGACCTATTTCTGTATAAAAAAAAATCTACTCTATCACAAAATTTAGGAAAACCTGATGCCAATTTGCCAGGATTTCTAAACGAGTGAGTAAGCTGATCCCACCCAATTAATTCTGACCATGACAGCATGTATAGGGATGCACTAGCAAATACAGCATTGAGATACATTGGCAGTTCCAGCATAAGTGCATGCCATGCTCAGTGTTAATACGCAGTTCCTGATGGACTGTCTGCGTCAAAAATGGTAAATTGAACAACAAAAGAATGTTTTGGAATCCTTTTCTTTGATGATTGCCAACTGACAGTCTCTATAACTCTCCCAGCTGCTGGTCAACATTAAAAAGTGAAAATTTATTTACAAATTCACATAACAATCAGGACACATTCAGTTACTTGACAATCAATCTTGGGGATTGTCTATGTTGCCTTTCGTTGTGGCTTGAAGCTGTGACACTAATAAATAAACTTCAAAACCTTTAAAGCGAGAGTAAGAATATTCCAATTGGGGTAAATTGGTTTGACCCGCCCTGCAGTTGTGAATAGGTGTTCACATCTTTTTTCTTTTCAATGGAATGGTTGGTTGCTGCTCGTGTTTGAAGAGTGTAACAAACCTCTAGGGCAGAATTTTCCTGTCCCGCCCATAACAGGAACTATAGTGGGTGGGACATGGACCATGAAATCGTCTGTTGACCTCGGGCAAGATTTTCCATCCTTGTAGCGAGCGAGCGTGGCTGGAAAATTCCTACCGTTTGCATTTCTTCTGTATCTTGATAATGATCAGCTTATCCTCAGTCATTTAGCAGACGCAGATACACCCACACAATACATCTTTATGTGGGCATTTAAAATCTAATGTGGAAATGTATCAAACACCATGTCAGTTTCAACTAGCATCAGTACGGATTATAGATCTCTGGTATTAATGGATGACTTTGTCACATATGATTCTTGTGCCCCCTTTGTAAAATATTTATTCATTTTCTTTATTAGTCACCAAGTAAGGCTCATCTTAACACTGCAATGAAGTTACTGTGAAATTCCCCTAGTCGCCACACTCCAGCACCTGTTCAATGCACCTAACCAGCATCTCTTTCAGACTGTGGGAGGAAACTGGAGCACCTGGAGAAAATCCACGCATACCATGCAGATTAAGAGAATCATTCCACACCCACTGTATGGGTCATAGAATCCCTACAGTGCAGGAGGCGGCCATTTGGCCCATCGAGACTGCACCAACAATCCCACCCTATCCGCGTAACTCCACGTAATTACTCTGCTAATCTCTCCGAAACTAGGGTCAATTTAGCATGGCCAATCAACCTAACTCGCACATCTTTGAACTATGGATGGAAACCCCAGTAACCGGAGGAAACTCACGCAGGCACGGGGAGGACATGCAGACTCCAGCCTGACAGTGACCCAAGCCAGGGATCGAACCCGGGTCCCTGTGAGGCAGCTGTGCTAACCACTGCGCCACCGTGTCAATCCTAGAAGTTGGATGTAGAAATTGCAGTAATTTTTTTCATTTTCCTGATTCCCTGTAGACAATGGAGCACCTCTTGCTTCTTTTCGTTGACCAGAAATTTGGACCCATAAATCACATCCGACAATTAGTCCATATGGATAGGTGCCCTGTCGCTGTAGTTCACAATGTTAAAATCCAAAGTTTCCAAGCTCTGCAGTTGACTATCAACATTCATGGTTCTTTGAAAATAATAGCATTTCTCTGAAACCAACTGTGATTTTCTTTACAGGAGCTCTTGTTGGTCTAAACAATTCCAATTCAATGCCTCAGTAAACCACAGAATCCAATTACTAGTTTCTTGAGGATGAATTATCTGTAGGTTTGGCCGTGTTCTGTTTGAATAGTTACTTATCTGGTACAAAAAGTACTTGCATCTAGGTTAACCTCTTCAGAGTCCTTCAGTTTTTAACTGGTACATTTTCACTCACATCCTTGTTGTAAGTAATTTAATTGGTCTACTTTGTTTGCTTAAGAAGCCAGCAACACTTGGTTCTCCAAACATAGGGGGCTTGTTAATTATCCATTCCTTTTCAATCCGGTACCTCAGCAGCAACGCGCTTTTAAATATTGACTCATTGTTCTTCAATGGCTTATCTGTTCAGCCCAATGCAATAATATGTTCCGAACAGATTGCTACTGATTACTGCAGAGACCAGAGGAACAGTGCTTGCTGTTCTTTACACTTGCAGTTGCTCACATACGTTTTGTGGGCTATTGAGTAACAGGGTAGGGTACTGACACAGCCATTACAGAGTAGCACCCTCGCCGGGGGATCTGTGGCAAATGAAAGCAGGGGTAAGCAACACCATGACTCCTCAAAGAATCAAATCGTATAATGATGGGCAGCGTGGTGGGCACAATGGTGAGCACTGCTGCCTCAGTGCCAGGGACCCGGGTTCGATAGCCAGCTTGCGTCAGTGTGTGTGGAGTTTGCACGTTCTCCTCGTGCCTGCGTGGATTTCCTCCGGGTGCTTCGGTTTCCTCCCACATCCAAAAAACGTGCAGGTTAGGTTGATTGGCCGTGCTGTGTGTGTCCCGGGATGTGTAGGTCAGAGGGATTAGCAGGATAAGTGTGCAGAGTTAATGGGGGCAGGGCCTGGGGTGGGGTTGTCGTTAGTGCAGACTCATTGGCCTCACCCTTCACTTTTGGGATTGTATGATCACTCGGCCATGTAACATCTAAGCCAGAAAGTGAGTCTAATCCATGTAAAACCATATAGAAAGCAAAATCAAGGCAAGGAGAATGTGCAAACTCCACACAGACAGTGACCCAAGCCAGGAATCAAACCCAGGTCCCTGGAGCTGTGAAGCAGCAGTGCTAACCACTGTGCTACTGTGCCGCCCGTTGTGGGTTTGGAGTCACACGTAGGCCAGACCGAGCAAGGATGGCAGATCTCTTTCCCTAAAGGGCATTAGTGAAGCAAATGTTTTCTTTTTGCGACAATCAACGATGGTTTCACGGTCATCGTTAGAATTTTAATTCAAATTACACCATCTGCTGTTTTGGGATTGGAACCCAGGTCCCCAGAGCATTACCCTGGGTCCTTAGATTACTAGTCTAGTCATAACACAATGCCACCGCCTCACGTGATGCAGAGAATTTCAAAGATTCACAGCCCTCTCTGACTCAAGTTCCTTCTCATCACAGTTCTGAAAGACCAACCCCTCATCAGGTTAGGATTGTTTTTGCTGGAGTTCCGACAAATGAGGGGGTGGGAGGCATCTCATTGAGACTTCTAAAATTCTGAACAGGATTAGACAGGGTAGATGGAGGGAGGATATTCCCAATGCTGGGGGTGCCCAGAATCAGGATCACAGTCTGAGGATACAGGGTAGACCATTGAGGACGGAAACAAGGAGACATTTCTTCACCCAAAGAGTGGTGAGCCTGTGGAATGCATTACCACAGGAAGTAGTTGATGCCAAAACATTGAATGTATTCAAGAGGAGGCTGGATATAGCACTTGGGGCCAACGGGATCAAAGATTACGGGGAGGAAACAGGATTAGGCTATTGAGTTGGATGATCAGCCATGATCGTGATGAATGATGGGGCAGGCTCGAAGGGCCAAATGGCCTCCTCCTGCTTGAATCTTCAATGTTCCTATGTCTATTGAGAGGCTGTGACCCAGTGTTCCAAATTCTTCAGCCAGGGGAAGAATTAGCTTCCCGACACTGATCCTATCAAACACTCGAAGAATGTTTCGCTGAAGTCACCTGTCATTCCTCGGCGTGTCAGAGAATATAGAACCACTCGAACTCTCAATCAAATGGGTCACAATTTCTTTATCTTGACCGTTGCATCCTAAAGTAGCGAGTTATGTTGGCACAAATGAAAAAAAAACACAACTCTTGAAAATGTAGAAGCTCCTTTCAAAGATAGTGGGATAAAAATTTATTAATATGTATAGAGGAAAGCAAATCATGTTATTATACTTCTGTTACAATCGAGCTACTGATTGAATCCAAGCACATCAGCAATCGAGTATTTCAGTTCAAAAGTATTCTCACTGTATATATTTATAAAATAGGCATGCATAAATATCAAAGCAGAACCCTCATACAACTCTTTCAAATGTTTTAAATCCAGACAGCTTTCCTTCTGTTAGAATCATAGAATCCCTACAGTGCAGAAGGCGGCTATTCAGCCCAGTGAATCTGCACCCACTCCCCAACACAGCATCCTACCACAGCCCATCCCTCCACACTATTCCCATTACCCCACATATTTACTATCGCTTACCCACTTAAACCTACATATCTTGGGATACTAAGGGCAATTTAGCATGGCCAATCCATCTAACATGCACATCTTTGGACACTAAGGGGCAATTTAGCATGGCCAATCCACCTAATATGCACATCCTTGGACACTAAGGGGCAATTTAGCATGGCCAATCCACCTAACATGCACATCCTTGGACACTAAGGGGCAATTTAGCATGGCCAATCCACCTAACATGCACATCCTTGGACACTAAGGGGCAATTTAGCATGGCCAATCCACCTAACATGCACATCCTTGGACACTAAGGGGCAATTTAGCATGGCCAATCCACCTAACATGCACATCTTTGGAGTGTGGGAGGAAACTGGAGCACCTGGAGAAAACCCACGCAGACACGGGGAGAATGTGCAAACTACGCACACACAGTGACCCAAGCCAGGAATCGAACCTGGGTCCCTGGCGCTGTGAAGCTGCAGTGCTGACCACTGTGCCACCATGTTGTTTCAGTGATTTTATTTTTTCAGTTCTCAACACCCCAAAGCCTTTTTCAAAATCAAATCTAAATATATTTGGATATTTCACCAACTCAGGTGGTCTAACCATCTGAAATATCCCCACAAATGCTTCAAAAATATTTATCACATGCTGTTCAGAGTGATGAGAGGGAGTGTCCACACAACATTCTCACTTGATTTATAAGGTCGACACATAACCAGTGCCTAAATGCACTATCCACGCAAACAGGTTGGCCAAAGTTTAGCACAAAAAAATTAACCCTTTTCTATTAGTGCACTGCATACCCGTACAAGACCTGAATCAGGTCCCATGAAGGTTAGGATGCACAGAGCAGATTAAAATGAACCAACCACAACTCGAGCTCACTGCTGTAGCAACATCAGTTATGGGCTCTATCACAAATGACTGGTGAGCCTAGTGGAGTGGTTGGGTGGTAGAAGTGAACAAATGAACATATGGCAAAACCTCCACTTCACATTAGCCACCATCGCGTTCTCCTTTTAACACAACTCCAGATTCTCCCTCACTGTGGCCAAGGCATTTTGATTCATGTGCAGAAGTGGCACGGATGGTCTAACCTCTCCCTTACTGTAAAAGGTGCTGTGAGAAAAAGTTTAAAAAAATCTTTTTGATCAAATTATGAACTGTTCAGCAGTGCTACACATTTTCCCCTCCCAAGGTTCACTCCCTGGTTTATAGAGCTAGTACAGTATCATTAAAAGGTGATGGTACAAACACACATTGACACATCCCACCACCAGTGTGCAGAGACAGAACCAGCCCACTTCCGTTCGTTCCAGTGCCTGGAATCATACGTCATGGCATATAAATAAAACACATCTTCGCCAATGATTTCTCAAGTACATGAATGAGAATTTCAGCTCATCTTACAAAACGGTGATCCCAAAGTAGAGACAAAAGATACACCAGCAACACTTTTAAGCATTATCGTGACACTGCATAACTTGAAATAACTGAGAAAGCTGATGACATTGGACAATTGTGTTGAGAGAGTAAAGAATATGAACCCCCCCCCCCAAACGCACCACCACACCCCGCCCACCTGCACCCCCCCGCCCACCCCACAACCACACTTGGCCATCTCAAGACATAATATGGGCCCCGTCAGCCCAATGGTTCAGTAATATTTGAGTTTATTGAGTAATATTAACAAGAGTTACGTCATTTTGAGCCACGCTCCTTAATTGCTCACTCTGGGCAATATGGCTATCCTGTAACCCAGTTAATCAAACTACTCCGATACAGCAGATGAGACCCAAAGCGTGCCATTCCATTGAAAAAAAAAGTCACGTCAAGAATAAAAAATGAATTTCCTGGCTAAGTTGTCTTTTTGCCCAAGTAGAAGGATTCTATCCCAATTGCTCCTCTGGTTACACAAAGCCAATGGCATCAACCTGAAGAATATTTAACCTGTACATCCTTGTGTTAAGAATTAAAATACACTACAAGCTCGCGTCATACATTTCTTTAAAAAAAACTCAGAACCATGTAGATTGCACATCAGCATTAAGCAGAAACGTGTCAAGCCATCAGGAACGTGGCCACCCCAGTGGATAAACATGGGTGTACAGGTGCCATCTCTCTGCCTGCCACTCGTGACTAGGCGCTGCCCCATGACACAAGCAAAGCAAGAGCAGCCAAGGTTTCAACTGCCGAGAGAAAGGGGGAAACGTAAAGAAGAGACCTTATTTCTCCGTGGCCGCATAGTCTCAGCTGGAGCAATTTTCCTGGACTGGCAACAACTGGTGGCTGTTGGCACTGCAACGCGCTAAACGCGACAGTGTCACTGCCCTTTTCTATACGTCCGTCAACACAACATGGAGCCAAATGCTGCCTGAGCATCAAAGGAATAAATCTGAAAACTCCCCCTCCACTCCCAATGCCAGTATTGCTGTACCCTCAACCAGCACAACTGGGCACTTTAGCTTCATTACAGGACCAGACAAAATATCTTTCAGCTGCCCATTCCCTAAAACATACTCAGCGCACTTCACCAAACGGAAATCCACAAAACAGCCAACCGTAGCAGTCAGATCATCTACCCCTCATGACAACAGGTGTCTTGATCAATAACTCATCAGAGAAGTTGGGGGGAGGATGAAAACGCTATCCAGTTGCATGCACTCAGCCATCTCAAGACCTCCTCACCTCCTCCCAGAAAATTCCAAACAAATTTAATGATGTAACAGGAGTAAGGTTGTTTTAAACCAAGCTCCATTGCCCAGTAACAAGTGAACTCCCCCGTTCATAACATGGGTCTCGGCGTAGCTCAGAGGTAAAGTTGAGATTTTTGCTTTTCTTTAAGCAAGAAAAGCTCAGGTTCCAGACAACCCCTGGTTTATTCCACAGAGGTACAGAAGTACCTGGTCCAGTTTGCCCTTGTGGTCGGTCGCATATCCAGCTAAAAAGTGTTTACCCCACGAGAAATGGCAAGAATGCCCGCAATTCCATTTTCACGTCTGGAATTCTCCTTTCTCCTTTAAATCCCTCCCATCCAAAAGACCTCCCGTCCTGGCTCTCAAAATTCAGGTTATCAGCAGAATGCTACTTCAGTAGCCCCTGTCACTCCCATGCCTCTAAAGAGATGCTAATTTAAGACAAGCTAACTTTGTTTGGAAGTCCAGCTGACCTGGAAAAGTAATTACCAGTTAATTTGTGGCACTCGATCTCACGCCACACTCTTCCAGTTTACGGTTGAATAAAACAAACAATTCCCGGATTCCCAGACAGCCTGGTAGTGGCATTATTCCCAATCACCGTCATGACTTGCATAACAAGATACCATTTAATTACACCACTAAAGACGTTTCGCAAGACGTACATCACTATTGCATTAAACCCTTGCAGCACCCGGGACAGTTTCCCTTGATTTATTTTTCTTTTGAAGTTATGTGTATTCCCACAGAGATCAAATCAAGGTTATGTCATCCATCACCCAACTTGTGAATGAAACACTAATTCCCTTCATAGGCTTCTGTCGAATTCCATCACACTCATTCTCAAGACCATAACCAATGGCTCATGTGTGACTAAACTCATTTCTTCCAAAGGAAATTTATGGTCGTAAGGACGTCAGATGCGTAAACGCTACTCAATGTAATGGAATAGGACCAGATAAATTCCGAACCTATTAAAGGCATGAATTCAAGATAGACAAGCTATTCAGTGCGATTTCATACTTTTCCAAATATATCAGTGTAATTAATAAGTGTTGTTGGACACCGAGTTGGATCATTTTACCTACACCATCGCATGGGGCCTTCAGAGCAATTGGAATTATTTATGCAAATTTTGAATTAAGTGGAGTTATCGTGTTTGAAGGCCACTGTGTTTCCCCACAAATATTACACAACAGGGTCATTAAAAGATTCAAGATTGGTTACTGAATGCAGTCCCTAAGGGGGCAAAATGCGATATCTTCACAACACTGGCCACCAACCACCCAAGTATTCCCAGTTAAAGATCTACATAAGAGCCCAAAACCAAAATAGATTCAGAAACCTCGCACCAATTCCTTTCCCCTCCAAACCCCAAATGACTAAGTTACGGTTCTGATGCCTTTCACAGCAACAACAAAAAAAAGAGCAAATTATTTGTTTGTTTTTCATCTCTTCGATATGTCCTCTTCAATACTCCTCTTCCTGGCATCTCGTCAACGTGATTTAGATGTTAACTGTATGGGCGTGTTTCTTGCACAGTAGCTTGTCCTTCTTGGAGAAGAAGGTTTGGCCTTCCAAATTAGCACAACACACCTGGAATTAAATGGAAATAAATGAATGATGCAAAAAAAATGCCTATTAGAAAACTTGAGGCCTATTTTAACACACGGTGCCACAGTGGTTGGCACTGCTGCCTCTCAGTGCCAGGAATCGGGTTTGATTCCCGGTTTGGGTCACTGTTTGTGTGGTGTTTGCATATTCTTCCTGTATCTGTGTAGGATTCATCCGGGTGCTCCGGTTTCCTCCCACAGGTCCAAAGATGTGTAGTTAGGTGAATTGGTGATGCTAAATTGCTGTTTAGTGTCAGGGGGACGAGCTAGGATAAATGCATGGGGTTATGGGGATTGTGGTTGGTGCAGACTCAATGGGCTGAATGGCCTCCTTCTGCACTGTAGGATTCTATGAATGGGCTGGGGAAATATGACTGTTAATGGAGTCTACTTAAATCCTCTTCCCAATTACTCATATTTCCTCCTGAGGCTAAGGAGATCAAGGGATATGGGGGGAGGGTGGGGAGAAAGAAATCAGGGTATTGAATTTGATTAGTCATGATCAAAATGAATGGTGGAGCAGGCTCGAAGGGCCAAATGGCCTACTCCTGCTTCTAGCTTCTATCTCCATGTTCTAATCGTGCCCTCTGCCTTTGTCCCATCCATGAAGCCCTTCTCACTCTTTTTCACTGCAATCACTTCCACCTATTCCCTCGCTCCATCCTTATGCTCCTAACTCTTTGCCGTATAGGCACTCCCTCATTCCCAGGTGAGGGCAGGTGGTTAAGGGTCAGGGGACAATATACTTCCGTCCTCTCCATCTCTGTTCAACATTCAACGCAACTTAAAAAAAAAATCTCAAATTAGAAGAAGGAAAGGCACGATCTGTCTACCTTTCTCCACATCGGGCTCTCATCTCAGAGATGTTAGTAAGAAGTTATGCTGTGCAGACGTAGTGACTTTTACTCGCAAGAAATTAGTACAAAATGCAAAATTCTCCTCTCTTACTCAGCTTAATACATTCTCTGAAAATTACAGAAAGCATATCAAATACACCCCGGTATGTAACCTGTACGCAACAAAGCGGAGAATTTCTTTACTCAGAAGTCATTTGAACACTTGTCGGGTAAGCTAGGTTACGTAAAGGAATTTGCATGGCAAGGACGGACGTCGGAATTTACAGCACGCAAAACGCAACGAAAGGAACGAGCAGAGAGAGCAGGGGTTCTGCGGACGGGAGGCACATGCAGACACAAGGTTCTCTTAACAAGGAAACCAGGCATCACGTGTCTGTAGCTTTGCTTTACTCACTGCGCAGACAAAACAGGTATCATGCCAAGTGTGGCCCAGCGCTTGAAGGAATTTATCACCAGCTTCAATAGGAAAGTCACAGCCTCGGCAGCTAGTGCCAAATAAATTATAATAATCTGTGGAAAGAGAAAAAAAAAACGAATACGGATTAATTCCACAGCCCATTTGTCTGAGGAGTGTTTTAATGTGCATCGAGATATGATGTCATGCAAATAGAACTTGACAGAGTACAGCTGCTGGGGCAACACATTAGCACAATATTACTGAAGGCTCTCGACTAAAATCTCTCCCGTCACAGCTTCAACAATGCTTGATTTTCCAATACATCAGTTAAACCGTTGGCGTTTAACTCTGAATGGTTTCATGAGGCAGCCACTTGGGTGGGCTGTGCTGCCACAGACCCACAAAACAGGGGATACCCAGCATGTAGAATCCCTACGGGTGGCACTGCTGCCTCACAGCGCCAGGGACCCAGGTTCGATTCCCAGCCTTGGGTCACTGTCTGCGTGGGGTATGCACGTTCTCCCCGTGTCAGCGTGGGTTTCTTCCGGGTGCTCCGGTTTCCTCCCACAGACTGCAAGAAGTGCTGGTTAGGGTGCATTGACCCGAACAGGCACTGGATTGTGGGGAATTTCACAGTAACTTCCTTGCAGTGTTAATGTAAGCCTTACTTGCAACTAATAAATTTTAACTTCACTTGTACAGTGCAGGAGGCCATTCAGTCTGCACCAACCACAATTCCACCCAGGCCCTATTCCCAGGCAGCATAGCAGCACAGTGGTTAGCACTGCTGCCTCACAGCTCCAGGAACTGGGGTTCGATTCCTGGCTTGGGTCACTATCTGCGTAGAGTTTATACATTCTCCTCGTGTCTGCGTGGGTTTCCTCCGGGTGCTCCGATTTCCTCCCACAGTCCAAAGATGTGCGAGTTAGGTGGATTGGCCATGATAAACTGCCCATTAGTGTCAGGGGGATTAGCAGGGTAAATATATGGGGTTACTCGAGCTCGAGTGGGATCGTTGTCGGGGCAGGCTTGATGGGCCAAATGGCCTTCTTCTGCACCGTGGAGAATCTATGATTCTAGTAATCTCACATATTTACCCTGCTAATCCCCCCGACACTAGTGGTCAATCAACCCAACTCACGCATCTTTGGACGGTGGGGGGAAACCAAAGCACCAGAAGGAAACCCATGCAGACACGGGGAGAATGTGCAGACTCTACACAGACAGTGGCCCGAGGCCGGAATTGAACTCAGGCCCCTGGCACTGTGAGGCAGCAGTGCTAACCACCGTGCCGCCCCTGCAGTGCGCACCATGGAAATAACCTTCCCGTGCAACATCGTAAGGATTGAGCATTCACCTTTCTCACAGTAAGGATCCCCGTCTTCCATGTGGAAAATATTGTTGCGAATGGGCTGCATGCAAGCCACGCACACAAAGCAGTTAACATGCCAGGTCTGCTTCAAGGCATTAATAATTTCCTGTGAGGCCAGAAAAAAAAAACACACACAAGAGTGAGAGGGGGAACGATCAAGTCCGCAGGACCTTATTCACATTGCAAGAGGAAGGGAAGCTGGGCACAGTCTCTTACCCAAAACACCAGCACCATAATAGAAAGAAAATAATAAAACAATCTTGCACAAGTGATGAATAAAATCTGCAAGGGGACCAGTTTCACCCAATGTGCAAGCTTTTCTTTTTGCAATTTTACACAATAAAATAGATACAAAAACACATTTTTGTAAACCATAAAATTTGCTCTCAAAATGCCCTGGTGTAACTAATCACCACATTCTGATGGGGGAATCATTGGCCTGAAAGGTTAATTCTGTTTCCCTCTCCACAGCTGCTGCCCAGCCGGCTGAGTATTTCCTGTTTCAATTTCAGATTTCCCGAATCCACAGCATTTCGCTTCTGTTGTAACAATCATGCCGGTTTCAACTCTGCGACCCAAACCACAACTGCAGTCGAGGTTTTTATTTCATTCATTGGGCGTCGCTGGGAAGGCCAGCCCGTTCCCTAACTACCCTGGGAAGGTGGCAGCAGGCATTCTCCGTGAACCGATGCGGTCTGTTTGGTGTACTTTCATCTGATATCATGAACCTTTCATCGTTACAGAATCCCTGTGGTGCAGAAGGAGGCCATTTGGTCCATCCAGTCTGTACTGATCACAATCCCACCCAGGCCCTATTCCCGCAACCCTGCGTATTTACCTCACTACTCCCCTGACGCTGAGACAATTTAGCATGGCCAATGCACCTAACCAGCACGTCTTTCAGAATGTGGGAGGAAACCGGAGCACCCGGAGGAAACCCACACCGACACCGGGCGGGGGCGGGGAGGGAGCGAGCGAGCGGAAACGAACGTGCACACTCCACACAGACAGTGACCGAGGCCAGAACTGAACCTGGAGCCCTGGCGCTGTGAGGCTGCAGTGCTAACCACTGTGCCACCATGCCGCCCAAATGGTACTTTCTGAAGTTCCATTCTAGCAGGGGTGGCACAGTGGTTAGCACTGCTGCCTCGCAGCACCAGGGACCCGGGTTCGATTCTCAGCTTGGGTTACTGTCTGTGTGGAGTTTGCACATTCTCCTTGTGTCTGCATGGGTTTCCTCCGGGTGCTCCGGTTTCCTCCCACAGTCCAAAGATGTGCGGGTTAGGTGGATTGGCCATGCTAAATTGTCCCTTAGCATCAGGAGGACTAGCTAGGTTAAATGCATGGTGTTACGGGGATAGAGCTTGGGTGGGATTGTGGTCAGTGCAGTGGGCTGAATGGCCTCCTTCTGCACTGTAGGATTGTATGATTCAAAATGTGCCGTTTAAGTTGTCAAATGTAGTCCATTAAATGGTACAATGGAATTGTAGGATTCCATAAATCTCAGCCACGCGACAGACAGATGCAAAGGGAGGGGAGTTACAGCGTTGACCAGATGTTAATTACTTCCCAGCACAGCGGAAAATCTAAATCAGCAGTGACACCATCCTGGTTCACTGTTTGTGTATTGAACAAGTGATTGCACATGCAAAGGACTGTTTTGTGTGCATGAGTCTAGTGAAGAAATGGCACATCGTGAGGTCTTCAAAGAGATTGAAGTTTCAATATGAAAAGGGATGGGGGAAAGATATGAAAGGACAGCTCTATGCTGACAACGTAGGAATATAGAATGAATGCAATGAGTCAACCTGAATACGTGAATTATTTAGGTTTTGGTAATGACTGGTTCATTCAAGGTGGTGTCTTGGGTTGTAGTTTCAGTATTACTGGTTCCCTGCGGTTAGCATCTCAAAATTACTCACCCCCAAGATTTTCCTCTGGCATCGGGCACAGTCAGGGGCAAAGAACTGCTCGTAGCACTTCTCACAGTACACAGACCCCTTCTCTTCCACAAATCCAATGTGGGCGAGCGACAGGTTACAATAGGCGCAGGTAAACTCTTCAGGGTGCCAGGAACGACCCATCGCCACAAGGAAGGGGCCTCTGCGGGAACAAACAATACGCAGTCACGTCACAAACGGAAAACGCCTTATCCAAACCATCAAAACGGAAACTGGCAGCAACCTTTGTGGTTTCGTACAGGTGAAAGGCCAAGCAGGAACTTCTGTGCCAGTCTCTTGGCTTCAGCTTTCGCAAGTAGGAAGGAAACTATCGTTTTATTTTCAAAAAGAAAGCCACTCGCCCAACAGAAGTTCCATCATCGGAAATACAGGCGCAAATCCGGTTCGCGTGAGGATTTGAGGTCAGTCCAATGAGAGACACAGACTGCTGAAACTATGGTGCACAGGTCACAAACTCTCACCCAGCAGGCAGGATATACCTCAAAGATAACACAAAGACAAAACTACTCGGGCCAGCTTGATGGCCTGGAAAAAGGGGAACGAAATATCCTCACCAGTGGACTTCAAACCTAAACTATTAGGTTGAAGGACATTAGGAGAGTTGAGGAGAAGGCACAACAGGGCTAAAAAGACGATTCTTTAAAACAGAGATGAGGAGGAATTTTTTCAGCCACAGAGTGGTGAATCTGTGGAACTCTTTGCCGCAGAAGGCTATAGAGACCAGGTCATTGAGTGTCTTTAAGACAGAGATAGATAGGTTCCTGATTAATAAGGGGATCAGGAAGGGAAAAGGCAGGAGAATGGGGATGAGAAAAATCTCAGCCACGATTGAATGGCAGAGCAGACTCGATGGGCCGAGTGGCCTAATTCTGCTCCTCTGCTTTTCAGCCCGGGGGGATGGCTTGCATAAACCTTTGGCACAGTGATTAGCACTGCTGCCTCACAGTGCCAGGCACCCAGGTTCAATTCCAGCCTTGGGTCACTGTCTGTGTAGACTTTGCACGTTCTCCCCGTGTCTGTGTGGGTTTCCTCCGGGTGCTCCAATTTCTTATTGGCCATGTTAAATTGACCCCTTAGCGTCAGGGGGACTAGCAAGGGTAAATGCACGGGGGTTACGGGGATGGGACCTGCGTGAGGTTGTGGTCAGCGCAGACTCAATGGACTGAATGACCTCCTTCTGCATTGCTGGGATTCTATGATTTTAAAATGCAATGGAATATGGCCCCGATATGCCCTAACTTGCAAACTGCATTCTCAGCTGACAGAGACACGATGGGCTGAATGGCCAGCTTTACTGCATGACACATTTTGCTCACAGGAATCAGGGCAGGTCCATCGAGCCTCTTATGCTATTCAATTACATCAATGGCCAATGAGCAGTGAGCCCAGTCTACCTATCTTGGCTCCTTAACCCTAGATACTCACAACAAACAAAAAGAAAACAATTTAACCTTCATAGTATCCCTACAGTGCAGAAAGAGACCATTCGGCCCATCGAGTTTGCACCGACAACAATCCCATCCAGGCCCTATCCCCTGCTAATCTCTCTAATAATAGGGTCAATGTAACATGGCCAATCAATCTAACCTGCACACCTTTCAGGCTGCGGGAGGAAACTGGAGCACCCGCAGGAAACCCGAGCAGACACAGGGAGAAGGTGCAGACTCCGCACAGAGAGTTACACAAGCCAGGAATCAAACACAGGTCACTGGCGCTGAAAGGCAGCAGTGCTACCCACTGTGTCCCTATGCAACCCAAATTCACAGCCAAACTGCATGTGTGTGCATGTTTTGGGGGGGAGGGGGGTAAGGGGACGTGGGGGGAAGAGAGAGAGAGAGAGAGAGAGAACCAGAGAGAGAGAGAGAGAGGGAGAGAAGCAGAGAGAGAGAGAGAGAAGCAGAGAGAGAGAGAGAGAGAGAGAAGCGGAGAGAGAGAGAGAGAGAGAAGCGGAGAGAGAGAGAGAAGCAGAGAGAAGCGGAGAGAGAGAGAGAAGCAGAGAGAAGCGGAGAGAGAGAGAGAGAAGCAGAGAGAAGCGGAGAGAGAGAGAGAAGCAGAGAGAGAAAGAGAGAAAAAAGAGGACAGAGAGAAAAGAGGAGAGACAGAAAGAAAAGAGGAGAGAGAGAGAGACAGAAAGAAAAGAGAGAGAGAGAGAGAAAAAGAGAGAGAATTCCTGATTTTAACTGCATGGTTTCGTATACTTCTAGCTGCATTAGTCCTGACACTCGAAGGCTATCACCTTTTTACAGATATAAACAATAATCAACCAAGGTTAGTGTCAGACATTTCATTTCACAGCAGCAATCATTATATCGAAATTAAATTGAAAACCAGTGTATCTACACATCACTGCACACTACTGCAAGACAACACATACTTTAGATGCGGGGAACACAGAACTGGTTTGCCATTACAATGAGGAGAGGACAGGTTGAAGGAAGAGTCATGGAACGAGCCAAACATGCTCCACACTTGTTATACCGAGATCATGTTCAGGAAGCCATTATCTGACACAAATGCTCATTTCAGATATTAATTAGCCTGTAGTGCTCCGACAAAAGGCTAATCTGTTAACCGTTCAGCTGAGCGAGCCATCTTAAACACCTCATCCATTATTCAACACGCACTCCAGCGAGTGACATATCTGCCAGTGTCAACATTTGTGCAAGATTCCAATGAACTGTCATTTCGGGACATTCCCCCCACCCCCACTCCTGAAAACAGCACCTCACTTTATTCCCGCTCTTTTATAAAGATATTACAAAAAGAAACCTGCCTGCTCTGCCCCCACGGCTCACACCGACCGTGTTATGGAATGGGCAGCGTCCTACAGGGGGTGGGTCAATTGGTTTACACGGCAGGTGGACTGCAGATTTTGGGGCTTGCCCACCCCATGTAATATGGGAGTAAGCTGGAAGGTGGTGGTTGGGTTGGCACCCCACCACTGAAAACAAACCCGGTTGGGGCACATATACTATCGCGCTAAGATGAAGTTGCGCGGGTGTTGCTAGACCCGACTGCATAATTTTTTGTTTTGTTCATTCGTGGGACATGTGTTGCTGTGGCTCTGGAGTCACATGTAGGCCAGACTGGGTAAGGATGGCAGATTTCCTTCCCTAAAGGGCATTAGTCAGCACGGTGGCAACAGCGGATGGCACCGCTGCCTCACAGCGCCAGAGGCCTGGGTTCGATTCCTGGCTAGGGTCACCATCTGTACGGAATCTACACGTCCTCTCCATGTCTGTGTAGGTTTCCTCCGGGTGCTCCGGTTTCCTTCCACAGTCCAAAAGACGTGCTGGTTAGGCGCACTGGCCGTACTAACTCCCCCCTCAGTGTACCCAAACAGGCGCCAGAATGTGGCAACTAGGGGATTTTCATGGTCACTTCATTGCAGTATTAATGTAAGCCGACTTGTGACACTAATAAATAAATTAAATATAGTGAACCTGATGGATTTTTCCTGACAATGCACAATGGTTTCATGGTCATCAATAGATTCTTAATTCCAGATATCTTTTGTTGAATTCAAACTCCACCATCTACCATAGCAGGATTTGAACCCGAGTCCCAGAACTTCAGCTGATTTTCTGGATTAATAGTCTAGCGATAACCATTTGGCCATCACCTCCCCACAATTTAGGGGCAATGGGCCTTCAGTCCAAAAGACGTACTGGTTAGGCGCATTGGCCATGCTAAATTCTCCTTCAGTGTACCCGAACAGGCGCTGGAGTGTAGCCACTGGGGCATTTTCACAGTAACCGCACTGGAGTGTTAATGCAAGCCTACTTGTGACACTAATAAGTAAACTTTAAACGGATGCAGAACAGTCAGTCTCCCCCCCACCCCCTCCTCCCTCAGTAATGCAGCGACCTAATCCTGACCTGACCTCCCACCTTGCGACAAGCTCCTCCTGACCTCCGCGCTTATCTCAGCTGCCCGCATATCTGCCCACAATGCGGGCCCTTATGTACGACCGACGGCTCACCGCGGTTGCAAACCAGTCAGGTGGATTCATTAGCGTTGTATTGTTACTAAAGAGGAAAAGCTCTCTTGCGCCAGGTAGGATCAGCTTCCCAGCTCTTTCACATCCACTGTAGTCCCATTCGGGGGGGGTGGGGGAAGCATCCGGAAACCAGAGCAGGCAACTGCTGTCAACAGATGGGCAGATTAACCAGCTGCAGCAGGAATTTAATAAATGTCTGAATAACAGCGTGCACACCACTGGGATTCTAATTCCCGTGCACACTGTTTTAAAGAGAGAGATATATCGGAGGAATGCATTTTTGCGTCTGGGATTGCAATTTGTGTTACTGGCTAACTTGCCTTTTATGAAGCAGGTGTAAAATGAAATGTTATTTGAAACTCCTCTGCGTTGCCGAAAGAATAGTGGGCAGAAGGGATCTGCTGTAATTACGCTCAAACAGCCCGTGTGAGATCTGACTGCTCTACTTTCAGGCAGGGAGTGACAGGGGATATTTATTAACCCAGAGAAGAGGCAGCTTTGTCTAACTGACAGCGCGTTGTATTAATTACACAAATCCATAATGATATCGGACTTGTGGACAGACCAATGCCAAACGGAACTTAAACAGCTTTCTCGGGTATAGTGGGGGAGGGTGTGTGTGTGTGTGTGTGTGTGTGTGTGTCTCTCTCGTGATCAGAACATGTTTAGGATTGACACCAGGGCTGTTGTGAGACATAGAAACAAGCAAGGGGCAATGCCCCCATTACAACAGCAAAGGCTAATTTCACACGAATAGGCCCCTGAATTGCAAGAGGGAAAGGAGATGGTAAGGGCGTCGGTCCTCATTGCCAACAACCAACTTCCACAACGCTCAACGCAACTGTCAAAGAACCACACCTCAAAGTTTCACTTGGTAGCCTTCCAATTTATCAGCAGCGAATGAGGCCATTCGGTTCATTGAGTCCATACTAGCCCTCTGTCAAGTAATCTAATCAGTCCCGTTCCTCTAGCCCCGTAAAGTTTATTTCTCTCAAGTGCAGAGCCAATTTCCTTTGGAAGTCACTTCCACATTATAGAGTCAAAGAGCTTTACAGCACTAGAGGCCCTTCAGCCCTTCATGTCTGTCCTGGCCACCAAGAACCTATTCTAATCCCATTTTCCAGCACTTGATCCAGAGCCTTGTATTCTATGGCATTGCAAGTGCTCATCTAAGTGCTTCTTAAATGTTGAGGGTTCCTGCTTCTAGCAGCCTTTCAATCAGTGAGTTCCAGATTCCCACCACCTTGTGGGCAAAAGGGCTTTTCCTCAAATTCCCTCTAAATCTCCGGTCCCTGAATTTAAATCTGTGCCCCCTGGTTATTGATCCCTCTACTAAAGGGGGAAAGATTCCTTTGGATCTAGCCTATCTGTTTCCACCTCCCTTGTAGATAGCGAGTTCCAGGTCATCGCTGCTTGCCAATCGATGGCCGAGTCAGCAAACAGGAAGAGTACAGTGTCCTATTGGGAAATGCAAATGCATTGTGCAGAGTTATGGAAATAGGGGGGGTGGGGGGGAGTGGGCCAGGGTGGGCTGCTTTTGCAGAGAGTCAACGTGGACTCAATGGGCCGAATGGTTGCAAATGGATCTTTGCAGGGTGGCTGGGGGTAAATGGGTGGACTATTGTGTACAGCTGGTATTACTAGTCAGTTTTCCTGTTGTAACCATCCATTCAAACAGCTGTGGATTGGGTCAGGTGAAGAGAGAACAAAAAGCAGAAAGCACTTATCCTCAGAACCCATGTAGAACCATCGAATACCTACACTGCAGAAAGAGGCCATTCAGCCCATTGAATTCACACTGACTCTCCACAAAAGCAGCCCACCCCTCCATCCTATCTCCATAACCCCGCACATTTAACATGACTAATCCATTAACATTGCCACGAAGTTACTGTGAAAATCTCCTAGTCGCCACACTCTGACGCCTGTTTAGGTACAACGAGGGAGAATTTGACATAGCCAATGCACCTTAACCAGCACTTCTTTTGCAATGTGGGAGGAAGCTGAAGCACCCGGAGGAAACCCACGCAGATACGGGAAGAACGTGCAGACTCCACACAAACAGTGACCCAAGCTGTGAATTGGACCCAGGTCATCTGGTGCTGGTAAGACAACAGGGTTAACCACTGTGCCACACTACACATCTTTGGACTGTGGCAGCAAACTTCAGCACCTGGAGGAAACCCACACAGACATGGGGAGAATGTGCAGACTCCACACACACACACCCGAGGATGGAATTGAACCGGTGTCCCTGGCGCTGTGAGGTGGCAGTGCTGACCACTGTGCCACCATGCTGACCTCATGTGTCAAATCTTGTTTGATAACACTTCTGCGATGTACCTTGAGATGGTTTGCTCCAGTAATGTGGGCTCGAAGCAACTATTATTTATATTTTTTGATACAATATTCATTCAATAAAGAGAGTCAGTTTTGCTGGCTTGCCTCGTACGGGCGGCACAGTGGTTAGCACTGCTGCCTCACAGCACCAAGGACCCAGGTTCGATTCCCAGCATCGGGTCACCATCTGCGTGGAGACCGCACATTCTCCCCGTGTCTGCATGGGTTTCCTCCGGGTGCTCCGGTTTCCTCCCACAGTCAGAAAGACGCAAGGGTTAGGTGCATTGAGCCAAACAGGCGTTGGACTGTGGTGACTAGGGGAATTTCACAGTGACTTCATTGCAGTGTTAATGCAAGCCTTACTTGTGACTAATAAACAAACTTTACCTGATGATGGAGTTGCAGTGAGCACACATGGGGGTCCTGTTGCCAGCAGGGATATGCTCAGCCATCTGAACCAGTGTATTATCTTCTTGCTGCTCCGGTTTGCTCATAGTGGTGCCAGATACCTTTGGGTTGGACACCCAGCCTGGCTGACTGGACGGGGAAACCTGCGCAGTTGGCAGTGATGTTTTGGAGAAACTGTTTGCTGCCGGTAGACACAAACAAAATTATTTCATCCAGAACAAAAAACAGCTTCAGACAAACCAGAGTTATTGAATAAAATAGAATCGCTACCGTGCAGAAGGAGGCCATTCAGCCCATCGAGGTCTTCACCTACTCTCTGAAAGAGCATCATATCCCGGCCACCATCCTATCTCCACAGCTCCATGCATTTAGCATGTCTAACCTGCACATCATTGGACTGTGGGAGGAAACTGGAGCACCCGCAGGAAACCCAAGCAGACACGGGGAGGACATGCAGGCTCCGCACAGACAGTGACATAAGAACATAAACATAAGAACATAAGAAATAGGAGCAGGAGTAGTGACCCGGGAATCGAACTCGGGTCCCTGGTACTGTGAGTAAGCAGTGCTAACCACGGTGCCGCCCTACACATCTTTGGACCACGGGAGGAAACCCACGTAGACATGGGGAGAACATGCAGAGTCTACACAGACAGTCACCCGAGGCTGGAATTGAACCCAGGTTCCTGGAGCTGAGAGGCAGCAGTGCTAACCACTGTGCCACCTAATATGCACGTATATAACAAATTGCTAAATTGAGCCTTAGTGTCAGGGGATTAGCAGGGTGTGGGGTTATGGGAATAGGGCCTGGGTGGGATTGTGGTCAGGTGGGAATGGCCTCCTGCACTGTAGGGATTCTATATGCTAATCTATTTAATCTGGAATGCTAAAATCTAAATGCTGTGTTAAATTTGAATGAAAGAAGAGCCGAATTTATTATTTAATGTTATATTTTGTACTGTGCAAACACTGGATGCAGGAAGGCAGGAGGGCTGAAGAGCCTAATTTTTAAAAGCAGAATTACTGGGACAAAGTTCCAGGGAACGGAGGCAGGTTGTTTAACAGGCCACTCAGTGCTCCGGGGCAGTCTCCCAACCATATCCAACAGGCTGTCCTCTCTTGAGGAGAGATCAAGTAAAATGGGTTTATTCTCTCTGGAATCCAACAAAAAAAGAAGCGATCTCGTTGAAATGAATAAATACGATAGGAATATAAGCGAGGAATGCTCAGCAGGTCTGGCAGCATCTGAAGGGGGAGAAAGAGAGCTAATACTTCAGCTCGTTAACCTTCCATCTGTCACCTCCAAAGCCTTCAAATGCGATGCCCAGAACGGGACACAAAATACTCCAGTTGAGACCAAACCAGCATTTCATACAAGTGACTCATGGAGAGGAAAGTGGGGGAATGATAGACCACGTGATTATCAAAAGACTGAACAGAAAACTTGGGACAATTCATTGTTGGGCAATGAGAGAAGCGGACCTTCCTCGGGCGGCACGCTGGTACAGCGGTTAGCACGCTTGCCTCACAGCGTCAGGGACTCGGGTTCAATTCCCGGCTTGGGTCACTGTCTGTGCGGAGTCTGAACGTTCTCCCTGTGTCAGTGTGCATTTTCTCTGGGTGCCCCAGTTTCCTCCCACAGTCTGAAAGACATGCTGGTCAGCGTGCTAAATTCTCCCTCAGTGTTACCCGAACAGACACCATGCTGTGGCAACTAAGGGATTTTCACAGGAACTTCATTGCAGTGTTAAGGCAAGCCGACTTGTGACACTAATAAACAAATAAACATCCCTCAACGTGTTCTCGTTTCTCAAACACGAGTTTTGGAAGAGGGTGGGGGGAAAGTGGAAGAGAGTCAAAAACTGGCTGGCGGTTATGCCCCAAACCCAGGTTCCCCTCTATGACCATGCAGCAGAAACACTATTGGTGTTTAGCATCTGCTATCTCATAGCGCCAGGGACCTGGGTTCAATTCCCACCCTGGATCATTGTCTGTGCGGAGTTTGTACATTCTCCGTGTCTGCGTGGGTTTCCTCCAGGTACTCCTGTTTCCTCCCACAGTCCGAAAGACATGCAGGTTAGGCAGACTGGTCATGCTAATGCTGCCCTTAGTGTCAGAGGGACTAGCTAGGGCAAATGCATGGGGATAGGGCCTGAGTGGGATTGTGGTCAGTGCAGATTTGATGGGCCAAATGGCCTCCTTCTACAGTGAGGATGCTATGACTACCCCACTATCACATCTTGGACTGACCCACGCATCCTAAAGAACAAGACAAGTCAAGAACAGAGATAAATGCAGAAGAAAACAAAAAGACAAATTATATATTTCATCATAAAAAAATAGCAGCCACTTGAACTCATGCCAGACAGATAAATTACTTTAGAAGTGAAAAAAGACCCTTAAAAAGTAACTCCTCAGGATAATTATTCGCAATCCCTTTCTGCACCCGTCAAATCAAACAGATCTATGTAAAAATCTACATGGCGTTGGGGTTTAATGATGACTGACACTGCGGCAACAGCAGCTCCTTTGTCTACCAGGTTAGCGAGACCACCCTCTAACCAAAATACTTCGTCGCCACCAGTTAATTCTCTCCCCTTGCTAATTCACTTGCCAATCTTAGACTTTGCAGCGATGAAACATTTTGATTCAGGCTTAGATTCACATCAAAAAGGGGGAAAAAAAGTATGAACATGTTTTTGCTGTACTCCGATCAAAAAGAGGAAGGGTTTCTGTCTGCCCTTGTCTTGAGGCGATCGTGACACTGGAGTTTTGCTCCAGGTTGTTTAAAGAGATGAAGTGATGCTGCCTATTCTATAGAGCTTTGCACCTTTGGGTCTCCTGTCTAGGTGACATCCAACTCTCAGGATGGCTAAGAAACATGCAAACCAGCCATTTTCTTTTTAAATATGCCCAGGCTTGGTGGGGGGGACTGCCCCCTTCTCTTTTGGAACAGGCAGTTGGAGGGGTGGGCCTCAGTGTAAAAGACTGTCATTTGTCAACATCCTTGGGATTAACATTGACCTGAAACTCTATTACACTCACCACTTAAACACAGTGGCTACAAGTGCAGGTTAAAGGCTAGGAATACTGTGGTGGGTAACTCACCTCCCGATTCCCCAAAGCCTGTCCACAATCTACAAGGCACAAGTCAGGAGTGTGATGCAATACTCCCCACTTGCCTGGATGGGTGCAGCTCCAACGACACTCAAGAAGCTCGACACCATCCAGGACAAAACAGTCTGCTAGATTGGCACCACATGTACAAACACCCATTCCCTCCGCCACTGACACTCAGTAATCAGTGTGTACCGTCCACAAGATGCACTGCAGCAATTCACCAATGATCCTTAGACATCTTCCAAAAAAAAAACCAGATACAAACTGTGGACAGCCATCACCTTAATCTTTCAAAGAGGCTGGAATGTTCTAGTGGAACGGGAAGAGTGATCAGGTGGTGCAGAATCCTTGTGATGCACCTGGATCACAACCACTAACCCTCCCCACTCTGTACAACAGCAACGCCTCTTTCGCACAGCAAAATACCCCAAATTCTCAGCTAACTAGAGGGCAACAGGGGGGCGACAGGCAGAGGCAGGGCAGCGACGCGACACAGATGCCAAACAAGGCTAGTATTTATTGCCTGTCCCTAAATTGCCCTCACAAAAGGTAGTGAGGAGCTGCCTTGCTGAATCCACTGCAGTCCCTGTGAAGGTTCTAGTATTTCGCATACAACTGCGTGGCTTTCCTATGGCAAGGTGACCAAAATCAAACACAATATTCCAGGTGCAGCCTCAAGAACGTCCAGTATAACTGCAACATACATTAACTGTAGAAGTTGGGAAGTTAAGTCAACTTGACAGGCTAATAAATAAACTTAATAAAAAATTTTTAAAAAACTTTCCCTTCATCAGCACCGATCAGAATGCTGGACCTCTCTCTGACAGCACCGCGGGAGCTCACTGCACCGACTGCAGTGGTTCAAGGGGACAGCCTGTCACCACTCTCTCAATGAGAGCGAGCAGTGGGCAACAAATACCGGCCTTCCAGCCGTGCCTACATCTTGTACATTCACATTTATTTTGGAAAGACTTTTCTGTGCCTCCACCAACAGGACTGAAATCGAAACCGCCTGTGAGAAAAATCACAACACACAAGGCCACATCCAACTGGTCTACTCAACAGCTGGGAGCCTCCAGCAAAGACCTGTGAGAGCAGAACTGCCCAGCTTCAGGCAGCCGGCAGAACAGTTCCGTGGAGCCCCTGAAACTACTGGTAGTCTTAGCACCCAGACAAAGCGACCAACGCTTCCTGAATTTAACGCTGATTTAGGAGATAGATATTTTTCATTTTGTTACTGTGACACACCGCAACCCAAGTAAGGACCACACACCCCGAACGGCAGAGAGCGAGGGGGCAGGATTTTACAGTCTTGTTACTATTGGGTGGAGGGGTGGCAGAAAATGCAGCAAACCCTTTAAAAACTCCACTGACTGCAGCAGGAACCAAATATACCCCCTGCGGGAGGGGTTGTAAATTTCTATGCGCGGAGGAAGAAATGGGGAGAGAGAGACACACACACACACACACACACACACACACACACACACACACACAGAAGAAAGAAAGAGAGACAAAGATTTATGGAGGGAGTTCCCAAGTGTAGGTGACAGGTAAAGGAAGGCAAGACCACCTTGGGAGGGGGGGGGGGAAACTGAAGGAAATCAGAGGAGATAGAGGAGCAAGGGCTCAGAATTGGAGGAATGTGGAGATTGGGGTTGTAGGGTGTTACAGTGATGCTTTTTCTGTGCATTAGTAAAGTGTTAAGGGCTTCCCTTGCCGCTAAACAAGCAACACATGGCAAATAAGCAGCAGCAGGCTAATGCACCTTCACTGTAAGCGTGCCCCCCCCCCCCGGCACCCAATAATCTACCCAAAAGGAGGATCTGCTGGAACGACGCTGGAAGAGCTTGCTGCAGCGTTAAGCAGCAACACCAGAAGCAGGCAGATGTCGCACTGCTGCCGTGTGGTCCAAGCTCTGAAGTATTCCTTTGTGTCTGGGTTACTAGGCAGCAGTTAGATGGAATAAACCACATTAGCAATCCGCTGGTCTCAGGCAGCTGGAGAACACATTTTTAAAACCGTTCTCTGGGTCTCTCTCCTAGTTTCCCCAGGCGGTGCTCGCAGCAACAGATCGCTCTCGCCAGCCGCCCTCGTTCACAGCACTCGAGGGGCATCCCAAAGCGCTTTGCGGCCAATCGCATCCTTCTGAAGTATAGTTACTGTTGCACTCTGAGGAGGCAGCAGCCAATTTGCGCACAGCAAGATCCCAACAGCAGTCAGCTAAGAGGCCAGATCGTCTGTTTCTGGATGTCGGCCGAGGAATATATATTGGCCGACACACTGGGGAGATCCACCAGCGCAAAGCTGCCAAACTAGATTTAGAAAAAAGGAGACAAAAAGCAGAAAAATGCTGGAATTTCTCAACAGGTCTGACAACATCTCTGGAGAGGGAACAAAGCCAAAGTTTTGAGTCTAGATGACCCTTCATCAGAGCTGAGATGAAAGAGAGTCAGTAGAGATTTATACTACGAGGGTAGCCATGATGTAGAGATGCCGGCGTTGGACTGGGGTGGGCACAGTAAGAAGTCTCACAACACCAGGTTAAAGTCCAACAGGTTTATTTGGAATCGCGAGCTCTTGGGGCACTGCTCCTTCATCAGGCGAGTCGAGTTCATCCTCTGAAGTTGTTGAGCTCAATGTTCAGTCCAGAAGCTGTAAAGTGCCCAATGAGGTGCTGTTCCTCCAGTTTGCGTCGGGGTGCACTAGAACATTGCAACAGGCCAAGGACAGACATGTGGGCGTTGAACTGGCAAGTAACAAACAGGTCTGGGTCCTGCTTGCAAGTATTTCGCCTTAATCTTCGAGAAAGGAGACTTGGAGATCTTGGAGTAGCCACATTGCCGACTCCTTCAAAACATCCCTGACTCCTGGCTTGCCCCCTCCCCCAACCGAATATTCAGGTACATTTTCAGCTTTACTCAGATTGTGAGCTGTGATCGAGAGAAGTGAGCGGCTGAAAGAAATGGCTTTATTCTCAGTCAAAAGATTGAGCAAAACAGTCTGTGACCTTTCAATCACTTGTCTACTCCAATGTTACACTGATTTTAGCAGGGAGTGACTCAGAGTGATACAGAGAAGAGCAAAGTAAACATGGAATCCGGACGCAATCCCCACAGTCAAGAGCTTCACCAAGTCATTGGCTTACTTGGACTGCACGGTGGCACAATGGTTAACACCGCTGCCAGGGACCCGGGTTCGATTCCTAGCTTGGTTCGCTGTCTGTGTGGAGTCTGCACGTTCTCCCCGTGTCTGCGTGGGTTTCTTCCGGGTGCTCCAGTTTCCTCCCACAGTCCGAAAGACATGGCATCGGCCATGCTAAATTCTCCCTCAGTGTACCCAAACAGGTGCCAGAGTGTGGCAACTAAGGGATTTTCACAGTAACTTCACTGCAGTGTTAATGTAAGCCCACTTATGACACGAATAAAAAATAAACAAACTACAGTTGAAACTGGAAAGATGATATCTTTCCGTTCAACACGCCTGTCTCTCCTTTATTACCAGCACAACACAACACCTTCCTGGGGACACGAATGTGCAGATTTGAAAAGAGAAAGTTCTGCAGTAGAAAGATCCGACTCCAGATAAATATTGACCTATCCTTCAATTCACTTTAGATACCAAAGAATCCTCCTCCGTGCTTTGCAGGCAATTGCTGCTTTTTATTTTCCATTCCCAGCTGCTTTATATGAACTGCAGTTCCAACAGTTGTCTTGCTTAATACACACATTTCAATCAAAGATATTTCTCCACATGCAAGACACTGCCTAGATACACACTGATCCCAAAAGATATCACCGATTGATTCAGAACCGGACATTCATGGCTGTAATGAGTCTTTGAAAAGGCTATCCCAACAAGTCCCATGTCTGCGTCCCACAAAGCTATTCCCCTTCAAGTATTTATCCAATTTTCTTTTAGAAGTTACTATTAAATCTGTTTCCACTGCATTAAAAGGCTCACCTTGGAGATATGTCTGTGGATTAGATTGAGTGAGTGGAGAGAGACCACCAGCCTCTAGAGTGCATCTACGATTGTGATTCCAGAAGGTGAAACCAATCTTCACTGCATTTCAAGACAGTCTAGCATTCTATCATCAACAGTGTCCTTTGTTTTTTTGCAGATTCTTTTCGTTAGTGTTGACACAGCAATCAGCGCTGCTACCTCACAGCTCCAGGGACCAGGGTTCGATTCTTGCCTTGGGTAATTATCTGTGTGGAGTTTGTATGTTCCCCCCCACTGTGTCTGCATGGATTTCCTCCCACAGTTCAAAGATGTGCAGGTTAAGTGGATTGGCCAAGCCAAGTTGCCCCCAAGTGCCCAAAGATGTGTAGGTTAGGGGGATTAGCAGGGTAAATACGTGGTTACGGGAAAGGGTCTGTCAGAGCAGATTTAATGGGCTGAACTGCCTCCTTCCGTGCTGTTGGGACCCTACTCTGTTCCATGAAAGCAAAGGAGATAACTGGGCCTGTTATTTCTGATGCTTGCTCTAACACCCCAGTCCCTCTCAACCCAAAACGTCGCTTACAACAGGAACACACATATTGACCAAAGCTTATCGAGCTGAAATGTTAACTCCTTCATCACTCCACACGTATTGCACTACTGGCCCCATGGAGGAGCTGTCCAGCATCTGCAATATTTCTGTTTGTTGTGAAGTACACACGCTGGATAGAGAATCCCATCATGGACCAGCGCTCGAGGGTCCCACATCAACCAACTCTTTAATCGTGGTACAAGGCACCAATGGGAAACAGTTTCCATTCAGACCAAGCGTAAAAGGAAGAAGTGGACGTGTTTGAATGTATTGGTGTGGGGCACCCTCTACTGGCAAAACATGGGACATCAGCAGAGGAGGATGAAACCAGCTCAAAAATATTTACGCTCAATGCATTACAGCAACCCATATTTATGTCAAACTTGGGGAGACGTGAAAAGAAAATATTAAAAAATGATTACCCAGTCTGCTTTAATTTTTAGTTCATTCTCAGGATGTGAGTGCTCCTGGCAAGAGCAGCAAATACTGCCCAGGGGAAGGTGGTGGTGAGCTCCCTCCTTGAACCACTGCAGTCTCTCTTGGTGTACCTAAGGTGCTGTTAGGGATGGAGTTCTAGGGATTTGACCCAGTCCCTCTGTCTACACTTCCCACTGCCTCAGCAAAGCAGCCAGAATAATTAAGGACCCCACACACCCCAGACATTCTCTCTTCCACCTTCTTCCTTCAGGAAAAAGATACAAAAGTCTGAGGTCACGTACCAACCAGCTCAAGAACAGCTTCTTCCCTGCTGCTGCCAGATTTCTGAATGGACCTACCTTGCATTAAGTTGATCTTTCTCTACACCTTAGCTATGACTGTAACACTACATTCTGCACTCTCTCCTTTCCTTCTCTATGAACGGCATGCTTTGTCTGTATAGCGCACAACAAACAATACTTTTCACTGTAGGTTAATATATGTGACAATAATAATTCAAAGCAAATCAGAGACAGGGAAGGGGCAGTGATATTTTTCCAAATCAGGCTGGTGAATGACTTGGTGGTGAGCTTGCAGGTGGCGGTGTGCCCAGGTATCTGCTGCTCGTGTCCTTTTAGATGGTAGAGGTTGTGGGTTTGGGAGAGGCTGTCGAAGGAGCCTTGGTGAGTTGGTGCAGTGCATCTTGACGATTGTACACACCATTGTGCATCGGTGGTAGAGGGAGTGAAAATTTAAGCTTGTGCATGGGGTGCAGGCAAAGCAGGCTGCTTTGTCTGGGATGGTGTTGAGCTTCTTGGTAGCTGTCATGATCACCATTACTGAGACTCGCTTTTCATTTCAGATTTACTTAACTTACTGACTATAAATGCTGCCGTGGTGTGGTTTGAACTTGTATCGCTGGATCATTAGTCCAAGTTTCTGGGTTTCTATTCTAGTAACAAGCTACCAAGTTTAATTAGTATATCAACCAGCAAAGATACTGTGTACAGTTCTGGTCCCCTATTATAGATAGGATATTAATAAACTAGAAAGAATTTACTAGGACGCTATCGGGACTTAATGGTTTGAGTTATAAGGAGAGGCTGGATAGACTGGGGCTTTTTTTCATCTTAAGTGTAGGAGGCTTATTCAAGATTTATAAAATAAATAGATCAGTGAGATAGTCAACATCTTTTCCCAAAGGTGGAGGAGTCTATAACTAGACCGCATAGGTTTAAGGTGAGAGGGGAGAGATACAAAAGTGCCCAGAAGGGCAATTTTTTTCCACATAGAGGGTGGTGACTGTGTCTGGAACAAGCTGCCAGAGGTAGTAGTAGAGGTGAGCACAATTTGATCTTTTCAAAAGCATTTACACGACTAAGACGGGTATAGAGAGATATGGGCCCAACGTGGGCAAGTGGGACGAGCTTAGTGGTTAAATAAAAAGGGTGGCATAGACAAGTTGGGCTGAAGGGCCTGTTTCCATGTTGTAAACTTCAATGACTCTTTGTAACAATCGCTTAAACGTACTGCTCATCCACAAGGCTTAGAACAAAGCAGGATATCCCTTAAACTGATCTGCACATGGTGGAGGGGGGGGGGGGGGGGGTGGTGGAGGGGGGGGGGGGGAAAAGCAGTGAAATTACCTAAAGAACTCAAAGTTCCTGGAATCCAGTCAGATTTTTGAGAACACTATAAAATGAATTCCATGGCTTGCATCAACCAGGTTAGATCAGCAGCAAGTGTGTTTGTTTAAAAAAAAACCTTTCAATTACAAACTGGTGAGAGTTTCAGAACAAATCCATCACCTACATTTATTTGTCGATGGCTAGCAGAACGTCCAAGGCGGGCTACTGGGTTTACTTTATTATTTCTGGATTGCAGAAAGACTGAGCCTCAAATTTGGATATTTAAACTGAGGTCAGTGCCATGGATCGGTCAAGGTGACTCTTAATTAAATTGGGATTTAATGGGATTGGGAGTTATAGATAGTTCTATGGCCTGGTAGGTATGGATCGGCGCAACTTGTGGGCCGAAGGGCCTGTTTGTGCTGTAGTGTTCTATGTTAAACGTTGCTATTGTATCTGCTTCTACCACCTCCTCTGGCAGCACGTTCCAGGCACTCACCACCCTCTGTATAAAAAAAAAAATTGCTCCTCGCATCTCTTTTACACATTCCCCCCCCACCCCCACCTTTTACCTTAAACCTGTCAATTACAAGGGGGGAGATTTTCCACGCAGAGAGTGGTGGGTGCCTGGGACGCGCTGCTGGAGGTGGCGGTGGAAGCAGGCACATTAGCAACACTTAAGAGGCACCTGGATGGGTACATGAGTAGGGAGGGAATGGAGGGAAAGGGACTGAGTGAGGGCAGAAGGTTTTTTTTAAAATTTAGTTCGGGCATCATAATCAGCGTGGGCTCGGAGGGTCGAAGGGCCTGTTTCTCTGCTGTCCTTTCCTTTGTTCTATGTCCCCTAGTAACTGATATTTCTACCCTGGGAAAAAGACTCCCAACTATCCACGCTTCTCGTAATTTTGTAAACCTTTATCGGGTTGCCCCTCAGCCTCCGACATTCCAGTAAAAACAAACCAAGTTAACATAAGAGATAGGAGCAGGAGTCGGCCAACTGGCCCCTCGAGCCTGCCCCGCCATTCAAATAAGATCAAGGCTGATCTGATGGCAGGTTCAGTTCTACTTCCTCGCCCGCACCCCATAGCTCTTAATTCCCTTACTGGTTAAAAATCTGTCTGTGACTTAAACTCATTTAACGAGGTAGCCTCCACTACTTCATTGGGCAGAGAATTCCAGAGATTCACTACCCTCTGGGAGAAGAAGTTCCTCCTCAACTCTGTTCTAAATTGACTCCTCCCCCCTAGTTCTTGTTTCCATTGTAAGTGGAAATAATCTCTCTGCTTCTACTCTATCTAGTCCCTTCATTATCTTATATGTCTCTACAAGATCTCCCCTCAACTTTCTAAACTCCAATGAGGACAGGCCCAATCTACTCAATCTCTCTTCATAAGCTAACCCCCCGATCTCCGGAATCAAACTGGTGAACCTTCTCTGTACCCCCTCCAAAGTTTGTCCAGCTTTCCTCATAGCTAATACCCTCCAAACCAAGCAACATCCCGATAAACCTTTTCTGTATTCTCGCCAAAGCCTCCACGTGGTTCCGATACTGTGACAACCGGAACGGTACGCAGCATTCCAAACGTGGAATATCTAACGTTCTGTACAGCTGCACATGACTTGCCGACTTTAAGTTTATTTAGTGCCTCAAGTAAGCTTACATTAACACTGCAATGAAGTTATTGTGAAAATCCTACAGTTGTTATATGCCTGTTTGGGTACACTGAGGGAGAAACTGGCGTGGCCAATGCACCTAACCAGCACGTCTTTTGGACTGTGGGAGAAACCGGAGCACCTGGAGGAAACCCACACAGACACGGGGAGAACTTGCAGGTTCCGCACAGACAGTGACCCAAGCTGGGAATCGAACCCGGGTCCCTTGCGCTGTGAGGCAGCAGTGCTAACCACCATGCCACTGTGCTGCCCATGTGACGAATCCTGTGCACCATGTTTCAGGAAGGCTTTAGAGAGGGTGTGGAATGGATGAGGAACTTCAGTTACGTGGATAGAGCGGAGACGTTGGGACGGTTCTCCTGGCAGTAGCGGAGTCATATAAGTTTACAGCATGGAAACAGGCCCTGCGGCCCAACTTTTCCACGCTGCCTGTTTTTTTTAAACCCCTAAGCTAGTCCCAACTTTGGTTTGGCCCACATCCCTCTCTATCCTTCTTACCCATGTAACTGTCAAAATGCGTTTTAAAAGACAAAATTGTACCCGCCTCTACTACTGCCTCTGGCAGCTCGTTCCAGACACGCACCACCCTCTGTGTGAAAAAATTGCCCCTCTGGACGCTTTTGTATCTCTCCCCTTAAACCTATGCCCTCTAGTTTTAGACTCCCCCTACCTTTGGGAAAATATATTGACTGTCTAACTGATCTACGCTCCTCTTTATTTTATAGACCTCTATGAGGTCAGCCCAAGACAAGTTGAGGAAGAATTGGTCGAGGTGTTCAAGATTGAAACAGAAGATAGAAAGAAATTGCTCCAATTGGCAGATGGGCTGAGAACCAGATGGCACAGGTGAATGGCAAAAGAACCAATGGCAAAACCTAACCACGTTTTACACAGCGAGTGGTTAGGGTCTAGAATTCACTGCCCGAGAGCGTGGTGGAGACAGATACGACTGTGGTTCTCAAAAGGAGGTTTGCCTCGGAGTCGATTCAGGGAATCCCTCCTCCACAAGGTCACACTGCCCCATTAATCCTCTCCAACCAGCCCCCCCACCACCAACACTCCACCCAAATCCTAGCTCCCTGCACCACCCACCCCGTTCACCGGAGGAGTTTACCAGACAGGACTTGCCAAAGTGCCAGACACACCTGGGGCCTTTAACTACCTCTTGTTTGGGGGTTGGTTGTAATGTCAGCAGTTGCCACCCTGGAACCTGGCGCTGCTGGGAGTACGGAACTGCCGATCTGTAGCTCTCTAAGGCGAGAGTTCCTCCGCAGTTGGTGCCGGAAGCGTTGACCTGAGGCTGGCAACACCCCGAGTGGCGTTAAGCGGCTGCGGGGCTGCTCGGTGAGGTGCGGACGCTTCCCGCGTCAACTCTTTGGGTGACGGAATGAAGAAATTCCAAAAGGTCCTGCCCAACAAACTTTTCAAATTCATTCGTGGGACATGGGCGTCGCTGGCTGGCTGGCCAGGATTTATTGCCCATCCCTAGCTGCCCTTGAGAAGGTGGTGGCGAGCTGCCTTCTTGAATCGCTGCAGTCCTTGTGCTGTGGGTTGACCCACAGTGCTATCAGGGAGGGAATTTCAGGATTTTGACCCAGCGGCTGCGAAGAAACGGTGCTATAATTCCAAGTCAGGATGGTGAGGGGGTGGTGGTGTTCCCATGTATCTGCTGCCCTTATCCTTCTAGATGGAAGTTGCTGTGTAAGGAAGTTGGGTTTGGAAGGTGCTGTCTAAGGATCTTTGGTGAATTGCTGCAGTGTATCTTGTAGAATGGCCTTTGCTGTAAAATATAACCTCAAACTGCCCCCCCCCCGTTAATCGTGATGCCCCCCCAGGAAAGTCCAATTTCCTGCTGCCTCGATTGCTTTTGCATTTTATTGCCACCAATGAGCTAAAGGAACAGCTGGAGAATGCTGTGAAAACTGGGGCAATACAACGGATACTTGACGGGAAAGGTTAGTCCAAAAATAAAACGTTACTCCGTCATTCTTCACATGGTTTTATGAAGAAGCAGCTGATTCACAGGAACAGTTTGTACCAAAGCTAAAGGTTTATTGGTGACTCTTTAGCCAGCAAACCGATCAATGATTAGATCAGCAAGCGTACTTAGCACTTCACACAATAATGTCTAGAGGTTACGCTCCCGGCTAAATAAATAAACGGTCTACTCAAGACAGGCTGTGGACAAGGGTGTATAACCCACCGCGGCAGGCGGTGGGGGGGGAGGATTTTAATCCCGTTTCAGTAACGGTGACCATGGAACTATGAGATTCTGGGAAAAACCCATTAGGGAAGGAAACTCTCTGTCTGCACTAGGTCTGGCCCACGCAACACCAGGTAGTTGGCTCTTAACTGCCCTGGGAAATAGCCCAGCAAGCCACTTAGCTCACCGCCACCTCCTCAAGAGCAATCAGGGATGAGTAACAGATACCGACATTGAGTGTTTTTGGCAAATCCCACGAAAGAATTTTTAAAAGGTCGCGAATGTAGCCCAATCCATCACTCAAACAAGCCTCCCATCCGTCTACACTTCCCGCTGCCTATGAAAAGCAGCCAGCATAATTAAGGACCCCACGTACCCCAGACTCTTTCCACCTTCTTCCATTGGGACAAAGATACAAAAGTCTGAGGTCACGTACCAAGCGTCTCAAGAACAACTTCTTCCCTGCTGCCATGAGGCTTTTGAATGGACCTACCTCATGTTACATTGATCTTTCTCTACACCTTAGCTATGACACTACATTCTGCACTCTCTCCTTTCCTTCTCTGTGAATGGTATGCTTTGCCTATATAGTGCACAAGGAACAATACTTTTCACTGTATACTAACACATATGACAAAAATAAGTCAAACCAAAAATCAAAGAAACTCATGTTCTAATGCCTGGACTGTGATGGATTCCATAGAACCTCTATAGCGAACAAGGAGTTCCCCTATCCCCCGCACGTGTACCAAGATTAATCCACTGAACCTACACATCTTTGGACTGTGGGGGGAAACCGGAGCACTTGGAGGAAACCCATGTAGGCGCAAGGAGAACGTGCAAACTCTACAGACAGTGTCCCAAGCCGGGAGTCGAACCCAAGTCGCTGGCGCTGTGAGGCAGCAGTGCTAACCACTATGCCATTTGGCTACACTAATCCCTTAACCTCCACATCTAGGGGCACTTAAGGGCGATTTAGCACCTAATCCAAGAGGCCAGAATCAGGGGAGTGCAGAGGTCTCTTGCTGCTTTAAAGGATGCTCTTGAACGTGAAGAAGATTGTTGACACAGTCATTCTTGGCCGAATACAACAATATAAATTACCCTGAAGACAACGCTCAGATTTACCCGTAACTTTACCACGTCAAAACCAAATTAAGCACAGCTTACCTGCTGGACTGCTGGCTTGCCAACCTGTTGTTTTTCCAGCACCAGGGACGCCGCTGGGCTTGAAGGCTGGGCTGGACGGAGCAGGCGGTGTGTGACACACCCTACCAGGGGCCTTGGACATGGGCTTGACTGAAACCGTGGCTGGGCCAATGGCCTGAGGAACCTCCGCACCATCTCCACTGTTAAAAGAACAAAGGAAATTGGCCCTCAGTTGCTTAAGTAACACTTCCCGTAATCCTTCCATACGATTCGGGATAATCCTGGAAACAGTCACTGCATTCCTGCCCTGAAAAGCAAGATACCTTTATTCGAGACTGAAAATCTGAATTTTAACAACGCTGCAATGTCTTGCACAGGAGTGAAGAATTATGAAGTAAATTTTTATTGCAGTTGAGTTTCTGCTTTAGACCAGATGAAAGAGTTTTGATTTCTGAGAGAAAAAAGTTCTGTTCCTGTATATCCTTCTGGCACAAATGGAGCCATTTTTGAGGGTTCGGAAAGAACATACATTACGTTCTCTGCCTAGAGAGGCACCCTACCATTTGTGATAAAAAAGTAAAACATTTGCACATCACTCATCAAGGTCCAGGTGACAATGGATCCAGTTTCCAGCTCGCATTATTAGCAGCGAGTCCAAAGCAATAACAGGATTACGGCTCCTTCCCTTAAATTCCATTAAAGCACGCAGAATCTCACACAAAAAAAAAGGGAGCTAGCTGATCCATCTTGCTGGCTCTTTAAATCCAATTTAGCCCCACACCTCAGCTTTCTCCCCAGAATCCAAGTTATTTCCCTTCAGGATCATGTCCTCTTGCCTTCCAAAACATCCAACAGAATCCGGTTCCAATCGATGATTTACTGACCATTACAAGCCGGTGAAGAAGTCCTTTACAGCATCAGCTAATTATAGAAATCATAGTATCCCTACAGTGCATACAGAGGCCATTCGGCCCATGGGGTCTGCACTGACTCTCTGACACAGCATCTCACTCAGGCTCTCTCCCTGTAACCCCACACATTCCCCATGGCTAATCAATCTAGCCTACACATCTTGGGACATTAATGCACAATGTAGCACGGGCAACCCGCCTAACCTGCACATCTTTGAACTCTGGGAGGAAACTGGAGCACCCGGAGGAAACCCACGCAGATGCTAAGACAGCATGCAAACTCAATGGTGAGCGCTGCTGCCTCACAGCACCGTGCACCCAGGTTCAATTCCAGCCTTGGGGAACTGTCTATGTGGAGCTTGCATGTTCAGCCAGTGTCTGTGTGGGTTTTTTTTCTGGTTGACTAACACTGCTGCCTCACAGCACCAGGGACCCGGGTTCGATTCCCGGCATGGGTCAGTGTCTGTGCGGAGTTTGCACATTCTTCCCGTATCTGCGTGGGTTTCCTCCGGGTGCTCCGATTTCCTCCGACAGCCCAAAGATGTGCAGGTTAGGTGGACTGGCCATAGCATACCGCCCCTTAGTGTCAGGGGACTTGGGTGGGATTGTGGTCGGTGCAGACTCGATGGGCCAAATGGCCTTTTCCTGCAACGTAGGGGTTCAACGATTCTGGAGGCAGGAATCGAATCAGCTGGGGCGACAGTCACCAATAAGGGCGATGAAAATTGGGGATGTGCAAGAGCCCGGAATTTGAGGAACGCAGAGATCTCAGAAGAGCGTGGGGCTGGAGGAAGACTGCAGAGATGGGGGGGGGGGGGGGGGGGAGCGGAGGGTGAAGGCCAGGGAGGATTTGAAAATAAGGATTGGAGGCCAATTTAGAAATGCTGTCGGTTCATTCATGTAGGTTTCCAATCAGTCCAATATCACTCTTCTATAAAGTTGATATTTCGCTAAAAGACTAAAAAAGTTACCTAGGCACTGCAGACTTAATTGGCGAAATTGAAAAGTGTTTGCAAGAGGACTTTTCAGTAGAGAAAACGGATTCATGCCACGTGACACTGTGAAAACAGAAAGATCAGGGAAAGAAAAAGAGCAACAGTTGTAGATACAGATATAGAAAAGAGTTAAAGAGGAACAGCTTAAGTGAGGCCAGAACTGCCCAATGCATGCGTTCTAACCCTCCCTCCAATAACGTGGCTGTAGCTTTGCTAACTAACACATTCCCCATGCTATTAAAGATACCCAGGAACAACACAAGCCGATTCTCTCAATTTCCTCTTCTCCAGAGGGAAGTGTTAATCTCTGTTCAACATGTCAAAGGAAATTGCAAAAGGGTCGCATGTGGAGAACCCCCCACCTAAACTCATCCCATCACCATTCTCTGCCAAAGCAGGGCCGATCTAGGTCACCCACTTCCAAGACTCACCCTCATTACGACAGCTGCCAATTTTGCGATATAGTCGCTCGCCCCATGCAGACACTATAGTTAAGAAAGCCCACCAATGCCTCTACCTTCTCAGGAAATTTGGCATGTCAGCAATGACTCTCACCAGCTTTTACCGATGCACCATAGACAGCATCCTTTCTGGTTGTATCACACCTTGGTATGGCTCCCGCTCTGCCCAAGGCCGCAAGGAACTACAAAAGGTCACGAATGTAGCCCAATCCATCACTTAAACCAGCCTCCCATCCACTGACTCTGTTTATACTTCCTGCTGCCTTTTCAAAGCAGCCAGCATAATTAAGGACCCCATGCATCCCAGACTTCTCTCTTCCAACTTCTTCCATCGGGAAAAAGATACAAAAGTCTGAGGTCACGTACCAACCAACTCAAGAACAGCTTCTTCCCTGCTGCTGTCAGACTTTTAAATGGACCTACCCTGCATTAAGTTGATCTTTCTCTTCACCCTATGACTGCAACACTACACTCTGCACTCTTTCCTTCTCTATGAACAGTATGCTTTGTGTAGCGCACAAGAAATACCTTTCACTGTGTACCAATACGTGATAATAATAAATCAAAACCAAAATCTAAATTCAAAACCAAAATCTAAATTCAAAACCAAAATCTAAAATCAAAACCAAAATCTAAATTCAAAACCAAAATCTAAACCATGCACCAAGCATACTGTCTGAAGTCAAACATGTTAAATTTCCCAGAAAAGTGTATAAGCAATAAATAGCCTTGATCGCACTATGGCTTTGAGAGACTTCCCAGAGCTTCTGAAGGTCATCAAGCATTCAGCCAATACACATTCGGCACTCAAAAGAATTCTGGGCGTAAATTCAATACACAGGATGACATATTTGGAGATTTCATTCAGGGCCCTCCAAAGGCAGAAAAGAACTACACAAGGCTTCACAAATCTGAACTTCAAATAAAAAGTCTGTCTCTGATGAGGGCAGTACATCTCTTCAGCAGGGTACTGTCATTAGCATATCTTAGCTTCTTTAGTACGTGCTGACTGCAACTGTGTTTCTTTTCAACTGGTCCTGCTACGTAAGGTGTCACAAACTCACCTCCGAGATCAATCGGTCATCATCACTGGAACAGCATCCAAAGCCTGAATGACACATTTGAGATTACTTCCAACTATTCTCACCAAATGACATCCAACCGCATTTAGACAGTGTGGCACCTTCGAAAGAGGGAGATACAATCCGCTCCACGCAGAGGGCGCAGAAACGTGTCCCATCACCGGGAAATGCATTAGGTTGGGTAAGACTACAAGTGTATCTTTTTGGATGGTAGAGAATGGGGTGGCACAGTGGTTAGCACTGCTGCCTCACAGCACCGGGAACCCTGGTTCAATTCTGGCTTCGGATGAGTGTGTGGGGTTTGCCTGCTCTCTCCGTGTCTGCAAGGGTTTTGTCCGGGTGCTCCAGTTCCCTCCCACAGTCTAAAGATGTGCGGGTTAGGTGGATCGGCCATGGTAAATTGCCCCTTATTATCAGGGAGACCAGCACAGTAAATGGATGGGATAACAGAGATGGGGCCTGGGTAGGATTGTGTTTGGTGCAGGCTCGATGGGTCGAATGGCCTCCTTCAGCACTGTCGGGATTCTATGAAAATGAGGGATGTGGGGACAGAACGGGAAAGTGAAGTTGAGGTAGAACCATCTCTGGTGGAGTAGACTCGAGTTATATTCTCATATAATTGCAGGTAAATTCTAAGATTGACATCCACAGCCAGACAACAGTCCCAAGTATTCATCTGAAAGTGGGGGGATTAAACAAAGGTTCCATTCTTTTTTGCTGTAATTCTACAGTTGCCCCATCTTGTGAAGCAAAAATCTTTGTTTCTTTTTCCCCAATGGAAGTGGGTGAAAGGAGGATGAACATACAGCAGCAGAACCTACACCCCTGGCTGTAACTCTTCTGGCATCTCACGTACTGTTCAAAGGGCTAAAGCTCTGGAAACGCACCTGTTCACTGCTCAATAAACCAGGAATGCACGTTCCATAACATGACCATTTAATGTGGTAATATTGCCCGGTTCAGCTGCTTCAAGTACATCTCACAGTTGTCAATAATCCCAAACAGGGATATGGTTTATGTAAGTCAACACTGGGCTATAAAATCAAACAGAGAAGGATTCATTATGGGAATTAGCCTGCCGGCACATTGACGTACACGCGTGCCGCATCTCACGCCTGCATGCTGTGTCTCACATGCCCTGCAAGGTGGGCCACTGTTGTGGCTGTCTGAGTAGGAGTGACATTTGGAAAGAAAGGTGGGTTCTTCAAATGTGGAGATTGGAAATCCTTGTGAGAAAGAAAGTTTTAGCGAAACCGACTGGCTCATAATCTGACAAAATACAGACTGGTTGGGCTGTTCAGAAATCCATGGAATCTGCTTTGGTTGCATCTGTCATTTATTGTACCATGAGACGCATTTGAACGCAGTCTGCTTGTTAATGCATGCTTACCCTGAACATTACAGTACAGGGTAGATATTGCAAATTGTTTCATCTTCCTGAATTTGCATGTGTTTGTAAAGATATAGCTGGGGTGAAGCAAAAGTGAATACTTGAAGCATCAGTTATGCTCGTATTGAGATTTTCCCAACCTTTTTGTTTGGTATAATAAAGTTTATTTTTCTTGTTTAGTAAACGTTTTATCCTTTGTGTTAAAAACTCATCTGCAGACTCCTGTGAATTTGCTCAGTAACTTTCCACAGTTTCGAACAAAAGGTTACGATCTATTAAGCCAAGTTCCACTCCGTCCAGTATTGACATTTGTAACACTGGGGACTGTGAACGATAAGATTTTTGTATGCCAAGGGCATCAAGGGAAATAGAACGAAGACTGACAAGTGAAAGAGAGACACAGATCATCCACAATCTCACTGGAACAGGGTCAAGGGGCTGAATGGCCTAATCTCACGTAATAGACTCATTCACAGGAGACACAATTATAATGTCAAAAGGACTGACGATAGCAAAACCTGTCTCGATCTGCAGGTCAAGTGAACTTCTAAGAGAGAAGATAGACCAAGGAGCTTCTGGAATTAGAACTACAGACATGGCAACACACAACTGATACAGTCCCAAATCCTTAAGAAGTGACAATTTCTCATACCTTGGCTAAAAGCACAGATTTACTAGAATGATCTAGGGGATAGAAACGGAGTTAATGTTGAGTCCATGTGACTCTTCTCCAGAGCTCTGAAGAGCCGCACTGATTCTAAACATTAATTCTGCTTCGCTGTCCACAGATGCTGCCAGACCTGTTGAGATTTTCCAGCATGTTTTATTTTAAATTTTAGAATGCCAGCAACTGAAGGACTTTACTTTTATTTACTAGACAGACACCTGGACTCTATGGGTTAAGCCACAGTGGCACAACGGTTAGCACAGCTGACTCAGTGCCAGGGACCCAGGTTCAATACCCGGCTCGGGTCACTGTCTGTGTGGAGTTTGCACATTCTCCTTGTGTCTGCGTGGGTTTCCTCCAGGTGCTCTGGTTTCCTCCCACAGTCCAAAGATGTGCCGGTTAGGTGGATTGGCCACATTAAATTGACCCTACGTCAGGAGATTAGCAGGGTAAATGCACGGAGTTATGGGCCTATGGGGGGATTGTGGCCGGTACAGACTCCATGCGCCATATAGCCCCCTCCTGTACTGTAGGGATTCTATTCTATAGAAACAGGATTAGGCCATTCAGTCCTTCGAGCCTGCTCCGCCTTTCATTTTGATAATGGCTGATCATCAAACTCAATATCCTGATCTCCTTCCTCCCCTCAAATCCCTTTAGCCCCAACAGCTATATCTAACTTCATCTTGAAATCACACAATGCTTTAGCCTCAACAACATTCTGTAGTAGTGAATTTCACACATTCACCACCCTCTGGGTGAAGAAATCTTGCCTCACCTCAGTTCTAAAAGGTTCACTGCTTACTCTCAAACAATGACCATTAGCTCTGGGCTCTCCCATCACTAGTTCTGGACTCCCCCACCATTGGCAACAATCAAAACACAGCCTCTTAAATCTTCCACAATCTCACTGTGGGAAGTAGCACACACCATGCTGGTCTTCCCTTACCTCTTGTTCTTCTGCATGTACAGGGAGCTGGTGGACTGACGTTTGGGCAGTTTACAGGGTGGCGCAGATGGAGGCTTTGTAACAGGAGTGATGAGCAGAGCATCCAGAAGAGATGGAGATACAGCAGGTTCAGATAATCTGGTAGAAGATTTTTTTTAAAAAAAAGCAAAGGTAAAAGGAATATCGAGGAGAGGAGAGTCAGCAAAAGAAAATATTTAGAGCAAGATAGAACAGAACACGGGAAGAAATATTTATTTTAAAATAAAGTGCTAGAAAAAGTTTGTGCGCATTAAATATTTAAAAGGGCTGCAGGTTGCTTTAAGAACTGAGGGCATGATTTGATGGTGAAATCATTAAGGTGTGCGCTCAGGCCCTGTTTTAGTTTGTTTTGTATTCTGTGCAGAGAATGAGCAGCTCTTCAATAAAACCTGTTGTGTGCTACTTTGAATCCACGTGTGCAAACCACATTCTTTTCTTTTTCTGTTAAAGCCCACAACCCCTAACATAGTTAGGGCATTAGGAGCTGAGTTTGAGTCTCAAAAGCGACAGCACACTTTAAAGAGGAGGGAGAAACATCTCATAACTACTCTGTTGAGAACAGCACAAAGTTATTTTTATATAATAAAGTTGAACATGGGGGATTTGATTACCATGGCAAAATACTTGAGTTCCAATCATTAATCGTTCTATAAACACGGTACTTTGGAAATCCCTGTGATGTCCATTAGGTACAGTAAGATCATCCTCTGAGTCATCATGTCTACCCCTTACAGAAGAAAGATTCCCAAGATTTTTGTAGCTAATAAAGCCTATTTAAACTTGGTTTGAAGTATGTGAACTCTCCAGTGCGATTACATTAGGGGAAGCATGGTGGCACAGTGTCAGCACAGCTGCCTCACAGTGCCAGAGTCCCGGGTTCGATTCCGGGCCTCGTTTCACCTCTCAGTAAGACCCTGTGGCATGGTCCAAATGGGCAGAAGTGATGCTCTGTTCCATCCTTGGACCTCCCCAATCTCCAGGTGCTACAACACAGTGCAAGAGTGATCTGCTTGTCTGCTGCCGGCTGTGGGATTGTGCTGTGTGCAAACCAGTCACAGCACTTGGCAGAAAGAAAACAGTGACCGCACTGCAAAAATACATCGCTGTTTTGAAGCAACGTCACAAAGGCGCTATACAAATGGAGTTAATATGCCCCTCATTTCTTCACAGGTTTGAGTGTCTTTGGAATTCTCTACCCCAGAGGGCGTTGGCTGTTCCGTCAGAGTATTTCTCAGACTTAAATCAATGGGATTTTGCAGATTCGTGAGTCAAGGGATATGGAGAAAGTTAAGGAGATTGGAGATGGATGGGCAGTCATGAGCTTACTCAATGGTGGAGTGAGCTTGAAGGCTCATTGGCCCCCACAAGCTCCCATATTTTAAGGGCTTGTTACAACATACTGACGCCAACAAGGGCAATTGTGAAGAGTTTTTTTTAAGAAAGCGAGAGTATCTGTTGGCTCATGGGAATTTCAGATGCTACCTAGACTGAGCAATGAGGACAGTAGTAATGGCAGCGGCAGCGCTCCGAGCCTCCGGACTTCGCTTCACTGGCGAGAAACGTGGAGCTGATCTTGGCAAAGCTTCAAGCGGATTTTCGAAAATTTTCCTGGGCAAAAAGAGTAGAGAAAGAGAGAGACAAAAGTAGACAAGTGCGGAAGTGGAGACGGAGAGCGAGATAATGTGTACGAACGCGAGAGTCAGCGTGAGAGAGGGAGTGAGAGAGCGCGGGCGAGAGAGAGATATATAGGGAGGTGCAAGGGCAGCACAGCAGTTAGCACTGCAGCCTCTCAGCACCAGGGACCCAGGTTCGATTCCCGGCTTGAGTCACTGTTTGTGCGGAGTTTGCACATTCTCCCCATGTCTGCATGGGATGCTCGAGTTTCCTCCCACAGTCCAAAAGACGTGCTGGTTAGGGTGCATTGGCTGTGTTAAGTTCTCCCTCAGTGTACCCAAACGGGTGCCGGACTGCGGTGACTCGGGGATTTTCACAGTAACTTCATTGCAGTGTTAATGTAAGCCTACTTGTGACACTAATAAAAAAGCAAGCGCGAACACGTGCAAACGAGAGCGAGGGAGCATGTGCAAACGAGACCACGCAAGTGCACGAGGGACAGCGCGAGTTAGGTGAAACTGTGTACGACAAACATATTTAGAACTGCATTAACAAAATATACTGTTATTCCAAAAAGAAATATATTTCATGGAATCTGTACAACATGGGAGGCTGTTTGGCCCATCCTGCCTGTGCTAGCCCTTTGAAAGAGCTACCTAATTGGTCCAATTCCCATGCTCTTTCCCCATAGCCCTGCAAATTTCCTCTTTGAGTACATCTCAGATTAACTTTTGAAAGCCAAATCCAGATCACGGCTTGTTGAGTAAACAAAGTCTTATCTCTTTGCCAATTGTTTTAATCTGTGTCCTTTGTTTACCGATTCTTCAGCCAGTGAAAGCATTTTCTCCTTATTTACACCAGTCTAATCCCTTCCTGATTTTGAACATCTCTCTCAAATCCCCCCCTTAATCTTCTCGAAGCTACAGGAGGACAAGTACAGCTTCTCTCGTCTCTCCGAATCCCGTGGTCCCCCCTCCCTTAGCCAGGACTGCGCACGACCTCTACCCCTGTACCTTTCCGAGGCAACCGGGACACAGACGGTGGGATCTGCAGCTCGGACAGTGGACGAGGCGGGCGGAGTGGCCAGCGCTGGAGGGTCACAAGTTTGCACGGCCACTGACTGCTTCCCAGTGCCCGACGGACAAGGATCAACTCCAGTGGCATGAGGTGAAGAATCTGGCAACACTGAAGACATCTTTGGCACAGCCTCTTCTGTAACTGTGACAAATCTTTACAGATAAAATGCAACAGGATAATGAAAAGAAAACATGCCATTCAACGCCAACGAGATCAGTTTCAACCTGGCACGAGATTCAGAGCGGTTTCTTTTCTCTTGTAAAAAGGGGCAAGGAGAGAAACTTCAAAAAGGCTTCTTTCTGAAATCACTGTTGACCCATGTCCCCAACCGATTGGGACACCTTTCCGTTCGACAGCAGAAGGCAAGCACTGCTGCCCAACATCAAAGCCCCCTTCAGATTGTGGCTTTCTCACTGGGGATAAGCTTGCCAACTTTACAATGCACCGCAGATACACAAAACAGGAACAGCGATCTCATGTTCGAATAACAGGCTTCTGAAGCGAGTTGCAAAGGGTTTCCTCGAGACAACTCCCAGCCCTCTCAGCTGGCAGTCAATGGGGCTCTTAAGCCCAGAGTCACGGTCTGGAATCCCACGCTGGGGTGATGATTTATTTTATTTAATGTTGTTTATCTGTAACTTATTTACTAAAACGTGCATTCGTTTGAATAAATAATCCTGCGAGAAGTCCTATTAAAAATTAATACCCCCACGTGTTTCAGGTAAGAATTTTACTAATAATGGTTAACAAATGAACAGGACATTTTGGGGAATTGTCAATCCAAATGTTAATGCCAGATTTCCTGTTCAAGAGCAGGAAATGCTCTCGAGTGTGTCTAATCACAGCAAATTGATTCATGGGCTGGTCAGCGCTCGGGGCATCCGGAGGTGGTCGAAGGTGCTATGTAAAATTCAAGCCTAGCCCCCACCCATCCCATTACAGAGATGTAACCCATTGCATCCCGTTAGAGATACTGCAGCCCAGGCAGCAACGCAGCACTTTACAAGGGTCACCCCGACTGGCACTGAATAAAGGCAAGGCCATTCATGCCACGCACGCCAACCCCACCCAGTCTCCTTTACCAAACAGAGAGCACACGATCATTTGTGTAAAGCACACTCCGCTCCACAAGCACTCAATTAAAAAAAACCAATGTGTGATCGCGAAATGGCAGCGTACAGGTAACGAAGAGCCCTACCTAGCTTTATGGATGGTTACAGTAGAAATAGAGGCAACGTGGCTTTTGCTCTTTGGGTCACACCTGATCGGAGGTGGATGTGGGGCACCCTTGGGTAAAGCGTCTAAAGGATTGTTCAGGTATATTTTTCTGAAGAGGAAGAAGAAGAACAGATAAAAAGACAGGAAGAGGCAAAGAAAGACGAATCGGCTCGAGATACAAATACCTCGGAGCAGCTTGAAGCCAGACTGAACGCTGTGTGTGTTTTAAGATGCTTTGCTTCCACCGGCTACATCTACACAACTCGGACAGACTCAGCAGAACCAAGATCGGGGAACTTAAAACATCCCAAACTATGCAGGCCCTTGTTTTTTTTTAAAAGACACACCAACTTAAAACTTAATTCCCCAATCAAAATTGAGAGATGCCACCAACTGTGATGACACAGGAGGTTGGCAAAAATTACACCCACTTTCTTAGTCACACAGGGCACATTTTTAAAAGTTTCTCTCAGGTCAGAGTGTGTCAAATTTACTGGGGAAGTCTGACTGGTCATCATCAACGGAACCACAAAATGCTTCAGTGCTCCTGTCATTCTCAATGATTTTAAAAATCACACCACTCTCAGATGGAGGGAAACCTGGGCTCCCTCAATAAAAATGCCCGATTTTGACAATAATCCAGATGTGCTAATAAAACCGCAACAGGCTCCCACTCAAACACATCAGGGAACAATTCGGAATGAAAAGTAAAATGCATCACGTGCCCCATTTCAATGGTTAATCGAAGATTTTCTACCTGCGATTAAGTAAGTGAAGTTTAGCAGCAAGTTGGAGCCTAACCTAACCAATGTAACCTTTCAGTGTGCCTTAGAACAAAAAAAAACAAAGAAAATTATAGCACAGGAACAGGCCCTTTGGCCCTCCAAGCCTGCACCGACCATGCTACCCCACTGAAGTAAAACCCCCTATCCTTCCAGGGACCATATCTCTCCATTCCCATCCTATTCACGTACTTGTCAAGACGTCCCTTAAAAGTCACTATCGTATCTGCTTCCACTGCCTCCCCCGGCAACGAGTTCCAGGCACCCATCACCCGCTGTAAAAATAAAACTTGCCTCATTCATCTCCTTTAAACCTTGTCCCTCACACCTAAAACCTACGCCCCCTCGTAACTGACTCTTCCACCTTGGAAATAGTCTTGGTCGGCCCCACTCCAACCGAGTGTGTCCAAAGTGAAACCCTTGACTATTTTTTTTTAAGAAAACACAGCAAACACACAAATTTTGATCGGAAAGTTGGAGGGGAGGGTAGGATTTTGTTTTGTACCGAAGCGAAGGTGGTGTCGAGAGAGAGTACGAGGTGGGCAGGTTTGCGGGCGGACTGACTGGTATCTGAACAGCTGCTCCTGAGGTGACAGAGGCAGATACAGGAGCAGCGAGCTCATCTTCACACCTGATAAGAGGGGCAAACAAGCGAGGCAGTCAGCGTCATGGCAAAAATGAGCAAACACAATCTGCTTTTTGAAAAGACACTCTCTAAAATTACTCCAATATCCATGATGCATTAGACTGTACAAAGACCAAAACCATTGCCTTTTAATTTGAACTTGCAATAATATCTCATCACCGAGTGACCACCCACGCCCCCACCCCCTCAACTGCAACCCCCCCATTATCCAGATATTGGCATCACATTTAAAGAGATGGTTTTGGCACTGCAAATTCACCAAAATGATATACCAGCGCTAAAATGGATTAGGTTACGAGGCCAGAGTGGCTCGTAGCTTCTCACAGAAACCTTAGGGTGCAGAAGGAGGTCACTCAGCCCATCTAGCCTGCATCAACAACATTCCCACCCAAACACTATCCCCATAATCCCACGTATTTACCCCGCTAATCCCCCTAACCTACACATCTTGGGATACAAATGGGGCAATTTAGCATGGCTAATCAGCCTAACCTGCATGTCTTTCGGTCTGTGGCAGGAAACCCACGCAGACACGGGGAGAACGTACAAACTCCACACAGTCACCCAAGGCCAGGAATTGAACCCGGGTCTCCGGCGCTGTGAGGTGGCAGTGCTAACCATTACGCTACCGTGTCGCCCCTCTCGAGTACTGAGGCTCGAAAGGGTGACCTAATCGAGGTGCTTTAGGCAATTAAAGAAACTGGTAGAGTATTTAGAGACAAACTATTTCATCTGGCAGGAGAGGTTCCAGAATGAAGGTGGCAGAGGGGTTAAAACGAGAGCCAGACCGTTTAAAGGGTGGAGGCGTCAGGGAGTACCCCACTGCATAAAGGTGTGTGGAAACCTGGAACTTTCTCCCACAAAAAGCTACTGAGGTTGGGCGGGGTCAAAGGAAAATGTCAAAACAGAGATGGCTAGATTCTCGTGAAGGAAGGTATTAAGGGTTGCGGAATCAATGGGAAGGATAAACGGGAACCAAAATATAAATCAGTCATGATCTTAGTGAATGACAGAACTAGATTGAGGGGCTGAATGGCCTTCTGTTCCCATGAGTCAGTGCCCAAGTTGAGAAAAATAACCTGCCAAGCCTCCCTTCTGAGCTTCCCCTGATTCAACCACCCAATCAGAGAAGAGAATCAGCATCACGGGCACACACTGGTCACTCCCTCACATTCGCCGTGACGAAGGCTCGTTCTGTACCTCTCTGCGACCGCAGGGGGCGAGAATCCAGCCACCTCCACGCTGGGCCTCGAGGTCGGAGGCGTCTCGGCAACGGGGACCTCGCAGGTCTGAGTGGTTACCGAGCGCCGCTCTGGCCGAGTAGGTGCCTCACCTCCTCCGGGCCTGAACTCCAGCTCCGTCTGGCGCGCAGGCTGCGTTTGCAAAGGTTCCTCGTTTTCCAGAGTGCTTACATTGTGCAAAGGAAAGTCATCGGTCATTCAGGAGAAGGGAACAGAGCAGAGAAATGGGATAGAATTGGATTACGTTCAGCATTGTCCATGCAAAAAAATACACTGTCGTTAGCAAAGACTTAATAACAGCAAGGATGCAAAGATAAACACACGAGGGACAGAGGAAAAGAATGTTACGTCGGTAGGATGAAATGAAGGGGAAGGAAGAAGGCTCGTCTGGCATAGACCAGATGGGCTGAATGGCCTGTTGCACTGCTAAAAATTCTATGCAATTCCATTAAGTAATATTGCAATCGTTCCGGCCTTTCTTATTAGCTACAGCGTCAAAAACACAAGTGATCTCATTGACCTTAATTACAATCTGCCGATCGCAAATTTCATTTGCTGAGATCTTTGCACAAGATTGTTTGGTTCCAGTGAAAATACCAAATGTGAGGATCCTGGTGATTTCCACGTCTGAACTTATAACTGACGCACGCACGCACGCAGGGTGGGATTTCCCAGCCGTGCTCACCCCGAAACCGGAGAATCCCACCCGTGGTCACCAGACCTTCCCACGTTCTGCCCCTCGCCTGCTCCGATGCCCGCGATGGGCGGGACAGGAGAATACATCCCACAGTGTTAGGCTGTATTCAAGTGACCACTCTGTAGGGGTATAGAACGGCCACACAGCCCAGGAGGTCATTCAGCCCACTGTGTCTATGCTAACTCTTCTGAGATGTGCTATGGAATTCCTCCCGCTCCCATTGCCCTTTTCCCCAAGCCAGACAACTTTCTGCCCCACCCCTGCTTTCAAGTATTTCATAGAATCCCTACAGTGCAGGAGGCGGCCATTCGGACCATTACGTCTGCATCAACCACAATCCCACCTAAGCCCTATTCCCATAACCCTTATTTACCCTGTTAAACCCCCTAAACTAGGGTCAATTTAGCATGGTCAATCCACCTAACCCGCAAATCTTTGGACTGTGGGAGGAAATTGGAGCACCCGGAGGAAACTCATGCAGACACAAGGGAGAACGTGCAAACTCCACACAGTGACCCAAGCCGGGAATCGAACCCAGGTCCCTGGCGCTGTGAGGCTGCAGTGCTAACCCACTGTGCCACCATGTATTTATTGGATTGCCTTTTGAAAAAGGGCCACTTAGCAGAGCAGATGTTAGGACAGTAAAACAGCAACACATGCATGCCATTAATTATGGCAAAATGAGGACTTTTCCCAGATCTACAGTGCAGACAGCGTGGGTGGTTTGACTGCGAATCAGTTCAGGAGTGGGCGATGCTGGTGAAAGTAGTTTGAGTGCGGGCACACTTGGCACTGAACCAGCCAACCTGACTGTGTCATGGGGCACACTGGAGACAACACTAAACCACTGATGAGACTTAAACGCGTATCTTGAGCAGAACGGGATACTCATTTCTTAATTTGGGGCTACCATCCACACCGTGACCGGGATTTTCCAGCCACTCATTATCGGCTGTCCCTGCGAGTGTGAATTTGGCATTCGGGAAACTTCCACTCGGTGTGTTTGAAAGCAGGCACCAACATGAAACTTGCCGTCACCTGGCCTTGCCACTCAGTTCCACACTCGGCCAGCTCTACCCATTTGCAGCAAAGGGTTCGGGAAACAACATCGACGGCATTTTAAAGACATCTTTATTTTATTCATTTGTGGGACAGTGGCGTTGCTGGCTGGGTCAGCATTTATTGCCCATCCCTAGTTGCCCAAGGGCAGTTGAGAGTCAACCAAATTACTGTGTCTCTGGAGTCACATGTAGGCCAGACTGGGTAAGGATGGTAGATTTCCTTCCCTAAAGGACATGAGTGAACCAGACAGGGTTTTCCGACAAATCGACAATGGTTTTATGGTCATCAGTACATTCTTAATTCCAGATTTTTTTTTATTGAATTCAAATTCTACCACCTGCTGTGGTGGGATTTGAACCCAGGTTCCCAGAACATGAGCTGAGTTTCTGGATTAATAGTCTAGCAATAATACCACTAGGCCATCGCCTCACCTGTGCTGTATTGTTCTTTGAGAGGTTACTCTTAAGTAAAGATAGTGTGAGGGGCTCTACAAAGGTTTGCTATCATATTGTAGAGAAGGATAGTTGGTGCTGCTATCAATACGGTCACCCTTGTTCTTGCACGGAGTCGCAGTGACCTGCTGGGCACCAGACCAGCGCCACAAGGGCGAGAACAAGTGAGGTGTGAAAGATGTGAAGGTGGCAGGACCCCGACAACTGGGAGTTAGTTACTGGTAGATGTGACCTCTGGGGGCCGAATGTTTGGAAGTGGTGAGGGGAAACGGAAAGTTCAGGCAGCCTAGAAGACGGACGAGGGAAAACGGAGGCCAGTGAATTGTGGTCCTCTGCACTGCCATGACTGAGTGTGGGCCTTCAGCCACATCAGGAGATGCTTAACACCGAGTTGGCCAACATGGCCTGAAAACCATCGTCCTATGAGAGGGGAGGCTGCCAACATACAGGAGGTGATCATTGTCACGTGGTACTCAAACTGTCAAAGAACTGTCAATCTGACTTGGTTTAGCTCAGTTGGCAGGATGGCTGGTTAGTGATGCAGAGCGATACCAACTGTGAGGATGCAATTCCTAAACCAGCTGAGCTTATTCATGAAGGCCCCACCTTCTCAACCTTGCCCCTTGCCTGAGGTGTAGATCCTCAGGTTAAATCACTACCAGTCAGCTCTCTCCCTCTTGAGGGGAGAACAGCCTATGGTCAACTGGGACTATGGCGACTTCATCTCTAGTCTCACTCCCACTGCCCTCCAACTTTTTCCCCTTCAAATTTTGATCCAAATCCTTTTTGAAAGTTATTGAATCTGCTTCCACTGCCCTTCCAAGTGGTGTATTCCAGATTACAACTCGCTGCATAATATATAAAAAATAAACTTTCTCTTAAGCTCTCCTCTGGTTTCTTGTCAACTAATGTAAATCAGCGTTCATCCAAGATCAAAAGGGCCAGGTGGGAGCTGCAGTTTGTACTTGATTCAATGTGTAAAGTGTTAATCCAGTGCTGAGGATTATTGGTTAGACTCTAGGACTGTGCAACTAACTAAACATCAGCAAACATGCAGTCAGGTCAAAAATAAATTGAAACCATCCATCTCTGACAGAAACCTGGCAGCATGTGTGTGTTTAAGTTTATTTATTAGTCACAAGTAGGCTTATGTTAACCGTCAAGTTTCTTAAATTACTGTGAAAATAGGCTTAAATTACTGAAAATCCCCTGGTCGTCACATTCTGTTCGGGTACACCGAGGGAGAACTTAGCACGGCCAATGCACCCTAACCAGCACGTCTTTCAACGTGCGAGGGGAAACCGGAACATTCGGAGGAAACCCGCGCAGACACGGGGAGAATGTGCCGACTCCGCACAGAAAGTGACCCAAGTCGGGAATCCATTGAGGATCGGTGATGGTCTGGTCAATACCAGGTTGTTCCTGCGAGCTTGCCGTGCACAAATTGGCTGCTCTGTATCCTCCGTTAAGGGCTAATACGTGTAGTCACTATTGTAAAGTGCTCTGGGAAATCCTGAGATCCTGGAAGGTGCTGAAGAAATGCACTCCAAGGGGCAGCACGGTGGCAGAGCGGTTAGCACTGCTGCCTCACAGCACCAGGGAACTGGGTTCGAATCCCAGCTCGGGTCACAGTCTGTGAGGAATCTGCACATTCTTCCTGTGTCTGCGTGGGTTTCCTTCAGGTGCTCCGGTTTTTCTTCCACAGTCTGAAAGACATGCTGGTTAGGTGCATCGGCTATGCTAAATTCTCCAGTGTAACCGAATGGGTGCCGGAGATTTTCACAGTAACTTCACTGCAGCGTTAAATGTACACCTACTTGTGACCTTAAATAAATAAACTTCAAACTCTTCTTTCTCGGCTTCACTCCAATCAGAAACTTCTGCTCCACTACTGAACGCTGCCTGCAGATGGCAATGTTGCCCAGCTTCCGTCAATGTGCAGAGACCAGATTAAATTGAGCAAAAAATCTGGCTGGGCCAATTGGTGATAGTGAATAGTGCTAGCTCACTGCACACCAGGGATAAGACCATAAAACATAGGAGCAGAATGAGGCCATCTGGCCCATCGAATGGTGGATTCGATCACGACTGATATTTTTCTCATCCCCCATATCAGTCAAGAACCTATCTCAGTCTTAAAGACCTGGCCTCCACAGCCTTCTGTGGCAAAGAGTTCCAAAGGTTCACCACTCTCTGGCTGAAGAAATTCCTCCTCATCTCTGTGTTAAAAGGATTGTCCCTTTAGCCTGAGGTTGTGCCCTCTGGTTCTAGTTTTTCCCGACTAGTGGAACCATCCCCTCCGTGTCCACTCTATCCAGGCCTCTAACAATAGTTTCCTGGATGAAGAAGGGGAACAAATGTAAAGGGTGCGGTGGCTCCTTGCCTGCCCTGGTCAACATTCGTCCCACGGGTAAAACCAACTTTAAAAACCAAGGTGATCAGTTCACGTTGCTTGTTTCACAGAAGGAGGTCGTTTGGCCCACCTAGTCTGCACTGTCTCCCTAGTCCCAATCGCCTGTCTTATCCCCGTAACCTTCCACATTCTCTCTGCCAAGATATCAACCCAATTCCCTTTCGAATACCTTGATCGCGGGCACTTGCAGTGGGTAAATAGGCTGTCACCTTCACTGCAACGGTGAACAGACTTCAGAAGGTACTCCATTGGCTGTGAAGCATGCTGGGTCATCCTGAACTCGCGACAGGCGCTACCAAAGTGCAACTTGTTTTGGAGCAACAGGAGACGGATGGTTGGTGTTACTGGAGGTTTTACTGGTTGGTGTTGACTTAAAAAGAACACTCACTTTTGGAAAGGTCAACTACTTGTGAACGGCTTTTGAAAACTTGTCCCTCTGCCCCACCCCACTGATAACTCAGGTTTACGAATCTGCTTCCCTGTTCTCTAAATTTCGGCCGCTGGTAATATTTGAATCCTTTCCCCTCCCCCCAGTGTCCCAGGGTGGTTAGTGCCTTGTACATCCAACACAAAAGTGGCAGGTTACAGTGAAACACACGTGACTTGTGCACCGTCAGGTTTTACCTGTACCCTACTTCACCATTTTCTGTCTCACTGTTCCTGAAGATGAATGGGGAAAGAGGAAAAAAAAATACACATTTTATTCTGAACAAATAGCGAACATATCTCCCTTCATCTATAACAACTCATGATCTCTCTCAGCCTCCTGTGCACAGAACAAGAGATAGATGCCAACTGCATTCTACAACTAAGAACCTTAGTTAGGCCGCACTTGGAATATATAGTGTTCAATTCTGGTCACCACACTACCAGAAGGATGTGGAGGCTATGGAGAGGGTACAGGAAAGATTTACCAGGGTGTTGCCTGGTATGGAGGGCATTAGCGATGGGGAGAGGTTGGAGAAACTTGGTTTGTTCTCACTGGAATGACGGAGGTTATGGGGAGACTTGATAGAAGTCTACAAGATTGTGAGGAGCATGGACCAAATGGATAGTCAGGAGCTTTTCCCCCAGGGTGGAAGAGTCAATTACTAGGGGGCACAGGTTTAAGGTGCGAGGGGAGGACGCAGAAGGAAGGCAACAGCTGCCCCCATTCGGAATACCGTTTTGCTGTTGGGGCCTGCTGTTTTGGTGGCCAGGGGGCCTATAAAGGTAGAGGCAGGGGTGAAGTTTGATACGTCACTAATGAAATGGAGGTTGTTTCTACCCCCCTGCCCCACCCCCTCTGAGAACGAACACTTAACTACTCAAAAGAGGGGTACTTTGCCCTATAATCTGTTAGGGTGCGAGCGAAGCGGTACGATCTGCTGTTCAGCAGCTTCTACTGGTTAAATCAAAATAACTCCCTGACTCTCTAACGTCAGCAAGTAACAATTTATTCATCTAACAGTGAGCAAGTTAACTAAGCTATTCACAAACCAAACAAGATTCTAATGGAACACTATTCAGATAAGTACAATGAACAAAAAAAAAATAGAATTTTAGTCACTCTCTAAATTACAACCAGGTTTGTGTCTTCCAGAATACTCTGAGCCTTCTCTGTTGATTCTTTGGTACCTTTGTCATCAAGATGAGACTTTCTCTTAAGGCATAACTGAAGCAGTGAAAGCTAGCGGCTCTCTCTAGAGCTGAACCAACAGTTGTTATTCTGGTAGGTGGCAGTTACTCTCTACCACTGTCGCACTGCCTCCTTCCTTTTATATCTGTGATGACACATCAGTGCCCCCCACAACATGATTGGTCCTAGGTTACCAAAAATGTCAGATTTAAATTGAATTGGTTCTTGGTGTCTAACTGCCCAATTCAAATTTGATTGGCTGAATTCAAAACAAAAATCCAAAAGCCTGTTTGTTGTCTTGGCAACACTGCTGCCTGGCCCTTCGATACAAATGTTTCAGTCTGAGTTCTCTGTGTACTTGCATTTTTTTTTAAACTCTCTAAGCACAGAGAAAGAACCACCTCTTAAAAAGGTACCACGCAAAGCTTTCGCTAGCATTCTACAATTTTGTAAACACCAATCTACAAGTACTCTACGTTGCAACAGTCACCCAAGTTTTTTTGTTAAATCCTTAGAGCGCTTGAGAATTAAGATCTGCTTTGAGTCAAAACTGTTGGTAGGGTGATGCTGATAGGATGAGATGCAGGAAACGTGTGTGGAACTTAAACACCAGTCAGGGCAGAATGGCTTTGTTGTGCGCTAGAAATATGTAATAAACCATCGGAAAACTTGAAGGAAAATGGACACAACTTACATTATAGCCAAGATCCCAAAACCCAAGCGTCAGTGAAACTGAAGACGTAATTAATAGTTAAAGCATGTTTATTAAAATAAGATTTAAACTCCAACCAGCAGATATTGAGGAGCACCTATAAAGTATAATACAAATATAATACAGGCTGAAATGCAAACTCGGGACACTGGAGAAACTTGACGGCAGTTTGAAGCTAGTTGCTTTTAATAGGAGGTCACTTCTCCATTCGAAGATGGTCTTGTTCGCATAACATTTTGTTTTCTTTCTGTTTTAAAAACCTGGCCACTTTGGAATTTCCCTCTGCAAAAAAGGTTCAAAGGAATGCGCCACTCTGACACGGCAGCCGGCTGGCTAGGGTCGTCACGAAGCCAGCGACGGCTTCGATCTCCATCGGCCGGGACGCGTCACCGAACCCTTCGCTTCAACGGGAGGACGCATCAGACGGAAACACAACTTGTCTGATGGGCGAGCGTTCATCTCGACGGGGAAGGGGGTGGGGGGGAGACAAATCATGCACAAATCTGACCTACGGCCACAGCTCTTTCGTCCAAGGGAAAGCGGGGAACGCCTAACCCTTCGTTGGTTCAAACGCCACTTATCTCAAGTCGCCCAAGTCCCACCAAACCGCTACAGAAACGCCTTGGGGGTGATTACGGTGCCACGTAAACGCAGGTCATTGCCGCTGTACAGAAGCGGCCAAATAAAATGCCAACAGCCCGATTCTAAAATCTACAACACTGTAGTTTCAACTGCTTTCCCTTTTTATTCGTCTTAAAATAAAAAAAAAACCGAAGGTGGAATTTCAAGAAGAGGAAAGTTAAGAGGAGCAGCTAGGCTATCTCAGAAACAGAAGCAAAATCCAAGTACGGGGATATCTCGAAAAGAAACAGAATAGACTGCCGAGGAAGTATACTTTCGCCGCTCGTCACTTCTTGGGCAAGTTAATTTACATTAAGCACGCGAGCGGAAACGCCATGGTGCCAGTCACGGAGCTGGGCGTATTTGGGGCTGTATCTTATGGTGGTGACCTTTGTCCTGTGGGGGAAAGGCAGAGTGACAGACAGACAGAGAGAGAAAGAGAAGGTGGGGGGAGGTGGTGGGGGAGAGAGAGAGAGAGAGAGAGAGAGAAAAATGAAGTGTCATTAGAACATGTGCAGGTGCCTCACACACTCACTCTAGGTGCACTTATAAAAGGTCATAATCTTTGAGACAACAAGTTCAAACCTGAGGCTTCCTCAAGGTGCAGGGAAAGTTGTGTGTTAATAAAAGCAAGTTGCCAGGTTAAGCACGGATAAGGGCACTGCCCTCACGGAGAGATTACGCAAACTGGTGTCATATTCTTTGGAACTTAGAAAGTTCAAGGCCAATTTGATTGAAGATAACAAGGTATTAGTGGGGAACAGAGCCGGGTAGATGAGGAGAAGCCATTTCTACCCACTGGGGATTCCAAGGGCAAACATTTTGAGCTTGGGGGCAGGAAGGGCATTTAACAGGAGGGGCGCAAATCTGTGGAATTCTTTACCACAGAGAGCTGTAGGTCGTCAAGTATGTTCAAGGCTGAGATTTTTCAGCAGTAAGGGAATCAAGGGTTATGGGGATAAGGCGGAAGAGTGGAGTTGAGGATTCTTGTATCAGATCAGCTGTGATCTCATTGAATGGCGGAGCAGATCCAATGGGCCGAATGGCCTACTTCTCCTCCTGTGCTTTGTGGTCTAATAAGGCAGGCTGTTGGCATACTGGATCCCTCCTTGCCCCCACTAGTATTAACACCTGGGGTAAGGCGGCTCACTGTTCACCTACCCAACCTGCTTTTCTTTATTTGTTCACGGAATATTGGCAACACTGGCAATGCCAGCAGTTGTTGCCCATCCCTAATTGCCCTTGAACTAGGTGGCTTACTAAACCCACTTCAGAGGGCATTTAAGAGTCAATCACATTGCTGTGGCTCTGGAATCACACGTAGGCCAGACCGGGTAAGGACGGCAGATTTCCTTCCCTAAAGAACATTAAAAACCAGACGGGTTTTTCCGACAATGGTTTCATGGTCATCAATTTTTAGTGAATTAAAATTTCACCATCTGCTTTGATTTATTATTGTCACATGTATTAACATACAGCAAAAAGTATTGTTTGCTTGCTCGCTATACAAAGCGTACCATTCATAGAGAACAGTGGGACTGGATTGGAACTTGGGTCCTCAGGGTATTACCCGAGGCGCTTAAGTGACCAACTAATGACCACTTAAAAGCCTAATCCTCCTAGGATGAACCCAGCTGTAAGAGGACCTGCTGTTTTGTGGCATAAATGACACTTTGACAAATGGGGGTGGGAGTGGGGATGGGGGTGGGAGTGGGGATGGGGGTGGGGGGTGCTCCCTGCAGCAAAGGCACAGGCAATCAGCCACCTCCTCCTGAGTGGCATTGCTGAGTGCAAGAGCATTCCATTCTCTTGGCTGACAGCTCTGGCTAGGTGGGGCTTCTGCCCCCAGGGTCTTGATTCCAACGGACATCTTTGGTGGCCTCACCACAGCCTGATTAGCGTATGGGGAGGGGCTCGCGCCGTCTCCCCTGCTGGCAGATGAGACCCCCAGAATCTCAAGAAGATTCTGCTCCAGGACTTGGGACAGTAACCCAAAGATCAGAGCCCGACCTTTCAGGAATAAGATGAAGGATGATAGAAATTATGTAACACTTTTCTGCAAATAGCAATCGATGCTAGCTTAAACGATCTGAGAGATTTTTGTCAGCTAAAAGGTATTAAGGGACATTAGGGAGCAAAGGGAGGGCATAAGGAGTTCGGGTGCAGATCAACCACGATCTCATTGAATGGCGGCAGAACAGACATGTGGGGCTAAATGGCCTCCTGTTCATAAGTGATTCTATCCTGACCTCACTCAGAGATAGAGGAAGCTACCTCATTGACTTAATCAGCCATATTAAAAACCAAATCAGAGCTATAGGTTGAATCGATTTGCATTATCGCCATTAATCTCGTGTCCACTGAGAAGTGGCTGGTGATATATATCAGGTAACAGGATTAAGAACTGGGACCTTCCCAATCTCTGCTGCGTATGGGACATTTCAGTGGGGTACAGACCCTGTATTTTTGTCTGGTTGGCACGGACATGTCTTAACATACTACATCCAGAGATGGGCAACACCAGCAATAACCGCGTTCCCATCTCCTGATGCAACCACACAGCATGGATCTTGAGTCATATGTAGGAGACTTTTTTTTTGCGTTTCAGGGTTACTTTTCTGGTGTTGGCCCAGATATAACCAAATCGAAATTAAAATTTTGTTCGTGGTGAGATTTGAACTCGTAATGTCGGGGTTCCTGGTTCACCATGTTGCTGCTGTTAAAGCTTGGCCCACAGTGAGGTGGTCGGGACTCCTTCAATATGCCTTCCTAAGTTTGGTTTCCAGGGCACGATAAGTGCCGTGTCAAAATATCTGAGTGTGGGTTGACCGCACCGTGGCGCGGACCCACAGAGTCACCTTTTAACTTTCGAAATCACTCACGCCTCTGGTCAGGCTAAGAGGGAACAGATTGGTTTGGAGGCCTCAAAAAGAATGGTCAGTCCAGCCAAATACTCAACTCGATGGACGCTCACACAGGGAAATTCAACATCGCCTGGGTAAGGGATAAAATAATGACATGCAAAGATCATGCCATGGTCATGCAGACTGATCAAGAAACAGTCGTGACATGCACAGTTGAGGAAAGACATCACATTCTCAGCAGCAACCATCAGATTTGGCAACACACTTCAAAAAAACAGTCGACAAAATGCACAAATGTCTGACAGCGTATTCAAGGACTGATAAAGCACCTAATTTCAGTAGCACTCACACCTACTCCAGTACAGAATTGTTCTCAACTTCCTTCTCCACTGACAGAAGAATTGAGTCCACGGGACTGGGTCAAAATTTGCACATTTCCAAGTTTTTGGCCAACCGTGTTGCGGTCAGATCCTGAACCACCTCAAGCCACCTGGTCCCACGACTGTGGTGGATTTTCATTGCACGAAAACGAGCAAAGCCCCAGGGCATTTGAGATCAGGCGCTAGTCCTGGTTGGCAAATGATGTCACTTGTTCCTGGCAAGAGAGCCATCTAAAAACGCCAACGTTTTGCCGCTGGCGTACTCGGATTCAATCCGCGATCTACCGGATAAATGCAGGCCGAGCGCGCTTTCCTTAACGCCACCTCGGGTGGGCGCTCAAGACCCAGGTGGACTAATCCTGGCAACGCAGTCACTGGGACAAGGGCCGAAGGCTACTGCAGAACCTTGGGTGGTCAGCAGAGGTCGCCAACAGCCTGCCATTGAGTCTCGACGAACAAAGTAGATTCTGCTTTCTGATTCTAACTCGTTTTTTCAAAATAAAACTATTTGAAAAAAGAAACTAAAGGCAACTGATTGTAGAATCACAGAATCCCTACATTGCAGAAGGCGGATTGTTTAAATGAAAACATGAATTCCAAATTGAAATTCTAGAATATAGAACAGTACAGCGCAGGAACAGGCCCTTTGGCCCACAATGTTGTGCCAAACATGATGCCAAATTAAACTAATCCCTACTGCCTGCCTTTGCTCCCTATCCCTCTATTCCTTGCATATTCACATGCTTATTTAAAAGCCCCTTAAACGTCCCTATTGTATCTGTCTGCACCACCACCCTGGCAGCCAGTTCCAGACACCTACCACTCTCTGTCTAAAATACTTGCCCTCCACATCTCCCTTGAACCTTTCCCTCTCTCACCTGAAGTGCATGCCCCACCCCCGTGTTAGAGATTTCAACTCTGGGAAATGGAATCTGACTGTCGGCTCTATCCGTGCCTCTCACCATTTTATAGGCTTCTATCAGGTCTCCCCTCAGCCTCCAGCGCTCCAGCAAAAACTCTAGTTTGTCCAGCCTCTCCTTACAGCTCGTACCCCCCACTCCAGGCAGCACCCTGCTACTCTCTCTCCAAAGCCTCCACATCCTCCTTGTAATCTGACGCCCAGAATGCAACGTAATACACAGCCTAAGCAAAATTTTATCAAGCTGCAGCATAATTCTATCAATGCTTAAAAAATATGATAAGAATAAATATCTACGCTCAAGTCTGCACGATGGAACAGTGTTCTTTGTGATAACCATACCCGAAGAAAGTATCGAAGTACAAAGAAGATTACAGCACAGGAAAAGGCCCTTCAGCCTGCACTGAGCATGCTATCTGTCTGAACTAAAATCCCCTACCCTCTGGGCACCTCTAGTCCCTATTCATACGTTTGTCAAGGTGCCTCTTAAAAGCCACTATCGTATCTGCTTCCACTACCATCCCCCAGGCACCCACCATCCTCTACGTAAAAATAAACTTGCCTCGTACACCTCCTGTAAACCTTGCCTCTTGCACCTTAAAACTTCTGCCCCCATAGTAAATGGCTCTCCTACTCTGGGAGAAAGCTTCTGACTATTCACTCTGCCCACGCCCCTCGCCATCTTGTAGCCTTCTATCAGCTCGCCCCTCAACCTTTGTGAGAACAAAGCAAGTTAATTCTCACTGCAGCATTAACCAAGGTCTCACACTAGTACCGTTAATATGTGAACCATCTCAGAGGGTTTGATACCAGCTTGACTAATATCACTCCAAACGGCGCTTTATTTCTCTTTCAAGTCCAACCAAACTCTTTATAAACACTTCTGTTTTTTTTTACAAATCACTCTTGGGTGATTTTTGCGCGAGGACATTGTCTAGCAGCTAAACACTGTTCAATCAACTCCTCAATTGAAAGCACGTGTAATAGTTGGTGAGCGACCAAAAGCGTTACTGTATGCAAATGGAGTTTTGTCTACGTTACTCAATGTTGCCACTTTCTTGAGGAGCGGCACCTCAACCATCGATGGGGGCACTTTATGGCCTTCCAAACTCATTGCTGAACTCAATGTCAGGTCATAACTGCCACTCCCATCTTCTCTCAAACAGCTATCGGTAATAACTGATTCCTGACCACCTCTCTTTCGCACTCGAACCTTCCCTGCTCGTGTGCCTGCTTACAAACAGATAAATCCGGATGTCTTCCGGGATCTGGTGAAACACCAAATCGACTGGAAATGTTACATGGCGTGTTTCCGTGGCGTGTTTCACAGCAGCAAGAAGCAGCAGCGCGCCACTCACTGGTGCAGAGATTTTCCAGTCCCGCCGCATCGGTGGGGCTTCCCAGCGAGCGTACATCTCGCTGCTGGGAAACCCGCATCGGTGGGACTGTACGATCCTGCCGGAGTGAACCTCAGCAAGATTCCAGCAGTTAACTCTGGTTTCTCTCTCTCTCCGCGCCCCCCCCACCACGAGGCCAGACCAGCTGAGTGTTTCCAGCATTGCGTTCATTTCAGACTTTCAGCAAAGACTTTATCCATTTTATGGTGATTACATTGCACAATCTATGCCTATGTGTAACAGGTTATTTGAAAATAAAAGCTTCCTTGGCTTCTTCACAGCAAATCAGGAATTTAATTACATGTTGACCCTCACATTAAACCCATCTTTGTGGAACTAGTACATTAAACAGAATGACGCAGTCATACCAAGGGAGTGTCAACGCAGGCGTTTAAAACGCAGTTATTATTTCAGCATCTCGTTCACCATTCTCGAGTTTAAAAGCGTGTACCTGGGCGGAGGTATAATACCCAAACTATCATCCACATTGATACAAAACTACTTCTCCCAGAGGGTGGTGAATCTGTGGAATTCACTACCCCAAACTGCAGTGGATGCTGAGACAGTGAGTAAATGTAAGGAGGAGTTCGAAGATTTTTAATTGGTAATGGGCTGGAGGGTTATGGGGAGAAGGCAGGAAAATGGAGGGGCGAGGAACATATCAGCCATGGTCGAATGGCCGAGTGGACTCGATGGGTGAAGACCATAAGACAGCAGAGCAGAATTAGGCCACTCGGCCCATCGAGTCTGCTCCACCATTCAATCATGGCTGATATTTTCCTCATCCCCATTCTCCCGCATTTTCTCCATAATCCCTGATCCCCTTATTAATCAAGAACCTATCTCTGTCTTAAAGACACTCAATGACCTGGCCTCCACAACCTTCTGCGGCAAAGAGTTCCACAGATTCCCCACTCTCTGGCTGAAGAAATTCCTCCTCATCTCTGTTTTAAAGGATCGTCCCTTTAGTCTGAGGTTGTGCCCTCTCTGGTTCTAGTTTTTCTCTCCATGTCCACTCTACCCAGGCCTCGCAATATCCTTTCAGTTTCAGTAAGATCCTCCCCTCATCCTTCTAAACTCCAACAAGTACAGACCCAGAGTCCTCAATCGTTCCTCCTATCACAGGCTTTCTAATTCTGCTCCTATAACAACTTTAATGCTGAAATTTCAGTTCACAACCGCATATCCCCCCCCACTGCAACCCCACAGCAATTTACAGAGATACCATTTAAAAAGTATACACCCAGCTCTGGAAAGCTCATTGGGTGCTGATAACGTCAAGGCATAAAGGAGCAGGAAATCAGAATACGGCAGAGATAAAGCTCTTGGTTTGAAAAGGTTATTGCAACGCTGGGCAAACTCACACACGGAGAGGGGGAGGGACAGGACTAGCAAGAGACTGAAACACAAAAGAGGGTAAGAATTGGAATCTGATAAATAAGTATGCGACGAATCAGCAGCAACTGTGTTCAGGCCCTCTTTAACAAAGTGACCTGAGGAATCAAGTGTCTCCCATGTCTATGTCTGCTCCACCTCCAACGCAACTCTCCCAGGCTTCAAGGGTACGAGTGTTTGAATTTCTTTGCCTCTCTCAAATCCAGACACGTACAAAACCATAGCCAATCATCAATAAACCCCGTTCTCTGTAATCTGATACACAAACTATAGATCCACGTGTCTCAAGAAGAGAAGGCTAACACGCCCTCAGATCCGAACCTTGAACACTTGCGCAGATCTTCTCGTCAAAAACAGGCTTGCGGATCCCGGGTGTACGCACACAGCGCACCAACACACACCACCAAGGACAACCCAGGCCTCCAGCCGCACTGCAGTCGGGGAGCATCCCCCATTTCCCCTCCATCAACACATCCTGCTTGTAGGCCACACGGACGAATGCAGCGACGGCGAAGTTCCAGACAGGAACGTGCTAAATCTTGGCTGGCCGCGGACACTTGCGGTTAGGAGAGAACTTCAGGAGCATTTTGTTTCCGACGAACTTAGCGGAACATTCCGTCCAAAGTCCAGGAAGTTCCCAGCGAGGTCCAGCCTTGTGAAGTCCTGTCATCGCTGGCTGAGACCACAGTGAGGCATGTAGAGCTTCAGTATCAGTTAGAACAGAACATCCCGGTCACTGTTAATGTTGCCGATTGGCACGAAAGTGGCATTATAAAACGTACTGCCAGCGGGGGGCCAATTCTGCCTTGGACCATAAAACAGTCAACAAAAGATCAGGAGCCAGCTTATATCAAATAAAATACAAAACACGTCTCGAGGCCAATCTTGTAACAATTTCAGTCCCTACGTGGGGTCTATTAAAGGTATTACTGTTATTTCAAAATTGATTTTGGCTCCAAAAAAAAAAATGAATCATCTAATAACCCAAATTAAACAACAAGAAGAAAACGGCAGCACATATGTTGTGCTCACTTAGAGTCGAATTGGCTATTTGTCTAATAAGTGACGGGTAGATAAGGGGTGCCGACAATCACTCACGGGCTCAGACTGTTCCGTTACGTTCTCATAATGGAACCCCCCCCCCGCCCCCATATAAAAAAAATGAAACCCATTGCATCACGCGAGCGTTTAAACTGTTTCTCGCACATCTGTAACTCAGCAAGGCCAGTCTAAGTTAGATTATAATGAAGCACTGTCAATATTAATAATCACACGCCAGCTCACATTTCAACAACAAGCCAAACTCAAAAATGTCAGAAGGGCAAAAAAAAAACAAACAAACTCCACAAGAACAATTCGTGCGCAGAAACGCAGCCCAACCTCTTACCTCGCCTTCTTGTTAGTGTCACTTGCTGGGGTGGTCTCACCCACTGGAACAAGAGGAGAGAGAAAAACAATGAGATACTTACTGAGAGAGTGGATAAAAATGACACAGGCAATCCAAAATGAGATAAGTTTGTCTACTTAGGATATATAAAAAAAGCATTTGGGGTTGTTTGGCTCACGGGGGAGGGGGGGGGGGGGGTGTGTGTGTGTGCAGACAGGAAGGCACCGGCACAGGGCAGTGGCTAGCACTGCTGCCTCACAGCACCAGCGACCAGGGCTCAATTCCCAGTTTTGGGGGTCACTCTGCAAGTTCTCCCCGTGTCTGCGTGGGTTTCCTCCGAATGCTCCGGTTTCCTCCCACAGTTTGGGAGACGTGCTGGTTAGGGTGCATTGGCTATGCTAAATTCTCCCTCAGTGTCCCCGAACAGGCGCCGGCGAGGGGATTTTCACAGTAACTTCATTGCAGAGTTAATGTAAAACCTTACTTGTGATTAATAGACAAACAAACTAAATGCACACAATACCCACAGGGGGACAGTAGTTAATGCACTCAAACAGGAGAACAGTTGGAGGCCATTCAGCCTCTCATTCAGCCTATCCCACTCCTCAATGAAAACACAGCTATTCTGCTTATAAAACACCAATTAACCACCAGATTTCTCGACAATCAGATGGAGTGCCATTTAATGAGGAAAATGGGGAGCTGAACTGATAGCCGTCATTCCGGTCTGGCGATGTCTGGATTCTGGCCCCTCGTGCACCCACAATTTCTTCCGCTCCATCACTGAAACCCTCCAGCTATCCAGATCCTAAAGCTCTGGAATTCCTTCCCCAGGCCTCCCTACATCTCTCTTCAGAGCTCGAAGCTGTGGATGCTGAGGGACACGTGGATAGGACAGGAAAGTGGAATCGATGCTGAAACTCAGTCATGATCCAGGTGAAAGGCAGAGAAGGTCCAAAGGGGTTGGGGGGGGGGGGGGGGGGGGGTCCTGTGCCTATTCATTTTCCTTATTCAGACAATCCCTACAGTCCGGAAGGAGGCCAGCCCCGGCCCATTGAGCCTGTACTGATTTTCCGAAAGAACGCTACCTAGGCCCAATCTCCCACCCTATTCTGTAACCCTGCGCATTGATCAAGGCTAATCCACCTAACCTGCACATCTCTGGACACTAAAGGGCAATTTAGCACGGCCAATCCATCTAACCTGAACATCTTTGCGTTGTGGGAGGAAACCAGAGGAAACCCATGCAGAGATGGGGACAATGTGCAAACTCCACACAGACAAGACACCCAAAGGCCAGAATCAAACCCGTGTCCCTGGTGCTGTGAGGCAACAGTGCCAATTACACTATACTTTATGTATAATAAGAAGTCTCTCAACACCAGGTCCAACAGGTTTATTTGGAATCACGAGCTTTCAGAGCACTGCTCCTTCATCGGTCGAGTGGAAGTAGGTTCACAAACACGGCATATATAAGCAAAGACACAACTGCAAGATAGTTACAGATTGGAATGTGAAGAATCCGTAATTTTCTTGCAATTGTGTCTTTCCCTATAAATGCCACGTTTGTGAACCTACCTCCACTCACCTGATGAAGCAACAGCGCTCCAAAAGCTTGTGATTCCAGATAAACCTGTTGGACTTTAACCTGGCGTAGTGAGACTTCTCATCGTGCCCACCCCAGTCCAACGCTGGCATCTCCACATCATGCCTTTACGCATGTTATATCCCCTATTTCAAGATGCTCATTAAAACCAGCCTACCCTAACACGGGGCTCGAGTTAATAACGCGTGTGTAACGCTGCGAAGGGCATGGAGAGTTTTGACTGCATAAGTTGCCAGTGGTGCTCTGGAATAACCAGATGGACAGCACAGTCACCTCCACTTGGGGACGGGTTCTCTAACTGCTGCGGCCGCTTAACAAAGTGCCTCATCCTCATTTTAAAGTTAACCCACTTCCAAAAGTGAAAATGCAATTGTGAGTGGGAAAACGTTTAGGAAATCAGAAACACAGAGGGAGTCATTCTTCAAGATTCTCTGAAGGTTATCGTGTAGGTTCAGTCGGCAAATGCAATCTTAGCATTCGTGTCGAGGGGGCTGGAATACAAGAACAGGGATGTACTTCTGAGGCTGTATAAAGCTCTGGTCAGACCCCATTTGGAGCACTGAGAGCAGTTTTGGGCCCCGTTGTCTAAGGAAGGATGTGCTGGCCTTGGAAAGGGTCCAGAGAAAGTTCACAAAAATGACCCCTGGAATGAAGAGCTTGTCGTACGGAGGAACGATTGAGGACTCTGGGTGTGTACTCGTTGAGAGTTTAGAAGGATGAGGGGGATCATATTGAAGCTTACAGGATATTGCAATGCCTGGATAGAGTGGACATGGAGAGGATGTTTCCACTAGTAGGAAAATCTAGAACCAGAGGGCACAATCTCAAGCTAAAGGGATGATCCTTTAAAACAGAGATGAGGAGGAATTTCTTCAGCCAGAGGGTGGTGAATCTGTGGAACTCTTTGCCGCAGAAGGCTGTGGAAGCCGAGTCATTGAGTGTCTTTAAGACAGAGATAGATAGGTTCTAGATTAATAAGGGGATCAGGGGTTTATGGGGAAAAGGCAGGAGAATGGGGGTGAGGAAAAAAAAATCTGAGTGGCAGAGCAGACTCGATGGGCCGAATGGCCTAATTCTGCTCCAATGTCTCATAGGCTTTTGAGCGAGAATAACAAAAACAGTTAAAGATGTTGATGTACATAACACGAAAGCATTCAAAGCAGTGCACCCAGCTCCCATTCACCCATTGAATGTTTGTGCCTGTCGCAGTGTGGGGCAAGACCCTCCTACTGACTGTGACAAGGATTGGGGTCACAGGAATAAGCCTTAATAGGATTAAGTAGGCTTTTGTAGTGTTGTCTCATCCCCTCAGCAAGAGCTTCCTGTACCCAACTTATTAGAATTTGTTTCTTTTAATGTTTTGGAAAGCTGGATATCATTAGGATTCCACAATTATCGTGAAGGCTGAAGCCTTTACCCCCCAACATCAATTCTGCTCAGAAGCAATTTTCTCTCTTGCTTGGAGTGAAGGCAGATGGTATGAAACCAATCACCTTGGCCAGCAAGTAAATAAGTCAGGCCCCAAGGGGAGCAGCTACATGACAGAACTTGGCAATTATGCCTAATAGGAACAAGGAGGAGGTCACTCAGTTAGACCCTGGCAGGTCCGCATCCAAACTCTTATCCACCCAGCTGGGCTCTGCAACCCTTAATAATCTCGCACAAAAATAAATCTCTCAAGCTCAGCTTCTGACACTTTCAATGGGCCTCCCAGCCTCAAAGACCTTTGCGGAGAGAGTGTGCCAGATTCGCTGCCGTGGGAAGCGCTCCCTGACATCCCCCCAGATTGAGGGGAGATAGATACAACTAGGATGGCCTGGCTTCACCTCACTGGGTGTCGTGACATGAGCTCAGTGAACTGAATCCAACAGCCCAATCGATTTCACCAGAACACCTATTTCTAAGGCAATCAGCCTAGTTTGAGGGAAGTTACCTTAATGTAGTGTGTAAGAATTGTTTCTTTAATCCCTGAATGTTTTGAATAAAGCTAAATTTTAACCACAGTTCCTTGTCTGTCTCAAAGTAAAAGCATTTGGGTCAACGTGCAATAAACTGTTCAAAGTGTCTGTGACAGATTATTTCACAGACAATAGGACGAACCCCATTTGAACACCAAATGTTTCCTCTTATGGGGCAATCTAGAACAAGAGGTCACAGGTACAGGTTGAGAATTTAAAATTGAGATGAGGAAGAACTATTTCTCGCAGAGGGTGGTGAAAAGATGTGCGGGTGAGGTTGATTGGCCATGCTAATTTGACCAGGAGGGTTAGCAGGGTAAATATCTGGGGTTACGGGATAGGGCCTGGATGGGATTGTTGTTAGGGTAGGTTCGATGGGCCAAATGGCCTCCTTTTGCACTGTGGGTATTCTATTTGTGGAACTTGCTGCCCCTCAGCACAGTGACTCTGAATCATTGAATGGCTTCACGAAGGAGATGGATGAGAGACCAAGGAGAGATCAGCCATGATCTGATTGAATGGCGGAGCAGGTTGGAAGGACTGAATTTGCCAACTTCTGTTCTTACGTTTCTATCTTTCCAAATATAACACCAACTCTCGTTAATCATCCAAAGCGACCAAGGTGGCTACAATGTGTGAAGGAGGCACCAATGTAACCATAGGGGAAGGAATATTGGCCTCCCACGTGAAGGGCAACAACAGACTCCTCATTACTTCAGCTCTTTTCACCAAGAATGGTAAAGAGGAATGTTACTTACAATGCTCGGTGCCAGTCATCTGAGCAAGGATGCAGAACGAGCGGGACTGAGCAGTGCCAGTCTTTGGCTGCCAATCTTCTGTGTCTTGCATCAAGCGTTTCTTACTCTGGTCGCTCAGGGTATGATGAGGGATGTCAGGTGGGGTGCTGGCCACGTATCGCCGGGGGTTGCTGCATTCGAGGGAAGAAGGTGCCATTAGACTTTGGACACTTGCCTCACCAAAGACATTGTTAAGCCATTATCGTTGCCTGTAACCCGAGCACCGTTTCACGCACGCATCATTTCTAGTTTCTCAGACGTTCAGAATGAATGACATACGCCAATAACATTATAATATTATAACATTATAATAACATTATAACAACGCAACAGTCTGTTCAAACTTCCCCAAATTGCACAGTTCCAGGAATCTCCCAGCTTTAGATCCCAGGTACTGCAATTTACCGACCTTGTTCAGAATGGCAACAATACAGTCAAATATGAAAAAAACAACAGCAACGCTTCAATCACCTCAACACTGACAAGGGATAGGAAACACTCATTCAGGATTCCCACTCACGTCACAGCGGGAGGGTTTTATATAGGACACACATCACAGAAACAGAACATCTGACCCAAGCAAGTCCATACCGGTGTTTATAGTCCACTCCAGCCTCTTTCCTCTCCCTCCTCGTCTAAATCTACAATCGTTATCCTTGACTCCATTCCCCCCTTGCCAACCACCTCCCCCAGGGCAAAAAGAATGGAGGAACTGAAAAGCATCAGCATCACCAGAGAAAAATATAAGCAAGGAAGTAAAGTCGCCGTAGCCCCAGAGGACCATAGGCTGCTCTGTTCTTTGGGGGGGGGGGGGGGGGGGGGGGGGGGGAAGAGAGAGAGGAGGAGAAGAAGAAGAGAGAAGAGAGCTGAGAAGGCGGAATAACCTCAGCAGGTACAGGAATTGAACCCTCTACCACTCTACAGACAATTACACGCTATTAGCATGAAGATGGATCTCTCACGCCCTCTTGCATTGTCCCAGGTCACAGTAGGTTTGGTGGACTCTTCACTGGCGTTTGTCTTGAAAATGGCTGCTTTTATCCTCCCCCGTCCTTCCTTCTTAGGATATGGGCCAGACGCGGGTAATCGGGACTTGCTTAGCGGTTAAAAAAAGGGCAGTACGAACGAGTTAGGCCTAAGGACAGCAAATTCCACAAATAGAATCCCCACAGTGCAAAAGGAGGCCATTTGGCTCATCAAGTCTGCACTAACAACAATCCCACAACCCCACGTATTTAACCTGCTAACCCTCCTGATACTAATGGTCAAATTTAGCATGGCCAATCAACCTCTATGACTCTGTTGGCGTTGACTCTGCATCACTAACCAGCTGCCAAGCCAAGTGAGTTGAACAGACCCCCAAGAGAAAAAGTACAGCATCAGGAAAAATTAACAACTGACAACCTCCCACAGCCTGACGGCCTGCATCCCAGGGCTTAAAGGCCATTTGGCCCATTGCGATTCATCTATCTGGTCTCACCTACCCTCCCCCTATTGCTTTCCATTTCATTTTGGCCGATTTGAATGGAGGATTTCCATCAGCCCTGGTCTGTTGATGGAAACGGGAGGAGTCCATTCGGTCCTTTGACACAGTTCTGTCTCCATCCGTACTTTAACTCAATCAACCCATCCACCTACGTTTTCTGGATTTAACTCCAAGGTTACATCCTCGTTCTCCGGGTCTCTCCCCCCCGCAGTCTTCACCACAAACTTATTTAGTCATTTTAACCCCTTTTAAACCTTTAAAAATGAAAGGTGTGGCTGTGACATGGCTTTTGGTGGTCGGTACAACAGCCAACAACGCCCACTGGAGAGGTTCATGAACAGGTAATGGTAATTTAGCCAAGGTAACAGTATGTGATGAAAAATGGTCAAACTTCACACCAGCAGGGAGTCAACTGAAAAGGAAGGACAGAGAAATGGTGGGGGGGGGATTAAAAAAAACAGGATTAAAATGGGCAAAATAATTTATCGTTGTTCAGTTACTTGGCAATGTCTTCTTCCTGCCTCAACAGGCCAAGATAACACTTTGCCCAGATTTTCCCCCCACGGAGAAAATATGAATGGGGTTTAATCGGTGACACTGCTGCTTTCTCCTGCCCCCTGCTGGAGGTCGCAAAGAATAAACACCTGGCACCTTCCACCAGCCAACACAGAGCAGGATCTGGGAGCTGAGTTTTCCAGGGAATTGCCTCCAAATCAAACACCAGTCACGCGCAAGCTCACTGCGCCAATCACAAAACATCTCCACTGGCTGTCATCCATGCTGCCAATAACAGAAATGCAGAATTACCGTCCAGGTAGCTGTCTCCTTTAGAGATGGAAAGCAGGAAGAGGGTGAAGTTTGAAACATATGGAAAAAGCAGACAGACAGTTCCCAAAGGTGGAGGAAAAAAGGCAAAAAAAAAAGAATGAAACAGTTCACATAAACCATGGCTCAGAGTACAACACAAGACAACAGCAGGAATTGGATAAGTCATAGAAATCAGAAAAATACATTTATAACACACTGATCCAAACCTCAGGTACGTCATGAACAAGTATAAAACTTCTGATTTGGGGCATCAATTGCTACTTAACACACTTAGCCTTCAGTCGACAACAGTTACATAGAAGAAAGTCTTCCTATGTTGCTTCACACAGGTGTTATCTAACAGCTATGACACTGACCCACATAGGATGAGATGTGCTCAGATGATCAAAAGCTTGCTCAAAGAGATAGAGGGCGTTTTAAAGGAAGAAAGTGGGCTTTAGTGAAGGCACATAGAGGATATTCCAGAACTTGGGGTCTAAGGCAACTGAAGGCACTGCCACCAATGGTGGGGGCAATTAAAATCACAAGAGTTAGCAGAGAGTAGATATCTCAGAGGGTTGTGGGGCTGGAGGAGGTGGCAGAGATAGGGATAGGCAGGGCCATGGGGCGATTGGGAAACAAGGAGAATTTTCAAACCCTTGCTCGACTGGGAGTCAATGTAGGTCAGACAGCACTGGTGATGGGACTTGGCACAAGTTAGAACATAGGTGGTAGAATCTTGGATGACCTCAAGTTCACAGAAAGGGAGAGCAGCCAGCAGTGCAATGGAACAGACAACTTTGAATTTAATAAAGGCACAATCCAGGGTTTCAGCAGCAAACGAGCTGATACGGAGTGAAGTCAGGCAAAGTTACAGAGTTAGAAATAGGTGGGCTTGCTGATGTCACAACTAGGAGGCTAGGTGGTCATCTCAGAGGCGAACGTGACACCAAAGTTGCAAACAGACTGGCTTAATCTCAGCCTGTTGCCAGGGAGAGGGATGGAGATGGCATCTAGGAAATGGAGTTTGGAATGGAGTCCGAAAACAATGCCTTCACTATTCCCAATACTGAATTCGGAATGAGAAAGAGTTTTTCTCTTTACCTTTTTACAGAGAAGCTAAGAACATGAAGCAGAAAGGATGCGCTGATAACAGGAGGTGATGACCTTGTGGTATTATCGCTAGAGTATTAATCTAGAAACTCAGCTAATGATCTGGGGGCCTGGGTTCGAATCCTGCCATGGCAGACGGTGGAATTTAATTTTATTTGGGAACGAATAGGATCAAAAGTTATGGGGAGAAAGCAGGATTAGGCTATTGAGTTGGATGATCAGCCATGATTGTGATGAACGGCAGAGCAGGCTCAAAGGGCCAAATGGCCTCCTTCTATCTTCTATACTGTGAGATGAAGTAGGGAGCGAGGGAGTACGTCCAAACCATTAAACACCGGCAAGGACCAGGTGGGCCAAATGGCCTGCTTCTTCACTGAAAATTTGGTGTCACTCTACATGGGTGAATAAATTTATTTAAAAATTAAAATTCATAGCTCTCTCATTCATAGGTGGTCATTGGACCATTCCAACAAATAAAATTGACCAACTATTTAACCCATAGGTGATGGGGAACTATGTCTTGGGGTCATGTGATTTATGGTAAGATTGTAAATTCTCAAGTCACTTTCTTCTGGATGCTTGTTTAAAGTTTATTCATTATTGTCACAAGTAGGCTGACATTAACACTGCAATGAAGTTATTGTGAAAATCCCCTAGTTGCCACACTCCTGGACCTGTTTGGGTACACTGAGGGAGAATTTAGCATGGCCAATGCACCTAACCAGCATGTCTATTGGGCTGTAGGAGGAAACCCATGCCAACATGGGGAGAACATGCAGACTTGGCACAGACGGTGACCCAAGCCAGGAATCGAACCCCGGTCTCTGGCTCTGTGAAGCAGCAGTGCTAACCACCGTGCCAGGAAGCAAATTAACCGAGATTGATTGAACACTTTGTGGCAGAATCATTGCAGTGAGATCAACGCTTCAAACTCGGACTTCAGAAGTGGTTAGAACTATTCATTTTTAAAAATATACTGTCCAGAACTTAAGATCATAACATGAAAGAGGGCAAAACTAAACAAGAATGTCACATTTAGATTGTGGCTGTGACTGGCTCAAGTACGTCTCTGGAATATCGGAATGGGGAGGCCGTTCTGTCCCTCGAGATTATCCTATCACTCAATTAGATCATGATTACACTATATGCCAACTCCCATCTGTCCCCCCACCTTGGTCCGTAATCATTAACGCCCAAAAATCTCAATTAATTTCAGTTTAGAGTGAACTTTCAATAGATGTCCAGCCTTTGGGGGAAGTTCCATACTTTAAAAAAAATTTGGTCAGGGAATTTGAGGGTTGTTGGTTGGGCCAGCATTTATTGCCTATCCCTAATTACCCTTGAACTGAGCGCTTTGTTTCACCATTTCAGAGTCAACCACATTGCTGTGGCTCTGGAATCACAGGTAGGCCAGGCCGGGTAAGGATGGCAGATTTCCTTCCCTAAAGGGCTTTACTGAGCTGGATGGGTTTCCTCGCCAATGGTTTCATGGTCACCATTAGACTTTTAATTCCAGATCTTCATTGAATTCGAATTTCAACATCTGCCATGGTGAGATTCGAACCCAGGTCCTCACAGCGTTACCCCGGGTCTCTGGATGACTAGTCCAGTGACAATTCTGTGCAAAGAAGTGCTTCCTGACATCACCCTTGAATGGTTGAGATCCATTTCTAACATAAATCTCCCGCTCTTTTGCTGCTCCTCAGAACTACAATCTTCAATTCTCTTCAGCAAGGGCTCTCCGATCTAAAAGTGTGGTCATTTTTGCAGAAGGCTCATTAATATCCCATTGCAATAAAATCGGAAATCCTTGCGAGAGGACACTATTGAAAAAAAAGTGCAACGGAATGACTGAAAATCTAGAATGAGATGGACAGACAAGGGCAATCTACTTACTCTGAAACGTACGTAGGGCCACTGTCAGGCACAGGGGAGAGAGGGCATGAGGCACAGAAGAGTTGATAGTGAATCATGGAGAACAAACAATGGAATGAAGATGAAAAAGTGAAAAAGGTAAAACAACATGCATGAAAGGTGAGAATCACTGAGCAAGCCGAACACTCGTGTAACACAGGAGGCTGGGGTGGGGGTAGTGGTTGGCCAGGGGGGAGGGGGGGAGGGGTTGCAAAGCTCACACAAAACTCCAAACTCTTGCATGTCATATTTCAGTTCAGCCCCTGTTCCCCTTGGAACCCAGCCCGTTAAACCCACTTCCCCAACCGCAAAAGATTGTAATCGTATGAGCGGACATGGATCGTAACTGGGACGTTCTGGGGATTAAATGCAGTCAGGGCCAAGCGCGAATGGTTTGCCACCTTGGTTCTCGTACAGCTCTGTCCAACCGGACATTTACAAATTCTGGCTGGCACAACAAATGTTCCCACTCATCACATTAGCCAACAGGAGAAAAACCCACAGAGGAAAGGGGCAGGTGGGTGCCACCTGGATTGGAAAATGGTTCAGAGCCGTCACCCACTTTACTCCATGTACATAACTGACTTGGAGGTAGAAAGTACCAACGTTAAAATGGATGGGTTTGGTAAATAACGAAGAGGGCTCTTAGAGGAACTAGCTTGGTAAGCGGATAGGTGGGAGGTGGAATTTAACATGAGCGAAGTGCAAGGTACAGCATTTTAAGACAAAGTCAATGAACCGGATTATATTCTGAATAGAAAAAAAAAGAGTGTTGACAAAGAAAATTTGAGGGTACAAGTGTACAATTTCCCAAAGGCCAAGAGTGCAGGTACAGGGGCCTGGAATACAAAACCAGCAGTCACTTGGGTTGGAGGGCAAGAGATTTTTAAATTGAGAAAGCAGGGAAAGAATGCTTGCTTTCACTGGGGTGTCAGTGACCAGCTCAAACTCAGGGAGGCGTCCCCCAGTGCACAACCTTCATTTAAACAGCAAACTATTCCTTTTTTTAAAAACAAAAAAGGCTTGAAATGAGGACATACTGGAATTGTGAAATGAGATGAGATGAAATATGAGAGCAAGTGAGTGTAACATCTTAAAAGGTAAAAACTTGGAGTAAAGAGCAACGCACAGACTGCAGACATCCAGAGTTAGGAGACACTGACCTTCTATTCTACACTTGAAGCCCCATAAAGTATTCAGAGATACTATCCACTCCCTGAATATAACCTGCCCCTTCTTGGGGAGAAGAGCAGGGATGTGTGTGCGCATGTGCGGGCGTGTATAAAACAGTGGATGTATAAAAGGGATGGGAAAGGGAGCATGTATAAAAGGAATGGGAATGTGCGTGCATGCACGTTTGTTTGGAAATGTCCCTTTTTGATATTTTCTCTTCTGGTTCTTACTACCAAAATGAATCACATCATACTTGTCTGCATTAAGTTTTATTTGCCACTAGTCTGTCCATTCCGCCCACCAGTGTCCTGTTGAGGTTCTGCACTCTCCTCCTCTCAGTACTTTCAAGTATTGTATCATCTGCAAATGATGAAATGGTTCCCTCGACACCAGGGTCTAGGTCAAGTCATTAACGTACATCAGGAAGAGCAAAGGTCCCAACATCAATGTCTGGGGAACTCCACTATAAACCTTCCTCATTAACTTTTTTTTTCCCTGTCACTAAGCAAGTTTTGTATCCATGTGGTTATTATGCCTTTTATTTCATGAGCCCTAGCTGTGCTTGCAGGTCTGTTGTACAGCATTTTACTAAATGCCTTTTGGAAGTCTATGTACATAGCATAACAAATTATCCATACCTCTCCTCTCTGTTACCCCATCAGAAAACTCAAGAAAATTAGTTAAATATGATTTACCTGACTGCTGGCCTCCTTTAATTTTGTCTTTCTGCTATTTTTAAGCCAAAAAGGAGGCATTTGGGTTCTCTTTTTGTTAGCTGCCAGGCTCTTCTCATACGCTCTTTTTGCTTCTCTTGTTTGTTTTTCAATTTCCACCTGAACCTTCTACATCGAGCCTGATCCTCGTGCGTGTTATCCACCTGACATCCATCTTAAGCACATCTTTTCTTCGCCATTTTAATCTCTATCTTGCTAATCATCCAGGGAGCTCTGGAATCGCTGCCTCTGCCTTTTACCTTCATGCATATATATATATATATGTTGACTGTGCCCGAAATACTCCTACTTCATTGCTCAGTTACAGAAGTGCCTACCACCCTTTGACTCCAATTTAAATCGGGGTCAGATCCATTCTTAGACCACTGAAGTTAATTTTTGCCAACTGATTATTCTTACCCTCGATTCTTTTCCACAGTTAATCTAAACTCTATGATACAATGATCATTGTCCCTGACAAGTGCTGCTATTGACACTTACTCCACTTGTCCCACCTCATTCCCAAGAGCCGAGTGTAGCAGTGCCTCCTTCCTCATTGGGCTGGGAATATATTGTTGTGCAAAATTTTCCTGAACACACTTAAGAACTCTTGTCGTTCTCTGCCCTTTACACCACTACCATCCAAGTCTATATTTGGATAATTCCCCTATTCTAACTACTCTATAATTCTTGCACATTCTTTGTAAATTTGTTCCTCCACATCTTGCCCAGTTGGCAGCCAAGAGACTACACTAGCAAGGGAAGTGTATCTCTAACGTTCCTCACCTCTAGACAAATCGATTCTGTCCTTGAACCCTCTAGAACATTCCCTCACTCTCTCTCGAGTACTTCAATGCTCTACTTAGTCAATACTGCCACTCACCATCCATCTTTGAGCAAGATTGTGCTCTGAAAAAAGTTCATAAAATAGAGGCAGCACAATGGCAAGCTGTGCCATCTCAGTGCCAGGGACCTGGGTTTGATTCTTGGTTTGGGTCACACAGTCTGTGGAGTTTGCATATTCTCCCCACATCTACACGAGTTTCCTCTGGGTGCTCCAGTTTCCTCCCACAGTCCGAAGAATGTGCTGGTGAGGTGCATTGACCACGCTAAATTCTCCCTCAGTGTACCCAAACAGTCACCTACTTGTAATACTAAAGTTTATTATTAGTCACAAGTAGGCTTACATCAACACCACAATGAAGTTATTGTAAAAATCCCTTACTCCTGTTTGGGTACACAGAGGAAGAATTTAGCATGGCCAATGCACCTTAACCAGCACATCTTTCAGACTGTGGATGGGAACCCATGCAGACATGGGGAGAATGTGCAGACTCCACACAGAGTGAACCAAGCCGGGAATCGAACCCGGATTCCTGGAGCTGAAAGGCAGCAGTGCTAACTACTGTGCCACCCTTTACATTAACTTTCCAAATTTACAGTCTGTACCTACTGAGTCATTAGTAATTTTTTTTAAAATTAAAGTAATTAGAGTGTTGGACCCCCAAAATGTTTTCCATCATGGGACTTTCCAGAGCTGTGCAGGAATTCAAGGCATTAAACCTTCTGGGAAGATCAGAGGCAATAAATCCAGCCCTCTTAACAAATGCTGAACCTTCATTGTGTTATGCACCACACGCATTTGCTAGTCAGTGAAGCACAATAAAAAGCAGACAAGTTCCGATAAACGTATACACCATTGGGTAGTGACGTCATCCTGTCATTGCCAATACATTTCTGATGTGCACACTGCATGGAGACAGGCCACAACAAAGAGAGAGACAGAGCAAGAGGGAGAAAGGATGGAAGCAACACACTGTATGGAGTCATTCCTTGCATGGCAACCACACATGCTAGTTATGGACAAATCATGAGTCACGTAGCAGCAGTAACATAGACACTAACTTGGCCAGGATCTTTGTCTGAAAAGAAAAGAGATCATGTTTCATCAGTAAACAGTTACTTTCTTAATCACATGTTTTGTCAATCCAAGCCTCAAAAGAAAAACCCAAAAGAGCCTTGGGTGGGTGGCTGGATGCAGTCCAAAGAAGAGACGTGCTTTAGAATAAGGCAAAATGACTTTTCCTTTGGGCTGCCTTGAGGCTGGGATCAACATTATCTTGTTAACTCAGCGAGCGGAAGACACAGCTTCACGCAAGGGTAGCCCTGGTTACACCGAGCAGAGTCAAGCTGCAATTAAAACCAGATCAAACCCATCGCAAAAAAAAAATCAAAACCAAGAGAGGCTTTCCTTTAAAAACGTAGGCAACACGAAGCTTCACAACAGGTCACACAAGCAAAGATGGTACCTAACAAAACGCTATGGGGCTGAAATTGTAAAGATGTACTTATGGTACATTAGGGAGAGCGTGTGGGAGAAGTCTATCCCCTACCTGGGAAGGATGAGTCATTGCCACTCCGTTAAATCATCATCTCACAACCCACACTGCACTTGCATCACTCTAGATTTAGATTAAGAATTGATCTTGGTTCATTTTGAATTTAAACGAAAGGTTTATTTCGATAAAAGCCCTTAATCTATTGGCAAGTTCAGCGCAGGTCCTGAACGCAGGCCAAAAGACTTATAACCACGTTAGCAGGTGTAACACATGCAGCTAAAATTACCCAGGTCGGACTATATATGGGGATCAAGGCAGTAATTCCAGCGCTAACATTACATCGGCATCAAGTTCTCCCTTTGCTAAGCAGATTTTTATTGCATGGAACAAACATCTGAGAGCAAGATGTGAAACCGCAACTCTCCCGAAAATGTTCCCTTCCTGGAAATTTCCAGTTTTTCTGGAAAAAAACATGCCAAATTCCGAACCCCCACCTGAAGAACCAGTGGAATGGAATCATTCAGCATCACATTATTTATTGTGTGCGTGCTTGAAAAGTAGGTCAAATTATCGACAGGAAAATTACTCGTTGAACGCTATTCTCTCCCATCCTAGCCAAAGGACCCTGGCAGTGACTCCAGGTTTGCTTTCAGGGTCGGTATATAGGAGGCCTGGCACAAGGCGCTATGCATCAGCAAAGCAGGCGCGGGGGGAGCGTTACACAACTTCCAAAAGCTTTCGAGCAGGACCCATTTCTACCCACAGGCCCTCCTGCTACTGCAGGAGTGAAGGAGCTGGAAAAACAATTACGGAAGCATTGAATCATACAGCACAGAAGGAAGCCATTTGGCCCATCAAGCCCACAGCTAGCTCTTTGGAGAAACCTGCTCCTTTGCTCACATCCCAGAGCCCTGCAACCTTCTCCCTCCCCCGCCATGTCAAGATCCAATTTCCACAATTCAAAAGCAAATCATTCTTAAAAAAAAAGTTACTCACGTCAGAAGCAATAAATTCAAGGCAAATGGGATAAAGTGTGAATTACAAAATGTTTTAGCACTTGGCCAGCTCAGATAACTCAATGGTTGCGACATGCTGCTGCAATGTGTTCAAATCCCCTTTTTAAATTTAAATCTGTGCTTGTGTGACCTTCTTAGAAGCCAAAGTGTCCAGGCGCCTTGTTGCAGCAGTAACTGGCTAAGCTCATCACCTCTCTTGGAATACAAATGGAATCCTCTTTACCGGGCCACCCGAGAGTGAAGTATGTCGGCTGCTTGCTTTCCAGTCTGTTCCAGAAGGTTGGTAAGGAAGCCACCTACCCATTCTGCTGCTTGGCATCACTCTGCCCCTCTCCCAGTCCTCTCTTCTGTCCCTCTGCCACCTCATGGGCGTTGTCAGAGGAGTAGAGGTTTAAGGGTGTGTTGTACACCTTGGGCTGCCGTGGGACATTAATGGACGAGGTTACTGTCGATTTAGCAGTGGTCACTGGTGGCGTGAGCTCATGGGTGCTGCCTTTGGCACTGGCATGCACGTGCTGTGGAGATGCAGCAGGCGTTGATGGGGGAGCAGTGGAGTTATGGAGTGTGGAGGCCACTGATGGAGGTGGAGGCTTAGTGAAGGGTGACGAAGCTGGGGAAAAGGGTGCAGGCTGGGGTGATGCAGAGGTGGGCGTGACTTTTGGAGACACTGAGGCTCCAAAAGGGCGAGCGGTCTTATTGTAGGCCGAGCTGGATGCAGATGGGAACTTTGGAGCCATTGGGGCAATGGATGCAACAGGCACAGTATGCGTTAATTCCTGAGGCTCATCCTGAGCAAGATGGGAGGAGAAAAAAGACAAGTTACACACACACACAAAACACATGCAAATAAAAGAAACTCATGCTTCAGGTTTGTCCTTTGGAAATGTTCCCAAAAATTCCATGCTGGTGAAAAATGGTTGCGAGCTTCAGGTTTTAAAGTATTTAGATCACCAACAACCTGTCCTGGTGCCTCCTCCTCTCCCCCATGCCGACACTATAGTTAAGAAAGTCCACCAACATCTCTCTTTTCTCAGAAGACTAAGGAAATTTGATACGTCAGCTACGACCCTCACCAAGTTTTACAGATGTACCATAGAAAGCATTCTTTCTGGTTGTATCACAGCTTGATATGGGCTCCTGCCCTGCCCAAGACCGCAAGAATTTACAAAGGGTTGTGAACATAGCCCAATCTATCACACAAACCAGCCTCCCATCCATTGACTGTCTACACTTCCCACTGCCTTGGCAAAGCAGCCAGCATAATTAAGGACCTCCCGCACCCTGGACATTCTCTCTTCCACCTTCTTCTGTCGAGAAAAGATACAAAAGTCTGAGGTCATGTACCAACCGACTCAAGGACAGCTTCTTCCCTGCTGCCAGACTTTTGAATGGACATACGGCACACTAAGTTCATCTTTCTCTACACCCTAGCTAAGACTGTAACACTACATTCTGCACTCTCTCATTTCCTTCTCTATGAATGGTGTGCTTTGTCTGTATAGCGTGCAAGAAACAATACTTTTCACTGTATACTAACACAGGTGACAATAATACATCAAATCAAGTCTTAAAACTCCAACCATAACCATAATGTTGCTTTGCGGTCTGCTGTGTGGAAACGCTGCCTCTAGTTTTCTTTTTAAAGTGAGGATCCAGAACAGAAATCTGCCATGTTCTAACTGAATGGAGGAACAGGCTCAAATCGAGGGGTTGAATGGCCCACCTCTGTCGCTATCCAAAGAAGCGAGAATGTTGCCTTAAATCTAGTCAATAGAATAACTTTGCAGCAGCTGTAAATATTGCTCAAGTGATTCACCCTTCCTCCAAAAACTAGACAAAGATCCTGAACAATATATATTACATATCCAGGTTACTGTACGGCACTCAGTACTAAACTTGGAACAAAGTCATAAGGAGCAGACAAAAAAAAAGAGTGCCCGATTATTAAAATAAATTTAGCCGATTTAAAAAGTCCTACACTTCACCTGAATTATAGAACCATTACAGTGCAGAAAGAGGCCATTCAGCCCTTTGGACCTGCGCTGCCCCCCGTCCCTCCCTTCCTCCTAAGAGGGCATTTTACCCAGGCTAGGCATAACCCCACTATCCTTGTCACCCCATTCGTTTATCCTTCCAATTCCTCCTAACCTGAATCTTGGGACGCTAAGGGGCAATTTAGCATGGCCAATCCACCTAACCTGCTGGGACCGAGACAGGAAACCCACGCAGACACAGGGAGAATGTGCAAACTCCACACAGACAGTGACCCGAGGCCGGAATCGAACCCGGGTCCCTGGCGCTGTGAGGCAGCAGTGCTAACCACCATGCCACCTAAAGGATTTAGCTTCTACTGCAGTCATTGACTCAGAAAGCTGGTTGGTGTCAACAGTCCAGCCAGATTGAGACAAAGTCTGAAAGAGCGGACACGAATTAGCAGCAGACCAAATTAAGACCAGCACTGGCTTTTCATGGAACACTTGCAAAGGAGCACAGCATGCCTGCCTGAAACATATTTCATTCTAGCAACAATGCCCGAAAGGAAGTTAATCCACAGCACCGTGTGCTGCTGTAATATCCAATAGTGGTGCCGTGCTGACACATCGGATCATTCATGTTACCAAAAAAAAGAGACCTTACTGATGGCAGCGAGATAAATGTCCTTTAAAACATCCTTTAAAATCCTTTATGTACAGTAATTCAAGTTAAAAGGTTTACTTACTGTCACAATTAGGCTTACATTAACCCTGTAATGAAGTTACTACGAAAATCCCCTAGTCGCCACACACTGGCACCTGTTCGGGTACACCAAGGGAGAATTTAGCAGGGCCAACGCACCTTACCAGCACGTCTTTCGGACTCTGGGAGGAAACCGGAGCACCCCGGAGGAAACGAACGCAGACGGAGTCTGCACGTCGTCCTACACTGTGAGCTGAACCGGGAATCAAACCCCGGTCTTGTGAGGCAGCAGTGCCAACCACTGTGCCACCGCTCCCCACCCAACGTCACAGGGTAAATTTCAGGATGAAAGATGAGATAATTCGGGTGCAGGGGTGGGGTGGGGGGACACCAGATCGATAAAACTGACCGTTATCTCCGGAAGGCTCCAATGCATAGGAGTAAATATTACAGTACGAGTTACAAGGGCAGCACGGTGACACAGTGGTTAGCACTGCTGCCTCACAGTCAGCGACCCAGGCTGAATTCTGGCATCGGGGGTCACTGTCTGTGTGGAGTTTGTACATTCTCCCCATATCTATGTGGGTTTTTTCTAGATGCTCCGGTTTCCTCCCACAGTCCAAAGATACGCAGGTTAGGTGGATTGGCCATGATAAAATTGCCCCTTAAGGGTCCAGAGATGTGTAGGTTAGGGGGTAAATGTTGGAGTTATGGAGATGACTTGGGGTAAGGTCCTCTTTTGGAGGGTCAGTGCAAACTCGTTGGGCCGAATGGCTCCCTTCTGCAACTTTTGTTCAGGATTACAGAACCAAGGTGAGTTAAGATACAGACTAGCCATGGTTTAATTGAATGGTGGAACAGTGTCAAGGAACTGAATGGCCTCCTCCTGGAGCCTATATTGTTATTTTCCAGAAAGCCACTGCTCTATATCACTTTCCTTTCCCTGGGCCATAATATACCTGGCAGCATGAAACCCATTCTTGCTGGCTTCTGATCAAATATATTGTTACACTCCAACTAATTGTAGCTTAACGAGAGACACAATCTTCAAAAATCTTAAGAGACAAAGAGATATTGCAAGTAGGCCACACTCCAAGGTTGGAGGGAAGAAAATTTGAAACAAAAAAAAACAAGATTTACACCTGTGCCTTATTTTCCGTAGATTCCCCTGGAATTTATTTTTTTCCATACTGCATAGAACCAGACAAAAAGATACTGCCGCAGACTTACTGGCTTAAATCCTCACATCTATTGGAACACGAGCTCACAGTCCAAATAATTTCTGACCCAGAGGCGTACTGTGCAGAATGTTCTCATTACAATCCAATTTTCAAGATATGGATCACTTGATATACTACACAATCCGCTTTGCATAATGAAACAGCCATCAGGCGCAACTGGCTCTCAATTTAGACATAAAAAGACGTCAATCAAGACCTCTTCCAAGACACTGGACATGTTTCTTTTTCGGTCACATTAGTTAATGGGTGGACATGCCATACGGCACCCTCAAGGGGGACAAGCTCAGTGGCCTCCGAGTCAGAGCAAACTCGTTGGGCCGAATGGCTCCCTTCTACAATGTAGTGATTCTGCAATTTTTGTTCAGGATTACAGAACCAAGATACAGACTAGCCATGATTTAATTGAATGGTGGAACAATGTCAAGGGGCTGAATGGCCTCCTCCTGGAGCCTATATTGTTATTTTCCAGAAAGCTGCTGTTCTATATCACTATTTCTTTACCCTGGGTCATAATATACCTGGCAGCATGAAACCCGTTCTTGCTGGCTTCTGATCAAATATCATATTGTTACACAGTTTTGGACCCCATTGTAGAGACCTGACGACGAGGCCAATACTTCAAACACATGACTTGGGGCAGTGCGGCACTGTCATGCCATCTTCCCGATGGAACGTTAAGAGAGGCCAGCTGCCCGCTGAGGTCAAAGATGCCATGGCACTGTTTTGAGAACAACAGGGAAGCTCTCCCCACTGCCCAACCCAACAGCTGGCCCTCAACAAACGTCACTCAAAGATAACCGAATTATTATTGTGTTGTTTGTAGGGAGCTTGTTGTGCACAAACTGTTGAAATGTAGGAAAAGGTGGGAGCCAACGGCCACAGTATTTGTCTGCGGAGCACTTCAGAACGTCACAAGGTAACAAAAGGCACTACCTCAATGCAAGCCTTTTCACTCCTGCCAATTATACACAATGAGTTTCCTGGATAATGTAGAGCCCCACACTGGATTTTCTAGCACAGTGAGAATTGTTCTAGATTGCTGACGAAACAGAATATGCATCCACTGGGATATCAACCGCCTTCCGACGTCAGGTTAAAGTGATGCGGCAGCCACTACTTGTAAAGGGAATGAGCGCACGAATACCAACTACCCTTTACACATCATGGCCTGTAAAGAGTATATGAGATCTGAAAATCCAGAATGTCAGGAAAAGCTATAACCAGCTTGGATTAAGGACAACCCTACACTCAGCTGACAACGCACAGGAAGAGAGGGCCACTTTTCTACTGTGCCTTCATAATCATTGGGCATCTCAAAGCACCTCACAGCCAATGGGGTTCTTCCAAAGTATCATAATGTAGAGATAATCCCAACGCACAGGCAAATAAAACAAATAATTCTTTTCCTTTGGGATGCGGACATCACAGCCAAGGGCAACATTTGTTGCCCATCCCTAATTGCCCTTCAAGCAAGTGGCTTGCTAGGCCATTTCAGAGGGGTAGTTGAGAGGGAATCACATTGCTGTGGGTCTGGAGTCACATGTAGGCCAAACCAGGCAAGGATGGCAAATTTCCTTCCCTAAAGGACATTAGAGTCAGAACACCACAGGGCGGCACGGTAGCACAGTGGTTAGCACTGCTGCTTCATAGCCCCAGGGATCTGGGTTTGATTCCCGGCTCGGGTCACTGTCTGTGTGGAGTTTGCTCATTCTCCTCATGTCTGCGTGGGTTTCCTCCAGGTGCTCCAGTTTCCTCCCACAGTCCAAAGATGTGCGGGTTAGGTTGATTGGCTATGATAAAATTGCCCCTAGTGTCCTGGGATGTGTAGGTTAGAGGGATTAGCGGGTAAACGTATGGGGATAGGGTGGGATTGTGGTCGGTGCAGACTCGATGGGCCGAAGGGCCTGTTTCTGCATGTAAGGTTCTACGTTCTATGTTAGAGAAGCACATGGGTTATTAAGACAGGTGAGAGTAGCTCTTAGGGTCACCATTGCTGAGATCAACTTTATATTCCAGATTAACTGGTGGGGGCTCTGATTAATGCGACACGACCATCTCTTCAAATGGAATGTTTTCCTTTATCTCAAACAGGTTGGAAGGGGTTTAATTTGATTTGGTTTATCATCACATGTATTGGGTTCAATGTCAGCCTTGGGTCTGTGTGGAGCTTACACATTCTTCCTAGTGCCCACCTGGGTTTCCTTCGGGTGTTCTGGTTCCTCCCACAGATGAGGAGATGCCGGCATTGGACTGGGGTAAACACAGTAAGTAGTCTCACAACTTTATCCTGGAGTTGTGAGACTTCTTACTCTGTTCCTCCCACAGTCCAAAGATATTCAGGTTAGGGGGATTGGCCATATTAAATTGCCTCTTAGTGCCCAAGGGTAAGTAGGTTAGATGGATTGGCCAAGGTAAACTGTCCTTTAGTGTCTCAGGATCATTTGATTTGATTTATTATTATCACATGTATTGGGATACAGTGAAAAATATTGTTTATGCGCTATACAGACTGAACATACCATTCATAGAGTGCATAAGGGAGAAGGAAAGGAGAAAGTGAAGAGTGTAGTGTTACAGTCATAGCTAGGGTGTAGAGAAAGATCAACTTAATGCAAGGTAGGTCCATTCAAAAGTCTGATGGCAGCAGGGAAGAAGCTGTTCTTGAGTCAGTGATCTTAGACGTTTGTATCATTTTCCTGACGGAAGGTGGTGGAAGAGAGAATGTCTGGGATACGAGGGGTTCTTAATTATATTGGCTGCTTTTCCAAGGCAGCGGGAAGTGTGGGCAGAATCGATGGGAGACTGGTTTGTGTGATGGACTATGTTCACAATCCTTTGTAGTTGCTTGTGATTTTGGTCAGAGCAAGTGTGATGCATCCAGAAGGGATGCTTTCTATGGTGCACCTGTAGAAAATTGGCGAGAATCATAGTGATGCCTCAAAAGTAGAGAGCCTTGATCTGACCACTACCCTGTGGACTGTGCATAGCCTTGGACAGGTGAACAGGGCTTAAATTCCAAAGGTGTAAAAGGCATAAATGTTTGTGCGCTTTGAAGGTTGAGAGATAATCAAAAAGTGTGGGGCCTAAAATGAAAAGATCCACTCATGTCGAGAAGGAAAAACAACTTCATCTCGTGGGGCGGGGGGGGGGGGGGGGGGGGGGGGGGGGTAGTGATCAGAACAAGGGGGACACGAGAGTTAAAATTATAATCAGGCCAGATAGAAGAGAAATCAGGGAGCGGTTATTCACACAGGAGGTAATGAAAATGTGGCACTCTCTCCCACAGAATGCTGCGATGCTCGGGGTAAACTCAAACTTAAAACTTTTCTGCGGTAAGGGTCTTGAGCAATTTGGAACAACGGCAGGCCAATGGGTTTAAAAGGTACAAATCAGCCCAAGATTGAAGGGAGTGGTAGTACAGGATCAAGGGGCTGAATGGCCTATTCCCATTCTCACGTGAATGCAACTTTCTGTGCAATTACTTTGGGAGGATTTTTGTTTATACGTCAGCATTAATATCACTGACAAGTAAAGATACACTCAAGGTTTTTGATAGACAAGAGCATTATGTCATCATCAAATTCAGGTTCAAGCCACAACTGACTTTTGGAAAGATTTATGTCTCGCATGGATTGGAAAAATATTAATGAGGTAAGCCAACCCTGAATTGTATAATGGAATATTGGCTTTTTGACAGGTGCTAGACTGCTTCCACTGCTCAGGCACAGATACAGACTCATTATTTAACTTAATCTGTGGAACTCAATCCTTGTGACTTGCATAAATCAGGTGGAAGTGACAGCGAGACATTCAGCGTTGCAAAGGACATGTCCTAAGTAGGTATTCTGGATTTTGTTGGGTGTGTGCATGAGCGTGCGTGAAGCCAGAATGGGCAACAGTCACATCTGGGTCTGCGTGTGGACAAATTGACTGTTTGTGAGTCAGCGTGGCAGATTGAAACTGCTCTTCATGTTGCTCATTTACGACAATAAATGGTGGTACAATGGTTAGCACTGCTGCCTCAGGTGTCAGGGACCCGGGTTCAATGCCGGTCTCGGGTCACCGTCTGTGTGGAGTTTGCACGTTCTCCCCCGTGTCGGCGTGGGTTTCCGCCGAGTGCTCCGGTTTCCTCCCACAGTCCACAGATGTGCAGGTTAGGTGGACTGGCCATGCTAAAAACTGTCCCTTAGTGTTCCAAGATGTGTAGTTTAGGGGTAAATGCGCTAGTTGACGGACATAGTGTGGGAGGTGACTGGGTGGGATGCTCTTTTGGAGAGTCAGTACAGACTCAATGGCAGGCTCTTTCCGCACTCGCCAACTTTAAGGGCATTCAAATGGTCAGTGGATAGGCATATGGATAACATTGGAATAGTTTAGGTTAGAGGGTCATTAGATTGTTGCGCCAACCAATGGAACCATCGAGGGCCGATAGGCCTGTACTGCGCTGTAATGTTCTATGCACTGTAGAGATTGTATGTTATTGTGTTGGCAACAAAACCAAAGATGTTAAAGTTGGCAACTTTAGACTCTTTACCATAATAAAACATCCCAAAAGGAGTGTAATTAAACACAGGAGGCAACGTCAGGAAGGTGACCAAAAGATTGGTCGTAAGTGTCTTAGAGGAGGAATGAATCAACATTGTTTCAAAACAGGGACGGGGGCTTCTCTCTGGTCTCCTTGGGCTATGTTTATTTCTCAACCACCACCCACGAAACAGGTCATCTGCTCGTCATCACATTGCTGTGCACAGCAAACTACATTTCCGCATTGTACTTCAAAAAGAGTACCTGATTGACTGGAGAGTGCTAGGGGCATCCTGAGGTCACGAATACAGGGATTACATATACGCAGGCTGTCTCTCTCTCTTTTTTGAACAGAACAAATTTAATCTGGAATCCTCATTTTCTCAGGGCACTGAGGAAACATTTCACCTTTGATCCCTACACGAGTAAGCGTTCCGTCTCGCATATGGACATCTCAACTGATCATCCTGACAACAGCAGGAAGCCCAGTGGGGAAAACTCAACACAACATCTGCAATTGGAGGGAACAACTCATGTCGAGCTGCACACTGCTCTGCAAATTCAATTGTGCGAAATGGGATTCAATGATGCGCCACAGATAGATCGGTCACGCGAACCCGTCTGGAGAGGGAGAAAATTGGAGAGTTTGCCTTCGCCACCATGTCTGTGTAATCACAGTCCTGCATCTATGATTAAACATACCGAAGTCATTATAGAGCTACCCCCATTATTATCACAGAGTATAAATGAAGAGAAATTTCAAGACCCAAATGATGGGCACGAGACTTATTATTTCTTTACACAGCTGTCATGGTAACGTGGCCCCTTTAAAAGGTGACACAGTGGTTAGCACAGTTGCCTCAGTGTCATGGACCCAGGTTCAATTCCAGCCTTGGGTCACTGTGCAGACTTTGCACATTCTCCCTGTGTCTGCATGGGTTTCCTCTGGTTTCTTCCCACAGTCCAAAAAAGTGTGCAGGTTAGGTTGTTCGGCCGTGCTAAATTGACCCTTAGTGTCAGGGGGTTTAGAAGAGTAAATGTGTGGTTATGGGAATAGGGCTTGGGCGGGATTGTGGCCAGTACAGACACGATGGGCCAAATGGCCTCCTTCTATACTGTAGTAAGATTAAGGGGGAGATCACCGAGGGCAAAGTGATCGGGCCAGGCTCTATGGAGAGGCAGTGTGGGAAGCCGCACTAATTGGGCGCAAGGGTGTGTGTCCTGGGATGCGGGGGAACCTCAGTTGGAGCCATGGAGGACATAGACTTGTGTGTTAATTCTGTCAGACTCTTGTTTGTACACATATATAAATATTATTGGGAATAAACCATTTATAACTTGAAGCCACAATGAGTAGCCTTCGAAGAAATTACAATTGTGTTTTAAAGATAAAAAAAATCAATAAATAAAGCATTAACCTCTCTCTCCCTCTCAGCCTATTTTCTTTACATTACATTCACTTCATCAGTTTTGCAACGGTTTTGCTAAATCTTTACATTGCTTGAATTTCATGTGCAGTTTATGCACGAGAGTGGTTACAGAAAATTATCTGTGAATGCAGCACAACCCAAACAATTTGTATCTACTTGGGTTGAGAGCTGGATCTTAATTGTAAAGTTTAGCTAATAATTTCTACTAATTATTTCCACCAATTTCAATTCTAGGGTAAATTTTTTTTGAAGCAGTCACAATCAGGAACTACTGTCAAATGACAAGAACACTGACAACAAAATTCACTTTCGCAATCTGTGTTAATTGTACATTAACTGGGAATCCCCTTGAACTCCCATAGACACTGATTAAATGTGTGGTCTTGGGTTCGGACATGCATGCTCGTCATGCGAAAGTCTGAAAATACAAAAGTGCTTAAAAGATTGGCTCCAGTTCTAACTTGATAAGGAAGGTTCCAGAACAATGAGCAATTCACAAAGCCTCCTGACACAGATTTGGAAGCAAACATCACCTCGTGATTGGATGAGAGGGATTGACCCCAAGGTTCAATTAAATAAAGGCTTATTTGCTCTGAGCCAGAAAATTCAAGTGGGCTAATCTTTGAACTCAGGCTGAAGCATCAACAGACAAATGAGCCAAAAATCTGCACACAATGAGGCTACTTGGCCCATTGTCCCTGTGCTGGTTCCTCGAAAAAAGCTGTCCAACTAGGCTCAACCATCTGTCCTTTATCTGTCGCCCTGGAAGCATTATTTTTCCCCTCATTAATAAAACAGATGAATAAAACAGGAATACAACTTAAAATGTAACAGGTACTCATTTCTCCCCCACAGGCCCATGTGCTCCCAGTTTACTTTTCAGAACAACACTCGCTGCCATCAGTAAGATCATCTTTTTAACTTTGTGCAAAAAGGATACAATTTCAACCTCAGCCAGGGTGAAAAACAGAGCTAGCTATTTTATAATGGTTTTGAACTTTCCATCAAATGACATATTCCGAACAAACCAGATTAGAATGACTTATTTTCGTTAACTTCCTCCCATCCGTCAATGTGATATCAAACAGAAGACTTTGAGTTGATGTTAAGGCGTGCGTTCCTCATGCATGAATACTGGTCATCAGTAATAATGGCGTACAAGGCACCAGCTTGACCACCTCGATGGTCTTGCCATTGCTTCACCTACCTGTTGGACAGTTGTTGCCGTTGGCTTTGGAGCATGCGAGGCCCTGAAAAATACAAGAAAAGTCACAATCAGGAACTACTGTCAAAATGACAAAAACACTGACAACAAAAATACACTTTCGCAACGAGACATGCCCGAATTCTCAAATCCAACAGGCCAGCATTTATTGCCCATCTCTAGCTGCCCCTGTCCAGAGGGCAGTTGAGAGTCAACTACATTGCTATGACTCTGGAGTCACATGTATCAGACCAGTTGAGGACAGTAGATTTCTTACCCTAAAAGGACATCAGTGAACCAGACGCATTTTTTCCCCGACAATCAGCAACAGTTTCACTGTCATCAGTATATTGTTAATTCCAGATTTTAAAAGTTATTTTCAAATTCGACCACATCTCATGATGGCATTTGAACCTGGGTCCCCAGAACATTAGCGGAGTTTCTGGATTAAAAGTCTAGCGATAACAGCACTAGGCCATCACTTCCCACTTTGGCTCCCTGTTCCCCAAGTCCTTTCGACCATCTCATCTTTAACCACTTCCAGGATTAGACAACAGGAGAAACAGAACGTGGGTCTTGAAGATCAAATCGCACCGAAACTTTCAACAAGGGCGCTTTTACAGGTGCACTAATCCTTGCTGTCAGGACAAGCCCACAGAAGAATGTACGTGTGGCAGCACAGTGGCAAGCACCAGGGTTCGATTCCCAGCTTTGGTCACTGTCTGTGCGGAGTCTCCCCGTGTCTGTGTGGGTCACCTGTTGGTGGTCTGGTTTTGCGCAATCATTTTAATTACCTAAAGTTTATTTAAATAAACAAGCCCACATTCTGTTTCTCCTTTAGTGCAATACTGGAAGTGGTTAGATAGTGTGCGACCAAATGGACTTTAATATTTGGGGAACAGGGAGCCATTGTAAGTCAAAGTGGGAGGCCATAGCCTAGTAGCATTATAGCTAGACTTTTAATCCAGGAACTCAACGATTGTAACTTTCCCCCACAGTCTGAGACACGTGCTGGTTAGGTGTATGGGTCATGCTAAATTCTCCCTCAGTGTACCCGGGCAGGCACCAGTGTGTGGCGACTTGGGGATTTTCACAGTAACTTCATTGCAGTGTTAATGTAAACCTACTTGCGGCACTAATAAACAAACTTTAATGGACGTGTATTTTATAAGGTTCCTTTCACAATCTCAGGACATCCCAAAATTCTCACCAGCAAATGAATTACACTCTAAATGTACTAACTGCTGTCACGAGAGAAGCTTGGTAGCTAATTTGTGCACTGCAAGACATGGATGTGATAAATGAGAATTAATCAGTGTTAGTGAATGTTGAAGGGTTATATTCAATACAAGTATTCAACGAGTGGCTTAGAAATAAAGCTGTAAAGCTGAACGAAAACAAGCTTAAATTGTCCAGTTTCTTCATGTCCACGAGTCAATTAATTTCTTCTTGGCACGATTTTGCAGGCAAACAGCATACAGCAGTATTATTGGTAAGCTTAGCACTTAAAATGTCCTTTCAACAGGGGACAGAAAAAATAAAAAGAAATGGAATTTTGATCCATACAGTCTGACCCAAGCCAGGGAAAATGATGTTTTAATTTGCATGGTGCTCTCGCCAGACCACATTTGGAATGTTCGGTCCCAGATGTGGTCACGAACATGGGACACATTCCAGCTTTAGGAGGGGTCGAGTCAAAAGCAGCAAAGCTTAACTCCGCCATCAGGGTCTTGGGTTTTGGAAAAAAACAGGATGAGAGAAACTTTGGACAAGGCGAGGTTCCCAGAGAAAGATACAAGGAGGTGACAGGAAAGATGCAATTGCTTTGGACAGCGCACAGGGGAGATTTACAAGAATGCTGCCAGGAAAAGTGTAGCTATGAGGAGAGATTGTATAGGTTGGGCTTATTCTCCTTGGAGGAATGATTTGATAGAGGTGTACAAAATTATCAGGGGAAGAGATAAAGTGGACAGGATAAAATTGTTTCCCTTGGTGGAGAATTCTAAAACCAGGGGACAGGGATTCAAGATAAGTGGCAGAAGGTGTACAGGGAACATGAAGGAGGACTTTTTTTAAAAAAAAAATGCAGGAGGGTCGTGGATGTCTGGAATTCGCTGCCCGAGTTGGTGGTGGAGGCAGAGACCCTAAAAAGTACCTGGACCCGCACTATAAGTGCTGTAAGCTACAGGGTGATGGACCAGGTGCAGGAAGGTGGGATTAGAAAGGGCACCTTGGTGTCATTGGCTAGCATGGTCAAGATGGGCCAAATAGCCTCCTCCTGCGCTGCAACATTTCTATGGCTCGAAGGTAGCGTAGTACAAAACCCAGGGCGGCAGGACATGGGCACGCAAGTTCAAACTGGATCAGGGGCAAGTTTCGGACTGATGTCTCTTTGAAAAGGTTGATCAGCGAGTGCAACATGCTTTTCAGTTAGGGTAATAAAGACAAGACAAAAATATCCTGGACAGTTTTGAGGAAATGGCTGGATTCTGGTTCATAACTGGATGAATATGGCATGTTATTAACTGTCTTCAATCAAATCCAATAATGGACAATGGACAAGGAAAATGTTACTTAGTATGTGCAGTTACATAGCATCTTTAACATCCAAAGATGTTTCACAAAATTGGCCAGAGAGCCACATAAGGAAATATTAGGTCAGGTAGACAATAGATTAATCAAACGTTTTTAAGAAGCAACTTCATAAGGACTAAAGAGAGGGAGAGAGGGAAATTCCAGAAATTTGATTTTCCGGTCGTTCACGCCAGCGGGATTCTCTGATCCTGCCGCAGTGAATGGAGATTTGGCCGAGCGTCAAATTCTCTGACCTCGCTTGCAGTAGCGGGGGAACACAAACAGCTGGAAAATCCCGGTCCAGAGCTTCGGATCATGGTGGATGCAGACACGGCCGTCCGTGATGGAATGGGGGGGGGGGGGGGGGGGGGGGAATCAGAGGAGGAGCAAGATGACAGATGTGGAAGGTGCAGAGATCTGAGGATAAGGGGAGGAGATTGCAGAGATAGGAAGCAGTGAGGCCATGGGGGGGTGGGGTGGGGACAAAATTCCTCTCCTCAAAACCCATCATGAAAACCGTGAGGGAAAATAAAGTAAGGAGAGATCAATTGAGGTATACATGATGATAAAAAGGTATGGATAAAGTAGACATGGAGCGGATGCTTCTGTTGGTGGGGCATTCTAGGACGAGGGGTCATAATCTCAGGATAAGAGGTAGCAAATTTAAAACAGTGTTGAGGAGAAACTATTTCTCCCAGAGGGCTGTGAATCCGTAGAATTCGCTACCCCAAAATGTAGTGGATGTTGGGGCAGTGAGTAAAACTGGAGGAGTTAGACAGATTTATAATTGGTAATGGGTTGAAGGGTTATGGGGAGAAGGCAGGAAAATGGGGATGAGGAGCATATCAGCCTTAATCGAATGGTGGAGCAGACTCGATGGGCCGAATGGCCTAATTTTGCTCCTATATCTAATGAACTTATGAGCTGTGTGGAAGAAAGAATGCATCTGGGAGCACTGAGAATAAGCACACAGTCACTTGGGGATTCAACCACAAGAGACAGCCTGTAATGCCAACTGAATGTTTTAAGTGCTATTTTCCATCCTAACTCTTTAATCAAAATCATAGAGCTACAATATTAAGAATGGTGGCTCCACACCCAACCTCTAAGAGAGCTGAAACATGAGTTAGACCATAAGGCATAACAGATGATTCAGGCTATTCTACCCATCGAGTCTGTTCCACCATTCACTGGGATCGTGACTGATCTGATGTAATAATCCCCAACTCCACGTTCCTGCCTTATCCCCAAAATCCTGGATTCAGGATTACTGATTAAAAATCCACGCACCTTGAAAGGAAAAGGCATCAGTTTCATGTCAGAAGCTGTCAACGAGCCTCTCATTAAATAACACACTACAAAACCTCTGGAAATTACAAAAATAACACCGATTTTACATCTCAGGATCAGGCCATTCTGCCAACAGGTCTATGACCACACAAGCCTCTTTCCACTCTCTCTCACCCTGTCAACACATCATTCTATTCCTTTCTCCCCCAGGATGTGGAGATGCTGGTGTTGGACTGGGATGGGCACAGTGAGAAGTCCCATAGCACCAGGTTAAAGTCCAACAGGTTTATTTGTAATCACGAGCTTTCGGAGCACTGCTCCTTCATCAGGTGAGCGGAGAGGTAGGTTTCACAAACTTTGTTTGTAGCAACTTGATGTCTGTATCGATATGCGATCCGTGTTTGTGAACCTACTTCTCCGCTCACCCGATGAAGGAGCAGTGCTCCGAAAGCGCGTGATTACAAATAAACCTGTTGGACTGTAACCTGGTGTTGTGAGACTTTTTAACTCTGCTTTCTCTTCCAGGTACTTAAGCGAGCTTTCTCTTAAATGCGCTGATACTTTTACTAAGCCAAATGATTTAAAAACCAGCAGGGATGCCAGATCTCTGAAAGACTCAGAGAGGGTGCCAATATAGCTGGAAATGTTGAATTGCTTCACATGTATATTAGCCTCGCAGTAAATGACACTATGATAGTTCTTCATCCACAGCGAGACGTGTTTCTGGCAAAGGTTTGCGAGACCATAAGGCGGAGAGAACCCAGATCTCTCGGAAAAGCAAGAAGTTCTGATGTGTGTTTTTGATTCTCGCCTGGCACAGGGAACATTTCAAACATTCCTTCAACAAACATGGACAAACACATCAGGTTTTATGAAGTCTTTTTTATTGGAGATAGTGGAACTTTTTTTCCCCCCCAAATGCCTTGCATTCTTTCTGCAAATCACAAACTGTGTGTCATAGGGTTTTAAATTACGGGTATGTTAAATCTTGGAACTGCGCTCGGAATTCATTCTTTTCCAATTCTATATGTCTTCTAATAACCCAGGGAGCCAATATTCTGGATTGGTGCGAGGGGGGAATCATGGAATTTTGCAACTCTGAAAGAAGCCATCATGCCAGTTCTTTGGAAAGACCCATCCAATCATCCTGCTTACCCTAACACTTTCCCCATAAACCCGCAATACTTTTTTCCTCCGAATCCAATTCTCTTTGTAAAGTTACTGCTGAACCTGCTCTTGCTAATCTCTCGAGCAATGCATTCTAGATCATTAACAACGCGCTGCTTACGTAAATACTTCCTTCACTGCCTCTAGGGACCTGGATTCAATTCCAGCCTTAGGTCACTCACTGTCTGTTTGCACCTTCTCGCCGTGTCCGTGTGGGTTTCCTCCGGTCTCCTCCCACAGTCCAAAGATGTTCGGGTGGGGTTGATTGGCCATACTAAATTAACCTAGTGCCAGGGGATTAGCAGGGTAAATATCAGAGACCTGGGTGGGATTGTGATCCTTGCAGACTCGATGGACTGAACGGCCTCCTTCTGCAGTGTAGCGATTGAATGGTTTAAAAAGGTGATCTAATTTCTTCTGGGTTCTAACCAACAGGAATAATTCAGCGTTACAGGGTAGAATGTACTGCCTACAAGCACAGCAGAAGCAGATTCAATAGTAACTTTCAAAGGGGACTGGATAAATATTCGGAAAAGGAAATATCCACAGGATTGTGGGGAAAGGTGAGCAGTGGGTGTGGAATGAATCAGATGATCCTTTCAAGGGGGCTGGCAGGACCTCAATGGGCCAAACTGCCTCCTCCTCTGCTGAGCTTTGCTATGAGACAGGGTTTAAACCCTGTCCTCGATTCTGTACTGCTGGAAAGAATGTGTGCCATCTATCTTTCCGTTGGTGGCTTTCTTTCCAATATTAATAAAGCATTATGAAAATGTTAATTTTTCTCCAGCATTCCAATATACTAAACCTAAGAATAACACACAGCATTGTCCCTTCACTTGGCTGCCATGCTATGGGCTGTGGTCCAATTGCTTGGAAAATCTTGAGATTAAATTTTTGTTCAAGCTCGCATCGTTACGTTGGGAGCTGGGCAAGGGTGGGGACAGCAGCCACTGCCCTGGGGCCAGTTTCTCCTCCGCTCACAGGGCGAGACTGGGTGATAAGGGCAAATCCAAGGCATGGGGAACCATCTCCACAACGGGAGGGGTTTTGGGAAAAGCGGTTACATTTCCACAATTACAGATGATTAAAAGGACATGAGCTACAGACAAAGGTCAGGAGGTAAGCATTTGCCTCTAGAATAACACTGATCATAGAATCTCTACAGTGGAGAAGAGGCCATTCAGCCCATTGAGTCTGCACTGACTCTCTGACAGAGTGTGTCTTAGCCAGGCCGTCTCCCCCACTCCGTTCAATAATCCCACACATTTCCCATGGCTAATCCATCCAACCTATGCATCCTGCATGGCCAATCCACCGAACCTACACATTTTTGGACTGTGGGGGGAAACTGGAAGTGTGAAAATGAATACAGCTCCGAGTCATGCAATGCTCGCATCTTGATATTCACAATTTTATTTTCAGAGTGAATTGTCGATGCTTGGAATGTTTGCCTGAATTTTTGTCATAGAATCGCTGAAGTGCAGGAGGCGGCCATTCGGCCCATCAAATCTGTGCTGACAACAATCTAACCCACCCTCTATCCCCACTACCCCACATATTTACCCTGCTAAAAATAAAATCTGGAGTTAAGGATCTACTGATGACCATGAAACCACTGTCAATTGTTGAAAAAATCCACCTGGTTCACTGATGTCCTTTAGGGAAGGAAATCTGCCGTCTTTCCCTGGTCTGGCCTACATGTGGCACCGCAGCAAATGAAGTTGATGCCCAACTGCCCTTGGGCAACTAGGGATGGGCAATAAATGCTGGCTAGCCAGAGACGTCCATGTCCCAAGAATAAATTTTTAAAAAATCCTCCTGACACTAAGGGACAATTTAGCATGGCCAATCCATCTAACCTGCACATCTTTGGACGACGGAAGGAAACCGGAGCAGCTGGAGGAAACCCACGCCGACACAGGGAGAGCGTGCAGGCTCCACACAGACAGTCACCCAAGCTGGGAATCGAACCTGGGTCCCTGGTGCTGTGAGGCAGCGGCGCTAACCACTGAATCATGCCTGTCTTCCTTTTGTCTGATGTACAGGACCAGTGTGGCGGACCATAAATTACACCTTTGCAATTTTTAAGGCTGGTCATTCATGGAATCATGACTCTGTCAAAAAAATATTGCGGCAATTATCTGATATTCAGCAAATGCCAGTGGGAAAACTGGCAACTTATCTCCTTGTGAATATATTGTGGGGGGGTTTTTAAACAGTTATCAATGTTTGGTGTTTGAGTTCATCATAACTTTTCAGCAATTTATGGGGCTTTTTTTATTCATTCGTAGGACGTGGGCATCGTTAGCTGGCCGGCGTCTATTGCCCATCCTCAGTGGTGTGGCTACAGGGCACCCTTGACATGTTCACAAGTGAACAGACTTCCTGTGTGTGAAACAGGACTTTGTCCTGAGTCCTCCTTAGACAGTCCCCAGGCTACACAGGGCACACGCCCATCACCGGGCAGCCTGTCAATACTCAGACACAATAAGACATCTCAACAAAGCATTTTAAAATCGGGCATTTAGAGCATTCAGAATAGGCAGGGATTTTCTGGAAATATTCACCAGTTCCAGGTACACATGGTACGTGGTGGGAACAAAAAAAAACTGGTGTTGCATGAGTGTCCCCTCGAGTTCCCAGAAAAGGTTACTAGATTAGCAAAGAATACGAGGGTGGTGATTAGAGCTGCCATTTGTCTCAGCCTCGCCTGATCCCTGTGGAATTTAAACGTTTTAAAGGTTTTGTAATCCAATAGCAATGAATTCTTCTTTCGCTACTCATTCAGCAGCAGCGTTCATCTATTCCGACTGAGGTTTAGGGGGAATAGGGCCCGACCATTACACATGCCAGACAATTACAGACGGCACAAGTACATTAGCTGTGGTTTTCAGTAAGATGTCAGCACATTCTGGTTAATCAATGGAACTGCGGGATAGATAGATCGACTTCACTGATGTACATTGCAAGCTAGCCCCCTGCCCTGCAGATACCGGGACATGACAAGTATTCTGGACAACTGTCATAAACAGTTGTCAGTCAGAAGATTACGACACACTGTTTAGTCTGGCACTTCAGTCTGGGCGGCACAGCGGTTAGCATTGCTGCCTCACAGCTCCAGGGACATGGGTTCAATTCCCAGCCTCGGGTCACTGTCTGTGTGGAGCTTGCACGTTCTCCGTGTCTGCGTGGGTTTCCTCCAAGTGCTCCAGGTTCCCGCCACACTGCAAAAGATGTACCACCTAGGTGGACTGGCCATGCTAAATTGCCCCTTAATGTCCCAAGATGCGCGTGTTATGTGTAATACAGTGCATTGGTCATGCTAAATTCTCCTTCAGTGTAACCATAGAGATGCCGAAATGTGGCAACTCGGAGATTTGCACTGTAACATCATTGCAATGTTAACGTAAACCTACTTGTGACACTAAAAATTAAACTTTAACTTTAGATTAGGTGGATTAGCCATGGGAAATGTGTGGAGTTAAAGGGATAGAGCACAGAGGGGACTTGGGTAAGATGCTCTGTCAGAGAGCCAATACAGACTTGATGGGCTGAATGGCTTCTTCTGCAAAGATTCTCTGAGTACAGACAGATTGCTGCAACTGCCCTTTAAACAAAGGCCCTTCCGGCTCTTTTTTTAATTCATTCGTGGGACATGGGTATCGCTGGCTGGGCCAGCATTTATTGCCCATCCCCAGTTGCCCCTTGAGAAGGTGGTGGTGAGCTGCCTTCTTGAATCGTTGCAGTCTGTGTGCTATAGGTTGACCCACAATGCTGTTAGGGAGGGAATTCCAGGAGTTTGACCCGGCGACTACGAAGGAACGGCCGATATATTTCCAAGTCAGGATGGCGAATGGCTTGGAGGGGAACTTCCAAATGTTGGTGTTCCCATTTATCTGCTATTCTTGTCCTTTGAGATGGAAGTGGTCATGTATTTGGAAGGTGATGTCTCAGGATCTTTAGTGAATTGCTGCAGCGCATCTTGTAGATAGTACACGATGAACGTCGGTGATGGAGGGATATTGTGACATGTTGTATCACAGCTGTTGTGATACGGGGGGGGGTTATTGGTTTCTCTTAGTGCCAGTAACACCTGTAAACCTTCAAGTGGAGAAAGATTTGCAGAAGCGTCCACATGGGAAAATACCATTCGCACATGCTCCTCTCACACTGTAAAGTTTCAACAGAATTGGGGTCACATGTTCACGAAAGATATTGGGCGACAGAGGCAACTGAATTCATCACCACCAGATGAGCCTCTCTTTGACCTGACTCGGTGGGGAAGGAAACTTTTAATTGCTACTGGCTCAGCAAACACCAATGGAGTTAACAGCTGTTGTAACATTTGCACCACAGCTTGGTATGGCTCCTGCTCTACCCAAGACTGTGAGAAACTACAAAAACTGTCATGAACGAAGCCCAGTCCCATCACTCAAACTAGCTTCCCGTCCATACTTCTCATCGCCTCGAAAAAGCAGCCAGCGTAATCAAGGACCCGTAAACCACGGACCACGAGGGGAACAGGATTAGGCCACTTGGCCCATCGAGTCTGCTCTGCCATTCAATCTTGGCTGATATTCTTTTTCTCATCCCCATTCTCCTGCCTTTTCCCCATGACCCTTGATTCCCTTATTAAATCAAGGACCTATTTCTGTCTGTAATGTATATTGTGAAAAGTTGTGGTCCCAGCACAGACCCGAGGCACAATAGTCATCGGCCGCCATCCTGAGAAAGACCCCCTTATTCCCACTCTGCCTTTTGCCAGTCAATCAATCCTCTATCAATGCCAGGATCTCACCTTTAACACCCCGCGCACCTCGGACATTCTCTCTCCCACCTTTTTCCATCGGCAAAAAAGATATAAAATTCTGAGGTCAAGTACCAGTGGACTGAAGAACAGCTTCTTCCCTGCTGCCATCAGACTTTTGAATGGACCTACCTCCTATTAAGTTGATCTTTCTCTGCACCCTAGCTATGACTGTAACACTACATTCTGCACTCTCTCCTTTCCTTCTCTATGAACGGTATGCTCTGTCTGTATTAGCACACAAGAAACAATACTTTTTTTGCATATTAATACATGTGACAATCATAAATTAAAAAAAAAATCAAATCCCATCACACTGCCAGCAAATTGGCTGTCACTTTCCTACATAAAAAAATTTGATTTATTGTCACATTAGCGCGTAAGAAACAATACTTTTCATTGTTATACAGGCAAAGCATACCATCCATAGAGAAGGAAATGAGGGAGTGCAGGATGTAGTGTTACAGTCAGAGCTAGGGTGTCTAACTATGCCTCAGTGTTTGCAAAACACTGGGATGTTCTGAGGTCAGGAAAAAGGGTTCTGTAAATACATACCCAATCCCTCATTAACACCCTCTGCAATTGTCCCGACTCTCATCTTTAAATTGGTGCGAATTTTAATCCTAATGCCTCCTTCCCTGGTCAGAGGTTAGTGCCATTCAAACTGACGAAACACAACTGCAGGAGCAAGTCTGGAAAAAGACACATGCTTATCTTGGAGCTCTTCCAAAATGGCAGTTTTTGGTTCCTTAGTTTGGATTCATTGTACCAGTTCCAGTGCTCTACGGGAAAAGGACTCCGAACTCGAAAGGCCACCACCCACGCAGAATTTGAACATGCACTAACTGGCCAGGTTTCCCTCAAACTCATCACCCCAGCCCTGACAGTAGTGTCCATTAACTTCCCCACTTTTTCACTTAAATCTTGCAAAATTAAGTTCTGCTAACTCCGTTAAAGCACTGGCCTACTCGCTTAATGAGCCGGTACTTTGTTGTTCTGAAGAGGGTCAGAGCAGAGAAATATTCAGTGCAGCGTGATCCGTGTTGGCAGTAGATTTTACCACCCTGAAATTAAATTAAACTGGTCTTGCTTAAGTTTTACCAACGTGGGAGCACAGTCAGAGATTACGCTACCTTATAAGGGAAAAGCAATGTGTGCTTTACAAGTCATTTGGTGAGACGGAAGGGAGAGACAGAGAGTGCAAAGATGGAAATGTTTTTCTTGCAATTACTCAGGATTGGTCACATCCTCTCTGTTCCATTTCAGATTCACAGAATCCCTACAGTGTAGGAGGAGGCCATTCAGCCCATCGCGTCTGCAACCAACTACAATCCCATCCAGGCCCTATCCCCATAACCCCATTCATTTACACCAAGGGGTAATTTAGCGCGGCCAATCCATTTAACCCGCACATATTCGGAACTTCGGGAGGAAACCCACACAGACACCGGGAGAATGTGCAAACTCCACACAGTCGCCCAAGGCTGGAATTGAATCTGGGTCCCTGAGGCAGCAGAGCTAGCCATCGTGCCACCCAGAATCCCGTAGTTCACTGGAATCACTACTGGACCTCTACCACCTTGCCCACCCAGAATTGGAGAGGGCGAGAGTCCAACAATGGAAATCTCTGTTGGGAGGAAACTGGAGCACTCGGAGAAAACCCACGTAGATATGTGGGGGGGAACATGCAGACTCCGCACAGAGTGACCCAAGCCAGGAATCGAACCGTGGTCCCTGGTGCTGTGAGTGCTAACCACTACGCCACCTTCTGGTGAAGCAGCAACTTGCTTGTACTTGAAAGCAGTACTTCAACATCCTACCTCTCAGTTCCAAAGACGAGTCACATTGGACTTAAACGTTAACTCGGTTTGTGTGTCCACAGATACTGCCAGACCTGCTGAGTATTTACCAACACCGTTTTTATTTCAGGTCTCCAACCTCCGTGGGATTGCGGTTTCATATACTGAAAGCGTTCTGTTGGCCCTTCCAACCTACTTTTGGTTAAGCTATCTGATTATTTCCACCCCCCAAATAAAAATCACAAACGGCAGGGAGTGACACTAAGGGCAATTCGTCTGGATTTGGGAATCGTGGTCTAGTTTTGAAATAACAAGAATAATGATGGGAAAAGGCTTCTGGCCCGTAAATGTCAGGAAAAGCCAAGTCACAGAGGAATCTATTTTCCTTGGCAAGTTATGGAAAAACAACCTTGCTTGTTCAAGCTCCTTGGACTGTGCTGGTAATTTTTCAACCGTTACCAGGATTTGAACTTACTCTCAGTACTCTGGCTGACCTGAACATTCTCATTAATTACGCAGCGCAGAAACAAAGAAATGGATCCGGAAGATTACGAACAGGAGCAATTATCAGGACTGTCGATCTCAACTCCGAGGCTAGTGAATTCCAAGGTCACGGGGTCTTTGAATCCAAAGAAAAGTCTGGAATTCCATCCTAAACGTCAATTGGACGGCATAGTGGTTCGCGCTGCCGTCTCACAGCGTCAGGGACCCGGGTTCGATTCCCATCTTGGGTCACTGTCTGTGTGGAGTTTACACATCCTCCTCGTGTCTGTGTGGGTTTCCTCTAGGTGCTCCAGTTGTGTGGGTTAGGTGGGGATTGACCATGCTAAATTGCCCATTAGTGTCAGGGGGACTCACAGGGTAAATGCATGGGGATAGGGCCTGGGTGGGATTGTGGTCGGTGCAGGCTCGATGGGCTGAGTGGCCTCCTTCTACAATGTAGAATTCAGTGATTCTAATCATACAATGCAAAAAAGAGGCCTTTCAGTCCATTGAATTTGCAGACACTCAAGAAATACCTAACCTCCCATCTAATCCCATTTACGAGCACTTGGTCCAAAGCTTTGAATGTTTCAATGTGCAAAGTACTCAGGAATTTTTAATAGGTGGCAAAGCAACCCACCTCTACCACCTTCCCAGACCATCTCCACCCTCTGGGTAAGAAAGTTTTTTCCCCTCACATCCCCCCTAAACCTCCTGCCCCTCACTTTAAACTGGTGTCGACTCATGACTGACCCTTCAACTAAGGGGAACAGCTGCTCCCTATCCACTCTGCCCATGTCCCTCATAACATTGAGCATCCATGCAATACAGTTGGCAGGACCTCAGCCTACCTCATCCAAAAGAGCACACCTCCAACAGGGGAGGAGTTCCTCAGCACTGCAACCACAGCCTAGATTTATCTGTTCAAGTCTCTGGGTGTGGCTGAAACCACCACCCACTGATTCCAAGGCAATGGAGCCAAAGATCGTATCTGACAAGCTACTTACCCTTTTGATGTTAGCGCATTGAATTAAAGCTCAGCAAAGGATTTTTTAAAACGGAAGTCCTGTGGAGTAGTGGGTTAGTGTCCCGGCCTCCGAGCCGGAAGCCACAGACTCGAGTCCCGCCCCAGGACCTGGCAGCCAAGGAAGGAGCATTCAGCATACGGTCAAACTGGTTGATTGTCAACCTGCAAGTCTTTCCAACATGCGCCAATGGCGGTGCAAAAAGCTGGAGAGACTCCACACTCCACTCTCAGGAGACTAAGGAAATTCAACATGTTCACTAGGACTGTCACCCATTTTTACCGACTCACCACAGAAAGCACGCTTTCTGGTTGTATCACAGCTTGGTATGGCTCCTGCTCTGACCAAGACCACAAGAACCTACAAAAGGGTCATGAACAAAGCCCAGTCCATCACGCAAACTGATTCCATCTACACTTTCCTCGGAAAGTTGCCTCGGAAAAGCAACTAGCATAATCAAGGACCCCACGCAGCCCAGACAGACTCTTCAAAAAAAAAAGATACAAAAGTCTGAGGTCACAGAACCAACTCAAGAACAGCCCCTTCCCTGCTGCCATCAGACTTTTCAATGGACCTATCATATATTAAGTTTCTATCTTTCTCTACACCTTATTTCTAACTGCAACATATTCTGCACCTTGTCTTTTCCTTCTCTCCCATGCACTTTACGAGTGGTATGCTTTGCCTGTGTAGCGTGCAAGCAACAATACTTTTCACAATGAGCAGTCACACAATAGTCCAACCGGTTTATTTGAAATCACCGTCCTGATTTGGAAATAGATTGTCATTCCTTTGCAGTCGCTGGGTCAAAATCCTGGAATTCTCTCCCTAATGGCATTGTGGGTCAACCCAGAGAACGTGGACTGCAGCGATTCAAGAAGGCAGCTCACCATCACCTTCTCAAGGACAACTAGGGATGGGCAATAAATGCTGGCAAAAGGCAGCTCACCCGCACTTTCTCCTGCTCCTTCATTAGATAACTATCTGAAAGCTTGTGATTTCAAATAAACCTGTTGGACTATAACCTGGTGTTGTGTGACCTCTCATCTTGTCCATCCCAGTCTAACGCCAGTATCTCCACATCAATATTTTTAATTGTATACTAATACATGTGATGATAATAAGACAAATCTACCACTACCATCTGTAACTCCAGACTATAACATGTTTCCATGTTAACTCTGACTCAGTGATCTGTAACATACTATCACCAAAGAATTCAAGCCTCTATTTCATTCTATATTCAGAACTTGGGATACCCCAATTTTTATTTATTCGTGGGACACAGATGTCACTGGCTGGCCAGCATTTATTGCCCATCCTTAGTTCCCCTTGAGAAGGTGGTGGTGTTCCTATGCCCTTGTCCTCGATGGAAGCGGTGGTGGGTTTGGAAGGTGCTGTCTAAGGATCTTTGGTGAATTGCTGCAGTGCATCTTGTAGGTAGTACACACTGCTACTATAGAGTGTCGGTGGTAGAGGGTGTGGATGTTTGTAGATGGGCCAATCTAGTTGGCAGGGAGGGGCTTTGTCCTGGATGGTATCGAGCTCGAGTGCTGTTGGAGCTGCGCTAATCCAGGCAGGTGAAGAGTATTCGATCACCCTAACTCCAGTTTAAGACTGCATCTGCCCAGCAAGGAACAGTTACAGCTCTCATCTTCCAGGTTAGAGAACCCAAAGTAAAATTAAATTTTCCAAACTTCCTGTCTGCCAGTCTTGTATGTTCATAAACATGCGAAAGCGAACAGCACCATCACTAAGTGGAAGGAACACAAGGTCAAACTAATTTTAGTCATTTCCGAGTGCAACTGTAGAATTAAACATGCATGGAACAGCAGCAGGAAATATTAATCTACCATTCCTACAGCATATCAATAGGAAACACTTGGAGTTTCAAAGTACTGGTGCTATTAATCCTCTGCTATTGTACACTTTAGTAAGCAAGCTGTCAAACATAGCCCCATTATGGAGTGAAAGCAGCTCTTCCTTACGAACTAATTGTAAACTAATTGCCATCCTAATAGCGGACATTCACAAACTATTCTCAAGGACCACTCACTGAAATAAAGCAGGTCCTACAAATTAACTCTTCTGTGTTAGTGATAGTATGGGAATCAAACCGTAGCCATCAAGTTTACTTTGTTTGTCAGTGTCACAGGTAGGCTTACATTAACACTGTAAAGAAGTTACTGTGAAAATCCACTAGTTGCCACACGGAAGGAGAATTTAGCACTGCCAATGCACCTGACCAGCACATCTTTTGGACTGTGGGAGGAAACGGGAACGTCTAGACAAAATCCACGTAGACACAGGGAGAATGTTCAGACTCCGCACTGACAATGACCCAAGCCGGGAACTGAACCCGGGTCTCTGGCGCTGTGAGGCAGCAGTGCTAACCACTGTGCTGCCTTCAAGTACAAGTAAGTTGCCAGGAAGGAATGCGTCAGTTTCCTATCTCCCTTTAGTTCCGAAGAAGAGTCGCATTTTAAATTCAAGGTTAACTCAGTTTCTGTCTCCACAGATGCTGCCAGACCTGCTGAGTATTTACCAACACACTGCTTTTATTTCCGCTCTCCAACATCTGCAGGGTTATGATTTCATATACTGATGAAGTTCCAATGGCCCTTGCTGCCTGTTTTTGGTTAAGCTATCTGATTATTTCCACCCCAAAAGTAAAATCACAAAACAGCAGGGAATGATGCTGAGGGCAATTTGTCTGGATTTGGGAATTGTGATAGAGTTTTGAAATAAGAAGAATGCAGTCACTGCGAAAAATCCACACTCCAGCACCTGTTCGGGTACACTGAGAGAATTACGCATGGCCAATTCACCTAATCAGCACGCCTTACAGATTATGGGAAGGAACTAGAGCACCCAGGGGAAACCCACGCAGACACGGGGAGAACATGCAGACTCTGCACAGTGACCCAAGCCAGGAATTGAACCCTGGTCCCTGGCGCTGAGAGGCAGCAGTGCTAACCACTGTGACACCATGCCAATATTGGAAAGTGGGCAGCCAAAAATTGATCCTCAAAAGATTCCCCCTAACCATTTTTTCCCCATTTTCTCTCAGGGTAAATTCTTGCTGCAATACCGCGTATGATCACATGAGACAAGAATAAACAGGATGTGGAGACGCTGGCATTGGACTGGGGTAAACACAGTCAGAAGTCTCGCAACACCAGGTTGAAGTCCAACAGTTTGATTTGGTAGCACAAACCACAAGCTTTCACAGCGCTGCCCCTTCATCAGGTGAGTGGGAGCTGTGTTCACAAACAGGGCATATAAAGACACAAACTCAATTTACGAGATAATGGTTGGAATGTGAGTCTTTACAGGTAGCCAAGTCTTAAAAAAGGTACTGACAGTCTGAGTGGAGAGCGGGTTAAGCACAGGTTAAAGACTGGTGTTGTAAGAATAAACAAGGCAGCCATGTGCATGCACTTGGTGGTTAAATTTCCTTCCCTTGTTAGTAAGCTGATTGTATTCATAGGCCATTTTGTTACACAACAGAGAGGGCCAGAGAGAAGTAGTAAGTGAACGTGACGTGCTCCCACCTCCCCCCACTGATGATCACAAATCTATCCCTGCAGTCTCTCATTGCTTCAATACTCCAGCAGTGAACAGACTCCACATGGTGCAACTCAGGGTCCTCCATAGGAAATATGTGATAGACACATGAACAGAGGGGGATTTAAGCAGTTGGTCTAGATAGGACAACATGATCGGCGCAGGCTTGGAAGGCCAAAAGGGTCTGTTCCTGACCTGTACTGTTCTTTGTTTCTAATGTGTTACAGTACACATACCCCCTTGAAGTGTGTGTATCTCATCCACTGGAAGCAGCAATGCAATGACAGAAGCATATAGGGGTGGTAGCACTCAAATTGAGTAACTGATTCACAACAAGCCAGCGAACGGCCAACCAACAGCCCACATCAACACTCAAGAAATACAAGGCATGTTTTCTGAGCTATATTTTGACTGCTGAAGTAATCTGGAACTCCCAATGACAGCATGGTGGCACAGTGGTTAACACTGCTGCCTCGCAGTGCCAAGGGCCTAGGTTCAACTCTGGCCTCAGGTCACTGTCTGTGTGGAGTTTGCACATTCTCCCCATGGCTGCGTGGGTTTCCTCCGGGTACTCCAGTTTCGTCGCACATTCCAAAAATGTGCGGGTTAGGCAGATTGGCCACGATAATTTGCCCCTCAGAATCAGGGGGAATCAGATTGTTAACAACTTCTCGGTTTAGTTTGCAGTCTTCTTCAGGACCTGTGGAACCATCTAGAAAGAGCGGAGGTGTAGGGACTAATTGGATCGCTTTCTTCACAAGAGCCAACAGTGAGTGACGAGGGGGGCTGGTGGTGGGTGTTCATCTGTGCTAATGGATTCAAGACTTTCAAACACCTCTCACTGGGAATCTGCTCCAAACTTCTGCGCTGGAAAAGCAGAAAGGATTTGTCTCCAATTGAGATCTGGGATGGCGCCTCAAAAAAAAAGGGAGGGGACAAAAAATATAGCTCTGCTAATTTAATGGGTTGATCTAAATCAATGTTGCTTTTGCATGGTTAGAGTGGGAAGCTTACAGCAAACTTGGGACTGTGACAATTCTGGCTTTGCTTGACTAAAGCTGAATCGGAAGGGATTCAGGGAAGGGTGAAGCGGGGAAGCTGGTGATTGGCTCAGTACTTGCAGACGCCTGGGAACAAGTCTCTAACCTGTCAGTTGAGTGCGTGTTGCCAGGTAACAACACAAGGTGCAACTGGGTCGTCATTAGGCTGCATCCAAGAGCTTACAGCACGGGCCTGCTCAGGATCTCGTTAACCAAGCCCCCCCAACGCAAGCACAAGCGCAGAGGAGGCCGGTAAGATGCCCTGTTGGAGAGTTGGTGCAGAATCGATGGGCCGAATGGCTGCCTTCTGCACTGCAGGGATTCTATGGTACGGTTTAAAGGATCTGAATAATCTTCTGTAGTAGAGAGATAAGATCTCATTGGCACAAGAGAGAAAAATAATGCATTTATGTAGCCACCTTTCACATCGCCAAACACTTTATAGTTAATTAAGTACTTTCTGAAGTGTAACCATTGCTGTAAAGACAGGAAACGTGGGCAAGACAATTCGCAGTTAACTCCCACAATCAGCGATGAAATAAGTTCACCAGCTCATTTGTTCTGGGTGTTGGTTAAGAGATAAATATTGACCCGGTTGCCAGGAGAACTTCCCTGCTTTTCAAATAGTAAAGCGAGGTCTCTTCCAGGGCAGACAAGGCCTTGGTTTAATGTCACATCCGAAAGGCAGCACTGCCAACAGTACAGCACTCCCACAGTACAGCGAGTGTCAGCCTGAAGTTTTGCACTCAGGTCTCTAAGGGGAGGGCACGTTGGAACCTACAACTGTTTGAGGTGATGCTACAATTCACTGAGGCTGAGAGTGGGACAAACACAAGACCCAAATGCAATCATTCCCGTGTCTACAATCAACTGATTGTAGATTAGGGTGGCACTGTGGCACAGTGGTTAACATTGCTGCCTCACAGCACCAGTGTCCCAGGTTCGATTCCTGGCTTGGGTCACTGTCAGTGTGGCGTTTGCATATTTTCCCCGTGTCTGCGTGGGTTTCCTCCGGGTGCTCCAGTTTCCTCCCACAGTCCAAAGATGTGCGGGTTAGGTTGATTGGCCGTACAAAATTGCCCCTTAGGTGTCCTGGGATGCATAGGTTAGAAGGATTAGTGAGATAAATATGTGGAGTTACAGGGAGGGATTCTGGTCAGTGTAGACTTGATGGGCCAAATGGCCTCTTTCTGCATTGTGGGGTTTCCATGATTCTACGGCAATATAGAACAGCGTTCTCCAAGGTGGCCTTCACGACACACAACACAGAGTCGCTGAACATAGACTGATAGCCAAGTTCCACACACAAGGATGGCCTCAACCAGGATCTTGGGTTCATGTCACACTATCTGTAACCCCCATGACTTGCAAAATCTCACTAACAGTCCTGGCTGGAGACAATACACATCTCTTTACACATCTGTGCTTAACCCTCTCTCCACTCACATTGTCTGTACCTTTTAAAACTTGATTCCCTGTAAGACACACATTCAAACCATTATCCTGTAAATTGAGTTTGTGCCTTTGTATGCCCTGTTTGTGAACAGAAATCCCACTCACCTGATGAAGGGGCAGCGCTCCAAAAGCTAGTGGCTCATGCTACTAAATAAACCTGTTGGACTTTAACGTGGTGTTGTGAGACTTCTTACTGTGAATACAGAAAGCACCAAGGCAAAAAAAAATACCATCAAGTGATAATTTCACATTCAAAAGGTCCTGAGATGTTGATTTTCAAAGCCAGACATTTTCACTAGCAAAAAAATTGTTCCACTTATCACAAGAGGAGTGCGGATATAAAACCCAAGGAGGATTGGCAGCTCAACTACAAGAACGCCACACACTGGGATTCCCACAGTGCAGGAAATAGCTGGAGTTTTTTTTCAATTCATTTGTGGGACATGGGCGTTGCAGGGCTGGCCAGCATTTATTGCCCATCCCTAGTTGCCCCTAGAGAAGGTGGCGGTGAGCTGCCTTCTTGAATCGCTGCAGCCCACGTGCTGTGGGTTCACCCACAATGCCGTCAGGGGGGGAATTTCAGGATTTTGACCCAGCGACTGCGAAGGAACATGATATATTTCCAAGTCAGAACAGTGAGCGGCTTGGAGAGGAACGTGCAGGCGTGGCGTTCCCCTGAATCTAGATAGAAGTGGTGATGGGTTTGGAAGGGTGAAAATTGCAGTGAGGTTGCTGTGGAAATCCCCTAGTTGCCACACTCCGACGCCAGTTTGGGCGCACGAAGGGAAAATTTAGCATGACCAATGCACCTAACCAGCAAGAAATAAAGGTGTTACTTGGATAAGAATCAAAAGATGACTAGCAAGCACAGGGGTTATTGGAATTGTCAAGTCTACAGGAAGTAAAGACATGACTGAGAGTTTCAGCTGCAGATAAGCAGTTGGGATCAAGTCTGGAAACAAAGCAGCAACGGGTCTTGGTGAAGGCAGATACGCAGTGCAAAAAAAAAGCCATAGTTGCAAATACCAGACTAGTCTCAGACAGTCACCAGAGGAAGAGGTAGACTCCCAGAGGAAACCCACACAGACACAGGGAGATTGCGCAAACTCCACACAGTCATCCAAACCGGGTCCATGGCACTGTGAGGCAGTAGTCATGATGTGGGTATGCCGGCGGTTGGACTAAAACCTGGTGTTGTCAGACTTTTTACTGTGAGGCAGCAGTGCTAACCACTGTGCCACCGTGCTGCTCTCAGAGTTCATCGAGAACTTTCACTAACTCCTGGCTCCAATCCAGAAGCCAAGATACGGACAGGGGAAATGAGTAAATAAAAAGATGAGACTCCAGTCCCAAGCAAGCTAAATCATCATGACTCGTAAGGGAAGAAATGTACTTAAATGATGCAACTTTGTTAGCGTACGAGTTTATGTAAACCCCATTAAACCTGGAGCTGGACAAGTCGAGACCATCCCAGACATCCTCAAACCACACATCCTGTAGGCGTTTAGAAAAACGTTTCACACAAGTATGTGGAATTTGTCACTTCAGAGAGGCACAATGCCCACACTGCATTTCTCAAATCAGTACACACTCCCTCTGTAATACTGATCGACTCAGCTCCTCACTTTAACCCTTCCCTAACGGAAACATGCGGTCATTTTCAAAGTGCACAGTCCTAGGCTGGGCGAGGAGACCATCATGCAGGGACACGCTTTGTACCGAAGAGGAAATATGAAAACTTTGAATTTCTACAGCATCTTTCACGGCCTCAGCAGCTCACAATCAGCGAGTTGTGGTAGCTACAGCAATGCAGGAAATACGATTAATGGAGCGGCGGGGTATGGCAAGAGAGAAAGACCGTGCAAGACAGAGAGAGGATGTGTCCCCTTTTCTTTGTTCTCTGCCAATTATTTTCAGCTCACGTCCAACCCTTGTTACTTCCTGCGATGCCTTGTCCTTACTTTGGGGCTTGTTGCCCTCTTGCCTCCTGAGCTTTTTACTTCTTAGAAGTTATTATAATTTGTGTTAGTTTTTGCTTGTGTGGGGTGGCGAATGGGGGTACCACCCTGTGACAGAAGAGGGGAGTAGTTGGTGGTACGGGGGGAGCGGAGACATAAGAATAAGAAAACAGGATGATGGTTTGCTCCTATTTTAGGTGGTGCAGTTGGAGGGGAGGGGGCGGTTGTTGCTGAGGTGGTGTGTGTTAGGAGGAGGGGGCTGCTAGGTTCGGGGTTTTGCATGTTTCTGGGGGCTGGGATAAATGGACATGGAGGATGGGCGGTGAAGGAGATGGACAGGGCCTTATTGAACTAGATGCGTTCTTGTGATAATCCAACACTTTTACACTCACTTGTGAGACTTTGTTGAAGATTTATTCAATTAATTGAATGATGTGGTGGGAATGTTGTCCGATTTTAACTCTGGTCTATGAAAGGATTTTGAAAGGGTTAAAATGGGGCCCCCCATGACTCGAACATTAGTCCAGACATTGAAATTATTCATCCATTACATAACCACCGCACTACTGCGCCCTTTAGAACCCAGGAGTTCTCAAAGCAGATTTGCTATGTTCACATGAAGACTTCACACAAAACATGAAAGAGTGCAGTGATCCTAGCCTTAGGCAAATGTCAGTTCTCATCTCGACTTACCTACAGTGGCAGTAATAGTTGTAATTTTACAAGCAGTGACTCAAATGGCGAACACACTCGAGGGTCAATGAGACATTGCAGTGGATAACCTCCTTCTCCTTCCTCTCTCGCTATCCTCAACCCCAGTGTGTCCAGGAAACTGGACTGACTGGTGTGTGCATACTGCGGAGATCGCAACTGGACCCAGCAGCAGCAAGAGGTTTAAGGTGAGAGGGGAAAGATTTAATAGGGAGTGGAGGAGCAACTTCCTTACACAGAAGTTGGTGTGTAGATGGACTGGGCTGCTACAGAAAGTGGTTGAGGCAGGTACAATAGCAACACTTATCATAGAACCCCTACAGTGCAGAAGGGGGCCAATTCAGCTCATCATGTCTGCACCAACTACAATCCCACCCAGGTCCTATCCCCATAACCCCATGAATTTACCCTAGCTAGTTCCCCCTGACACTAAGGGGCAATTTAGCACAGCCAATCCACCTAACCCGCACATCTTTAAACTGTGGGAGGGAACCGGAGCACCCGGAGGAAACCCACGCAGACATGGGGAGAATGTGCAGACTCCGCAAAGACAGTGACCCGAGCCGGGAATCGAACGCGGGTCCCTGGCGCTGAGAGGCAGCAGTGCTAACCACCGTGCCAGGATTGTGGTCAGTGCAGACTCAATGGCTTCCTTCTGTACTGTAAGGTTTCTACTTAAAAACCATTCGGACAGGAAAGGATTAGAGGGATATGGGCCAAATGGAGGCAATTGGGACTAGCTGGGTTGACATGATAGGCATGGACCAGTTGGGCTGAAGGGCCTGTTCCTGTACTGCATTGCTTTATGACTATGAGATAATTGCTTGCCAACACCCACACTGCAATGACTGCACTGGATCTTAGCAACAGCACTGACCTTGCCTTTGAGAGGATGACATTATAACACATCATAAACATTGCCGCTCCTTCCCAAGGCATGTTGCTATTTAAATTACAACTGGGCAAGCATGCATTGTAATTTTTAAAAATGTTATTCCTTTCTCAGAGTTACAAAGCCAGTACGAGAGCTGACAAGAACAGGCATTACACCTGATCTCGGGCTTAATCCTACACTCAAATCTTAGCCAAAACGTCGAGAAGCGTATTCAAACTCTGGATATCAGGCACGGTAGAGCAGTAACACAGACCCAGAGATACCATCTCAAAATTGATGACGCAGTTGATGCCTCTGGCTGCAAATCATAAAAATCACTGAATCTCTGACACCTTATCCGGGCTCTGTTTCCCCACCTTATCTCCATAAACCCACACATTTAACATGGCCAATCCACCTAACTTGCACATCTTTGGACTGTGGGAGGAAACCTGAGCTTGGAGGAAACCCACGCAGACATGAGGAGAATGTGCAAACTCCACACAGACAGTGACCCAAGGCACTGGAATTGAACCCAGGTTCCTGGCGCTGTGGGGCAGCAGGGCTAACCACTGTGCCACCATGCTGCTCTATTTATTAGATTTCACAACAGTCCAGAGTTTAGTCACACATTTGTCTTTAGACGAATACATGAATAGGATGGGAATGGACTCCATAAATGCATATGGTTTTAGTTCAGGCAGGCAGCACGATCAGCACAGGCTTGGTGGGCCAAAGGCCCTGTTCCATGAGACATAGGAGCAGAATTAGGCCACTCAGCCCATCAAGAGTGTTTCGCTATTCAATCATGGCGGATATTTCTCTCATCCCCATAACCCCCGATTCCCGTGCTGTACTCTTCTTTGAAATCAGTGCCATTCCCGTGCTACAAGTCACAACAAATTCAGTTTCTAGCAAAATCCAGCTTTAAGTAACTGCCTGAGGGAGTAATGCCCTATCAGAACAAGTGTGGTTCCACATATCCAGCACCCTCCATACACTTTTAGCTTGCTTTGGGGATGGCCCCTAAAATACAGAAACAAAGCTCAGCGATAGGAGTTCAGGAGAACGAGGCACCAGGAATGTTTTTGATCTGCCTTGCCCGGTTACTCATCATTTCCAGCACTTGCTTGATACCTTGCCAGCCTTTGTAAACCCACTGGAAGCTTGTAATCAGTATTCTGAAGGACAAACAATGGGGGTGGGAATGGGGTGGGGGGTGGGTTGCAGTTGCCAAAAATGATCCTGTTGTCCACAGATATCTAGATTTACTTCTCTGACTCATGCATTCCATCTCCAAACAAACTAGGATTATAAGTAAGCCACCTAACCCAGAACCTCAGAGAGAGTGGAAAGCAACAGGTGCAAGAATGCTGGAAAATAAACCAAGATTAATGTTGTGAAGGAAAATATGGACTAGCCAGAGTCAACATTGAGAGCCTGACACTCATGGCTTATCCTCAGCTTGACATTTACAAGTCTCTTGCATCTAATGGCCAAAGGAGGTCTTATTCAGTGCACAGTATCTCCAAGGGGCAGAATGGTGGCACGGTGGTTAGCACTGTTACCTCACAGTGCCAGGGATCTGGGTTTGATTCCCAGCTTGGGTCACCATCTGTGAGGAATCTGCACATTCTCCCCATGTCTGCGAGGGTTTCCTCCCACAGTCCAAAGATGCACGGGTTAGATGGATTGGCCATGCTAGATTGCCCCTTAGTGTCACGGGAACCGGCTAGGGTGAATGCATGGGGTTCTGGGGATAGGGCCTGGGTGGGAGTGTGGTCGGTACAGACTCGATGGGCCGAATGGCCTCCTTCTGCACTGTATGATTCTAAGAGTCTCCAATGGACAAGCACTGGTCAAATTAAAGTCCATATTTCACTGAAGTGGAGATGCCGGCATTGGACTGGGGTGGGCCCAGGAAGGGGTCTCAGGTTGTGATGAAGGAGCAGTGCTCCGAAAGCTCGTGATTCCAAGCAATCCTGCTGGGTTGTATATCGAGGGCAAAATAATCCATGGTGCTGGGTAGCATCAATCAGAGTTGCGTCCTAATTTGGCCAGGACTGGTGGGAGGGAAGCCCCCCAGACGCGACTCAAAAGAAAACAGAAGCAAATAGGGGAATTACACAATAGGTAACAGGAACAATAGTTAATACGTGGCAGCCTGTCAACATTACTCAGCTAGTGAAAACAGCCGAGAATGCTAAACATACGTTGCTACAAAGGTCATTGGAGTCACAGGGTTTGAAGAGGGTGAGCATTCTCCTCAGTGCTCGGTTGAAATGTGACTGTTGCGAAGGGAGCGGAGCAATGCCTACAAACAACCTGAATATGTATTGCATCTTTAACATAGCAAAAATGTCCCAAAGCCCTTCACAGGCGCGTAAATCAGAGCAAACCTGACACCCAGCCAAAGAATTTGTAGATTAATGGGAGAGACAGGTTTTAAAAGGAGTGGTTAAAAAAGGATGGGAAAAAGGTGCGGAGAGGTTTATTACTGAGGGAATTCCAGAACGTGGGGGACCAGGCTGCCAATGGTGCAGCAACGCGTGAAGAATTAGTGGCACACCGTGCCAGACTTTCACCCTGCCACTGAGTACAGCTGGGGCCAGGCACGATAAATAAAGGTTCTTGTTGAGTGGCCACAAATCGATAGTGTCAGTATAAATGCATTAGCAAGTGGGTGGCACTGCTACCTCGCTGTGCCAGGGACACAGGTTCAATTCTGGCCTTGGGCAATTGCATTAACTCAGGAAGCCCGACGAGAAAAGGACCATCATTTATTACGGAACAAAGCAAAGCCACAGCTGTGGCATGCACACACTAGTCTGTCTGGGATTGCAGTACAGCAGGTCCTGTCCTGGGTCTGCCTTTTAAAAGGGCTCAGGTATTGAGTTCCAGTTGGGCAAGCGACCGCCTGTTACCGGGGTCATGATGTGGAGATGCCGGCGTTGGACTGCAATATAAACTGGCTGGACTTTAACCTGGTGTTGTGAGACTTCTTACTGTGTTACCAGGGAAATACATACTCAACAAACTCCATAGTAAAGTTTAATTATTAGTATCCCATGTAAGGCTTACATTAATACTGCAGTGAGGTTACTGTGAAATTCCCCTAGTTGCCACACTTTGGCACCTGTTTGGGTCAATGCTCCCTAATCAGCACATCTTTCAGAATGTGGGAGGAAACCGGAGCACACGGAGGAAACTCACACAGATACTTGGAGAATGTGCAGACTCCACACAGACAGTGACTCAAGCTGGGAATCAAACCCAGGTCCCTGGCATTTTGAGGCAGCAGTACTAATCACCGTGCCCCCATGGGGGATCAGTGACTCCCTATGGGCCTCATGGGAGTCAATCACAGTTACTGTCTGTGTGGACTTTACACAGTCTCCCAGCATCTGCGTGGGCTTCCTCTGGGTGCTCCAGTTTCCTCCCACTGTCTAAAGATGAGCAAGTTAGGTGGATTGGCCATGCTAAATGCATGGTGTTACAGAGGGCAGAGGGTAGGCCCTGGGTGGGATGCTCTTTCAGAAAATTGGTGTAAACTCAATGGGCCGAAAGGCCTCTTTCTGCACTGTAGGGATTCTATGGTTCTAAGCAGGCTGGCATGTGGAGCTAATGAGCAATTAACCTCACCACACATGCCCTATGCCAGGGCGTGCCGTTAGACAGAATCTGCTGTTAGTTAAGCTGTGCGAACAACTGGTTGTGACTAAATTTGGGATAAAATTAAATTTTACCACATGCGTGTCCAAAAATAAATTCGACATAGCTTGTTACCAAAATTAAAAAAAAAAACACCCTGTCAAACTTTTAACATCCCTTTTGGCCCAGTACAAACTCAGGCTCTTGACTGACTGACACAAGTAACAGAGAAATGAATTCTAGCACACAAAACCAGAACAAACTCCCACCCAGAATGATGCTGTCCATGCCACTGGAATGTTCTCAATTGGAAAAGAAGTTAGTTAGTATTGCCCTGACAACTATCAACACACGAGGGTTGGTGAGGTTCAAACACAGCCCACTTGTAAGCAAATCATCTCCACAGAGAAACATAGAAACAGGAGTAGGCCATTTGGCCCTTCGAGCCTGCTCCGCCATTTATTTTGACTGTGGCGAATCATCAAAATCTGATCCTGCCTTGCCCTCCATATCCCGATATTGATTTTAATGATCAGCCATGATCATAATGAATGGCGCAGTAGGCTCGAAGGGCCTACTCCTGCTTCTACGTTGAGACCATTTGATTATAGGTGGACTGTGCTCCGGGGTTGGACTTCACCAGCCCTCGTGGGTTGGCAGTGGTCAGGGAGTTTCTGAAGAACGACTTGCATGGATATAGTACTGGGCCAGATTTTACAGCCTCGCTCGATCCAAGACCGGAAAATCCCGCCCAAGATCGATGGACCTTCCCAATGTTGGCCGCTCTCCCGCTCCCAGCCCAATGGTGGGCTGGGGGCGGTTGAATTCCAGCATTTGTCTTCATGACCTGAGGGTGGTGATGTCTGGAACGTGCTGCCCGGGAAGGTGGAGGCTGGATGCCTCACATCCTTTAAAAAAGCACCTGGATGAGTACTTGGCACGTCATAACATTCAAGGCTATGGGCCAAGTGCTGGCAAGTGGGATTAGATGGGCAGGTCAGGACCTTGCAGGCGTCAGTGCAGACTCGATGGGCCAAAGGGCCTCTTCTGCACTGTGATATTCTGTGACCTCAATGCCCCACAGCACTTTGGGGATAATGAACGATTTTGAAGAGCAGTTGCTACAGGAGAACTGGATTAGCAGTCTGTTAGTGCATTGCCAAGGTCCCACACAAATTTATTAATGGTCAGATAATCGGCGTTTTGTGGAGTGTTTTTTGGCATGTTTTACTTTAGATGCTGAAAGATATGATCTGGGGCTAAACCCAAGAGATTTGCGTGCTCAGAGCACAAATTGTTGAGGTGGATACAGTCTATTTGTTTAACACTGACGTTACCACTCTCAAAAGCTATTAAAAAGGATTCCTGCTCCAAGTTCAAAAACAGAAGAGTTCAGTCGCAGTATCCTGCTTTCTGAAGCCATTGGTCATTTACCACTCAGTTGTTTATCTGCAGCCGTTAAAACATGATTAATTCATTGAGTCTTGAATTTCCCTCTTACACATGGGTCAACCATTACTCTCTAGTGTACACCAGTGCCACACAATCAACCGCTGCCCATGTTGCCATTGTGGGAATCCAGTTTTTAATCCATTGAATCCTGATACTGCAGGAGGCCATTCGGTCCATCGAGTTGGCACCGACTCTCCAAAAGAGCATTTTACCCAGCACCCTCACTCGCCCCACCAATCCTGTGCATCTACCATGTTAATCCATCTAACCTGTACATCTTGGAAGACTAGGGGGCAATTTACCATGGCTAATTCATCTAACCCGCACATCTGCGGAGTGTGGGAGGAAAATCGTGCACCCAGAGGAAACCCACACAGACACGGGGAGAATGTGCAAACTCCACACACAGACAGTGACCCAAGGCCTGAATTGAACCCAGGTCCCTGGCACTGCGGTGTCAACCCCAGTATGCCACAGTGCTGCCCCGCACATATCATAGTCTGATGAATTTCCCCATCTCGGTGCATGCTGACCCGTTTATTGAGGGGTAAACATTGGTCAGGGCACCAGGTAGAACTCAGTCCCTTTTCTCCAAGGGAGCACCACATGATCTTTTTACATCCACCCCAGAGAGCAGAACGGGGCCTCGGTTTAATGCCTCAACCGAGAGGGAGCACCCTACAGCAGTGCCGCACTCCCTCAGTACTACATTGGGAGGGTCGGCCCATCCTTGTATGCTGAAGTCTTTGAAGTTGGATTTCAGCCCATAACCTCCTGGCTCAGGAGGCAACAGTGATCCGTGGCTGGCACTCCATGTCATAGGAAGCAAGCCCGCCATCTAAGAGTGGCAGGGAAGTTACCTGGAAAATCCACGTCCTCTTAGATTACAAAGGTAAGGCACAGAATTGCGCATCGCAAGCAACATATTACACACAGGCAATGGATCCACGGAAAACAAAAATAGCAACCCAACTGGATGCCAGCTCTTGAAGAGGAGGCCAAATATAGAGCAGTTCTCTTGTACCAGCACACTGACTCCAAGCAAATTATAAAAAGGACTGGGACAGATGCCAGGCTTGGGCAACTCCACAGCTGCCGCGCACTCGGTGCCATGGTCAATGTTCTAGCTTCAGAAACTCTCTTTTCACATCCAAAGCCAAGTGTAGCATCCAACTGTGCACACAACACGTTCCCCCAAACTCCTCAGCAATGAGACACAGTTACAATAACCCAAAGTCCATTATTCAAAATGCCAAACAAAACCATTTATACAAGGCCACGGACAAAGCGTTGGAAAGTGGGATTCCAATACATAAAGGCTTGATGGCCAGCTAACCCGTGTGCCACCGTGCCACTGGCGTCCATGTGTTATTGTTACTGTTACAACCACAGTGCTGTTAAAGAGAACATTCTAAGATTTTGATCCAGTGCCACTGAAGAAATGGCGATATATTTCCATGTCAGGATGGTGAGTGGCTTGGGGGGGGGGGGGGGGATGTAGGTGGCGGTGTTCCCACGTATCTGCTTCCCTTGTCCTTCTAGATGATAGAGCTCAGATGTTTGAAAATTGCTGTTGAAAGAGCCTTGGTGAGTTGCTGCAGTGCATCTTGTAGATGGTACACACTGCTGCTACAGTGCACCGGTTGTGGAGACAGCAAACGTTTAAGGTGTTAGACTGTCAATCCAAGCTTGCTGTTTTGTCCGGAGTAATGTTGAGTTTTCCCGAGTATTGTTGCAGCCACGTTCATCCAGGCAAGTGCAGAGTATTGCATCACTCTCCTGACTTGTGGACAGGCTTTGTGCAGTCAGGAGGCGAGTTGCTTGCTGCAGAATTCCCAATCTTTAACCTATGGCTGGCCCAGTTCAGTTTCTAGTGAATGGTAACCCTAAGGGTGTTGATGGAGGCAAACATTGATCAGGACACCAGGATAAACTTCTTTTTCTGCCTTGAAATGTGCAGTGGGGTCTTTTACCACCTCTCCACCCCCCTCCCCAAGAAAGCAGCTGGGGTCTCAGTTTTGCATCTTATCTGAAAAGATAGCAGTTGTGACAATGTAGCACTCCCACAGCACTGTGCTGCAGTGTCCCACCTGAAACCCTGCATTCTGGAATGAACCTTCAACTCTGTCTCAAGAGAGAGGAGAACAATACCAACCGAGCTACAGCTTCTACACCTTCTGAAAAGTAAAGCATTGAGTATTAACGGGAATTACAAATTGGAAGCAAGGAAGGGAAGTGGCTGCAGGATTCAGTGTGGCGAGGCAGGGTGGTGGGAAGCGGATGTCTTTTTATTTTTACACATGTATGCATGCATGACAATCACCTCATGTCAACTTGCTCTCTGGCCCACCACTAATCCAGCCTGTCCCACAAGGGAACATCTCAAAACTAATAAATTCTTACAAAACTAATCTGTACTCAAGCCAACCGCAACAGATTCAGAAACCAAGGTGGTCAGGCTGCAGTTTTGTTTTAATACATTTTCATGTTTTTTGGAATGGAGTTTTTCTGAACTTGGCAGTTTCATCAATAACCCAGTCTAACCACTCTGTGAGGGAGCCAATTCCATCAAAGCACTCTGCACTGCCATTTCTTAAATAAGCTTTCCCACTGTTTCAAACGCTGTTTAGTTTCTAAATCTCCTTTGACAGCGCGCAGGAAAAGACTTTGACCGACACAGGAATATTTTGGCTCAAGGTCCCTGCGGAATCTGGGGCCCTGCTCGTACCAAACTTGCCACAAACAACAAAAGAATCCAGATGGTTACGTGTGAAATTCTGTAAAAGGGTTTTTATTCTGTGCCGATTTTCTGTGGCTCAGGAGTAGCAGAGGTTTATGAATGCTATGGTGGCACACAGTGGTTAGCACTGCTGCCTCACAGCGCCAAGGACCAGGGTTCAATTCCAGCCTTGGGTCACTGACTGTGTGGAGATCTCGCTGTGTCTGCGCGAGTTTCCCCCGGACACTCCAGTTTCCTCCCACAGTCCGAAAGATGTGCTGGTTAGGTGGTTTGGCCATGCTAAATTGCCCCTTAGTGTCCCAAGGTGTGTAGGTTAGGTGGATAAGCCCTGGGATGTCTGGGGTTACAGGGATAGGGTGTGGGAGCAGGCCTGGAGCACATGCAGACTCAATGGGCTGAACGGCCTCTTCTGCACTGTAGGGATTCCATGGTTTTATGAAGTGTACGGAAGCAAGAAATTCCCAGAGATTGACTTGTATTCAACCACTTCTTCCCGGCTGCCATCAGACTTTTGAATGGACCTTCCTTATATTGAGTTGATCTTTCTCTACACCCTAGCTATGACTGTAACATTACATTCTGCACCTTCTCCTTTCCTTCTTTATGAACAGTATGCTTTCTATATATAGCACACAAGAAACAATACTTTTTACTGTGTAGTAATCCACGTGACAATAATAAATCTGTGTGTCAATTTTAATTCCACTAAACGTTTATTGAAATCTCCATTACCACATTGCCAAGATCCTGGATGTTTTGAAACTTCTGCAGATCAATGTATTGGAGGAGCATGAATTACAAAGACTAAAACGCAGGTACAGCAAGTAATTCGGAATTATCATTTATCGTGAGGGGAACTGATTACAAAAGTGGGAGGTCATGCTTCAGTTGCACAGGGCATTGAAGTGGCCACATCTGGAGTATTGTGTACCGTATTGGTGGTCTTATCTAAATGCACTGGAAGGTTTATTTGACTCATGAGGGGTGGGCGGGATGTCTTACGAGGAAAGGTTGGAGAGGTTAGGTTTGTATCCACTAGAGTTTAGATGAGTAACAGGCCACTTGATCAAAACCTTTGCCTATTTAAGGCAAAGCTGAGAATTCTTTTCCTCCTGACGTTCAAGAGTCTCTGGAACATTCTTCCTCAAAAGGGCGGTGCAAGCACAGCCAGAGAGATAGAGGTTTACAACATGGAAACAGGCTCTTTGGCCCAGCTTATCCATGCCACCCTTTTTTTTAAGCCCCGAAGTTATTCCCACTTGCCCACGTTTGGCCCATATCCCTCTATACCCATCTTACCCATGTAACTGTCTAAATGCTTTTTAAAAGACAAAAATTGTACCCACCTCGACTACTACCTCTAGCAGCTTGTTCCAGACACTCACCTTCCTGTGTGGAAAAATTGCCCTCTGGACCCTTTTGTATCTCTCCCCTCTCACCTTAAACCTATGCCCTCTAGTTTTAGACTCCCCTACTTTTGGGCAAAGATATTGACTATCAAGCTGATCTATGCCCCTCATTATTTTAGACTCTAAGATCACCCCTCAGCTTTTTATGCTCCAGAGAAAAAAGTCTTAGTCTATCCAGACTCTCCTTATAACTCAAAACATCAAGTCCCAATAGCATCCTAGTAAATTTTTCTGCGTTCTTTCTAGTTTAATAATATCCTTTCTATGATAGGGTGACCAGAACTGTACACAGTATTCCAAGTATGGCCTTACCAATGTCTTGTACAACTTCAACAAGACGTCCCAACTCTTGTACTCAATGTTCTGACCAATGAAACGAAGCACGCTAAATGTCTTCTTCACCACTCTGTCCAACTGTGACTCCACTTTCAAGGAGTTATGAATAATCTTTTAATATTTTTAAGGCAGGAGGCAGATAGATTCTCGATTAACAAGGGGGTGAAAGGTTATCAAGGCTAAGGAGGAATGTGGTGTTTGGGGTTACAATTAGGTCAGCCACAATCCTGTAGAATAGTGGAGCAGGCTCGAGAAGACAAGGGGCCTACTCCTGTTCCTAATTCACGTTTGTATGTTCCAGATGCAACAATTCTCTCTCTCGAGTGAAACAAAACCTCATCCCTTGCCCCTTCAGATCGTTTGCCAATGTTTCCAAATCCGTGACTTCTGGCTATTGACCTTGCGCACCTGAGGGATAACTACATTTTTCCCTGTTAGGACTGTATTGAATTTATGTCTTTTCCACTGCCGAGCGTCTCTGATCACTATTAGCCTCGGTAAATTGAGCTGTGGGCTGCTTGGATTTAAACATTTCCCCGATCTCGAAGGAGGCAAACAATGCAATACATCACTCCTGCAAGACCTCCTTTCCAACGTTTGGGCAAATGGAAGACTCAGGTAATAAACGACAGACTTCCTTCCAAACAGCTGCTTGTTAACTAAAAAGCGAGTCAGCTGAAGTGGAACATTTGCTCATTCTGCACCCATGTGGAAGGGCCTGCTAACTTTGCAATCTGATCAGAACTGGAGTCCTTTGGATAAATGAACATGTGCATCTTCTAGGAATTGTCACCTTTCAAATGGGCTTTGTTATCAATTCATCCAAGTGACGTGAGCATCTCTGGCAAGGCCAACATTCATTGCCATCGCCTAATTGCCCTTGAGAAGGTGATCCAAACCATTATTCACATCCTACAGCCTCCACATTCGGATAGGAAGTTGGCTGTGGAATTTCGAAGTAAGTTAAAAGAGAACAAAGTACTGTCGGAGCTTGAAATGATTGCCCTCCCCCGCAAGCGTCCCAAGATGTCCTGGTTAGATGGATTAACCATGGTAAACGTGTGGGGTTGTGGATACAGGGAAACAGAGAGGGCCTTGGTAAGATTCTCTGTCAAAGAGTTGGTGCAGACTCGATGGGCTGAATGGATAATTCTATAAGTAAGTAAGTTTGTCTATTTAGGATAAATGATAACAGAAGATGGTGGATGTGGTGCTGGAATCAGAATAGTGATAGCCAGAGGCAATTTTGTGAAGGACGCGTTAACAAGACAATTCAAGATGGTGACATGGGGGGGAAAAACATACAAGATGCTGCATTCCAGTCTGCCTCAGAAACCTGGACAATAAGTAAACAGAGCGGTGGAAGAAACTAGAGCTCATTGAAACAAGGATGCTAATCCATCTAACCTACATGGATTTGGACACTACGGGGCAATTTAGCACGGCCAATCCACCTAACCCACACACCTTTGGATTGTGGGAAGAAACCCACGCAGAGAGTCCGCACAGATGGTGGACCCAAGCCGGGGATTAAATAGGGTTCTTGGCACAGGAGGTGGCAGTGCTGATCACTGTGCCGCTCTGACTGGGGTGACCCCGAGTTCTAGATTCTCCCACAAGCATCCAATTCAGATTTTTAAAAAAATATCAAGAATCAGTTTGGTGGATTTAAAATCTAGCCACTGTGCATCGAGGAGGAGAACTTTTCTGAGGGAAGGATGGGACCTCCCACACTGCAACAAATCCTCAGCAAACCCCGAGTGCTGAAGTCTCAGGTGCGACAACCCTTGCTTCATAGCTCACTCCTGATGTGTGGAAGCACGGATAAAACCATGAGGCTGACTTGAAGTGCAGCAGCTTAACACACTGCAAGCCTGAACACTGAAATGCGTTTGTTTTGTTTGGTTTTTAAAAATAGATTGCAGACAATTCCTGGCTTTGCAAGTCAGGCGGAAAATGAAGCTTTCCACTCACAAAGGCACGGGCTCACATTCCCCACCATTTCCAATCAAGTGAGTCATTAAATATCAGGGGGATGATGCTATGTGACTGACAGATACTGCAAATCCCCCGGCACAAGCACTTTACTGCATGAATTTAGTTTCACACACTTCAGTTCCAAGAAGAAAAAACTGTAACGCTTAGCTTTTGTTAAATGGTACCCTTTTCATCTACACTGAACGCACAGCACAGAGACAGGTCAGTGCTGGTATTTTTTTTGTCCCACTCCAGCCTCCTCCCACTCAATCGCACCCCAATCAATCAATTCTGCTTGTCTCCTCGTGTGTTTTTCCAGCTTCCCCTTACACAACATCTGCAATATTTGCCTCAACCTCTCCCCATGGCACATTCTCACAACTCTCTGCATAAAGAGGTTTCCCCCGAATTCCTTGGTGGCTCTCTTTTAAGATATACAATTCTTGCAAGTGGTCAATGCTATTAAGCCCTTAGCTTTACAAAAACAACAAAGAGAGAGAGTTTCTTTCTTGATTTGGTTAAATAGAAGAACTGAAGTTTCCCACTTCCCCGCAACCCCCTTAGCTTCCTCAGATTTATTCTTCAATTTAGTTGATCCAATGGCTTGGGCCCCACCCAACCAGAGGCCTATCAATTAACTCCAACAGCTGGATCAAATCAAAAAGAATGATAGAATGCAGAAGGTGGCCATTTAGCCCATCGGACTCTCCAGATCATCATATTACCCAGGACCATCCCAAACCTTGCCCTCTCTCTGTAACCTCCGCATATTTACCATGGCCAATCCACCCAACTTGTGCACCTTTGGAGCACCTGGAGGAAACCCACACAGACACGGGGGAAGAGAACGCATAGTTACCCAACACTGGAATCAAACACGGGTCCCCAGCGCTGTGAGGCAGCAGTGCTAACCACTGTGCCACCCTATGTTAGATGTTAATTTTGACTGCTGTTAATTCCTCGGCTTCCTACATTCAGACTGCCTGTGGTGGCGGTTCAGTGGTAGCAGACTCACTCGAGTCAGGAGGTCCGAGGGCACAAGTTCCAAGCTTCTTCTGAAGTTATGCATTGGCTCAGTGCTGTACAGCCTGCATCATGTGTTTCCAGTTGCAGACTCTTGTATCTCCAGATCTGGCTACAAACAAAGCATTAATGGAAAGGCCATCGCTTTTCAGAGAATGTTGATATAACTAACGGAAATCCTACTACATAAATTGTGCTGGAATTCACCTCACATTACTGTACATCAATTTATGATTAGCTGTGAACTTTTGCTGAGTACAATAACATAAAACAGTTTAACTATTTAGAGAAGTTGTGTTAATCAAGGGAGCATCTCCTCAGGATACTTTAATTCCTGCCCTTTTTTTTTAAAACAGGCAAAAAACTATTTCAGTTTGATTTCCAAAAAGGCACTGCTGATCTATACTGAACCCACAGAACACAATGGCCCTTTCCATGATACAGAACCACAGGCGGCATGGTGGCATAGTGGTTAGCACTGCTGCCTCTCAGTGCCAGGGATCCGGGTTCAATTCCTGGCTCGGGTCACCATCTCTACAGAATCTACACATTCTCCCCGTGTCTGCTTGGGTTTTCTCCCACAGTCCGGGAGACGTGCTGGTTAGGATGCATTGGCCGTGCTAAATTCCCCCTGAACAAGCGCCAGAGTGTGGTGACCGGAGGACTTTCACAGTAACTTCATGGCAGTGTTAATGTAAAGCCTACTTGTGACACTAATAAATAAACGTTAACCCTTAAAATCTGAGCCACAAGTGGAAGGTGAGAAGTGTGGAACACATCACATCAACCTGCCTCATGAAGGTGTGTTGTGGTAGGAACCTAATTTTTCCACTCCAAAGTCATTGAACGGATAGCCAAACCAAACATCCCATTGTAAGCTTTTCCTGAGACAAATACAAGCAAATCAGTCCCATCAATCTGTAGTTCAGCCATTAAAGAATTAAAAGGAACATTATCACAAATCTAAAGTACGACAGGGTGAATCTAATGGAATAGAAACAGGTTCCTGCAAACTAAAAAGAACTTAGAATGACAGAATATCTGCAGTGCACTGAGTCTGCACCAACCACAATCCCACCCAGGCCTTATTCCCGTAACCCGACATACTTACCTTGTTAGTCCCCCGGCCACTAGGGTCAATTTAGCACAGCCAATCCACCTAACCCATACATCTTTGGGCTGTGGGAGGAAACCGGAGCACCCAGAGGAAACCCACGCAGACATGGGGAGAACGTGCAAACTCCACACAGACAGTGGCCCAAGCTGGGAATCGAACCCAGGTCCCTGATGTTGTGAGGCAGCAGCGCTAACCACTACGCTGGAGTACAGCTGGAGCAACTCAAAACCGGCAACATTTGGACAGGGTCCACGCTGGATTGTGCGGGGACTCAGAACCCCTCAGTTGCATCCTACACACATGAATTTCAACAACTGCAGACAGACAGACATTCATAGCAGCAGGTTTAGACGGGCTCCTGTTTCCAATTTGTAAAATAAAAAGCGAGATGCGATGCCAGCGAAATAATGTTTTGTTTCTGAAGGCAGTGTGGCAGAATGGCAAGTGAACTTGGAATCAGATGAAATAAGCACCCTGTCAGGGAGAATATATATCAGAAGCATTTCTTCTGTAAGAATGTCCAGATGCGAGTCAAGAGATTGGGGGTGAACATCAAATACTTCAAATTCCACCGTGTACCATTTAATAAAACACTTGGCAGATGCCACCACTTGATGTCAAGTGCACCATTCCCCCAAGTGGCAGCCTTTTACCATTCAGGAATGTTGACTTACTCGCATCCGTTTTAGGAAGTTCACCTTAAGGGTTGCGAGTAAATCTGTGGTTTACTGTGTTAAAGCTCATTAAAAAAGTGAGCACCCCAACACAACAAAGAGAGGTCATAGTCTGAGGATAAGGGGTAGCAAATTTAAAACAAGAGTTGAGGAGACACTACTTCTCCCAAAGGGTTGTGAATCTGTGGAATTCGCTACCCCAAAGTGTGGTGGATGCTGGGGCAGTGAGTAAATTGGAGGAGTTAGATAGATTTTTAATTGGTAATGGATTGAAGAGTTATGGGGAGAAAGGAGGAAAGTGGGGATGAGGAGCATATCCACCTTGATCGAATGGCAGAGTGGACTTGATGGGCTGAATGGCCTAAATCTGCTCCTATATCTTCTGAATTTATGAACAGCAAATGTTTTGGCGGTGCAGAATATTCAAATCATTCAAATGCCTGAATATTACACTCAGAGATAAAAGGCTATTGGGCTTTAACATGTTTGTCTTAAACTTTTATTGCCCTTTTCGCAAAGGTTTGTTTATCTTGAAGGGGTTAACACCTCCCCTCCCCCAACTAAAATGGTGAGTAGGGAGACGGTGCAGGAAAAATCAAATATCAGCTTAAAATTATGAAATGTGGGACCTGGAAGTAGGAGCCAAAAAATACAAGAAAGTCATGAATAAATCCAGGAAGAAACTTGGTAAGAAAAATTCTGAGAGAGAAGTGGTGAGAATGTGGAATTTACTACCACAAGAAGCAGCTGAAAAAAAATAGACAAATTTACAGGGCAAGATGGATAAAGACAATGGAGGAAAGAACAGTAGGATATATTGATAGGGTGAGATGAAGCTGGTGGAAGCACAGGGCTCCAGGGTTGTTTCTGTTCTGTAAAGTTTACATATTTGCTAATCTGAGGTGATCTCGATAGAGCTGGAGACCCTTAATCTCAGGGCCGTGAGTTCAAGCCCCATTGTGTATGGGCCACACAGCGGTCAGCACTGCTGCCTCACAGCATCAGGGACCCGGGTTCAATTCCCGGCTACGGGTCACTGTCAGTGCAGAGTCTGCATGTTCTCCTTGTGTCTGCGCGGGTTTCCTCCCACAGTCCAAAGTTCGTGCTGGTTAGGTGCGTTGGCCGTGCTAAATTCTCCCTCAGTGTACCCTAACAGGCGTCAGAGTGTGGCGCCTCGGGGATTTTCACAGTAGCTTCATTGCAGTGTTAATGCAAGCCTACTTGTGACACTAATAAATAAACTAACTTATCTAGCAGAGGTAACAACATCAAACCCAACTGTAAGGCAACCATTCTCGCGTAATATTTTTCTCAGATCGGAGCTGATGCTCCGAACGTGCAGAGTTTTCCAACAGGAATAAATTCATCTGTACAGATACAATAAAGTATTTCTGCTTTTGTGTTACCCACAGCACAACTCACAGCTTCGACATTCACCTTCCGTGACCTCTGGAAGATAGCCTTCGTAAAATTGCTGCAAGATGTTGGTCCTTGTGACGATTTCCGCTGATTCAGTGGTTGAGAAATGACTTTGTACCTTTGGTACAAAATTAGAAGATTCTGACTACAACAGTTAAGGGAGGCAAGAGTAGAGAGGCCATTCGGAGAATGTAGCAAGCATTCTGACTCACTACATGGTTCATAGAATCAAAGAATCAGAATCCCTACAGTGCAAGAGGCCATCCGGCCCATCGAGTCTGCACTGTCCACAATCCCACCCAGCCCCGATCCCCACAACCCAACGCATTTTACCTGGCTAGTTCCCCTGACACTAAGAGGCAATTTGTCATGGCCAATCAACCTAACCCGCACATCTTTGGAGTGCAAGAGGAAATCAGAGCACCCAGGGGAAACCCAAGCAGACAAGGGGAGAATGCGCAAAAACTCCACACAGACAGTGACCCAAGGCGGGAATCGAACCCAGATCCCTGGCGCAGAGAGACAGCAGTGCCACCGCAGGGCTCAGCGGTCAACAATGGCCGACGACCGATCTAGTGGGTTTACTTCTGCAGAAAGTACCTTTCAAAAAAGTTCACCGTTTGGGCCTACGATGTTGTGTGAACACCACCTGGCAATGGGGTGGTTCTGAGGAGGTTGGGGGTGGGGTGCCCTCCTTAAAAAGGAGGTTTAAAAGAGATAAAAAGACAACCGTTCAGAGAGGGGATTTCCTTTTGGATAGGCCGCTGAGCAATCCAGGGTCACTTCACTGGTTAAAAATAGGTCAGAGCGTCATCTGCAGTTTCCATCCTCTGGTCATGCCGTGGAAGATATGCTGAATGCCCCCAGTCCACAAAAAAGGTGCAAAGCTCAGCTTACACAATTAATGCGCGCTGGACAATAAATCAAACAAAGCCTTTGTAGCGTTCGACACTGTTCTCTGCACTACGGCCTGTCATGTCTGAGCACGTCATCACACGAGAGCTCCCTCAATATCCTCGGCTGGCTAAAGAGCTGTAAATATTCTCCACGGAGTGTGTCAGAAGAACAAAAATATCCTACTGAGAATGTCACAGCAAAGGAAGCACCGCCCCCCCCCCCCTCCCACCACCCCCAAAAACAACGTTCTTCCTTCAAATACTTTCCTGACCCGTCAATCACACAGCAGTAGACATGTTAACTTGTCCTTAGTGGTTTCCAATGTTTCAAAACAGCCGCTGCACTTCAAAACACAACACTTTAATTGGTCCCAAAGTCCTGAGGTTGTAAGGTCTACCCTTCTCTCTTCAGGGCTCTAGTTAAGGGATCGGGAGGAGGTGTTCACTTCAGTCACTGTTCCAGTCAAGCTCAACGCAGGCTCCAGTAACACAGTCTATTTACATTTCCTCAGGGCCCATCTTTAGTTGCTGTGTTGATCCCACTTACACTGCTTTTTCTCTTGCACCATCAGCTTTCCCCCCCTCCCCCCGCCGCTATTTAATCATTCCTGCTTTCCCCCACCCAATCACAAATCTTCCTTCTATCCCCTTAGCAGCCCCCCCTTTTCCTTGGCTCTGTATTTGATAACAGGCTATTAATCTCCAACAGCTTCCCGTTTCCAATGAGAGGTCAACAACAGGGGAGGCAATGGCCTAGTGGTGCAATCACTCGACTATTAAATCGACAAGCTCAGCTAATTTTCTGGGGGCCTGGGTTCGAACCCCGCCAAGGCACATGGTGGAATTTGAATTCAATTAAAAAAATCTGGAATTAAGAATCTACCGATGACCACCAAACCATCGTTGGAAAAACCCATCTGGTTCCCCAATGTCCTTCAGGGAAGGAAATCTACCGTCCTTACCTGGTCTGGCCTACACGTGACTCCAGAGCCACAGCAACGTGGTTGACTCGTAGAACATTACAGCGCAGTACAGGCCCTTCGGCCCTCGATGTTGTGCCGAACAGTGGAACCAATCCAACGACCCTCTAACCTAAACTATTCCAATATTATCCATATGCCTATCCAATGACCATTTGAATGCCCTTAAAGTTGGCTCAACTTCCCTCGGGCAACTATGGATGGGCAATAAATGCTGGCCAGCCAGCAACGCCTGTGTCCCACAAATGAATTAAAAGGCACAGGTGTGGTAGGTTACTCTCTGCTTATCTGAATTAGTGCAACAAATTTGGACCACATTGCCACACAGTGGGTAGTGGACGCAGATTCTATAGTTGCCTTCGAAAGGAAATTGGATAAATAAAGCATTGCAGGGATATAGGGAATGAGCACAGGAGCAGGAGTAATTAGATTGCTTGTCAGACGCAATGGGCTGAATGGCCTCTCTCTACTGATGGTTCTATTAAGTGTTAACTGACAAGACACAGTCAAATTTTCATACACGCTACTATCACCATTAATAGCCAGACCCCAGGATAGAGGGAGAGATCCGGTCAGGAACACACAATATTTGTTTCATTGTAAATAAAAGTTGAAGATTCAAGGTGGCTACAGATAAACAAGATTCCACTGGTTCTGGAAAAAAAACAAAATCAACTTTGCCATACAAGGTCACAAAGATAAGAGTTTACAAATCGGCTTTCTATTCCAACATTTTAGGGCAAGTATGAAGTGAGATTCCAAAGTCTCTACACGAGAGGCATTACAGATCCGAGCTGACAGACAGGGTCCATTCTTCCTGTCTTGGGCTTGATCAACAAGCTGATAGGAGCCGGCTTCTCCAGTGCTTGATCTGAGCTTCATCTTAGCCAAAAGGCCTAGTTGGAGTTTTAAAAATTGCTTCAAATGAAGCCTCAGTGTAACCTCATTGACGTCTATCAAGCGTAGAACCAGATACATAGAATTATAGAACCCTACAGAGCAGAAAAGAGGCCCTTCGGCCCATCGAGTCTGCACCAAACACCATCCCACCCAGGCCCTACCCCCATATCCCTAAATATTTTACCCACTAATCCCTCTAACCTAATCATCCCTGGACACTAAGGGGCAATTTCTTAGCATGGCCAATCAACCTAACCTGCACATCTTTGGACTGTGGGAGGAAACTGAAGCACCCGGAGGAAACCCACGCAGACGCGAGGAGAATGTGCAACTTCCACACAGACAGTGACCCGAGCCGGGAATCGAACCCAGGACCCTGGAGCTGTGAAGCAGCAGTGCTAACCACTGCGCTACCGCGCCGCCCCCTTGCTCTGGCCCTTCTTTGTGACAGTCGCTGGCTGCCTCAAACAGCACGTTGGCACAGTAGTTAGCACTGCTGCCTTACAGCGCCAGGGACCCGGGTCACTGTCTGTCTGGGGTTTCCTACAGGGTGCTCCGGTTTCCTCCCACATTTCAAAGATGTGCAGGTTAGGTTGACTGGCCATACTGAATTGACCCTGGTGTCAGGAGGATTGGAAGGTAAATGTGTGGGGTTACAGGAATGGGGCCTGGGTGGGATTGTGGTTGGTGCAGACCCGATGGACCGAATGGACGAGTTCTGTACTATAGGGACTCCACAATCCTGTGAAACTGACCCCAGAAGGGCTGCTCACAGATCCTTGAACTGATACAGTGACCTATCAAAACACTCCCCGAGGGCCCCACCTCTGCTACAAAGGCAGGAACCAACGTAACAAGCAGTGGGACGTCCTGTAATGCTAAAAACATTGCGAACTGCACCAACTGCTAATTCAGCACCCAGGGCCCCCAGCGATCAATGGATTTTATGACGCTACATCAATTCCCCAATAATTAAGTGAAGCCAGTGCTCCCGAGACACAAGCCTCTACAAGCCACTAAGTGAAGCCACACACGGCTGTGGAATTTAACTTCAAACTTAAGAGCCACTTCAAACCCCAGTTTGATGGAACAAGTCAACCCTGGTGCATTCTTGACATAACTCATCACTGAAGAGAGGCCTCACATGGCTAACTGCACGCAGCCACAATCTTACTTGAACGCACGCAACTGCCGGGGCAGGCACTTCAACTAGGGCTTCAAATAATTATAAATACTTCAAAGCATCATCAAGCACCTACACCGGCATCTATTAAGCACGGCGACTGGGAGCTGATGGAAGAGAATGTCTGCAAGGTACACCGTAATCCTAATTAAAAATCAACATGCAGCACAGTTCACAATACAGTCTGAAGGCAAGGCAGTGCTAAGCAAGAGAGAGAGAGAGAGGGAGAGGGAGAGGGAAAGGGGGAGAGGGGGAAGGAGGGAGCAGCAGCAGCAGAGAGCGAGCACGCAGCGCTGCAAACCAAAACATAAAAACAAAAGAAAACAACTTCAGTGCGCTTTGTGCTGTGTTTATGTACCTTATGAACTTGATACTAGAGAAAAGTACTCAATGGACGTACATCAATGATATCATGAATACTGCATATCAGTCACTGCATCTGTTCCTCACACGGTGGCTCAGTGGGTTAGCACTGCTGCCTCACGGAGCCAGGTTCTCGGGTTCAATTCCGGCCTTGGGTCACTGGCTGTGTGGAGTTTGCACGTTCTCCCCGTGTCTGTGTGGGTTTCCTCCGGGTGCTCTGGTTTCCTCCCACAGCTCAAAGATGTGCGAGTTAGGTTGGCCATACTAAATGATGTGGGTATGCCGGCGTTGGACTGGCGTAAACACAGTAAAAAGTCTGACAACACCAGGTTTTAGTCCAACCTATTTATTATCAAATAAATAGGTTGGACTAAAACCTGGTGTTGTCAGACTTTTTACCATACTAAATGAACCCTAGTGACAAGGGGATTAGCAGGGTAAATGTCTGGAGTTATGGGAATAGGGCCTGGGTGAGATTGTGGGCAGTACAGACACAATGGGCTGAATGGCCTCCTCCTATAAGACTGTAACAGCAGAGAAACGGCCATTCAGCCCAATTGGTCTACTTTTTGTTGCATTTTCCCACAAGGGCGGCACAGTAGTTAGCACTGCCACCTCGCCTCACCGCTCCAGGGATCTGGGTTCAATTCCAGCCTCAGGTGACTGTGTGTGGGGAATTTGCATGTTCTTCCCCGTATCTGTATGGGTTACACCCCACATCCCAAGGTGTGCAGGTTAGGGTGGATTGAACATGCCAAAAAATTGTCCTTTTGTATCTCAGCCATGGGAGATGTGTGGGGTTACAGGGGAGAGGGTCTGGTTAAGATACTCTGGCACAGAGTTGGTGCTCACTTGATGGGCCGAATGGCTTCTTCTGCACTGTAGGGATTCTGAGACTCCTACCATCCCATTTCATCTAACCCTTTCAGATTAACCCTTTTCCTCTCACGCGTTGAGGTTCCCTTTAAAACGGCCTCCTACAACCATTCATCTCAACCACTCCACGTAGTAGCGAGTTCCACATTTCCCCCAGCCCGTTTCTGGGCAAAGAAAGTTTTGGAAACTTTTGAGAGCCTGGAATGAAAAATACAAACTGAAGGGGAACGCAACGTGTTTGATAAGGGAGAAAAAGGAGAGGGCAGTGTAGGCGGAGAGAGAGGGGCCATCAGCGCAAGTCACAAACCCCACTCACATTCACCCAGTATCACCCGCTCGGCAAAGCCCCAACTCCCACAGGTACAAAGTCACAACGCAGCAGTTACAAAAAACTTCTCCACCGACTGAACTCTTCACAGCTCGAAAATCAGCTTGCATCTGGCCAGGGTTAGAGGGTTTACTCTGCCTGCCAACTACACGCAAAAGCAAACGGTTCTATTTAGGGAAGGAAAGCTGAAGATAATTCTTTCAACAGAGGAGGAGGGGGGAAAAAAAACCACACACACACACACACAATGGATTCCAAGTAGTTTCCAAGGTCATCGCATTACAAATCGTCATGGTTACTTTTACTTTTGCAGAAGTGCGGCGGGGTGGTGGTGGGGGGTGGTGGTGGGGAGAGAGAGATGGTCCTTTTCTGGAGCTGATACAATTCAGATGGACAGGAAGTCCTCTATCGCGCACCCCGGTGCCGGTCCCGAGGTATTTTCGGGAATGTGCTGTGCACTCGGCCGCATCCAGTGAGTAATTTGAACAATCCAGATGTGCCAGCATTTCTAGGACAATGGAATTTTTTTTTTTGCTTGCAATCCTTGATTTACTAAATCCCGATCTTGTCAGAGAGAGTCAGGCAGTTCTGTTGCGAGCCTCAGAGTCTCTGAAAGGACTGATCCCAGGATACGAATGCATTTAGAAACAAAAACTAGAAGCAGGAGTAGGCCATTTGGCCCATCGAGCCTGCTGCACCATTCATTCTGATCATAGCTGATCATCAAATTCAATATCCTGATCCCCCCCTCCCCCCACTTCACTCCAAGAGCTATACCTAATTTCTTCTTGAAATCAGACAACGTTTTGGCCTCAATTACTTTGTGGGAGTGAATTCCACACATTCACCACCCTCTGGGTGAAGAAATTTCTCCTCACCTCAATTCTAATAGGTTTACCCCTTATCCTCCAACAATGACCCCTAGTTCTGGCCTCCCCCACCATTCGGAACATTCTTTCTGAATCTATCCTGTCTAACCCTGTTAGAATAAGTGTTTATGAGATCCTCTCTCACTCTCCTCAACTCCAGTGAATATAATCCCATCTGACTTAGTCCCTTCTCGTATGACAGACCTGCTATCCCAGGAATCAGCCTGGTAAACCTTTGCTGTACTCCCTCTACAGCAAGGGCATCATTCCTCAGATAAGGACACCAAAAGTGCACACAATATTCCAGATGTAGCCTCACCAACACCCTATACCATTGCAACAAAACATCCCTACCCCTATACTCAAACGCTCTCGCCAAGACCAACATTCCATTTGCCTTCTTTATCGCCCGCTGTACCTGCACACTTTCAGTGACTGATGCACCAGGATTCCAAGGTCTTGCTGAGTATCCACCTCTCTCAATTTGCACCCATTCAAGTAATAATCTGTCTTCCTATTATTGCTATCAAAGTGGGTAACCTCACATTTATCCACATTATACTGTATCTGCCATGTAGCTGCCCACACACTCAGCCTGTCCAAATCACGCTGAAGCATCTCTGCATCCTCCTCACGGCTCACCCTTCCGCCCAAATTTGTCGCATCTGCAAACCTGGAGATAATAGATTCAGTTCCCTCTTCCAAGTCATTAAAGTGAACAGTTGGGGTCCCAGCACAGATCCCTGAGGAACCCCACTGGTCACTGACTACCAAATCAAAAAAAAACATCCATTTATGCCAACGCTTTGCTTCCTGTCTCAGGACATAACCTGCAATCCCACGTGCCTTAACATGTCTTTACACCGTAATCTGTTGTTATGTGAGAGCTTGTTGAAAGACTTCTGAAAGTAAGGCTTTCACTCAGCCATGAGAAAATGACGCCCATGTTACAAAGGCTTCCCCACTTCTGTATCGGGCAAATTAAAATACGTTTCAGTCAATTTCTATTTACAGATGTCTCCTCAATCGCCAGCTGTTCACAGCATTCCATAAATGTTCTGGAAACATGTAAATCACAATCACCATGTCCAAGGCTTCAAACAATCAAGGACAGAGCAGTTACTTTGCAGCAACCTATCAGCACTCCACAGCGTATGGTGAGCTTGTTTAGTTCACCGTCATTTCTCTCAACCACAGAGACAATTTCCAAAAAATCCTTTTGATGCTTCCCATAAAAGGAACAATCTCTCTTCCTGTACAATACCAGGGAGAGGACTGGACTTGCTCAAACTAAACAGACCCACGTTACAAAGATAAAGGGAGCCAAGATGGGCTATTCAGAGTTTTAGGTCCATTCCACCCCCAGTCCAATGAATGGTTAGTCTGTCATGGTTTCCTACCCCACCAGCACGTGGGATTATTCTTTAGCACCTTAAAACACAGGATGAGGCCATTTGGTCCATCTCTTTGAAATTAGGCCAACCTCCCCATTTTTCCCCCACATACACCCTGCAATTTTTTCATTCACTCATGGGACATGGGCGTCACTGGCTGGTCAGCTTTTATTGCCCAATTCTAGTTGCCCTTGGACGGCAGTTGAAAGTCAACCACATTGCTGTGGTTCTGGAGTCACATGTAGGACAGCAGATTTCATTCCCTAAAAGGCCATTAGTGACCGAGTTGGGTTTTTCCAACAATGGTTTCACGGTCATCAGTGTATTCTTAATTCCAGACTTTATTTTATTTATTGAATTCAAATTCCATTTGCCGTGATGGGATTCGAACCTGGGTGCCCAGAACATGAGCTGCGTTTCTGGATTAATAGTCCAGCGATAATACCACTCAACCATCACCTCCCCGAGTATTTCCTACTCAAGCATGCATCCAATTCTCCTTGGATAGGCACCGTTGAATCTGCCTGTACCATCCTGTCAGCCAGGGGATTCCAGATCATACCTCACTGCTGGAAAAAAATTCACAACTCCCACTTTTGGTTCTTTTGACAATTATCTTAAAATCAATGCTATCTGAGCCTCTGGTCAGTGGAAACATTAGGAGGGAATTCTGACTTTGTGAAGATAATACAAAATGGAGACGAGCAAATCGGTGACCTGTTGTATCTCCCGTTTATGCAAATCTGGTGAACATTGGTGTATACATTGACTTGTGTTGCCTCTGGAAATTCCATCCGAAATGGGCGGGGGTAACTTGTATGCCGAGAATAAAATTAACCCCAAGCATTGGGTGTGGCAGTCTCCATCTTTTTCATTTGTCGCACAGGATTTACTCTGCATAGATGCATCTTAGAAACACGGCCTGTATTAGGAATGAGTTAGCTGCAACCTTCCACTTCAGACCTGATTTGTATGTTAATTGTTCAATAGTACTCACCGGGATATACAAAGGGGTTACACAGATGGACTGGGTGTTGGGTGTGTGCATATGGAGTTGTAAAAAGACAATAAAGTGAGTTTGTGAAGAAGCTGGACTGCAACTTGGAGACTCTGCCTGCTTGATGCTCGCATCCAGTTATAAAAGGTACAAGTAAAAGGTCCACCTGTGGAGTGAAGCATCGAGGCCAACTATTAGGGCAGCACAGGGGTTAGCACTGCTGTCTCACAGTGCCAGAGACCCAAGTTCAATTCCGGCCTTGGGTCACTTTCTCCTCGCGTCTGCATGGGTTTTCTCTGGGTGCTCTAGTTTCCTCCCACAGTCCAAAGATGTGGGGATTAGGTGCACTGGCTATGTAATTTTTTTTTAAAGTTTATTTATTAGTCACAAGGCAGACTTACCATTAACATTGCAATGAAGTTACTGTGAAATTCCCCTAGTTGCCACACTCCAGCATCTGTTCAGGTCAATGCATCCAGCCAGCACATCTTTCAGACTGTGGGAGACAACCAGAGCACCTGGACAAAACCCACGAAGACACGGGGAGAACTTGCAAAATCCTCACAGACAGTGACCCAACCCAGAAATGGAACCCAGATCTTTGGCACAGTGAGGCAGCAATGCTAACCACTATGCCACTATGTCAACTGACCCTTAGTGTCCTAAAATATGTAGGTAAGGTGGGCGAGCTGTGTGAACTATGTGGGGTTACAGGGATAGAGCTGAGAAGAGAGCCAGGATAAGATGCTCTGTCAGAAAGTGGGTGTTGATGGGCAGAATGGCCTCTTCTGGGCTGTAGAGATTCTACGAAACTAATGCAAGTCCGCAGCCTCAGGTACAAGGTGATTTCTGGGGTCATCTTGTACACCATAATCTACGGCACTGAATTCCCTGTGAGGAGACAGAACACTGATTGCAAATACAATCTCCCTCCAACCAAATGACTTTCCTGCATCAGATTGCCCACTTGTATCAGAAAAGGCAGCAGAATCTGGCTTTTAGTTGCTAGCTGTGACTCAGTTGGTAGTACTCTCTGCTTCAAGTCAGAATGTTGAATGTTCAAATCCCCCTCCGGAGTGCCGAGCAGAAATACCTTGGCCAATTCTCCAACGCGGTGCCGAGGGAGTTCCACACCATCACAAGCATGGCCTTTTGGGTGAGCCATCAAGCCAATCTGCCCTATCTCCCTGTAAAAGGCACTATTTCAAAGAAGCATAGTTCTTGCTAGCGTCTTGTCCCAAATATTTATGCCTCAAAAACTGATTAGTTGGCCATTGACACATTGCTGCCTGTGGGAGCTTGCTGTGCACAAACTGACTGTCACGGGGTTGTTTTTTAATTCATTCGTGGGACATGGGCGTCGCTGGCTGGCCAGCATTTATTGCCCATCCCTAGTTGCTCTTGAGAAGGTGGTGGTGAGCCGCCTTCTTGAATCGCTGCAGTCCCTGTGCTGTGGGTTGATCCACAATGGCATTAGGGAGGGAGTTCCAGGATTTTGACCCAGCAATTGCAAAGGAACTGCGATATATTTCCAAGCCAGGAGGGCGAGTGGCTTTGCGGGGTTTCCTATTTTAAAAAAAGAGCAGTTGTGTTTCAAAATTAATTTGCTGTAGACTGCTTACGGGAATCCTGAGGTTGAGAAGGGCACAGATTGCATAAATGCCACTGTCAAATCCCTCTGGCTTATAGTTTAGCACGAGAGGGGCCTCTGGCCCATAACTTGTAGGCGCTCTGTGCCAGCACAAAGGTTTCAGCTACAGTTCTCGTAGCAAGTACTTTAAATCAATAGCCTGTCAGCTCGGTCAGCGGGGGCCTGGAAAAGGCAGCTCCGTAATTTTCCTCTTTGAACAGCTGACCGTCCCCGGAGTCCCCTCATCCACGCGCTGATAAACATCTCATTTCAAACACAAACTAATGGTGAGGCTGCACTCTACGCGAACACCAGTGGGGAGCTGTGAATACCGGCGCAGGGTTCATTAGTCTGAGTGAGTTAGCAGCACGACGGCAACGATGGTTCAGCAAGATTACGCAGCGAGCGCGCGTGCAAAAGCTGGCCGAGGATTGGATTTTCCCCAGGAAGTACCCAGTATTCAGGCGCACACGTGCCAACAATGCCCACAAAGGCAGCATACTGTACCCCAGCATTGTGCCAATCCTTCTAGGAGCGTGTGGAGATGGACTGGGGTGGGCAAGACAAGAGGTCACATGGCACCAGGTTATAGTCCAACAGGTTTATTCAAAATCACGAGCTTTCGGAGGTCTCCTTCATTTCACCTGACAAAGGAGCAACGCTCTGAAAGCTCGTGATTTCAAATAAACCTGTTGGACTATAACCTGGTGTCACGTGACCTCTTGTCTTGTCCTTCCAAAAGAGGATAGATTTTCGATTTGATTGTCACATGTATTAACAGTATTGTTTCTTGCACATTATACAGACAATGCATACCGTTCATAGAGAAGGAAGGGAGAGTGTGCAGAATGTAGTGACACAGTCATAGCTAGGGGGCAGAGAAATATCAACTTAATGCGAGGTGGGTCCATCTAAAAGTCTGACAGCAGCAAGGAAGGTGGTGATCTCGAGTCGGTTGGTACGTGTCCTCAAACTTTATCTTTTTCCCCCCAGTGGATGAACGTGGAAGAGAGTAGGTCCAGGATGCGTGGGGGTCCTTGATTATAGCGGCTGCTTTCCCAAGGCAGCGAGACAGAATCAATGGATGGGAGGCTGGTTTGCGAAACAATAAAGAAACACACCCTCCGTCCCACCAATAAAGCTCATTCCCTCCAACCTACCGTGGGCGGCACGGTAGCACAGTGGTTAGCACTGCTGCTTCACAGCTCCAAGGTCCTGGGTTCGATTCCCAGCTCGGGTCACTGTCTGTGTGGAGTTTGCACATTCTCCTCACGTCTGCGTGGGTTTCCTCCGGGTGCTCTGGTTTCCTCCCACAGTCCAAAGATGTGCAGGTTAGGTTGATTGGCCATGCTAAATTGCCCCTTACTGTCCAGGGATGTGTAGGTTAGAGGGATTAGTGGGTATAATATGTAGGGATATGGGGGTAGGGCCTGGGTGGGATTGTGTTTGGTGCAGACTCAATGGGCCAAAGGGCCTCTTTCTACATTGTAGGGTTCTATGATTCTAAAGTAAGTGTGGATCGTATTTCAGCAGCGAGTTAATGTCTGCTTTCCTCCGATTCCTGCTGTTTGTGCACCTCTGATTTTCACTCCAAGAAAAAAAAGAGAAAATGCTGCAAAATCTCAGCAAGTCTAGCCATTTGTCATCTGAACTCAAAACATCAGCTCATTTTCCTCTCCTTACAGATGCTGCCAGACCTGCTGAGATTTTCCAGCATTCTCTCTTTTGGTTTCAGATTCCAGCATCCGCAGTAATTTGTTTTCTTTATCCTGATGTTTCCTGCGCCAATGCCAGCTTTACTGGGCTGTTGGTTCTCTTGCCCCCCCGCCACCGCACCCCCCACACACCGCACCCCACCCCCCCCCCAGCCTACCCATCATGCTCTTCTCCTTTGAGAAGCCACAGAAGAAAAGAAACAGTAAAAAAAAAGGGGGTAAAACAAGCACACTGATCTTGCATACCTTAAAATGCAACACCAGTAAAAACTGAGAAAGGATTCTGGTCCAAACAGATGTTCCGAGCAGGACTCGGAAACACAAACATCTTTGACCGAGTGTCTAGACCCCTTTCCCAACAGTGTTTTAACCGGCTCGGTGTCAACTTTGAGAGGCACCTCGGGAGTATTTTACTACTTTAAGGCACTATATAAATGCCAAGTTATTGCCGTTTAAAAGAAAAAGGATACTTTTGCAAATTAACTTAGCCCTGGGTTATTCTTCAAACAAAAGGATTTATTCATATAGATCCTGTGTGAACAGATTAAACATTTACTGCCCCCAACGTATTTCATTCAGTAGCCGAAATCCACAGAGATAATTGTTTAAACATAAGTAGTAATTATTGTTCTGCAGGCAAACATTTATAGGCATTCTGTATATAACCAGATCCTACAATAAGCAGATAATCTGTTCTGCTGGTGGTGGCTCAGAGAGGAAAGACTGTTGGCTCACCAAGCAGGAGAACTAGCTGCCCTTGTCTGAACAGAAGCAGAGGAGCAAGAGTAGGTCATTCAATCCCTCAGGTCAATTCTACCATTCAACAAGATCATGGCTGATCTCAATGCCATTTACCCACCTTGATTCTATATCCAGTTAGAAAGTTCACTTGACTGATAGCTGGAAATTTGGGGGTGGGTTATCTCAAGGAAATGTTGGACAGGTTGAGCCAATATCGATGGAGTTTGGAAGAACCCAAGATGATCTCACTGAAACAGACAAGACCCCAAGGCGACGTGACAGGCTGGATGCCGATAGGGTGTTTCCCATTGTGGGAAGGTCTGGAACTAGGGGACACATTGGGGGTTCCCCATTTAAGATGGAAATGAGATACATCTTTTCTCTCTCAAAGGGTGGCAAATCTTTGAAACTTGCTTCCCTGGAATGTGGTGGAGGCACGGTCATTGATTATTTTTTAAAGGCAGGAGTAGGTAAGTTCTTGGCCAACAAGGAAATCAAAAAACTATCTGGGTGGGTGTGGGGGCAGTCAGTCAGAATGTGGGGTTGAGTCCACCATCAGGTGAACCATCGAATAGAGGAGTTGGGACGTCTTGAAGTTGTACAAGATATTGGTAAGGCCACATCTGGAATACCGTGTACAGTTCCGGTCATCCTATTACAGAAAAACACATTATTAAACTAGAAAAAGTGCAGAAAAGACTTACTAGGATGCTATTGGGATTTGGTGGTTTGACCAAAGGCTGGATAGACTGGGGCTTTTTCCCCTCCAGGAGTGTAGGGGGCTTAAGTGTGATCTTATAGAGATCTTATAAAAGAATGAGGGGCATATATCAGCTAGAGAGTCAACAGTTCAAAAATGTGCAAATTAGGCTGATTGGCCTTGATAAATTGCCCCTTAGTGTCCTGAGATGCGTAGGTTAGAGGGATTAGTGGGTAAAATATGTAGGGATATGGGGGTAGGGCCCTGGGTGGGATTGTGGTCAGTGTAGACTCAATGGGCCAAATGGCCTCTTTCTGCACTGTCGGGTTTCTATGATTCTATGATCGTTTCCCAAAGATAGGGGGTGGTCTAAAACTAGAGGGCATAGGTGTAAGGTGAGGGGTGAGATATGAAAGGGTCCGTAAGGGCAAATTTTTCAGAGGGGAGTGTGTCTGGAACAAGCTGCCAGGAGGTAGGAGTAGAGGTAGGTACAATTTTGTCTTTTTAAAAGCATTTAGACAGTTACATGGGTAAGACCGTTTTAGAGGGATATGGGCGAAATGCGGGCAATTGGGGCTAGTTTAGCAGTCAAATAAAAAGGGCAGCATGGAGAAGTTGAGCTGAAAAACCTGTTTCCATGCTGGAATCCTCTATGACTACGATTGATAGAATGGCAGAGCAGGTTTGAAGGGGCAGAATGGCCTACTCCTGCTTATGAAGTGCATGCTTGTGTTGCTTTAAGCATTTGGCTGCACAATCTCAAATTTGAGCCAGATCTGATTTTTAAAGCGAGAATTCCAGACTACTGCAACCCTTTGCTAGAAATATTTCCCAACTTCTCCTGGTTGACCCCTCCACACTGTGGAATTTGTTTTCAAAACATCTACTTAAAAAAAAAAGGGGGAAAAGAGAAAGAGAGAGAGAGAGAGCAACAGGGCTGCGGAGTTACACATCTGCAAAAATCCCCCAGTGCAGAACTGAAGCTTGATCCTCAATAGATGCAACCATCTTAAATCCACAACCCTCTGGCCCAGGAACAAGGGAGTGCTACCACCGAGTCCAGCTGACACTCAACTGCTCCTTCAAGCAATTCTCAGTGGGCTAACTGGGACATTTTTCTGAAAATTGTCTCTCCCTTAGAGACTTGCGCCTGTCTTAAAACAAAATACAAGATTTACGCGTTAGCTCAAGATACTAAATGTTTAATTTTATTTATTAGTATCGCAAATAGGCTTATATTGACACTGCACTGAAGTTACTGTGAGGATCACCTAAAATCGCCACACTCTGGCACCTGCTCGGGTACACCGAGGGAGAATTTAGCACGGCCAATGCACCTCACCAGCACGTCTTTCAGACTGTGGGAGGGAACTGGAGCACCCGGAGGAAACCCACGCAGACATGGGGAGAATGTGCAAACTCCACACAGACAGTGACCCAAGCTGGGCATCCGACCTGGGTTCCTGGCACTGTGAGGCAGCAGTGCAAACCACTGTGCCACCTGTATTCTTACACTTGCACCTGAAATTAAAATAATTAACGAACTTCTAACTAAAGTAATTGCGTCTTCAATACTCTATATAATTAGTATAAATTGGGCAACCTTCAGACAGTAGTTCACTCAGAGTTCAGCCTAATAAACTCAATTTATGAAGGTATGTTGTTGACTAAATCACACACAGAATATGTGGCTCACTATTTGTCTAAATTGGGGAGGTGCAGGAAAATCCGTCAAAGGCGCATTTTGAAATGGTCGGCTTTTAACATGTCGAAAGCAAACCAGTTCATTAACTGGTTTTAGCTGTGATTTATTTTGACAACTGGGGGGGGCGGGGGAGAAATCGAACTTCTTGAAGGCAGAGTATGTTGCTCTTTTGCACAAAAGGGCCAGAGATAAATCAAAGTTTGAAGGGGAAAAATGGAACTTTTCCCCGCTGTCACCATGATCAGAGGCAAGAACGCTGCAATCAGCAAGTTACGAGTCACAAGACAATCCAGGTATAGACGACATTAAGTGCCCTGGGCAACAACGGCAAATGCAAGGGAAGATTTAACACAGACATCTGGACAAAGCTTCGTTCAGAATCTCTGCTGCGGGCAATGGGGACCAAACAGACTGCTGACTTATCACCACGAGGGGAAAGAGAAAACATTCATCTAAAAAAAACAAGAAAAACCTACAGTGCTAGCCAGCCTGAAGACCCATGTTACCAATTGTCTATTCAGTGGCTCTGACACTGCAGTAATAACCCCACCAAACAATCTGCAAACTGAAAAGTGATCATCCAGGGAATTTAGTCTCTAAAAGCAAGACGTCACGTTCATATAACGCCTTTCGTGACCACGGGATGTCACCTAACATCTGGAAATAGCGTACCTTTAAAAAGCATGGCCACCACTGCATTGTAGGAACCTTATTGCTGTATTAAGGCAGCATTGTTCTGAAACTGCAAACCATGGGGGCCACTGGACTAAACAATTTTGGGCAGCATGGTAGCACAGTGGTTAGCACTGCTGCCTCACAGCGCCAGGATCCCCAGTTCGATTCCTGTCTTGGGTCAGTGTCTGTGTGGTGTCTGCATGTCCTCCCACGTCTGCTTATCTTTCCTCCGGGTGCTCCGGTTTCCTCCCACAGTCCAAAGACGTGCGGGTTAGGATGATTGGCCATGCTGAATTACCCCTTAGTGTCCCGGGATGTATATGTTGGAGGGATTAGTGGGGTAAATATTGGGGGACGGGGGGATTCCAGAGCTCAAAGCCTCGGCAACTGCAGATGCCGCAGTCAACAGCGCCATGATTAAAATCAGGGGGAGCACAAGAGGGCAGATTAGAGGAAAGCAGATGGGAGGCGAGGGCCTAGTGGTATTATCGCTAGACTATTAATCCGGAAGCGCAGCTAATATCCTGGGGACCCGGGTTCAAATCCTGCCACAGCAGATGGTGGAATCTGAATTCATTAAAAAAATCTGGAATTAAAATCTACTGATGACCATGAAACTATGAGTCACCCAATGAAGGAGCAGTGCTCTGAAAACTCTGGCTACCAAACAACCTGTTGGGCTTTAACTTAGCGCTGAGAGACTTCTTACTATGAAACGATTGTCAACCTTGTTTTAGAACAAAATCATACAGTGCAGGAGGCCATTCGGCCCATTGAGTCTGCACTGACCACAATCCTACCCAGGCCCGACCCCTGTAACCCATGCATTTATCCTAGATAGTGTCAGGGGTACACTATCCACTTGACCTGCACATCTTTGGGCTGAAGGAGCAGCACCCGGAGGAAACCCACGTGAAGGTCTCCTCTCCGATAGTGAATTTTACCGATTAACTGTTTGCTTGTGTATTTCTGGACTTCCGAAAAAGGTGTTTGATAAAGTGCCACACGAAAGCTTTATAAAACACGTATTTGGCCTCAATTGGAGCGGTGTGTTCAAATCCGCGGAGCACACTTTGGCAAGAAAGTGAAAGCTAGGAGCTTGAATACAACATTTACAGAAATGGCTGCAGGGACGAGAGACTTTAGTCACTGAGATAGAACTGAGTCGCTCTCCTCAGAGGAGAAAGCCAAAAGGAAATTTGATAGAGGTGTTCAAAAATCACGAGGGGTTTAGGAGTGGAGAGAGAGTGCGAGAGAGAGAGAAACAGTTCCTGTCAGCAGGAGGGGTGAATGACCAGAGGACACCCATTTAAAGGAAGTGACTGCCAAGGAGGCAACAGTGGCATGGGGAAAACCTCTATGCAGCAGTCAGTGGTTAGGATCTGGAACGCCCTGAGCGTAGTGAAGGCAATTCAATTGTGATTTCTAAAAGGGAATTGGAGAAGAAACTGAAGGGGGAAAGAAATGTAAGCTGACGGGGTGAAGGGAGGGGAACGAGACAAGTTAAAATTGCTTTTACGAACAGCCAGCATCGTCAAGATTAGGCCAAATGGCCTTCCTCTGTGCTGCAAGCATTCTATCATTTTCTTTTAATCAATCGTTAAAGAATCTCTCTCTCTCTCAGAATCAGATATATTGTGTTGACCCAAAGTGATCCTGATTAATCATCTTCACCTCAAATCCTTCCTACTTACCTCACTCTTTAACAACCATCTCCCCATGTACACACAACTGCAGCCAAAAATGAGGGATTAAAGCTATTACGATATACAGAATTACAGACAATGTAAACATTTCTGACAAGCCTGTGACAGCGAGTGGGTTTCCATTGCAGCTCTGCACTCTTTCCCTCTCTGCATTGGCACACAGATGGCCTGTTTTCTGCCCTCGCTGTCTGAAGAACGAACTGAAAGAACTTTGCTCTGGATTCAACCTACGTTCCGTGGCTCGAATATGAAGTGCCTGATTCTAACAAATGACTTAACAAATCATGTGGGAGACAAAAGGCAACTGCAATCTCATGCCCAAGTGCCTTGAGATCAGTGGCATTAGTATATAATCAATATATACCAACATACATCTTATTGTAAATAATTATACAATTCCCATCAACAGTAAATCATAGAATCCCTACAACACAGGAGGCCAGTCGGCCCATCCAATCTACACAATCCCACCCAGGCCCTATTCCCGCAACTCCTCATATTTACCCTGCTAATTCCTCTGATACTAGAGTTAATTTATCATCCAAACCCGCACATCTTTGGACTGTGGGAGGAAACCGGAGCATCCAGAGGAAAATCCACACTGACACGAGGAGAACATGCAAACTCCACAGAGTGACCCAAGCCAGGAATCGAACCTGGGTCCCTGGTGCTGTGAGGCAGTAGTGCTAATCACTGTGCCACCCCCCCCCAAATACTTCGCAGACATGCATGTACATTGATTCACACGTTATGCCAGGTCTGATTTGATTTGTCACATGTTGGGATACAGTATTAAGTACTGTTTCTTGTATGCAAGATGGACAAAACATACCATTCATTGAGCACATGGAGAGAAGCAAAAGGAGCAAGTGCAGAATGTAGTGGTACAGCTCATAGCTAGAGAGAGAGTAGAGAAAGATCAACTTAGTATGAGTTAAATCCATTCAAAAAATCTGATGGCAGCAGGGAAGAAGCTGTTTTTGAGTTGGTTGGTATGTCATTTCAGACTTTATCTTTTTTCCCCCAACAGGAAAGACAATGTCTCGGGGGCGTGGGGTCCTTAATTATGCTGGCTGCTTTCCCCCGAGGCAATGGGAGGAGTAGACAGTCAATGAACGGGAGGCTGGTTTGCATGATGGATTGGGCTTCACTCATGACCCTTTGCAGTTTCTTGTGGTCTTGGGCAGAGCAGGAGCCATATCAAGCTGTGATACAACCAGAAAGGATGCTTTCTATGGTGCATCTGTAAAAATTGGAGTACACCGTTGCATACATGCCAAATTTCAGTTTCCATACCTGTCACATGGCCAATATGGAACACCCTCTAAACCAATACTTTTCCACTGCCTTTACTGCCAATGTCGTATGCCAGTTCTTGGTGCGGTACATTATTCCCTACGTCACAACAGCAGCTACATTTCAAGAGTACTTCAACGGCCGTAAGGCACCTTGGCACATCCAAAGGACATTGGCTAGGGAGATGAGAACCAGAGGTTAATGCCTCAGGGTGAGGGAGCAGACAGTTAGGGCTGAAATGAGGAAACGTTTCTTCACTCAGAAGATTGAGTTCTCTACCCCAAAGTCCTGTAGATATCGAAGTCCATAAGCACATTCAAGACCGAGATCTTAGAGGAGAAAATCTTTGAATGTATGAGATTTTAGCACGCCTTTAGTGGTAGATATTGTCAGTGCAAAATTGACAGACCAAAGGGCCTTTCCTACACTCTACAACACTTGTTTATTTGTCATTAAAATATTTAGGAGGTGCCATTGTCTTGGGGATGCCCAACTCCAGGGATGCACTTTGCAAACACTCACCCTTTCAGTATTTGTCAACAGCTCCCCAAGTAGTTTAAATCACGGCGACATTATCTCAAGTTACCAGCGCACAGAACTGCAAACCTTATTTCTATTTATAAGCAGACAGAATATCATCATCGGGGCTATTCAAAAGGTCAGAAGGCAGTCATTCCACAAGGCTTCTCTATCTCTTTTCAACAGGTCTCATCCAAGCGTTGGAAAGGAGGATTTATTTTTAAATAAAAAGAAAGTTGGGGGTTAGCAGTAAACCCACAAGAGGGTCAGTCAATCTTAAGCAATCTCACTGACTCCTCACAATTCCACTTTAAAATGTTGGTCAAGTCAAGCCAGGTTACACCGAATACTGAACGCGGAGGCAACCCTCATCCATTTTCAAAGCAGCCGCGACACATACAAACATGGTGCTGTTGCCCACTCTCCCTCCATAAATAACTTAAAAGGCAAACAGAATAGCATTACAGTGAAAAGCCAAGTCTGCTGACGTAGACCACTGACAAGATGCACTGCCCAAGGCTCCTTCAACAGCATCTTCCAAACCCACCCTCTCTATCATCTAGAAGGGACACAAATCAACAGGTACATGGGAGCACCACCACCTGCAAGGCCCCCCCACAAGCCACACACCCGTTTGGAAATATAATCGGCGTTCCTTCACTACCGCTGGGTCAAAATCCTGGAATTCCCTCCCTAACAGCAACGGGGGTGTACCTACACCACATGAGCTGCGGCAGTTCAAAGCGGCGGCTCACCACCACCTTCCCGGGAGTAGTTCGGGATGGGCAATAAGTGCTGGTCTAGCCAGTGACACACACATCCTGCGAAAGAACCCACTGAAAAGGCGACAGAATCTGTGTCTCATCAAAGGAAGTCCATTAGCTCCGTGACAGCTTTACTACTTAGTCCTGTTCCCCCACCTCTCTTTCGCAACCGTTTCAATATTTTTCTTGAAATTTATGCTAGCGTAATTTCTACTTCCGACACTGCCTGTCATATATCATTTCATGCCCCAACAGGTCTCTGGAAAAAGAAATGTACCTACCTCAGCCACTCCCCAACTTTCCCATTGTTCTTTTAAACAATTATCTTAAATTTATGTCCTATTCACTGATGATTAACTCATTCATACAAAAGGACAAAGAACAAAGAACAACCCAGCACGGGAAACAGGCCCTTCGGCCCAACGAGCCCGCGCCGCCGCATCACCCTACACCTATTCTACCCTGCGTGTCTACGAATGGAACCCCTAACTTAGCCAGATTCAGGGGAGAATAGTGCCAATTTGGTAAAACCAATCAGCCTAAGAGCACATCTTTGGGGTGTGGGAGGAAACCGGAGCGCCCGGAGGAAACCCACGCAACCACAGGGAGAATGCACAAACTCCCACAGACACAGGCCCAAATCCATGTATCTTCATGAGGTGAATCAGGAGGTACCTATCCACAGGTCAGGTCCCTCACAACCTTTAAATCAAAACTAGACTCACGCAGAGTATGAACACCAGCACAGACTACAATCTGAACAGTCAGATCCCACCAAATGCCTCTACTTTAATCATAAGGCTAAGGAAATTTGGATGTCAGCTATGACTCTCACCAACATTTACAGAAGCACCGTAAAAAGTATTCTTTCTGGTTGTATCACAGCTTGGTATGGCTCCTGCTCTGCCCAAGACCACAAGGAGCTACAAAAGGTCATGAATGTAGCCCAGTCCATCACACAAATCAGCTTACCATGCACTGACTCTGTCCACACTTCCTGCTGCCTCGGCAAAGCAGCCAGCATAATTAAGGACCCCACGCAACGCGGACATTCTCTCTTCCACCTTCTTCCTTCAGGAAGGATATGCAAAAGTTTAAGGTCACGTACCAACCAACTCAAGAACAGCTTCTTCCCTGCTGCTGTCAGACTTTTGAATGGACCTACCTTGCATTAAGTTGATCTTTCTCTGCACCCTAGCTATCACTGTAACACTATGTTCTGCACTCTCTCCTTTCCTTCTCTATGTTTCTTGCGTGCTAAACAAAGCATACTGTTCAATGCTTTTCTTTATATGTTGATACCTGTGACAATAATAAATCAAATCAAATTGGAGTCTGCTTGATTGACCCTAACTTGTACTCCTTGCTTAAGTATGTGGATGAAGTCACAGGACTACCAAAGAACTCTTAGCAAAAGAATGAAACATTTATTAAATCAAGAAAAGATTAACTATAATACAATCCTCTCACCTTAGCTCTACCTTTTACAGGTATGGAGGGAGTGCAGAGGAGGTTTACTAGGCTGATACCGGAGTTGAGGGGGTTGAGCTATGAGGAGAGGCTGAATAAACTAGGCTTGTACTCGTTAGAGTTTAGAAGAATGAGAGGAGATCTCATTGAGACGTATAAGATGATGAATGGGATGGATAGGATAGAGGTGGAGAGACTCTTCCCACTCAGAAAGGACAGTAGGACTAGGGGGCACAGCCTCAAGATAAAGGGGGGGCAGTTTAGAACAGAGTTGAGGAGGAACTTCTTCACTCAAAGGGTGGTGAATCTCTGGAATTCTCTGCCCGTTGAACTGGTGGAGGCTACCTCGCTAAATATTTTTAAGACGCGGGTTGATGGGTTTTTGATAAGAGAGGGGATTAAGGGTTATGGGGAGAGGGCGGGAATGTGGAACTGAGCCACGACAGATCAGCCATGATCTTATTGAATGGCGGGGCAGGCTCGAAGGGCTAGATGGCCTACTCCTGCTCCTATTTCTTATGTTCTTATGTAGATTATAATGATTACGAAGTTACAAAATATATCTCAGACTCTAATGTTCTTAGTACACAGTCCATGTAAACCAACAGGCAAGGTGTGGTCAAATGCACTACACTCTGAAACCAAGTCACAGATGCCACCCAAAACAACCACTGTAGATTTCTCATCAAATCCCCCTCACACTGAACCAACTGGTCTCACTAGAACTTTGACTTCCATACGAGTTTCTAGTCTCTGCTCTCAAAGCACATATTCTGCAATCTTTGCCCACACAATGCCCTTTCTCAGATGACTTCACCAAGGATCCACCTCCAGGATATCAACCTCACCTTTCAGTATTCCTTTGCCCTAGATTGCCACATGCATTCAAGCTTCCACACAATCTCTCAGGTAGCCAGCCTTGCCAACAGAACAACAATGCTTCTCTGGCTGTATTAACATGTCACCAATTTTTTGATTACCCCAGATCTCTGGCATTTCCAGGTTTGCTCCTTTCAGTCCCGTTTTTAACTGGGAGCTCCTTTCTTTCTTTCTTCCTCTGCTTTTAACCTCACTAAACAGGATTCTTTTCCAGAATGCTGTTCTATGTTCCTTTAACTTCCTAGAGCTCTTTTCTGTCTCATTCCCTGGTTTGAAAAACTTTCTGTTCTTTAGCATTTGCTAATTGCCTTCTGTCTCTCTTTATATCATTTTTTATTTTTATTTTTATCAGCTGTATAGGGCATTGGTGAGGCCGCAACTGGAGTACTGTGTGCATTTTTGGGTGCCGCACCTGCGCAAAGATATTTTGGTCTTGGAGGGAGTGCAGAGGAGGTTTACTAGGCTGATACCGGATAAGAAATACCACGACAGATCAGCCATGATCTTATTGAATGGCGGGGCAGGCTCGAAGGGCTAGATGGCCTACTCCTGCTCCTATTTCTTATGTTCTTATGTTCTTATTGACCTGTCTGTACTTGCAGTGCCTTTGGAAAGCTTCTTGCTTCTGGGTTACCTGAATCCAAACTGCTCTTCCTCCCAGTATAGGCTTCTAGTTACTAAGCAACAGCTTAGTTTTTTTTATATATATATATATACACCCTGTGTTTGCTTTAAGGGTTGTAACTTGGGGATAAAGGAGTCTACATTATTGCAATGCAGGCAAAGCATAAAGTGAAATTAAAACTGAACCAAATTATTAACTCTTTCTTTGCGCACAAAGAAAGCTTATTTAAACTTGTACCATATTCCTAACAGAAACAAATATATATTACCTAATATAGTCCAACAGGTTTATTTGACATCACAAGCTTTCAGGGCACTGCTCCTCTGTCAGGCAAACTTCACTCCGAAAGCTTGTGATTTCAAATAAACCTGTTGGACTATAACCTGGCATCATGTGACCTCTAACCCAATTCACCTGTTTCACACCAAGGTGATCAAGGCATGCCCTTTGTGTCCTTATCTCTGCCAGGAGGAGGATTTGAAAATAGGCAAAAAAATTTAGTATCGAAGATCCACAGAATCCTACAGTGCAGGAGGCAACCATTCGGCCCATCAAGTCTGCACCGACCACAATCCCACCTAGGCTCAATCCCCATAATCCCATTTATTTACCCTATCTAGTCCCCATAAGGGGCAGTTTAGCATGGCCAATCCACCTAGCCTGCACATCTTTGGACTGTGGGAGAAAACTGGAGAAACCCTCGCAGACACGGGGGAGAACGTGCAGACTCTGCACAGTCACCCAAGCCGAGAATCGAACCTGGGTCCCTGGCCCTGTGAGGCAGCAGTGCTGACCACCGTGCCCACGTGCTGCCCCTCCAAAAAAAAAAGGAATGGGATGAGATGATCCTCGAATACATGTCTCTCATATATATATATATTGGAAAATGATGCCTGTTTTGCCATCAAATTTAATGTGCCAATAATATTATTCCCAATTTCAGAACACATCTTCTAGCAGCTGTTGTGAATTTCAAATATTTTTGTTAAAAAAAAGTTGGATTTTATAAATAGATTATTTTTATATATAGTGATTGCCTACACTGAAAGCATTTATATTACTTACACGCGCAAATATAAGTGAGCAAAATTAAGGAGCTACACTCTAAAAACAGAATAAAGTCCCATGACTTAGAGTGGAATGGCAAAGGACATGGAGACCCCTGGCTAAATGAGGAACCTTTTTAGCTGCGAATGATCAAGTTACACTCTGCACAGAATCCTGCACATCGACTTCAGCACTCCTGGACACTTTAGCTGCTCCAAACGTCACAAAAACGCATTCCATCCTAATACTTAAAACATACAACTTACAATAGACATTTCAACACTTAGGGCAAGGTTAGGTATTTAACCCACTCCCACTGTAGCCATCAAGCATCACCCCAAACTCTGTTCAAACCGAGAGATTGCGGTGCAATGAGATGTTGCAGCGTCAACACGTACCCCTTCTAACCACCTCAGCAGGTCTGGCATTGCCTGCTCAGAGAATAGTTTCAGGCAGATATTTTTTTAAATTAGACAGAGGGGGGCAGGGATGGAACTATTAAGAGTTTTTGAAGCCAGCAGGATAAGGGAGGGAGTGGTAAAGGTCTACGATTAGGCTGGAGGGCAGGACAGATCAACGAACGAGAAACAAGATTTCAGAATGCAAACAGTGATGAGAGTGGTAATTTAAGTTTAGTGTCGTAAGTAGGCTTACATTAACACTGCAATGAAGTTACTGTGAAAATCCCCTAGTCGCCACACTCTGGCGCCTGTTCAGGTACACTGGAGGGATAACTTAGCATGACCGAATGCACTTAATCAGCACGTCTTTCAGACTGTGGGAGGAAACCGGAACACTGGGAGGAAACCCACAGAGACACGGGGAGAACATGCAGACTCCACACAGACAGTGACCCAAGCCGGGAATCGAACCCGGGTCCCTGGCGATGCGAGGCAGCAGTGCTAACCACTGTTATAGTAAAGAAAGATCCACATCATAGTAAAGAAACAGAGGGCTGTGTCCAAATGAGGTTATGAATGCCTCTAGGGCAGCAAACACATTGCATTCACAATCAAAAAGGTCATAACGAGCTGAATCATCAACTCTTCTTTCTCTCTCCACAGACGCTGCTTGATCTTCTATTCACAGCACTTCCTGTTTTCATTTCCGATTTCCAGCGATCCGCAGTATGTTGCCTGCGAACTAACAGTGCCACGTGACTCAGCCCGCCTTCCTCTTCAGTGGACAGCCGTGGGCACAAGTGGAAAGAAGTATTCTATTAACTTAGACGAACGTCATGTTGTAATCTTTTTACCACACCCCCTGCCGTCACAGCAGTCAGTCAGTCAGTTCTGGAATGATTCTTGGCCCGTCGCTGCCAAATGGGATTAGGAGGAGGCCATTCAGCCCCTCCAGCCTGTTCCACTGTTCAACAAGGTCATGACTGATTAGTGATCGGCTCCAAGCAGGCTTTGATAACTCACAGCAAAAAGGAGAAAACTACTTTCATCATCTTAAGGCTTTAGTGCTCTTATCACTGACTTGTACACAAATACATACACATAAATTAGGAGTAGGTCCCTCGAGTCCGCTCCGCCATGGGTGAACTGATTTCTCCAGATTCCCGTCTAGCCCTGTAACCTTTCACCTTTGTTAGTTGTCGAGAATCTATCTAGCTCTGCCTTAAAAATATTCAAAGGCCACCACCTCGAGGTGGAGAGTTCCAACTCACAGGAACAGGAGTAGGCCTCAAGCCTACTCTGCTATTCAATAAGACCATGACTGATCTGTGGTCTAATTCCATGTACCTGCCCTAGGTTCATATCCCTTGATAACCCTGCTCAATATTAAAAAAAAGGTCTCTCTCAGACAACGGAACCAACACCCGCTGTCATGTGGGGAAGAGAGTTCCAAGCCTCCACTATGCTCTGTGTGTAGAAGTGTTTTCTAACATCTCTCCTGAGCCGCCACACTGAATATTACCATTTGGATTCACGACACAGGGCTTTCATCCGGGCTGGGGAAGAGGGGGTACAGGAATATTCGGCTGGGCGCAAGGCGGCAGGATCTTACCTCTGCATGCTGAGTTTCAAGGATCCGGTGCAGGCCTTGATCTTGTTCTGAGCTGCCAGGTGAGCCATTCCATCGGTGCTGACCCCATCGATAGAGAGAACCAAATCTCCAACCTCAATGCTTGCATGTGCTGCTTTCCCACCTTCTGACAGCTGCAAGAAGAATTAGAGGGACGAGTTCAGGCACTTGTTATACAATCTAGCGTTCACATACACATTCACCAGATTCCATTCTATTTATAGAATCCCTACGATGTAGAAGGAGGCCATTCGGCCCTTTGAGTCAGTACTGAACACGATCCCACCCTATCCCCGCAACCCCACATATTTACCCGACTAATCTCCGTGACACTATGGGGCAATTTTAGCACAGCCAATCATCCCAACCCACACACCTCTGGACTGTGGGAGGAGACCCCCCACAGACACGGGGAGAAGGTGCAAACTCCACACAGACAGTGACCCAAGCCGGGAATCGAACCCGGGTCCCTGGTGCTTCGAGGCGGCAGCAGTGCTAACCAAAAGCTCAACATAAGCGTCATCACAGCACTGGAGCATCTCAGCAACGATCATTCACAGAGTTGTTAACGTGTCACACCCTCATGATATTTACTGTAAGGAAGTCAAACATGACATCCACTGCAGGTTGTGGAATATTTCAACTCCCTTGTTCTCCCTCAGACACACAACAAGCTGCTTCTGTGATAACTGGGGAAATAAACACGCTGGGTTTCATGTCATCTTGTACTGCCATTGGTAAGCAAACGTCTTTCAGACTGAGCTAGAGTAGAGTAGTGTGCTTTAACTCACACACAAATGACTGGATTGAAAACTTGTGGGTTGGAAGCAGAGGGGACAATATCTGGAAAAAGGGTGGGGTGAGAGAAACAGAGAGAGAGAGAGAGGAGGGGGGGAAAAGAGAGAGAGAGAGAGAGAGAGAGAGAGAGAACAAAAAAAAAGATGCATATTGGGGGAAGAGGAGGAGTGAGAAAAAGGAGAGAGAAAAAAGAGTGGAGAAAGAGGAGAGAGAAGGTCTGAAGAAGTGCATCAAGAACTTCCAGTGCAAGGCAAGCAAACACAAAAGAATCAGTCCTTTAAAAAGTGCAGTTTCTCCATTCTACAATTATTGTGCTCAGTTTTTGATGGAAATTGGAGTGTTCGTCTTCTCCGGACTGGATTCCACAAGGGTCTCACAAGGCAGGATGTTGCAATTAACAGCCATCCACAAAGAGCTCTAATGGGTACCACAGAGGAGACTTCTGACATTCCAAACCACAAACCTCCTTTCCTCCTGCTTACTGGCCCGACAGCCGTCGATCTGTTTAAGCTATTCTGGAAGTTTCCACTCAGGCTGGAGGAAGATTAAATCACTCCGTGCATCACCTGCTAGCATTCATCACTTTGTGTGTTAGCACTAAGTCAGTGACCTGCGTTCCGACACCAGAGCAAAGATTTACAACTTTACATTTTATGATGGTGTAAAACATCGGTTACTGGCGAGGGGAAACCTTTGGGAATAACAAACATGTGCCACCGAATTTAATTTTACCCTCACCTCAAGATTTAAGAGGACGGGGTCCCGACAAAGTAACAATAAAGACTTACACTTATATAGCACTTTACAGCAAACAGTGCACTTTTTGGAGTTGTGGTAATATAGAAAACACGATGACTAATATAGTCAGCAAACTCCCGCAGGCCGCAATAATGACCAGGTAATATTGTGCCCGAGATGTTTGATTTGTCACATGTATTAACGTAATAATAAGTATTGTTTCTTGTGCATTACAGAGACAAAACATACCATTCATAGAGAAGGAGAGAGTGCAGAATACAGTGTTACAGTCTTGGTATGTGACCTCAGACTTTTGTATCTTTTTCCAGAAGTAAGTTGGTGGAAGAGAGAATGTCCAGGACGTGTGGGGTCCTTGATTATGTTGGCTGCTTTTCGGAAGTGTAGACGAAGTCAATGGATGGGAGGCTGGTTTGCGTGATAAAATTGGGCTACATTTATGACCTTTCATAGTTCCTTGCGGTCTTGGGCAGCAGCCATACCAAGCTGAAAGAATGCTTTCTATGGTGCATCTGTAAAATTTGGTTGAAGGATAAATATTGGCCAGTACACTGGAGATAACTCACAACTCACCTACTGCTCTTCAGAGGAGTGCCATGGGATCATTTGCATCGACACCAGATGGACCAGCAGGGCCATAGTTTAACTGAGGCTGGAAGATGGTCTGAAAGACGGTACCTCTGGCAGTACAGCACTCATTCAGTACCGCACTGGTGTGTCCATCTTAACTTTTGCGCTCAAGACTTGGGAATGGGATTTGAACCTGAAATCTCATGATTAGGAGGAGAGAGAGTGCTACAAACAATTGTGACACACAATATTCAGCACACAATGGTTAGCACTGCTGCCTCACAGCGCCAGGCATCCGGGTTCAATTCCAGCCTTAGGTGACTGAAGTTTGCACACATTCTCCCGTGTCCGCATAGGTTTCCACCGGGCGCTCCGGTTTTCTCCCACAGTCTAAAAAGGTGTGCCATTTAGGTGGACTGGTCATGCTAAATTGCCCCTTAAGCATCCCAAGATGCACAGGCTATATGATTAGATTGACGTGTGGGGTTATGAGGACAGAGAGAAGAGAACCTGGGTAAGATCCTCTGTCAGAGAGCCAGTGCAGACTCCATGGGCAGAATGGTCTCCTGCATTGTAGGAATTCTATGATTCCACAGTCAAAAGAATTCAATAACACTGTGTAAAGGGTAAGCAATCAGAGTAACACATTTGCTGAATGGTTTCAAGATGCTGAATAAAATGGGGTGGCACAGTGGTTAGCGCTGCTGCCTCACAGCACCAGGGACCCCGGTTCAATTCCGGCCTCAGGTCACGTCTTTGTGGAATTTGCACATGGGCATGTTCTCCCCATGTTTGCGTGGGTTTCCTCTGGCTGTTCCGGCTCCCTCCCAGTCCAAAAGATGTGCTGGTTAGATGCATTGGCCATGCTAAATTCTCCCTCAGGTGTACCCGAACAGACGCCGGAGTGTAGCGACTGGGGGATTTTCACAGCAACTTCATTGCAGCGTTAATTTAAGCCTAGTTGTGACACTAATAAATAAACTTGAGAAACTTAGAAATTCTACCCTTCAGTTGTAGCAATGGGATATGGTTCAAGGGGTTTGATTATCTCGTACAGAACACAGATGGGCTGAAATGGTCTCCTTCTGCTTCCTAAATTTTCGAATAATTTCCATGAAAAAAGACAGCTTCTTCCGCCAAATTTATCGTTAACATGCAGTCTCTAGCACACAACTCACTTCTTTGAATTTGGCTATTTTGGTTAATTATAGCAGCTACAATACTCTCCACCAGATTGACTGTCCAAATTGCAGTTGTGAATAAGCAAAACAAAAAGCTGGGGAGGACAATGGGAAGCCTTCAAACTCAATTGCAACTAATTTATCTCAATCTGCATCCAAATAGCATGACCTTGGCTTTCAACATCAAACTTTTGGCGACATCAGCAAAAATTAAAATGTCAACTAATCCTGATACTGCGGCACAGTAACTGAAAACTGGAGCATAAATCCTCCAGTCCTGTTAACAAAGCACCCTGAATTTTATTTCAACACTCCAGAGTCCCATAGATTCCCCGATATCTTCCAAGAATCTTAGAGCAAAGAGGAGGCTGTTAATCTCACTATGTTGGCCAAACAGCCCTCAGGAGTAGGCCCAGTTCTGCCCCCCAACCCTTCAATCCTTCTCAAGTATTTATCCAATCCACTCTTGAAAAGGTATTATTGAATCTGCTTCCACCACCCCTTCACACTGCGTCTTCCAGATTATAGCATTAAACAAGAACACTCATCTTCTCTATTACTAATGGACAACTGAGGGGGGGGGGGGGGGATTTTTATTTTATGAGTGTCACGAATAGGGTTACATTAACATTGCAATGAAGCTACTGTGAAAATCCCTTAGTCGCCACACTCTCACGCCTGTTCAGGTGCACCGAGGGAGAATTTAGCATGGCATGGCCAATGCACCCTAACCAGCACGTCTTTCAAACAGAGGGGAAACTGGAACACCCAGAGGAAACCCACGCAGGCATCGGGAGAATGTGCAGACTCCGCACGGACAGTGACCCGAGCCAGGAATTGAACCCGGGTCCCTAGTGCTGTGAGGCAGCAGAGCTAACCACTGTGCCATCCTGCTGCCCCAGAGGGCGAACCACAAGACATTTTGCTGACCACTGCCCATGTACAGAATTGCCACATTCAGCCGATTTCCACCCGCATGGCTTTTTTCTTACCATGATGTGGAGTTGCTGGCATTGGACTGCAGTAGGCACAGTACGTAGTCTCACAACACAAAGTCATGCTACCAAATAAACCTGTGGACTTTAACCTGGTCTTGTAAGTCCATTTACTGTGCTTTTTTCTACCAGTGTAACTGAAGTGATTCGCACATCAAGCGAAGGCAAGTGAAGTGAGGTACTTGCTGATTGACAGAGAGCCATGCGCTCCCTCTGTCAAACATCTAAACATTTCTATTGCTTTTACCACTTGAAGTTGATGACAGTTCTATTAATATATAAATGATTAAGCATTTTCTATAACCCATTATGAAATATTTGGCATGTATTAAATATATTTAATCTCACTCATGGGATCACAGTTAGGGAATAATTTCAATCTTGCAACCCTGAGGTGAAGGAGGGTCACTCACGCAGCTCACTCAGTAATCTAGATTGCCCATCACTGCTCTGAAGACTAATCTTTCCACTCTTGGAAAGAGTTTCTCCTATTCAGTCCATTAGAATGACCAGATTTTTAAACAGCGTTATTACATCTCCCTGGAGCGACACGGGGGCACAATGGTTAGCACTGCTGCCTCAGTGCCAGGGACTTGGGTTCAATTCCAGCCTTGGGTCACTGTCAGTGCAGAGTTTGCACGTTCTCCCCGTGTCTACGTGGGTTTCCTCCCACAGTCCAAAGACGTGCAGGTTAGGTGGATTGGCCATGCTAAATTGCCCCTTAATGTCCCAGAATATATAGGTTAGAGGGATTAGCGGTGTAAGTGTGTGGGATACGGCTGGGTGGACTGTTGTCAGTGCAGACTCAATGGGCAGAATGGACTTCTCCTATGCTGTAAGGATTCTATCTACTGTAAAACAGGAGATTTAAAATATTGTTTTTGTACATTAATTAGTGTGGGAGGAAACTAGAGCACCCAGAGGAAACCCACGCAGACACGGGGAGAACGTGCAAACTCCACACAGACAGTGACCCAAGGCTGGAATCAAACCCGGGTCCCTGGCACCATGAAGCATTAGTGCTAGCCACTGTGCCATTGTATTAGCCATGGCTCAGTGGATATCACACTTGCTTTGAGTCAGAGGGTTGTGGGTTCAAGTCCATTCAGTGTAGTACTACTAGCAATAATGCCCTTCAGATGAGACATTAAACTGAGGCTTCATTGTTTATTTATTAGTGTCACAAGTAGGCTGACATTAACAGTGCAATGAAATTACTGTGAAAATTCCCTAATTGCCACAGACCGATGCTCATTTAGGTATACTGAGGGAGAATTTAGCATGGCCAATGCATCAAACCACCACATCCTTAGGACTGTGGGAGGAAACTGAAGGCCTGGAGGAGATGCACGTAGCCACTGGGAGAACATGCAGACAGTGACCCAAGCCAGGAATTGAACCCAGGTCCCTAGTGCTGTTGGCATGGGCAATGCACCTAACATAAGGAATACCAGCACGTCTTTTGGATTGTGGGAGGAAACCAGAGCACATCTCACCTACATAGACATAAAATCATCCCATGGCATTACTCTAAAGAACAGGACTGTTCTGGTCAATATTTATCCTTCAAATCAACACCACAAAAATAAAAACACGAGATCAGCTGCTCAGTATCACATTGTTATACACAAAGTGGCTGCTGTGCCTCCTTCATAGCAACAATAACCACACTTAAAATGCTAGATTGGCCAAGTGATCCAAGATGACCAGAGGTCAGGTAAAGTGCTACAGAAATGGAAATCTTTATTTTATATTCATCACTCGTTTCAAGTGAAGCTTCAAGAAATGGGGTTAAATATCAACAGCCTTGGACCACACCTGAGGTTCATAACTATATACACAGCGCATCTTTACTTTGTGGCAAAGTGCGCCATGACGTTAATAGGCAACTTCCAGCATCTAACAAGGATCTACAATTGTTCCAACATTTACGTTTTGAAGTTTTCCCTCAGCAATTTAGAGATAAAGAGTCACATTCAATGGCCTGTAAAATTGCCTGACAAGCACTGGAAACAGTACCAGGGAGTGTTTTCTGAAAGCCAGACAGTCTGAACTGCCTTCAAATAAGCCTTGGGAAAGCTTTGCAACCGATCTCGCTGGCTCAATTTAATGATTAAGATCAGAACAGGCTTTAATATTCGTATCTTAATATGTGAAACTCGGGCTGCATTCATCTTCTGCCAGTGTTACCAAACCTGTTAATAACAGGTTTAAGACCAGATCTGCTCTAACACTTGTATTTAAAAAGGCCCTCCAGCCTCATCACACATCCACCTTAATTATCAATTGCTACACACACACACACACACACACACACACACACACACACACACACACACACACACACACACAGCAATCTGCTGAAAATGGGAGCAGCTTCACAGCACCAGGGACCTGGGTCCGATTCCCAGCTTGGGTCACTGTCTGTGTGGACTTTGCACGTTCTCCCCGTGTCTGCGTGGGCTTCCTCCCACATTCTGATTAGGTGCATTGACCCAAACAGGCGCCGGGAGTGTGGCATCTAGGGGAAATTCACAGTAACTTCATCGTAAACTAAATGTTTACTTGTAACTAATCTTTGTGGTCTGCAGCAGCCAGTTGTCAAGGGCTAACTGGTGACTCCAGGTGCCTGACCTAAACACTACTCACAAGACTTCCTCTCACACACCAAACGTAACCAAATCAAGACTTCCTCAGGCCGTGAAATCAGCGATGATTTATAACTGCAGCCTCCCCCCTTCAAAAAAAAACTCTGGGGAACTTTTGCGAGCCAAAAGTTTATAGTGCATGGTCCGATTAAATACAGCACTTCTGGGGGAAAGTAAACTCCAATCTGTCACAACGGTGATCCTCGAATGAGATGAAAAGTGCAGGAAATTCAATATAAACCCAAAGGAAAATACTAAATAATAAAATCGCCAGCAACTGCAGAGTATGACTGGAGAAGTGACAGTGACACACAGCAGTAATGGAGGGAGTTGGGCAACTATGTAGAAACCCAGACAGCAAGCATCGCTCGAGACAGCTTTGGGTCATTCTTGGTCCAACAGGCTTACGGAAAATCATGTCGGCAAAAGATAAGCTTCATTTTCAGATCGATTTTACATCCGTTAAGAGACCAATGCAGGAAGGAGGGAGGGCAACCTATCCTCATGGCTAAATTATCGTCTGATATTGGTCGGTAGCTGATGGCAAAAATAAAGCTGGAAAAAAAAAACACCCTCCTTCCCAGCGCCCCACATCAATCTGTTCCCTGTCTGTGTGGAGTGTGCACATTCTCCCCATGTCTGCGTGGGTTTCCTCCCGCACTGAAAGATGCGCAGGTTCCATGGATCAGCCACGCTAAATTTACGCTTCGGGTCAGGGGATAAATGGGAATAGGGCCTGGGTGGGACTGTGGTGGGTGCACACGCAAACGGCCTCCTTCTGCACTGTAGAATTCTATGATTGGTGGAAGGTATTTGACTGGAATTGAGAGATACACACACAAAAAAAAGTGTCGCAAGAGTCGGGCAGCATTGCACACTTTTTGAAGTTTATCTATTCGTGTCACAAGTAGGCTTACATTGACGCTGCAGTGAAATTACTGTGAAAATCCCCTATGTTGTGGCAGTAGCGGGTTCAAGTCACCCTCCAGGAATTCTGGGCACAAGTTCCAGGATGGCAGCCTCAGTGCAGTACTGAGGAAGTGCCGCTTTTCAGATGAGATGTTAAACTGAGCTCCATCTGCCCTCACGGGGGTGACACTGCTTCAAAAGAAGAGAAGGGGATAGGGGTTGCAGGGGGTAGGGGTGCTTTCCCCGAATCCTGGCCAACACTCTTCTCTGAGCCAAAATCAATATGGCTCAATCACCAGGGCAGTATAACTCAGCCATTCCTGGGAGCTTGCTATGCACCAGTTAGTTACTGCATTTCCAACACTACAAGACTGACTACATTTCGGAAGTATTTAATAGGCTGGAAGATGCTTTGAGATGACCCCAGATCATCTCTAAATCCATCCCCCATAGAATATACAACATTTGAACACGAATCAAAAGATGTCATTCCAGCCTCTTCTCATCAACAGAATCTCTACAGTGCAGAAGGGAGCCATTTGGCCCATCAAGCCTGTACTGAAAACAATCCCACCCAGGTCCTATCCCTGTAACCCCACATATTTACTCTGCCAATCCCCCTGACGCTAAAGATGCAATATAGGCCAATCAACTGAACCCGCACATCTTTGGACTGTGGGAGGAAATCCAGGACCTGGAGGAAACCCACGCAGACATGGGGAGAACGTGCAAGCTCCACACAGACAGTGACCAGAGGCTGGAATTGAACCCAGGTCCCTGATGCTTTGGAGGCAGCAGTGCTAACCACTGTACCACCCCCACTCCCTAAAGCTATGGGGGTACTATCAGCGGCACGATTACTGCACCAGCACTGCCCATGTTGTGAAGAGGTCCAGTTCAGTTGGTTTTGAGCAGAGTCATGCCTTTGAACACACAGATGATGTAGGCACCAGCAAAGCCATGTGACTTCAACGCAACACAAATTGCAACCACACTGGTTTAAACTGGATAAAAACTCCAAAAGAAAAGGGAAATGAGAAATCAATGGAGGACTTTTATTGCTCAATTCAACAAGAGTTCCCAGCAAAAGCGATGAGACTCACTCTAACAGAGAACAAGGCAAACCTGTTTGATGTTTGGATGGGTATTGGTAAAATGATTGCTTGCTCCTGAGGAAAAAGTGGTTTCAACAGCCCTGTGATGGGGTTAATTAGACAGTTCTTTCAATGTCATTGTGGGTGCGTTGGGCCAAATATCCCCCCCTTCGCACTACATCATTCTACAATCGTGCGCTCGAGGAAATACGGTTCTCTGCAGACAGCCGGATGATCAGCTTCGTGCTCAACAACCTTCAGGAATCATTCGTACACAAAAGAGCAAAGTTCGTCGGGCCAATTGACCTCAGCTCCTGTGGTTCTTTATTTATAGGAACTATGACTAAGAGGCAGGAAGACTGTCGATGGCCTTTCAGAAAGAAAGATTGTTGCTCTTGCCGCAAGAGTTTATTGAATAAACACAGTGGTATCTTTCCAAAAACTGCTGTGGACTATCTTGAGAGCTTGTTTTTCCACCGCGGTCTTAGAACTATTATTGCAGTGGGGTTAAAATTAAAAGCAGGGCAGCTGAGTTTCTAGTTAGCTTATCTGCTTTACCGGGAAAACTCCTGCCAAATAACATTTGAGTGTTCTGATTACTCTGGATGTTGCAAAGTCCGCAAATTCTTGTCTGGGAGCCCAGACGTGCAAATGTGTGCATTTTTCTTCCTCTTCTCCCTGTTGGGTATTCCCAACGCACAATCATTCCCCTCAGATGACTGTGAACAGGTCCTCTTTCCTGAATATGCATGGCATTCATTTCGTTAACCCTACAGTGACGGTTCTTGGCTCTTGATTGTCCTGTCAAGCAAAACATCGACTCCAATCTGCAACTTAGCCTTCAAGTGGATCCACCAGCCAGTTCACCAATAAGAACAACAAATGGCCACCCCAAGGCACATCACAGGAGGAGATCCATAAAGCAACGTCTGAACAACCAAGCCATTTGAAGCGTTATCAAGGCAGATGAACAAATTTTATTAAAAAATTATTTCATGGGACATAGGCATCGCTGGCTGGCTGGGGCAGCACAGTGGTTAGCACTGCTGCCTCTCAGCGCCAAGGACCCGTGATCAATTCCAGCCTCGTGTAACTGTCTGCATGGAGTTTGCACATTCTCCCCATGTCTGCATGGGTTTCCCTGCTCCACTTTCCTCCCACAGTCCAAAGATGTGCAGATCAGGTTGACTGGCTATGTTAACTTGACCCTAGTGTCAGGGGAATTAGCAAGATAAATGGGTTACGGGAATAGGGCCTGGCTGGGATATAGTCAGCACAGGCTTGATGGGTTGAATGGCCTCCTTCTGTACTATAGGGATTCTATTCTATGATTCTACTCATTGCCCATCCATAGTTGCCTGAGGGCATTTGAGAGTCAACCCACATTGCTGTGGCTCTGGAGTTGCACTTATGTCAGACCAGGCAAGGAGGGCCGATTTCCTTCCCTAAAGGACATAAGTGAACCAGATGGGTTTTTCCAACTATTGATAATGGCTTGATGGTCATCAGTAGATTCTGAATTCTAGACTTTTTTTTATTGAATTCAAATTCTACCATTTGCCGTGGCGGGGTTTGAACCCAGGTCCCCAGAACATTAGCTGAGTTTCTGGATTAATAGTATGGCGATAATACCACCAAGCCATTACCTCCCCTTGTTGGTGATGGATTTGGGATTTGAGTAGCATCTTAAAAAGGTGGAAAAGTTTAAAGTTGATTTTAGTGTTACAAGTAGGCTTGCATTAACACTGCAATGAAGTTACTATGAAAATCCCCTAGTCGCCACACTCTAGCACCTGCTCAGGTACACCGAGGGAGAATTTAGCATGGCCAATGCACCTAACCAGCCTATCTTTTGGACTAAGAGATAAAGGAGCTATGGGAGAAAGAAAGGTGTTGAGGGGGGAAATTCCAGGCGTTACAACCCATCAGCTGAAGGCTAGAACTAAAGGCCACTGAATAGGGATTGCTCATTTAAGAAGGAGATGAGGAGAAATGGGGTGGCTCAGTGGTTAGCACTGCTGCCTCAAGCGCCAGGGATTTGGGTGCGATTCCCAGCTTCGGTCACTGTCTGTGTGGAATTTGCACATTCTCCGTGTCTGCATGGGTTTCCTCCAGTTGCTCCAATTTCCTCCCACAAAGATGGGCAGTTTAGGTGCATTAGCCATGCTAAATTGCACCTTAGTATCAGGGGGACTAGTGAGAGGAAATGCATGGAGATATGGGGATAGGGCCTGGGTGGGATTGTGGTCAGTGCAGTCTTGATGGGCCAAATGGCCTCATTCTGCCCTGTAGAGATTCTATGATTATTTTTTTTCTCAGAGTTGAGATTCTCTGGAATTCTGTTCCTCAAAAGGCAGTGGAGATAGAGTGTTAGAATATTTTTCTTAAGGCAGAGATAGATAGGCTCTTGACTAACAAGGGGGTGAAAGGTTATCAGTGGATGGGAATGCGGGGCTTAAGTTACAAACAGATCAACCATGATTTTATTGAAGGGCAGAGCAGGCTCAAGGGGCTGAGTGGCCTACTCCAGCTCTTAACCTGTACACTTGGCATGGTTCCCAATGGCAGAGTGATTCAAATCGGGGATGCTCAAGAGGTCAGGGTCAGAAGAGCACAGAGATCTGGGAGAGCTGTGGGGCGAGAGGTGACAGAGATAGGGAGGGGCAAGGCCTTGGAAAGATTTGAAAACGAGGAGAGTGTTTTTTTAAAAAAAAATCAACATGTTGCTTGACCAGGCTTCAATGCAGGTCAGCAAGCACAGGGGCAATGGGTGAACAGGTTATGGTGCAAGCAAGAACACAGGCAGAGCATTGGATGATCTCAACTTTACAGAGGATTGGAGACCGAGTGGGAGTACATTGTAATTGTACAGTGTGGAGTAGAAAAGACAAATTTCAGAACAATTATACATCCCAACCCATTAAAAAAAAGGCATCAATCTACACTTCACAGGCACACAACATGAAAGCAAAAGATTACAGATGCTGGAAATCTGAAATAAGTACAAAAAAAAGGGGCACAGTGATTAGAACCTTCTGCCTCAGGGGCCTAGGTTCAACTCTGACCTCGGGTGACTGCCTGTGCAGAGACTGCACGTTCTTCCTGTGTCTGCTCCCACACTCCCAAAGGTGTGCAGGTTAGGTGGATTGGCCGTGCTAAATTGCCCCTTGGTGCTCAAAGATGTGTGGGTTCGATGGATTTAGGGAAACGGGGATAGGGTATGGGTAAGATGCTCTGCTGGGCCGAATGGCCTACCTCTGCACTGTGGGGATTCCATGAGCTTGCCTGTCCCATCTTCTATTCCTCCAACATCCGGACACACACTCCCAACATCTGTAAACAAATACACTAGACCTAATTCTACTTCATTCTGCTCAAGCCCATGCCTATAAAATATTGAAAAAGACCCCTACCCAAAAAAGGAAGAAAAATTTACATTGACATAGCAACCTTCAAATCCTGATGCACTTTCTAGCTAATTCCATAAACTAGTCACTGTCATATAGTGTAGGCAACACAGCAGCCAATTTATGTGCAGCAAGCTCCCGCAAACAGCTGTGGGAGAATGGCCAGATAACCTTAGCGATTTTGGTTGGAAGGCAAATATTGGGCATGGCACCAGAAAAAACTCTCCTGCTCTTTACTGTAATGGTACCTATCGGGATCTTTAATGTCCTTTTGGTGGGGAAGGGAGGAGGCTGGGTCTCTGTTAATCTCTCATCTGAAAAACAGTACATCTAATAGTGCAGCACCCCCTCAGCACTGGGCTGGAGGTGCCAGCTGAGATCGGTGCTTAACTCTCTACAGTGGTGTTTGAACCCACAACCTTGTGACTGAAGGGGCAAAATTGCTATCAATCAAGTCTCTTTGCTCTGGATTGAATCAGAAGAACTGGACAACACTCATCATAGAGCCCCTGTGGCTCATTATGGTTGTGCAGACTCAATCCCACCCAGGCCCTCTCTCTGCAACCCCAAAGATGTACACTACTAATCCCCCCGACTCCAAGTGATAATTTAGCATGCCCAATCCACCTAATCTGCACATCTTTGGAATACGGGAGGAAACCCACGCCGACATGAACAGAACGTGCAAACTCCACACACAAAGTCGGGAACTGAACTCAGATCCCTGGCGCTGAGAGACAACAGTGCTAACCACTCCGCCACCACGCACTTCCCAGGAGTCGCAAGCTGGCCAACACTCAAAACCCGGACCGCTGACTGGAAATTGAGAGTAGGAAGGTAATAAAGGGAATAGGGGATGTGGTGTTAACAAGAGTTCATCAGCAGTCGAGCAAGGAAGGATTTGAGTGTGATTGGTATATGGGAATACCAGGGGAAAAATTAATCGTGACTCAGAGTGCGAGAAAGACAACTGAAATTATTACCAGCGGCAGATGGAGGTCATAAAACAGATTGAGAAAAAAAACCATGTAGTTTGGGCTTCCTGTCTTTGCAAGTGGAACAATGCAGCAATGATCCAAATTAGCTGAACCCGTGATGATAAAATAATCACAAGTTTTATTACTTCTTAAAAAGGTAAGAAATAACACTCCAGTTCCTTGACTTGTGACAGATGTATAATCAGAGACCGAAACCAATTATTATTGTACATCAGATAAAGAGGCAATAAAACTTTGGAAAATTTCTGATGCCTTGAACATTCCTCTACGTTGGCAGTGCTGGAAGGAGGAAATGACTTGCATTTCTGTGCCTGCGCATTCCTCACAGCTGATTATTTAGTTTGTAGTGTAGTCAGTCTTGTTGTTGGCACCATACAGCAGGCAGCTTACACAGAAGAAGTTTCCATGAAGAGCGATGAGATAAGAATAAAACATTAACTCATTTTTTAAACGCCTCTCAAGCCTGCTCTGCCAGACAATACAATCATGATTGACTTCCCATCTCAACTCCACTTTCCCTCCCTTGCCCTTAATTCCATGGAACACAAAAAACCTATCCATCTCGGCCTCAATGATAAAGCATCCTGACCCTCTGGGTTAGATCATTTTAAAAATTCATAATTCTGTGTGAAGAAATTTCTCCTCATCTCAGTCCCAAAATACAACAGAGGCACCTTGACAGATACATGAATAGGCTGGGAATAGAGGGATACAGGGCAGCACAGTGGTTAGCACTGCTGCCTCACAGCGCCAGGAACCCAGGTTCGATTCCCAGCTTGGGTCACTGTGTGTGGAGTTTGCACACTCCCCCCATGTCTGCGTGGGTTTCCTCCAGGCGTTCCAGTTTCCTCCCACAGTCCAAAAAGACATGCAGGTTTGGTGCGTTGACCATGCTAAATTCCCCCTCAACGTACCCAATCAGGCACCGGAGTGTGGCGGCTAGGGGATTTTCACAATAACTGCATTGCAGCATTCATGCAAGCTTACTTGTGACACTAATAAATAAACCTATTTGTCCTTAGCAGTTGCATCTTCTTTGGATTTACAACATTCACACAGTCTCTCATCTTGGTCCAAGAGATTCAAGTAAGATGGACAACAGTTATTAATAACCTGCTATGGGCTCTTCTGAAATAATCCTACATCTGAGATTAAAGAAATAGATTATTTTAAAAATGGCGTCTTGCTGTTATTTAAAACAATACTCGGTCAGGAGTCAGAGATATCAATGGATAGCATACTGTCAGATGGTTGACAAGAATTTCATCTCCTGACAACCATTTCACTGTCTTCCACTGATTTAATAGCCCCAACGTAGAAGAATGTTCATAGCGAGAGAGTAAGGAGACAAAAAATAAAAGGAAGATCTTTTGGGAGGGATTTCCAAAAACCTTGGTCCAAAGAATGGGGCAAAAGAGAAAAAAAGTTAAAGTGTGAAAGGAGAGGTGATTCAGGAAGGAATTATAGACCACTGAGCACCAAGGGGCAGTGTAGAAGGAGGAAGATGCACATAAGAGAGACAGAAAAAGGATGAGTGGTGGAGGCTTAAATTGGGAGGGCAAGACCGGAAAGGAATTTAATAATAAGACAACAATTGAGAGACCATGATGACTAGTAAAGACAGGGGTGTAGGTTAAAAAGAAACAATGCAGGATAGGATGCAGGTTGTAGAGTTTGGAAGTGAAGGCTGGCAAGGAGAAAGCTGCCACTCCAGAGGACATGGGTCTCCGAGTCAGAGAGACTTTATCATCATTGTGAGTCACCAATAGGTTATTCAAGACCTTGATATGGTTGGAATTGGTAAATGCTACCTTTTATTGAACATAATACTAACCATGTACAATTCAGACTACACACTGGGATCTACACAGAACTATTATCTCTAGCCACATTCAGTTATCATGCAATCTTATATCACTGATGATGTAAGACGATATGTTTACATATTTAACATTAACTTTTGATGCTACGTAACAGACCTGGAGTGCGTAAGTAATTTGCTTCAATCAAAGGGGAATAGAATCAATGGTAAGAATTTAGAGATTTGTGTAACCAAAGACAACGATTCAGTCTTAATGTTACAGTTAGACTGTTGTCGGACTGCTTGCCCAGCAAAGAACCAGAGACAGTGGAGTCAGAGAGCGAGGCGATGGATAGCCTACATGTGGAACCTGATCCCAAGTCTTCAGCTCATGTCAATGGATAGCAAGAAGAGGAGAAGCCACGGTAGAATGCAAAAGGGCAACACTTGGAGAAATTTTACCCACAAGAGATGTCTAATTTCTACATTTTGTTTTTAAAAGGATGAGCACTCAAAGCCTGTGGTACACGAGGGAAGGGGCAAACAGTTAGATACTCACCATTGTCATGCTTTGGATCTCAGGTTTGTAGCCTAGCCCACCTTAAACTACTATAATCGGCTAGCATTTATATGACGTCTTCAACATGGGAAAATGTCCCAAGGCACTTCACAGGAGCGTTAATTAAAACAAATTTTGACAGTGGGCCACAAGAGAAATCTTAAGGACATGTGACCAAATAGGGAGAGCAGTCCAAGCTTCTAAGTGTTTAAAAGTAGCGAGAAGGGCACAGAGCCAGAAAGGGTTAAGGCGAGAGAGATCAAGGCCAAAGCAGCTGAAGGCATAGTCAACGGTGCAACAATGAAAACTGGGAATGCTTAAGAGGCTAGGAGTGTTGGAGTGCAGAGATCCCAAGAGGTTGTAAAGCTGGAAGATTACGGGAGGTAGGGAGGGATGAAACCGTGGAGAGATTTGAAAACAAGGAGATTTTCTTCTTTTCAAATTGCAATGTTGCCGGATCAGGAGGAAGATCCACATCACAAGCCAGGCTTTTTTGTCAAGTGACTTCACAAAAGGCATAATCAAGACAGGAGTTACTGACAGATATGATGCAGAATGTGTATCTGTACACTCGAGAAAGAAATTCACATAGCCACCTTTCAGGATTCAGAGTTTCTCAAGATGGAAGCTGACTAACTTGTCTATTCTGAAGTAGCATTCGCTGACATTGCTCCTTCCAGCATGCTGAAGTCTGGTTCTATTTGCATTCGCGTGTCTTTTGGCACATCTTTGGCAAGTGAGAAGGTTTAGTTGTTGCAGCTGCTGGATCCAAAGTTATACGTCCTCAATGATCTAATGTTTCTGATTGGAACTGTGCTTGCAAGGACTTGTTGCTCACACCAACTGGCATTCTCTTTGTCTTGGCGGGACAGCAGAAGCAATTGAGGCGATTCCGAAATCACAGCAACTTTGGCTAGAACTGGTCTTTCAAAAGTAACAAACCCAGAGCTCAAGAACTCATTAAAGACAGACTTGCATTCATTCAGCTCCATTCACGACCCAAGGACATCCCAAAAAGCCTTCCAGCTGATGAAGTACTCCTAACTTTATTGCATTACAACAATGACTGTAAAGGCAAACTCACAAAACAGGAACGTGAGAAACAGCAGGTAATCTGTTTTAGTTGACTCAGGGATAAATACGAAGATGCCTCAAGAACAGTTGAGTTTATAAAACCTATTTATAAATCAGGGATATAAACAGCACAGTGGATTGTAAATACCACGTAAAGGAACAGTGTTAGTAATTGAGGAAGTGGATCAAGGTCTTAACCAAGGTGAGACGGTTACACTTAATGCACAACAGAAAAGGTTTGTATTGGTCTTAGAACATGACTGTTATAGTGCGGGAATTCCCACAACCTATTTGGACACAGCAAGATCCCAGAATAGCAACAAGAGAGATGCTTTGACAATCTGGCATTTTCTTTGGAGAATGTGATGTTGGTTGAAAATTAAATTGGCCAGTGCAGAACAGCAAGGAAAACCAAAGGTTTATATTTAATGGAACCCTGTCAAAAGCAAATATCAGGAGTCACAGAGAAGGACAGCATGTTCCTCAAGATTTTCCAAATCAGGATCTCCTGGCTCACAAAACTGTGTGTGAAGTGCAATCCCCCCCATCCCACAATTTCCATCATTCCACCACTAGTAGCTTCGAGCATCTCGCGATCCCACAAGTGCATTGGGAATGAGGAAAATGCAGAAGCACGACCTGCGTCTTGAAAAAGGTTTATTTGTTTTCATTCTGACATAGCTGGTCAGGCTGGCATTTATTCCCCTTCCCTGGCACCCCTCAAAGTGATGTCAAAAATCGGATGATCAGCCACGATCAGGGCGAATGGCGCAAGGGCCAAATCGCCCCCTCCTGCTTCTATTTATACAAGATGATCAAAGGATTGGATAGGGTGGACAGTGACAGCCTTTTTCCTCGGATGGTGACGGCTAACACAAGGGGACATCGCTTTAAATTAAGGGGTGGTAATTATAGGACGGACGTCAGAGGTAGGTTCTTTCCTCAGAGGGTAGTACGGTCGTGGAATGCCCTGCCTGCAGCAGCTGTGGACTCGCCAACTTTAAGGGCATTCAAATGGTCAGTGGATAGGCATATGGATAACATTGGAATAGTTTAGGTTAGAGGGTCATTAGATTGTTGCGCTGACCAGTGGAACCATCGAAGGGCCTGTACTGCGCTGTGATGTTCTATGTTCTATTTTTTATGTTTCGATGTAGCTGTTCCTTCAGCTGCCTGGACCCCAAGCTGTGCAAAGGCCCTCCCTAAAACTCTTAAATGACTCATGCAAAGCCTACTATTTTGACAACATTTTTGGTCACCAGTCCTAATGTTGTGTGTGTCTGGGTATTAAATATTTGTCAATAATCGCTCCCACGAAGTGTCTTGGGATCATTTAAGGGTGTGATGTAAATTCACATTACTTTTGTGGAGGGAGTGCATTAAACCCCAAGAAAGAATGGGTATAAATCTTGTTGGGTTGGGTATTGAGGTTATCTCTGGATTGCTTGGGAATACAGTAAAAAGTCTGACAACACCAGGTTTTAGTCCAACCTATTTATTTGATAATATACTCACAAGCTTTCGGGGTTAGTCCCTTTGTCAGGTGAATGGAGAGTTCTGGCCTCAGTTGCTTGGGAATGGCAGAGAAGGAGGGGATGCGAGTCCCAATCTTATATTGTTGTTGGAAATGTATTTCCCAGAGCACGCACACAGGACAATAAAAATCCCTTCCACCAAACACTGATGCTGAACATTGTCACAGCAACGCCTCTGTACTCAAGGTTTTGAGTATATTGTTACTCAAAAAGTTGACAGACATCTTCCTTCCAAAAGAACAGTTCCAGTTCTCAACTGCGAGACAAATGATAAATTCCTAATTAAACTGTTCACCTTCCAGAGGTTCTCCTACACGGCCCATTAACTTTACAGAAATACAAATCTCAAAGCAACGTTATCAACTAATCTCTGAGTGAAACAAAAACAGTTGGCTAGCCAGTAAGGATCTGGCAAAAGTTCCAAAAACATTGGCTTCTGAAAGTTCAAACTCCTGATTTCAACAAAGCACATTTACTGAGATGTCTCAATGCAACACATGTTCCTCACACAATTGAAAGAGTGCCTCAACATTTGGCTACATTTTATGCAAGGGAACTAGACCAGTCTGGGAATAAAGAAGAGAGGTTTGCAGCTTCAGTTTAATTCACTGCTGTCTTACAGCGTCAGGGATCCTTGGGCGACTGTCCTTGTGGAGTTTGCACATCCTCCCCGTGGCTGCGTGGGTTTCCTCCCATCATCCAAATATGTGCAGGTGAGGTGGATCGGCTAGGCTAAATTGCCCCTTAGTATCCAAAGATGTGTAGGTTCAACGGATTAGATGTAGGATAAAAGGTGGAGGGAAGGGATTAGGCGGGATGCTCTTTTGAAGAATAGATGCAGACTTAGTGGGCTGAATGGCCACTTCCTGCACTGTAGGAATTCTATGATTGCAAAATTTGGCTTTTGCGTCCCATCTCAATAAGAAAGCTTTCTTGCTACTTATTCCGTGCTTTAATCTTGATCCCTGTAACAATAAACCGATACAAATAAGCATCCATGATGTATATTGCACCCAACCTCTATACTCAATATGTAGAGAAATTGATTTGACAGCCTATTCCTGAATCATGCGCTCCCTCCAACGATGGCACACCATGGCATGCAGTGTGTACCATCCACATGTGGCACAGCAGCAACTCGCCAAGGCTCCCGCGATAGCGGCTGTCTTTATCACCGGGAAGGACATGGGCAGCAAGCAGATGGGACAATTGAGAAGATACCCCCACCCCAACAAGCCACATATTTGTGTTCACATCGCTAGATCAAAATCCAGGCGATCCCACCTTAACTGCACAGTGGCACGCCACCACCACGCTGGCTGCAGTGGTTCACCACAGGGGGGCAATTAAGGATGGGCAGCAAACGCTGGCTTTGCTAGCGACGCCCAGATTAATTAAGTGACCCACGAACTCACAATGCCGATTGCGGGCACCATGGGTAAAGGATGCGACTGTTTTCTAACAGATGCTGCCTGGGGACGTGTCCCTGAATGCCTTGCTAGTTTCTCCTGATAAATCACTCCAACTTTGTGCTAAAAATGAATGATTACCAGAAATTCTGTTTAGTCCTCTGATGGCAAGATAAAATTCAACATTTTAAAGTTGGAACAGGCATAAAACAAAATGCTTAAAATTCCAGTAAGTGGAGGCAAGTGTCCCAGAAACATGGTGTGCACGTGTATCGATTTGAAAGATCATGAATAGACCTTGAACACTGCAATTAAATTTCCAAAAAAAAATGCAAACTCCAAATTTATGTCATAAGATTAAATGGGACAAGTTTTCATTTGTGTGCAAAGAGATACAGTTTAGGACAGCAATACAAAAGGACGAAAACTGATGCCACACCTTTGTGGACAGATTTAGACTACATTCTAAATAATTGTAACAGGGGGTGTTATTCAGTGTGACTGGGGCAGAGATGTGACATCCTGTCACGGGACCATGGTTTTCTTGTCTTTATATAGACAGAAAGTTTATAATGTCACAAGTAGGGATACATTAACACCGCAATGAAGTTACTGTAAAAATCCCCGAGTTGCCACACTCCAGCACTTGTTCGGGTACACCAAGGGAGACTTCCAGCAAGTCTAGCCTTTGCCTTTTCTTAGATTTTTTTCCTCCCCATCAAATTAAGTGATTGCAGAGTAAATCGGACAGTACTTCTCCAAGTTACAGGCTTGTCAAGTGATTTATTTGTAAAAAGGCATTGCTGCCCCCAGTCCAAAAGGGGAACTTATGACCTAGCTGCAAAAAGAAATCCAAGTGTCTAAATAAACAATGCCCTTCCAAATTTTATATTAAAAGATCAGTTGGTGAAGATATGGTTTTGCCCAGTGTATAGAGTTTTGCCCACTCTGCTCCATGCTTGCAGAGACTTGGACTCTGCACCACTGCAGTGCCAAGAAGCTCAACCGCTTTCACTTGAGCTGCCTCCTGAAGTCTCTGAAGATCAGATAGCTGGACAAAATATCAGACAAACTTAGGCTGAAATTTTATCACCAGCCCTCCAAGGGGATTGGAGCAGGCAAGGAGTGGACATAGAATAGAATCCCTACAGTACAGAAGGAGTCTGCACTGACCATAATCCCAACCAGTCCTTATTCCCGTAACCCCACATATTTACCCTGCTCATCCCCCTGACACTGGAGTCAATTTTAGCATGGCCAATCAACCTAACCCACACATCTTTGGAATGTGGAGGAAACCCACGCAGACATGGGGAGACTGTGCAGACAGTGACCCAAGGCCGGAATTGAACCTGGCTCCCTGGCACTGAGGCAGCAGTGCTAATCACTGTACCATGACAATGGGAAGGTCCGCTGATCTTGGGCAAGGTTTTATGGTGAGCAGGGCTGTAAAATCCCACCCGAAAGACCTGGAGGGGATTTTGACAGGATTAATGGTTAGATGTTTTCACTAGTGGGAGAGTCTTGAACATGGGGAGGTAGCTACAAGATAAAGAGCCACTCATTTAGAACGCGTGTAGGAATTTCTTCTCGCAGGGGGTGGCGAATCTCTGGAATTCTCTGCCCAAACGATGGTGGTGGCTGGGTCATTACAAGTATTTAAAGTGGAGGTGGGTAAATATTTGATAGATCGAGGAATAGTGAGCCAGGGAAACGGCACAGAAAAGGAGTTGAGGCTGGTATAGACCAGCTATGATGGTAATGGATGGGACGGCAGGCTTGAAGGGCCTCATCCTGCTTTGATTTCTTGTGTCTTTGTGTTGTGTATAGAGATAGGGAGGGGCAAGGCCACAAAAGGGATCTGAAAACAAGGATGAGAATTTCATTTAAAAACAAAAGCTAAAATTGAGAAGTTGCTTAACCAGGGGCAACATAAGCCGAGGAGGACAGAGGCGACAAGAAAACACAAATCTGACAACTGAAAAGGAGTACCAATTACCTCTTGGCACACTACAATCAGACAATGGCTCAGTGGTTAGCACTCACTTCTGAGTCACAACGTTGTGGGTTCAAGTCTCATTTCAGAGACGTGAGTGCATAAAAACTCGAGGCTCAGCCTCCAATATATGACCGAGGGAACGTCAGAGACATACAGCATGGAAACAGGCCCTTCAGCCCAACTCGTCCATGCTAAATCAGGTTTCCTAAACTGAACTAGTCCCATTTGCCGGTGTTTGGCCCATATCCCTGAAAAGCTTTCCTCTCACCAACTTTTACAGGTGCACCACAGAAAGCATTCTTTCTGGTTGTATCACAGCTTGGTATGGGCTCCTGCTCTGCCCAAGACCGCAAGAAACTACAAAAGGGTCAGGAATAAAACCCAGTCCATCACACAAACCTGCCTCCCATCCATTGACACTGTCTACACTTCCTGTTACCTCAGCAAAGCAGTCATCATAATTAAGGACCCCACGCAGCCCACACATTCTCTTTCACCTTCCCTCAGGAAAAAAGGTACAAAAGTCTGAGGTCACGTACCAACCAACTCAAGAACAGATTCTTCCCTGCTGCCAGACTTTTAAATGCACCTATCTTGCACTAAGTTGGTCTTTCTCTACACCCTAGCTATGATAGTGACACTACGTTCGGCACTCTCTCCTTCTCTATGAACGGTATGCTTTGTCTGTATAGTGTGCAAGAAACAACACTTTTCACTGTATACTAACAGCTGACAAACAAAAAAAATCAAATCCATCCATGTCACTGATCAAACATACCTGAAGTGTTGTAATTGTACCCACCTCTACCAACTCATTCCACATGCATACCACCCTCTATAAAAGTTGCCCCTCGGGACCCCTTTAAATCTTTCCCCTCTCACCTTAAACCTTTGTCCTCTAGTTTTGGACTCCCCAACCCTAGGAAAAAGACCTTGGCTATTCACCTTATCTATGCCCCTGATGATTTTATAAACTTCTATAAAGGTTGCCCATCAGCCTCCAATGCTCCGGGGGAAAATGTCCCAGCCTATCCAACCTCTCCTTATAATTCAAGTCTTCCAGTCCCGGTGACATCCTTGTAAATCTTATTTGTACCCTTTCCATGGATGTTTGGTGACATCCTCCCTACAGCAGAATAGCCAGAATTGTACGCAGAGCTCCAAACATGGCCTTAACAATGTCTCGTGCAGTTATATAATGTCCTAACCTCTATATTCAATGTTCTGACCACTGAAGGCAAGTGTGCCAACTACTTCTTCACCACCCTGCCCACCTGTGTCGCCACTCAAGGAACTACATACCTGCACCCGTAGGGTGTCTCTGTTTGAGAATGTGCCACAGACCTCTATCATTAACCACGCTGCGCCAAAATGGAGTTCCCACTTATTAGATATGTTAAACTGGGGTGGATATGAAAGATGGCGCTACTTCAGAGAACAGCATGGAAGCTCTCCCTCAACCATCATCACCAGAAATAGACCGTCCGGTCACTGCTGTTTGTGGGAGCTTGCTGTGCATAAATGGACTGTTGGGCTTCCTAAAGCTAGAAGTCCAACAGGTTTATTTGGAATCACGAGCTTTCGGAGCCCTGCTCCTTCATCAGGTGAGTGGAGAGATGGGTTCATAAACACAGCATGTATAGACAGAGACACAATTGTAAGATAATGGTTGGAACGTGAGTCTTTTCAGGTAATCAAGTCTTTACAGGTACTGACAATGCGAGCGGAGAGAGGAATAATCACAGGTTAAAAAGTGGTGTGAATTGTCTCAAGCCAGGACAGTTGTTAGGATTTTGCAAGCCCAGGCCAAATGGTGGAGGTTATATGTAGTGTGACATGAACCCAAGATCCTCCATTAGCACTGTCTATACCTGTAAAGACTCGCATTCCAACCATTATCTTGCAATTGTGTCTTAGTCCATATTTGCGAAACCTGCCTCTCCACTCAGCTAGTGAAGGAACAGCACTCCAAAAGCTCATGATTCTAAATAGACCTGTTGGACTTTAACCTGGTGTTGAGAGACTTCTTACTGTGCCCACCCCAGTCCAACACTGGCATCTCCACCTCTGGGCTTTCTACATTACAACAGTGACTCACGTCAATAGCTGGAAAGCAGTATGGGGAACTCCCGAGGCGGAGAAAGTCTAAAGTCGATACAAACGCAAAGTGTTTCTTTTTCCTCTCGTTACTGAAATAACAGAAGCCATGGATAAATATATTCTTGAAACATAACTTGTTCCTGCTACAGTTTACGGCACTGGATCCACCAAGGACAAAAAAGGCACTGAAGGAACACGTTACTAGTTTACAAAACTCATTTTTAGGTGCATGGAAATGCCAACAAAATTATTTTAATTGGTATCCTTGTCCTGTCTTATGCAACTGCTGTGGTATGTTACTTATAGTCTCGGCTTTGTAATGAGTGCTAAATCTGGCGTTCGTGCCACAGGTTTCCAAATATTAATGACTGTAAAAAGAACAGCACTGACCACTTGGAATAACATTACATAAAGCCCACTGCATCAAAGCAATCACCCTTCCAAGATGTTCTTGCCAGTTAAGTGTTTCTTATATAATACCAAATTTTTCCTGCAAAGTTTTATTTTGAAGACCAACGCATTTTTATATATTTAACAGATCGCCTGTGCTGTTACTCTGGGGCAGCCAAGGGCTTGGTGTATAGTTTCAGATGCTAACCACAGTCCAGTGCAACTGAGGCAAAACAGTGTTTCATTCATCATTGCAACAGCAAACGTACTGAAGCGTTGGTACAGCACCGGCGAGATTTTAAAAAAATTGCACATTACCTATGTCCAAGCACGAGTCCTCACAGATCCAGCATTGTGTGGTAATTTGTTAAACGTGAAGGGGCTGGAGTTTCTGCAAGGGGTGCGGTAGGGGAAAATATACTGGTGTTTGCCCAGGTGAGAGTTGAGCTGGAGTTCCAGCGCAAACCCAGCTGCCTAAAAACGGAACGCTAGGGAGAAGAAAAGTCACCGGTGAAGTTCGTAACCCAGCATCGTAACAGGACGCAAATCATTATTGACCGGAATGCGGCCAATGGAGTCTCAAGATGCCCAAATTAAACTAATTTGGGCTGAAATTGTACTGAAACAATTGCTGCAGCTGGACAAACAGGGCTGTCACTGCTTTCAACTGACCACTGCTCAGAAAGGTCGCGTGTTTCCACGGCACCTTATAGATGTCTATAAAAAATAACGAGGGGCAAGAGGGTAGCTGGCACTGCTGCCTGGCAGTGTTGGGGACCTGGGTTCGATTCCCGGTTGGGTCACTCTCTGTGTGGAGTTTGCACATTCTCCCAGTGTCTGCGTGAGTTTCCTGCCACAGTCCAAAATGGGGTAAAAAGTCTGACAACACCAGGTTTCAGTCCAACCGATTTATTTGATAGTAAATTCACTAGCTTTCGGGTTAGCCCCTTCGTCAGGTGAATGGAGAGTTCTGGCCTCAGACAGAGCACACAAAGCACAGACAGTTTACAGATTACTGATTAGAATGTGAATCTTTACACCTAACCTGCTGTTCAAGTCTTAAAGTGGCTAACAATGGTGTGTGGAAGGAGCACTGATCACAGGTTAAAGAGATGTGTATTGTCTCTAGACAGTACAGTGAGTGAGGTTTTGCAAACCCAGGCAAAGTCACAGGGGTTACAGATAGTGCGACATGAACCCAAGATCCCTGTTGAGACCGTCCTCATGTGCGCAGAACCCGCTAACCCGAAAGCGAGTGAATTTACTGTCAAATAAAATCGGTTGGACTGAAACCTGGTGTTGTCAGGCTTTTTACTGTATTTACCCCAGTCCAACGCCAGCATATCCACATCATGACAGTCCAAAATGTGCAGGTTAGGTGGATTGACTATGCTAAAATTGCCCCTTAGGTGTCAGGGGGATTAGCAGGGTAAATTGCGTGGGGTTATGGGGATAGGGCCTGGGTGGGATTGTGATTGGTGCAGACTCGATGGGCTGAATGGCCTCCTCCTGCACTGTAGGGATTCTATGAGCGTCTGGAACGAGTTGTCAGAGGTAGTAGTAGAGACGGGTACAATTTGTTTCTTTTAAAAAGCATTTAGACAGTTACATGAGTAAGATGGGTATAGGGGGATATGGGCCAAATGCAGGCAATTGGGACTAGATTCATGGTTTAAAAAAAAAGGGTGGCATGGACAAGTTGGGCCGAAGGGCCTGTTTCCATGCTGTAAACCTCTGACTCTGCAGTGGATAAAAATTTGACCTCACTTGCGCTGAATTTAAAGGGAAGGTCATCTGAAGTTATCATGGCATCAGTTTGGGAAAGAGTGCCAACGCTTCAACCAATTGCTGCTCACCACAGTGGCATGATATCTGTGGCCAAAGACAAGAAATTGCCATGACAACAGCAGGGCACAGGATTAGTTTGCAGGCCGGGAACACTTCGAGCAAAACTTATTTTCACCCAGTATAAAAGATGGCAAAAAGCTCAAGTGCAAAAAACTGAGGTTCTCGCCTCGTTGAAATGTTGCAAGGGATCGTGAAATTTAGTCAATTACACCCAGATAACTCCAAAATCTAAGCCAGGAAAGTCTGAAACCTCCAGGTCAACATTCAAGTACCTTGTCTTTCCCTTACCATCTGCATCATCTACTAACAAAAGAAATGATTGAATATGATTGGCCATGCTAAATTGGCCCTATCCCCACAACCTCATGCATTAAAGGGACTGGTTGGGATTGTGGTTGGTACAGACTCGAAGGGCCAAATGGCCCCCCTCCTGCACTGGAGGATTCTACGATTCTACATAGAATCCCGACAGTCCAGAAGAAGGTCATTCAACCCATCGAGCCTGTTCCAACAATCTAGCAGAACATCTTCTCCAGGCTCACCCTCCACTCTATCCCTGTAACACCACTAATCCTCCTAATCCACTATCTTTGGATACTAAGGGGTAATTTAACATGCCCAATCTACCTAATCTGCACTTCTTTGGAGTGTGGGAGGAAACTGGAGTACCTGGAAGAAATCCATGCAGGACACAGGGAGAACATGCAGACTCCACACAGTCACCCAAGGCTAGAATTGAACCTGGGTCCCTGACACAAAAAAAAATGATGCAAGAAAATCTCAGCAGGTCCAACAGCATCTTTGAAGAGAGAATCGGGCCAATGTTGAGAATCTGGATGACCCCCGACTTCAGAGCTGAAGACAACAGAAAGTAGGTGATAGTTACACTGTTACAGTGAGGGGTTGATGGTTAACAAAAGATGTCATACACAAAAAAGGTTAGGGAATGTAAATGGTGGTGACCATGGTTAAGAAAGGCACAGATAGTAGCCATTGTGAGATCAGAATGGTAGAGCAAAAGGTAGGCAGACTGTCAAAGGACAATCTAAGACATGTAATGGATGATGGCCCGGGAGCTGGGGACAGTGGAGGAGAGATGGAAAGGTGAGTTTATTTTTTTTAAGAAAGGGTGGAAAAATGAAAGAATAGAAGAAATAATAATGAAATAAAAATAAAATAAATAGAAATGGGATGAAGGTGGAGGACAGATCTTCTGAAGTTGAACTCTACTGCCTTCCAGACTGAATCTTTAAGTGCCTAATCAGAAGACGAGATGCTGTTCCTCCAGTTTGAATTGGGCTTCACTGGAACACTAACAGGCTAAGGACAACACAGTGGTTAGCATTGCTGCCTCTCAGCGCCAGGGGCCGGGTTCAATTCCAGCCTTGGGAGACTGTGCATAGAGAAGGTGCTCTAAAAATTTAGTCAGCAAGCAGAACAGCACAGTTCACTCGCCACGTTGGTTCAGCCTTCCTCAGAATGATGCATGACTCCTGCAGCGAGTTCAGTTGCTTGACAGAAACAGGTACCAACAAGATCTCCTCAAGCCCTGGCTGGCTAACGGCAATTAGCGTAAAGCCCTCAGTACCCGTGCCAAGGCCTTCCGATTTGTTTTTGCAAGGGGAGTGCTTGCTTTGTATTCTTCAAACGCTGATGGCGAACGAGTTGCCTTTAGGCTGTTTTCGCAACAATCACCTTGTTCCACATACTCAGGTGATGCAGGGAGCTAAATAAAAACAGAGAACCTAAAATCTAAGTCAGGTTCAGGATGTGATTTTATTTGCCGTGAAACGAGAAAGGATTACAATGCTCGGGTACTTACTGCCTATAAGATCTGCTGCACAACACGAGATCCACTTATAATCCAATCCTAAAACTATTTACAGCCCATGTAACTGGGCAGTTTCCTCTGCGGTCAAACACATTTAATTCAGTTACGAGAAAAACAAGTCAAGCTCTGGATAATTTGGCAGTTGAAGAAATGCAAGCTCCAAGATAATAAGAAAAGGTTCCCAAAAAGAACACCAAGTGTGAATGGTGAATGTTTGTTCCAGCATCTGAAATTTCCCAACCAAACAAAAATGAGACCATCCCCATTTTACCTCAAGCAAAATGTCATTTTCCACCTAACGTCTTCTCAGAGAAGAGAAATGTTGCTATGGGATCTGAAAGAGGTAACTAAAATAGTGAAGATTTATAGTAAGAAACTAAGTGCAAAAGACTTAAGGCGATCGGCAAAAACGAAATCAGAAGTAAAAAAAAATGAGAAGGGAAACCTTTTGTTAGCAATGAGTGGTTGGGATTTGGAATTAAATGCCTGGCAGGCACTCGACACATTCTGTCTAGAATCGGATAAATAGGTAAATAAAAATCAGATAAAAAACAGGTGGCACGGTGGTAGTGGGTTAAGCACTGCTGCCTCTCAGCACCAGGGACCCGAGTTCCATTCCTGGCTTGGGTCACTGTCTGTGCAGAGATTGCACGTTCTACTCGTGTCTGCCTGGGTTTCCTCCTACAGTCCGAAAGATATGCTGGTTAGGTGCATTAGCCATACTAAAATTCTCCCTTGGCGTATCCAAACAGGCGCTGGTGTGGCAACGCGAGGATTTTCACAGCAACTTCATTTCAGTGTTAATGTAGGCCTGCTTGTGACACTAATAAGTACTTCCAACAGCAGAGATTCCAATGTTCTCTGAAGTTTAAAGATGCCTTCAAGCACACAGTGACTACTGACGGGTCACACACAGTGTAGTCCTTGTTGCTTTGTGGGACCTTGCTGTGCACAGATTAGCCACTGTATTTTTCCACAAAGAGGAACGAGGCAAAGTAATTCGATAATGGGGCCTGGTGTTGCTGGCCAGGCCACAGGGGAAATCTCACCCACTTTCCTTCGATTGGGATCTTTTACACTGACCTCAGGAGTCCACATGGAATTTCAGGGTAACGCTTCATCCAAGACATGGGCGTGTCCCAACAGCAGAGAACTCTAGCAGTGTTTGGGGGGGGGGGGGGGCAGGGTCAGCCCAGATTCTGTACTCAACGCCCCTGAAGCACACCTCGTGCCCACCATCTTCCAAGCCCGAGGCAAGAGTCAGCCAACAAGTGAAGAAAAAGTCAAATCCATCTCTCATGGTTTCCTCCCGGTGCTCCAGTTCCTCCCACAGTCCAAAGGTGGGTGGATTAGGCTGATTAGCCACACTAAATTGCCCCTTAGCGTGCAACAGCCATAATCTCTCCCTCAACGTCAACAAAACAAAGAAGATAGTCATTGACTTCAGGAAGCATAGAGGAGAACATGCCCCTGCCTACATCAATGGAGATGAAGTAGATAAGGTTGAGAGCTTCAAGTTTAGGTGTCCAGATCACAAACAACCTGTCCTGATGGTTTTTCCCCCCCATGCTGACACTATAGTTAAGAAAGCCCACCAACGCCTCTACTTTCTCAGGAGACTAAGGAAATTTGGCATGTTGGCTACGACTCTCACCAACTTTTACAGATGCACCATAAAAAAGTCTTTCTGGCTGTATCACAGCTCTGTATGGGCTCCTGCTCTGCCCAAGACTGCAAGGAACTACAAAGGGTCATGAACGAAGCCCAGCCCATCACTCAAACCAGCCTCCCATTCACTGACTGTCTACACTTCTCACTGCCTCGGTAAAGCAGCCGGTATAATTAAAGACCCCACGCATTCTCCTCTTCCACCTTCTTCCTTCGGGAAAAAAAAATATACAAAAGTCTGAGGTCACATACCAACCGACTCAAGAACAGCTTCTTTCCTGCGGCTGTCAGGCTTTTCAATGGACCTACCTTGCACTAAGTTGATCTTCTTCTACACCCCACGACTGCAACGCTACATTTTGCACTCTCTCCTTTTCTATGAATGTATGCTTTATCTGTATAGTATGCAAGAAACGATCCTTTTCACTGTATACTAATACACGTGACAATAATAAATCAGATCAAAGGGGGATTAGCAGGGTATATACGTGGGGTTATGGGAGTAGGGCCTGTGTGGGACTGTTGTTGGTGCAGACTCGATGGGCCAAATGGCCTCTTTCTAAACTGTAGGGATTCTATAAAAAAAGGGGTCCAGTCAGTAAAGGCACGATCTTATGTAGACAACTTTAACAAAACCTAAACAAAAAGATATGTTTCAACAAAACAGGTGATTTGAATAGCAAAAAAAATGCAAACAAATAACAGTCTACTAATATATAATTATCTTTTATATAGATTCATCAACTCTTTGCGAGAGGCTTCATTCTCCAAAGCAACGCGGCATTGAAAATGGGGTGTGAGCCGCCAGTGCAAACATCTGGAGGCTTCAGGAGGAAGGGTTCTCAATAACAGAGCACAGAAATAAAATACACAATGGGGGCTCAGTACCAAGAATGATCATATTAAATTTCCACACAACATAATTCAGAGTTTCACAACTTCAACAAGCTTTCCATTTGGAGCGTGAGGACCAACTACTGTCGCGCAGATGTTTCACATTTGCGAACCTGAAACAGAAAAATTACGAGACGGAAAAAGAACCCCTTCTCTCACCTAATATAACTTAAGCTGCCTTTCAGAACTGAATAAAAGAAATAGCGTACCAACACGCCACGGCTACTTAGCAAATGATCAGCAAGCTGCCGTATCATTCAGATGTTGGTCAGATGCCGGAAAAACAAAACAAACATTTACTATCACCAGCATTAAGGAATAAAAACCCAACACAAGGGAATCATTCTGGACATCACACTCGGATAAGAATTTTTCCCCCTCTGGCCAAAAGAAAGGCTCAAGTTGGGATGTGCTTTATTTATTTTCGACACGTTTTGTGCTTTGGAATGTGCTTTATTTTCGGCATGTTTGTGCTTGGCATCAAAAGACAGATGAAACTATGACAATGCACAATGCAACAGTTAGATTAGAGCTCGGGACAAACAAAGATCTGCTGTTTTTTTCCTAACGCACTTATACAAACCTCCAGGGTTTGAAAAGTAATTATCCTTCGCACAAATTAGGGCTCATGGTTGCAAGTGGGACATAATTCATGGTTTTAAAGTTTTTTTTAAGGCAAATAAAAGCTTGGTGCTAAACTGCTCTACTCCTGAAATTCACTGCTTCATTACACAAGGGCGACAAGCCAAGAGATGCTTTTTTTTAAAAAAACGATGCCCTACAGTCAGTCATCAAGCACTAGCTTTGCTCAACAATTACACTCAAAAAGTTAACCAGTTGTTAAGTTAATTTATTAGTGTCACAAGTAGGCTTACATTGACACTGCAATGAAGTTAGTGTGAAAATCCCCTAGTCGCCACACTCCAGCGCCTGTTCAGGCAGACCGAGGGAGAGTTTAGCACCTAACCAGAATGTCTTTTGGACCGTGGGAAGAAACTGCAGCACCCAGAGGAAATTCTCACACAGACATGGGAGAGAAGGTGCAGACTCCACACACGCAGTGAACCTGGGTCCCTGGCGCTGCAAGACAGCAGTGCTAACCACCATGCCACCCCAACTGGCCGCGCATGTTGGAAATAGGTGGCACTTTTGAAATAGAAAAAGACAGATTTGCATTTATACAGGACTTTTCAGAACCACCAGACATCTCAATGTACATTAGGGCCAATGGAGATACAATTTAAAATGCAATTCCTAAAACAAAGCAGCCAATTTGCGCACAGAAAACTCAAAATTGCGATCTGAAAATGGCCAGAAAATCAATGATTTAGTGAAGCAGTTGAGGCTACCTTTTTGAATGTTTTTAAGACAAGGGTAGATAAATTTTTGGACAGTAAAGGAATTTAAGGTTAAGATGAGCGGGCAGGTAAGTGGAGCAGAGTCCACGAAAACAGCAGCCATGATCTTATTGAATGGTGAAGCAGGCTCGAGGGGCCAGATGGCCTACTCCTGCTCCCAGTTCTTATCTCTTGTAGACTGCCTTTGTGAGGCTGACTGCAGGATAAGGATAGGCAAGTCACTGGGAAAACTCCTATTTTTCTTCAACATTCTGTTTTTTTGTAAACTTCTACCTAAACAAGCAAAAACTGCCTCGGTTTATAGAATCACAGAATCCTCACATTACAGGGAGAGGCCATTTGGCCCATCGATCTTGAACCAACAACAATCCCAATCAGATCCTATCCCCGTCACCTCCCACATATCTACCCTGCTAGTCCCCCTGACACTGAGGGGCAAATCAATCTAACCAGCGCGTCTTTCAGACTGTGGGAGGAAACTGGAGCACCTGGAGGAAACTCGCACAGACACAGGGGATAACGTGCAGACTCCACATTGACAGTCACCCGAGGCTAGAATTGAATCCAGGTTTCTAGTGCTGTGAGGGAGCAGTGTTAACCACTGTGCCACCGTCCTCTCTTCTGATTGCCATTAGTGAGGCAAACATCAGTATGTTAAATAAATGTTAAAACCAAAGGTCACCGGTAAAGATATTAATCAACATTTTTTTATTCCACCATAAATCATTTTGTAGACAGTAATTCATTCACGAAAAGGTTACAGTTGGACTTGAGTCATGGAATTTCTTAGAGCATGTATGTTATACACTAAAAGAAATTAAGTCTGTGTGTTAATTTTCATTTTGTAAAAGCCAGATTTCCTCCCATTTATAAAAAAAAGAGACGCCACTTTATGAGGAGAGAAACAATGTCTAGCACTTTACAAGGAACAAAGAACTCGAGTGTTTCCAGTAAGGTTCAAATTCCACAGAATAGTTACCTGCTTAACTTGAAAGGTTTCATCTTTCAGAAAGTTGTGTGGGACGTTTCAAATCATTAGCTTAAAACTGAGGTCCGGCTATGGTCAGTGCTATCACCTGGATGGGAGTGCGGACTCGAATCATTACACAACTGTCTTAAACAGATATCCATGACGTGCTTCAACACTTCAGCTGAAAGTTTGATGATTTCTTTTTTAAATCCTTTATTTTGTTTGTGAGGAAAATCATTTCATTCTACCCAGCTTCGCTGAACTCAGCTTTTGAGGAATTTCCTGAAGGCAAAAGTCAAGTCACAAGAAAAGTCCAAATGCCAACATCACCACAATTCATCATAGAAATCCTACAGTGCAGCAGGAGGCCATTCAGTCCATCGAGTCTGCACCAACTCTCCAACAGAGCACAGTGGTGAGCACTGCTGCTTCACAGCACCAGGGACCCAGGTTCGATTCCCAGCTTGGGTCACTGTGCAGAATGTTCTCCCAGCGTTTGGATGCTCCAGTTTCTTCCCACAGTTCAAAAGACGTGCTGGTTAGACATATTGGCTGTGTTAAATTCACCCTCAGTGTGCCCCTGAACAGGCAACAGAGTGTGGCAACTAGGGGATTTTCACAGTAACTTCATTGCAATGTTAATGTAAGCCTATTTGTGACACTAATAATAAACTTTTACCTAGGCCATATTCTTGTAAGCCCACATGTTCAGCCCACTAATTTCCCTAACCTATACATCACAGGTGGATTGGCAATGCTAACTTATCCCTTAGTGTCCTAACCTGCATATCTTTGGATTGTGGGAGGAAACAGGAGACACGGGGAGAACATGCTAACCTCATACAACGTCACCCAAGGACGGAATTGAACTCTCTGATAATGTGAGGCAGCAGTGATAATCACTGTGCATGTTATGATACAAATGATGCAAGACACATTTAACTATTTAGTCTATTGGACATCACTTCCAAATGGTTGGCACCAACAGTGAGAATTATTAGAAAAGGCTGAACAGGCTGGGTTTCTTATCTAGGGAAGAGGAGGGAGGTGGTTCCCCCAATACAAGTCTTCAAAATTATGTTGGGGCTTGATTGAAGCTTTTTTTCACTCAGAGTCCAAAAACTAGATACTATAAATACCAAAGACGGTCACTAATAAATTCAGAGAAGTCAGGAGAAACATCTTTATCCAGAGAGTGGTGAAAACATCGATTGTACATGAAATGGGCAAAGCAAAGAGCTAACGCAAAATTCAGAGCAAGTTGGTTAAGTACATGAGGGAGAGAAGGATATGGTGATAAGAAACCATGGTGAAGCATTAACACCAGCACTAACTAATTGGGCTGGATAGCTTATTTATGTAGACAAAACATCCACCTTTGGGGCAAAGCGCAAGAGAAAAATGGTCATCCCTGACTTTCCTGGTTGAGTTAGGCACCACAACTAACAAGTGCAATAACACAGGCCATTTGGCTCCTCAAAGCTGTATACCACAACCACACTTATTTACTGAACACACATTCCTCAATTGGATAAGACAGTGGTTAGCATTGCTGCTTCACAGCGCCAGGGACCCAGGTTCGATTCCCAGCTTGGGCCACTGTGTGTGGGGTTTGCACACATTCTCCCCGTGTCTGCGTGGGGTTTCCTCCCACAGTCCAAAGATGTGCAGGTTAGGTGGAGTGGCCGTGCTAAATTGCCCCTCAAGTGTTGGGGATTAGCTAGTGGAAACGCATGGGGTTGCGGGGATGAGGCCTGGGTGGGATAGTAGTTGGTGCAGACCCGATGGGCTGAATGGCCTCCTGCTCTGTAGGGTTCTAATTCCCTGAATTAGGAAGGCTGTGTTGTGTTCGAACTAGGAGGAGCCAATTCCCCCCACCATCTTCAAGGCCTGCTGACCTTGGAGAGGCCAACACTCCAGTGTCACTGCTGAGATGAGAATACTGGCCATGGGGGTTCAGGAGGTGGGGTTTTCTCAAGGCAAAGAAGTGCTTGATGACTGTAGGCGGAGACTAATGCCTCCACATGAAATTCCAGCCAGGATTTCATCGCCATCAGGAGAGAAGGCAACTCCCACACCGGGAATCACTGCTCAGTGGTTTCTCCCAAGATTGCTTCGATAGCTGGGCCACCTCATAAAAACATAGAACATATACAGCACAGTACAGGCCCGTCGGCCCTCAATGTTGTGCCAAGCTATGTCCAATCCCAAGATCAAGCTATCCCCTTCATGTGCCTATCCAATAACTGCTTGAAAGTTCTTAAAAAAAAGTGTCCAACTCCACAATCCAGCAGGCAGTCTATTCCACACCCCAAATACTCCGAGTAAAGAATCTACCCCAAAAAAGTAATGCTTTCCGCTTCTGGTGCTACCTGCGTGGGATCTTCCTCCCACCCCTCTTCCTCCTCCTCCTCCTCCTCCTCCTAGGGGATACTGGGTTAGAAGCTACACCAGACTAGCTTGTAACTGTCCAAGCAAATTTATTCAACAGTAATAAAACAAGCGAACAGCAGCAATTGCTTATATATTTTACTGCTTGCTTGAACAAACAAAAGCACCACAGCAAAACGTTTAATATATTTCTGCTCTGTTACTCTTCAGAAGTAATTTCCATGACAGGTTTACAGTGGGTCAACAGCAAAATAGTAAAATCATTTATTCCATACCAGAAAGTTTCTGAAGCGTAATCCCAATTTAGTTGTATACCTCCGTGCAGAACCCACATCACAACTCAAGAAACTCCATAAATTCTAACCTCTCTCCCTCCTGCTCAATACTTAGAAAGCAGCAGCAGCTTGGGACATGAAAACCTGCTCCAGAAATTCAATTTGTTGCTATTATACAATGTAAAGCCTGTTTTAAATTAACAGTAAATCCCTTTAGTGCTCCAGCCTTGGTCCAATTTAGAGGGGCAAAGGTCACAGCTTAAGGTTTTAACCACTTCTTGCCTTGTGCAAGCATTGACGATGGATTTCTTTCCTTATCCCAAAGCACAGTCAAGAACATGAGATTCACAACAGCATAGATATTGCAGGGAGTGCAGTGTTCAGTGTAGAAGCAGGCCATTCAGCCTGCATTGACAACACTCCCTCCCTGTCCCTATTCTCCATGTAGTTACCTTGCTAGTGCTCTTGACACTAATGGGCAATTTGCCTTGGCCAATCAACTTGCACATCTTTGGATTGCGGGAAGGATCCCACGCAGACACGGGGAGAATGTGCAAACTCTACACGGACAGTGACTCGAAGCGGGAATTGAACCTGGGTCCCTGGTGCTGTGAGGCAGCAGTGACGTTGTGTTGCTCTTTAAGGGACACATGGACTGAGTGATCAATTAGGACTCATGAGGTGGGATCACCCCCACAGAGAGAAAGATTCCTCAGCTAAGACATTTCAGGAGTTAGCTACAGCCATGGAGCTGCGATATAATTCTTATTAATAAATACCTTCTGCATTCACTAACAAAATCTGTGAAAGTGCACTTTTACAGGTATCTTCAACTGTATGAACTCACTTTGGAAATTACCTGAACCAGCAAGGCCAGTTTAAAGTTTATTTATTGATGTCACAAGTCAGCTTACATTAACACTGCAATGAAGTTACTGTGAAAATCCCCTAGTCGCCACACTCCGGTGCCTGTTGGGGTACACTGAGGGAGAATTTAGCACGGACAATGCACCCTAACCAGCACGGGAGAGGAAACCTGAGACACAAACAGTTACCCAAAGCCGGAATCGAACCTGATGCTGTGAGACAGCAGCGCTAAACACTGCGCCGTCGCGCCGCCCTTGTGATTTGGGTTCATTAATTCATGCGCTGAAAGTCTAATTCTAGCGGCATTCAGAGCTGAACAAACCCCTGCTTGGAGGAAAGAAGTGCCTGAATTTTTGCAATCAACACAATGGCTTCAACTCACCCACCACTTCAGAGCAAAAGGAATGCAGGCTGGTGTGACCAACAAGCCTTTGCACGCACAGTTCTGATCCGAGGCATTTGATCGTTGGGGGATGTTGAATACTGGGTTGAGCAGCTGCAACAACTTAAATCTCCTCATTTTCCAAATTAAAGAAGCCAAAAAAAACTCCTTAAACTCAAAAAGTGCCAAACCACACAGTAACAAGAAGCAACATCAGCAAATAGTCCCCAAGAGGAGAAAAACAGTCAACATCTGCCTCATGAGTGGCCACTTCAGATTTGAGTTAAAGTTTATTTGTGTCATAAATAGGCTTACATTGACACTGCAATGAAGTTACTGTGAAAAATCCCCTTGACGCTACACTCTGGCACCCGTTTGGATACACTAAGGGAGAACTTAGCATAGCCACCCAGCCAGCAGAACCGCCCTATTATATCAAATAGACGGAGCGACTATAGAGAGTCAGTTCAGGTCACCACTTAAGAAACACATTCAGCTAATAAAGCCGATCTTTGCAGATAAATATTTTGAATTGTCAATATCACACAACAGACTGAGCTGGAGCCACAATTCAGGCACAGAAACAGGCCATTCGGTCCATTGAGTCTATACCAGCTCTCTGTAGAGTAATCCATCCAGTCCCCTGTTCTATCCCAGCAGCAGTGCCCATTCAATGTCCTTTCTAAAAATTACTGAACATCTCCATTCTCTTAGGCATCGAGATCTAGTACCATTCACTGTACAAAGAGCTTTCCCTCACGCAATCTTGAATCACACACTTCTATCAATCTCCTCTGCTCCAACCTCCAGCTTCTCAAACCACTGATGCAGAGCGAACGATGCGTTGGACATCAATATTTTTGGGGGCCACAATAATTACGACAGCCCTCAGTGCACATAGACTCTGTAGGTGTCTAATTTGTTCTGGGTCACCATTCAGGACGGACAGATCACAGGCAAGGACACACACACAATCATTTGGGATTATTAATATTGCATCCAATCTCAAAATGTGACAATTTAAGTAACCCTCCAAGCCCAATCCCAACTACTCTCTCACACTGAACTTGGCCATTTGCTGCCTTAGTGCTCTATTCCACTTCAAGCTGAGCCTCTGATCCCACACCCAGCACTATTATCTAATGAGATCCAAGATCATAATGCAAGCTTCAAGGAGCAGCAGGGTGGTTAGCACTACTGCCTCTCAGTGCCAGGGAGCTGGGTACGATTCCCAGCTTGGGTCACTATCTGTGCAAAGTCTGCACGTTCTCCTCGTGTCTACGTGGGTTTCCTCTGGCTGCTCCAGTTTCCTCCCACAATCCAACAAAAACGTGCAGGTTACATGAATTGGCCACGCTAAAATTGCCCCTTAGTATCAAATGGAATAGCTAGGGTAAATGGAAGAGAGTCCATCTGATGCTAAGGGGCAATTTTAGCGTGGCCAATAAATGGGTTACAAGAAGAGAGTCTAGATGGGATTGCGGTTGGTGCTGACTTGAAGGGCTGAATGGCCTCCTTCTACACTTAGGATTCTACGATTCTATCAACTTAAAACACAAAACACTGAAGCAAAGATGTGCAGGTTAGGTGGACTGGCCAGGGTAAATTGTCCCTTAGGCGTCCCAAGATGTGTAGGTTAGAGGGATCAGCCATGGTAAAATGTGTGGGGTTACAGGGCTAGGAAGGGGGAAAAAAAAGGACAGAGACTGGCTAAGATACTCTGTCAGACATCTATTAAGTGTGGCAATCCTGCAGGTGTTGTATGCTGTGTTGGTGCTTCTGTTCAGTCCTTGTATTGTACATTCTATATAGGTGCAGACTCAAAATGGGCCAAATGGCCTCCTTCTGCACTGTAAAGATTCTGTGAAATATGCACAAAACAGATTAAATCATTCTGTTCAAAGCATTATTTACTGTTGTCAAAGCTCCCTATGTACTAAATATATATAGAACATAAAACACAAGGGTTGAGAGTGAGTACCAATGATGGAGATGCCAGCGTTGGACTGGGGTAAACACAGTAAGAAGTCTGACAACACTAGGTTTAAGTCCAACCAATTTATTTGATAGTAAACTCACAAGCTTTCGGGGTTTGCCCCTTTGTCAGGCGAAGGAAGAGTTCTGGCCTCAGACAGAGCATATAAAGCACAGACTGTACTGTCTGGAGACAATACACATCTCTAACCTGTGATCAGTGCTCCTTCCACTCACATTGTCGGCCACTTTAAGACTTGAACAGCAGGTTAGGTGTAAAGATTCGCATTCTAATCAGTAATCTGTAAACTGTCTGCGCTGTTATACGCTCTGTCTGAGGCCAGAACTCTCCATTCACCTGACGAAGAGGTAAACCTCAAAAGCTTGTGAGTTTACTATCAAATAAATCGGTTGGACTTAAACCTGGTGTTGTCAGACTTCTTACAGTGAGTACCAACACTTGCAGTGTCACGTTTAATAGGTGTCCATTTGATTCAAACTACCGCAAGTGATGACCTTCTGCTGTCAAAGCACCATGTCATCAGTTAATTGAAATCTAACCATGTTTTGTCATTCAATCACATAACAGTAGCTGGTTAAAGTACAATTCTGCAGTAAACCCAATCAGACTAGATTTCATTTCCCCAAGTGCATGATCATTAAGATCATGTTGACTGACAAAGTAAAAATGAAATAGCAAAAACAGCTGGCCATTTTCCCCTCAGCACTCAATTATTGTAAGTGAACTAAAACCCTACATATTTCCTTCCTGCTCTCTTTCCCTCAAGCTAAACATTTAACATGAATAATGTTTGCCATATACAGTTTGCTATTCCCAACATGAAGTAGTCAGTTAATGAAGGATACAATTCTCCAAGAACTGAGATCCCAGCTGCCTCGCACAGATACCGGATTACAGGAACCAGGATTCCCGCTGCGTCACGGATACTGATCTGAGAGAACCAGGATTCCCGCTGCTTCATGGATACAGGTCTGGGGGAACTGGGATTTACAGATGCACCACAAAAAGCATCATTACTGGTTGTATCACAGCTTGGTATGGCTCCTGCTCTGTCCAAGACTGCAAGAAACTTCAAAAAGGTACTGAATGTAGCCCAATCCATCACACAAACCAGCCTCACATCCACTGACTGTCTACACTTCCCGCTGCCTCAGCGAAGCAGCCACTATAATTAAGGACCTCACGCACCCCAGACATTCTCTCTTCCACCTTCTTCCTTCGGGAAAAAGGTACAAAAGTCCGAGATCGTGTACCAACTGACTCAAACAGCTTCTTCCATGCTGCCAGGCTTTTGAATAGACCTTGCATTAAGTTGATCTTTCTCTATACCCTAGTTATGACTGTAACACTATATTCTACACTCTCTCCTTTCCTTCTCTAAGAACAGTATGCTTTGTCTGTATAGCATACAAGGAACAATACTTTACGCTGTCTACTAATCATCTCACTGCCTTGACTAAAATAAGCTAATGACCCCAGCCAGAAATGGTTCCAACAGAAAGGATCAACAGTACAGTGATATACAGCACATTTTAGGGATGGATCCTTTGGAACCTAAATGGATTATTTCAACATCAATAAGACTTTGCCTCCCCAAACTTCTACCCCTCCTCTCCCCAACAACCCCCACAAGGTTGTTTGATTTGATTTGTCACATGTATTAGTATACAGTATTGTTTCTTGTGCGCTGTACTGATAAAGCATACCGTTCATAATGTAGTGTTACAATCATAGCTAAGGTGTAGAGAAAGATCAGCCCAGTGCAAGATAGGTCCAAAAGTCTGATGGCAGCAGAGAAGAGATTGTTCTTGAGTCGGTTGGTATGTGACCTCAGGCTTTTGTATCTTTCTGCTGATAGAAGAAGGTGGAAGAGCGAACGTCCGGGGTGCGTGGGGTCCTTAACCATGCTGGCTGTTTTGTTGAGGCAGCGGGAAGTGTAGACAGAGTCAATGGATGGGAGGGTGGTTTGAGTGATAGACTGGGCTTCGTTCACAACTCTTTGTAGTGTCCGATCTATTGCGATCAATGTTCCCGCTCTTGTATCTTTGATAATCCTGGAATTCCCTCCCAAACGGCATTGTGGATCAACCCACAGAGCACATGGACTGCAGTGATTCAAGGAGGCAACTCACCACCACCTTCAAGGGCAACTAGGGATGGGCAATAAATGTTGGCCTAGACAGCAATGCCCAGGTCCCACGAATGAATGAAAAACAATTTCCTAATGCTATAATCACCAGACAGATTCCTCCATCCAATATCCTTTGTAAAAATGCACCCCCTCACAATGGTTGGGATTGTAAATTAGATGAAACGAACATTAAAACATGATCTCCTGTCACTCTTGAGAACGGAGGGCTAATCCTCTGAAACTATTGCTCTCTGTTTTAGTGGTGGAGTGCAAAAACAATATTCCCTCACACGCAGATTATCTATGCACCCAATGGAACCTTTAGCCTTCCCAAGCGGGCCTTCCACACCCACGCCCCTGCCAGGGTCGGAAGAGGGGAAATCGATCACAAAAGCAGGCCAAAGGAGGCTGAAACCCCTACGCTTGACAACAAGCGCCCCCTTTCAGCACCGAAACCCATCCCCTCGGGAGGCGCCTTCATGTAGGCTGCGGGCACCCTAAGGGTGTGTGACACAGAACACAGTTTCCTTCCCCGATCAGCCAGCATCAAAAGAAAATCCGCACTACACAAAAATGAAAAAGGCAACAATGAAAAGATTAGGAGATCACCATCAATCAAACAAAGCCCCAGGGTTCTACAAACTGACAACACGTAACATTAAACAGTCCAACAAGAAACCAGTGTGCTACACTTAACTGAGATAAAGAAAATTGTTCTTGATAGATTGGTGCAGGTTGACAAATTGTGCATATTATGAAAAATTAGAGCAGCCTCCTTTTCTCCTCAGTTCTACCCTGGAACTTACTATTTATAATCCCAGGTTTTAAGCTCTCTGACACTTTCAATTAAGTGCAGTCATAAAAACCACAGACAGTACTGATCTTTTCAAGGGCAGCAAACAGGGGCTTAAAATGGGAAGTTAAGAACTAGGAGGCATGGCCTCAAACTAAGAGGGAGCAAATTTAGGACTGAGTTGAGGAGGAACTTCTTCAACCAAAGGGTTGTGAATCTGTGGAATTCCCTGCCCAGTGAAGCAGTTGAGGCAACCTCATTGAATGTTCTTAAGGCAAGGATAGATAGATTTTTGAAGAGTAAAGGAATCAAGGGTTATGGTGAGCGGGCGGGTAAGTGGAGCTGAGTCCATGATAAGACCAGCCATAATCTTACTGAATGGCAGAGCAGGCTTGAGGGGCCAGATGGCCTACTCCTGCTCCTAGTTCTTATGTTCTTATGTTCTAAAGCAACCCAATAGAGATCTTTTCTCTATAAAGAAAGGGCAACATGAATTTTGTGTATTTGAGAGAGATTTCTAGATATTAAAAATGTCAAAGAACACAAGGGAAAATGGTGTTCAGGCAAAATCAGTAATGATATGGTTGGAATGGAGGAATGGCCTCAAGGGGCCAAATGGCCTATTCCTGCTCCTATATATTCCTATGAGTTGCAGTACACCATTCCATTAGCAGTGTCAATAAATTACACCCTCCTCAATCTCAAATAAAACATAAGTGGTCTTCTCAAGATAGTGGTCTGCACTTTTGGAATGGAGGGTGACCACCCACCTCAACCTTCCCTCTGGATTTCCAGCAAAGGGATCAGACGTCAAGGGGCTGGATCCACCAGGCTCTTATCAGGGAACTGTGCCGGGCAAGGGTCAGACTCAGGGCATTGTAGAGGAAAGCAACCTCTTTGCTGCCCGCTATTCCACAGAGGAAACATTTGACGGATGCAGGTTTGCATACCAAGCATTGGAATGGAATCGCGGAGACCAGCGGTGGGCAACCCCGAGGCCTCATGTGGCCAGAGACATTTTGTTGATCGTTTCCCCACATGTAGAGTTGCCACATTTCACTGGTTTCCATCCATGGAGCTTCTTTCCTACTGGTATGATGGAAATGATTTGCAAATAAAGCAAGGGCAAAAATAGTGAGGTGGATGCTGATTGTTCAGAACATTCACTATGAGAGCAGTACGCTCCCTCTGCATTCAATCAAATATAAATTTTTTTAGACCACTTGAACTTGACGACAGTTCTATTAATATAGAAATGATTAAGCATTTTCTATAACTTGAAATATTTGGCATGTATTAAAATGTATTCAATCTTATTCATGGAGTTACAGTTAGGGAATAAGCCCAACTTCAATCTTGCAGTCCACTGAGATGAAGGAGAGCCACTCATGCGGCTCATTCACTAGTCTAGGTTGCCCGTCACCAGTGTAGTCCTATTACAGTGCAAACAGAGGCCTACCCATTGACATGTGAGTGCCAGGGAACTGAAGGGTGAACCACAGGCCAGAGCAAATCGTGAGAATTGTGGCAAAAACCATTTATCTTCAATCACTGGGCCCATTACCCCAGGGGGATAGAGGGAAGCCACAGGGGCTAAAGCAAGGTAAACCTCCAAAAAGTATCAGCCCAGATCCACTGGAACAAGGCCGGAAAGCCAAGAGGGTGAATGGACATCTAGTACAGACATAAACCACACAACGGCAAACATAATTCCTGAATAAAGTCACCCAAACACTGGAGTGCTGTTCACTCATCAGTCATGGGCCCTCGCATTGGTGCACAGAAGCCTACAGTGCAGAAGGAGGCCATTCAGCCCATCAAATCTGTACTGACCACAATCCCACCCAGGCCCTATCCCCATAACTCCTTGCATTTACCCTAGCCAGTCCACCTGACATTCACGGAGCAATTAAGTATGACCAATCCACCTAACCCGCATATTTTTGGAGCGTGGGAGGAAACCGGAGCACCTGGAGGAAATCCACGCAGACACGGAGAGAACGTACAGACTCCGCACACACTCACCCAAGCTGGAAATCGAACCCGGGTCCGGGTCCTTGGTGCGGTGAGGCAGCACTGTTAACCACTGGTTGGAGAATGCCTCGATTTTCAACTTGGTTTCCACACCTCTGTCGCTCCCCCCATCCCACAACTCGGAGATCCCGAGTGCATGAGGTTCTCCAACTCCAGTCACCTTCACCGTTCCAATTCCCTTTCCACCTTCAAATCTACCTCTTTGATCAAGTCTACCCCTTTAATCACCAATCCAAATATCTCCTTTTGCGGTTCTGTTAAATTTTGCGCAATCACCCATTTGAAGGAAGCTGGCAGGTTTTATGATATTAAAAAGATGTTGTACAAAAGCCAGATGTTGTTGTGAGATCAGCATTTTGACACCAGACACACTGCCTTTTTTCCCCACCAACCTTCACTCGAGTGTTCAGTCAGGATGCGAAATGAGGGCTGGGTTGATTCTGGTTATGACGCCTCCTGCTGTGGGTGGTTTTAGAAATTGCAAATCTTATTTCAACAACTCTTTGCAAGTCAAGGTACATTAATAAAAAGGAAAATAACCATCTAAATTGGGTCAGTAATCAGAAAGAGATGCACAATCCATTAAAAACCGCAACGTAGGTTAATAAAGTCATTAAAAATTATCAAATGCAGAGTCTCACTTCTAAAGGAATAGGACTAAAGCAAGGAAGTTTCTTCCAACTTGCATGGAACCTTGACTCGATCACATTTGCAGCACTCTGTCCAAAATTATAAAAATTATAGAGAGGCCCTGAAAAAGGGTCAGACAATCACTTACAACAATTATGTTGGAACTGAAAAGTTATACCAATCAAAAAGAGGAGAGTGGGGGAGGGTTGGAGATAAGAGTTGGCGGAGGGCTTCAAGATTATGAAAACTGGACAAGTAAAACGTACGCAAGATATTTCTTCTCGCAGGAGACCATAAAATCGGAAGGTAATCATTATCGAATCCAGTCGGGGTTTCAGGAGAACATCTAGAGAGAGTTTTGGGAATGTGGAACTCCCCATCACAGGATGTAGTTGAGGTGAATTACAATGATGCCTTTAAAAGGGGAAGATGAGACAAGTACATGACAGAGAAAAGAATAGAATGTACAGATAAAGAGCAAAAGGAGATCGTGTAGAACAGAAACACTGACAAAAGATCTGTTGAGTTCAAAGACCCATTTCTGTGCTGCAGATTAAAATCAACATAAATACTTCCTCTCGTACCTAGTGTTGAAACTTGAACCAAGCAATTGGGAACAGCTTGTCATGTTTATATTTAGTTCAACAAAGCACTAAAGTTTTAGTCTCCACTGAATAAAGCATGACCCAATTATCACAAGTATTATCTGTATATTAATAGCTATGAATCATGGATCCCAGACTCTTGAGCTCAAATGCAAAAGGTGAAAATACATGCCGCCCAGTCTTTGCCCAAATCCCAACTGAAAGTTCTCAGATAAGATGAAACGCAGCAACTGAAGGGATCAGTGATCACACTGCGATGGAGTGTTCACACCATCCAATCTGATGAAGCAGTTGTTTCCAATTACAAAACCAAAACATGTGCTGGAGTTCGAATCCTGAACTTGTTTCTGACCTTGGTAACAAAAGCCACTTATCAGGCTCAGCGCTCACTATCATGTTTAGTTTACACAGATTCCTGAATTCCTGCCTTAAACTATATCTGGAAGATGTGATAAGAGCAAAGTGAAAGGTTCAACTGTTAAATATCCAAACGGGATGAATGTAGGTCGCAAGACAGCAACACTGTCTACGTTACACAAATTACTCTGCTTTTAACAAAATATGAAGTAAAGAACAATACTTCGGACACTGATTCGGAATTGTAGCACTGTGCAAACAGAATGGAAACAAACTCTTTTCCAAAAAGGGGAACGCACACAGTAAAAGAGCAACAGAGACACACAGACAAGCACACACACACACAGGGAGGTGCAAGGAGAGACACACACACACACACACACACACACACACACACACAGGGAGACAGGGAATGACACACACACACAGAAACGGAGAGCAAGAGGCACACAGGGAGATGCACAGAGGCAGACACACACAAATAAACAGAGAGAATGACACAAAGACAGACAGGCAGACACACACACACACGGGAAGATAAAGTCAGAGACAGGGTCAGACAGGCACACACACAGGGAGATGGAGGAAGAGATACACACACAAGACGACAGACACACACACACACACACACACACACACTTAAACAGATAAAAGAAGGGTAATGTGGCCACACTTCTGTGCACTCTCCTGACTCGCGTTAAAATGTTTGAAAGCCAGTCTGCTGGGTGCGGCTCACCCACGACTAGTGATTTGCCTTTCCTCAGCATGACTAACAAGAGGGGGTTTGGTCTGCCTGAACAATATAATGTACAGCAAACAGCTTCTTCTGTGACCCAGTGTAGAAAGCTGTCAGTGAGAGGTGAATCCCTGATGACTGAGGCCAAGACAATCCAAATACAAGAACTCTGCAACAATATTACAATTATGTAGCACACATTATAGCAGCAATAAATGACCTTCAAGTTAGCCTGGCCTTGTCTTTAAAGCTCTCTCTGCTAGTGAGAGCAGCATACAATGTTTTCTAATCCCCATGCGATCTCCAGATATTCCATTTTTACAATCTCCTCCAACCCTACAATCCTCCGAGATCTCAGCATTCCAACAATCCTGGCTTCTTTTTCTTCTTGTACCTGCTGGCCCGTCAGCAGTCTAGAGCAGAAGCTCTAGAATTCACTTCCCAGCCTCGCTCCCTCTGTAAGTTCAAGTTTATTTACCAGTGTCACAAGTAGGCTTACACAAATAGCCTAATGAAGTTACTGTGAAAATCCCCTAGTTGCCACATGCTGACGCCTGTTCAGGTACACTGAAGGAGAATTTAACATGGCCAATGCACCTAACCAGCACGTTTTTGACTGCGGGAGGAAACCCTCACAGACACGGTGAGAATGTGCAGACTCTGCACAGACAGTGATCCAAGCTGGGAATTGAACCTGTGTCTCTGGTGCGGTGAGGCAGCAGGGCTAACCACTGTGCCACCCATACTTTAAGATGCTCCTTAGAATCTCCGTCTTGAGCCAAACTCTTCCTAAAATTTCCTTGTGACCAGGTGGCAAATTTTATCTGACCATACCCACAAAGCACCTTGGCAACGTTTTACTACAATGAAGTCACCATATAAACGCAAGTCGTTTTTGTTGTACAACAGACAACTAGAAGTTTAATTCCACTGCAGAACTCTCTCAGTCAAGACAACGTATCTTTTTAAAGGGACATTTCAGATTCTGAAGGTGCTTGAGGGGACAGATGCTGCGAGTGTTTCATGCAGGAGCCATAGAATCATGAGGGCATAATTGGGGGTCTCTCATTTAAGACACAGATGAGGAGGAATCTTTTCTCTAGTGGGCTGTAAATATTTGGAATCCTGTCCCCCCCAGACAGCAGTAGGGTTTGAATCACTCAATATATTCAGGGCTGTGTTAGACTGATTGAGGTGGTCAAGGGTTATGGGGACAGGCAGAAAAATGGAGTGAAGGCCACAGCCAGATCAACCAGCTACTTGGGAGGTACAGAACTTGAATGTTGCTGAAAAGAGACATGCTGACAAAGTTTTTCATTGTGCACTCACCAGGACTAATAAAAAAAGTGCCAATTGGTCAGAAAACTCCCCTCATTTTCTGTCAAATAGTGCCATGGGATCTTTTACCTCATCTGGATTGTGCTCTGTCAGCCTAGTTTTTCTGTGCTCAAGTCTTGGAGTTGGGCTTGAACCCACAAACCTTTGACTCTGAGAAGAGGGACACCAACTGAGACACAGCTGACACATGGGGAATATGTGAATGGAAAAATAAGAGATGGGCAGTTTCTGTAACTGATTCAGAAAAGTTTGTTGTTTCACATATGGGTGAATAGTTGACAATTTTACCGAGATCCCAACTACCCTCGCTATTTTGATGGGGAAATAAGGGAGCTGGCCAATGTTTATCCCTTAACCAACTTCATTGAAATATGGGTTGCATCATTACTTTTATTGCTGTTTGCAAGAACTTGCTCTGCGTAAATTGGCTGCTTTGTCCTTTACAACAATACAGCAGTGAGAACATTTCAAAAACATTATGGGTTGAGACTCGCCTGGAGCCATCCTGAGGCCCTGAAAGGGATCAGATGAATGAGAGTTCTTTCTTGTTCCTCAAACACCTTTTATCAGCCCATCAATCAGCAGGAAAACCTCAAGGGTAACAGCATTGACAAGAACGGGAGCAAGAGGCCCAAAAAAAGGTCACCCAGAAACACAGGGCTCTTGTGCGAGGGAACAAAAGTGTCCCTGTACCCGATGGGCTGCTGTACAACTCTGATCGGTGGAGCCTGAAGCCCTTTAATTAGCATTCTGAGCAGCTAGACAGGCATTCCCCATCCAGCCGTGGGCCCACGCTCCCTCTGTCCACACGGGAAAGAATGTGGAGAGGCTCAGACTGTCAACCTGGCAAACACATCCATTCCAGAGAAACAACGCTTCTATTTGTAACGCAGATGTCAGCCACATGAAAGACGGGGACACGAGCTGTCAATATTCCAATAACAAGAGGGTGCCTGGAAGGTTTCTGCCTGCCCGCGGGATGTATTGATCCGTTTTGGCTTTCTCCACAGTTTGGAGTGAATGTTGGTCCCTTGTACAATGACGCACATGTTCAACTGAAGCCAGACTGTGGAATTTTACATCAAACAGCTGCCAATTTTGCCCGGCCCAGGCACTCTTCAGAATGAACACTTTCCCAATAGGGGGCTTGCTGTAGGAGGAAGACACCGGCTAAAGCACAGAAAGAAATATCGCGCAATAAACATTGTTTATTAATTGAATACCACACCAAAAATCAGTGTCCAGCCTGCAGCCCTGGCTCAGGTTACAGCACAGGTAAGGTTCAGGTTGGGAACTCACTGGTTCATCATTTCACATCTTTATCGAGCTTCCCCAACCTTACAACAGTGACTCCACCTCAAAACGTACTTCCATTGGCTGTAACACACATTGGGGTGACCAGAGGTTGTGAAGGGCGCTATAACAATGCAAGTTCTTTAACTTTTAAGCCTTTGGTTGGCCTGCCAACTAATTTTGACGTGAATGAGTGCCGATACTATATCAAGGAAGGGTGATGGTAGGAGTGGTATTATTCCTAGACTATTCATCCAGAAACTCAGGTAATGCCCTGGGTTCGAATTCTGCAATGGCAGATGGAGGTTTTTTTCCCCTCGAAATGAATAGCTTGAAGAAAGTGTGAAAAGAAAAGCATCAGAGGTTAGTTTTGTATCCTCCACTTCCCATTCCAACAACCCTTGAGGAGATGAGCTCATTAAAAAAAGAAAAACTCTTTCAGATTCATGCTGAGGTGAGCTTGCACCATCAGTTCCCACTTCTGCCACCAGGCATTGCCGGGTGATGAGCCTGGGAGACACGGCAACTCCATGCCAGAGTTGGGCAAGACTCCTGTTCTGGAACTGACGCGCAAACGTGGTGCCAAGAAAGAGGAGATCAGCCAAAAACAGAACATCGCACAACTCTCTCGACACGGGCATGCTTTTTTGTCTCGCGCAACAGAAACTTACACCAACCATACCACTGAATGGAAAATTCTACTCAGGGCACGCCAACAGAATCAGCCACACACCCAACGTTAGCAGGGAGCCATGGGACAGGGTTGCCCTTTGGTGCTGACATGGCCTGAACATGACTTCCGCCCATGAAGTCTCCAAAACTGTCCTGGAGTTTCCAAGAATTAATCTCCTCAGCTGCTAACCCAGCAGATGAACCAACAGTGGATTTGTTCTTCTGTCCCTGCCCCACCATTTGCTTTGAACATTTTTTGATATTAAATCATAAAAATATTGGATATGTTGGGGTCGGGGAGAAGGCGGACATTCAGCCCATCAAATCTACACCAACTTTCCAAGAGATCATCCCACCCAGGATCTAACCCCTGTAGCCCTGTGTCTTTACCCTGCAAATCCCCCTAGCCTACACATCTTGGGGCAATTTAAATAGCCAAGTTTCCCTAACCTACACATCTTGGGACACTAAGAGGCAATTTAGCATGGCCAATCCAGCCAACCTGCATATCTTTGGGCTATCAGGGGAAATGGGAGGAAACCCACGCAGACACAGGAGAACACACAAATTCCACATGGGCAGTCACCCGAGGCCGGAATTGAACGCAGGTCCCTGACACTGAGGCAGCTGTGCTAACCACTGTTCCACCTGCAGCCCAACTAGAGTCCACAACTCCAACACAAATAATCGCATTAAATTCTGCTTACCCCTCACCAACTGAGGGCAGTTTTTCCCATTAACTCTTCAGAAGCGGATCATATAGACACCCGACACTGCTCCATCAATCAGCACTAACATGACTGCTCTAATCTTGGCCTCAACTCCACTTTCCTGCCTGTTCCCCCATGACCCCTTTGATTGCCCAATCGTTCAAAAATACCAAGAAATGCCAGACGTTGAAAGAGACTTGGGACCCTTTGTTGTGAGTATATTATCAAATAAATAGGTTGGACTAAAACCTGGTGTTGTCAGACTTTTTACCCTTTGTTTCAACAGACTCAGAATAAGTACTCCTCACTGGAAAGAGAGTTTGCACTGCAAAGGGGCAATGTAAAAGAGTGCCCCTTTAAGAATAGAATAGCTCACAGCAACATCAGCAGCTACAGGTCACACCAAGGTGCCAGCAAATAAACCATGATCATGGTATTCAGTAGAAAAGACAGAAGAGTTTGATGCGATGTGCTCAAATTCAGGGAATTGCAAGCTACCCAAGACAAAGCCACCAATCCTAGGAGTCCTCGCAACATTTTGTGATGTAGATGGTGTTGCTGCTACAAAAGATGCTTACGGCCGCAGTGGCGCACATCATCAATAGGGTTGAAGAAGGGTATTAAGAAATGGTACTTACCCTGGAGATAGTCAGCGGCATGTTGAAGTCTTTGCCGCCTTGAAGCCTGAAGCCCCACGGAGCTGGGCCTTGCAAAGTGACAGTGTAGTTGCTCATGGTCCTGCTTTCTCACACACCAGGTCTAAATCAGCCAACTGTCTGGCAAGGGTGGGGGGGGGGGGGGGGGGGGGATAAAAAAAAACACACAAATATTACTCCTCATGAAAGTGAATGGATTACATTATAAAATTGTCCAAGCTCACGTCTTTTCGTACAATGGTTTAACTCCAAAAATATGCCAACTTTTAAGCAACTAAATGAATCTCTTTTTTTCTATATAAAGAAAACCATTGCACTTACCCGTATTACAAATTATTTTATTGAGCAGAAGCAGCCAGTCAGCTTCACAGGTCTACACAAGTCTCAGTGCTCCATACAAACCTCCTCCCAACCCCTCGTTCCATCCCTTCCTCCCTCATCTGCCCATCATGTTTTTCCTAAACACGTCCATATTATTTGCCTGAACCACTCTAATGGGGGGGGGGGGTAGGTTTTGGCATTCCCACCACTCTCTTGGCAAAGACTTTTCTCCAAAATTCCCTATCAGATTTATGAGTGGCTCAGTTACATTGCCCTGCTTCTGACCTTTCCCTCCACGTCTATCAAAGCCTTTCATAGGGAACCTCCACAGATGACACCCTCCGCCTATTTTCCTTTGAAAGGAAAAGTGCCCCAGTCTGTTCCCTCTTTTGCAATCAGCACAGGAGCTTAGAAAACTAATACAATGAGCTCAGTTCTCCACTAAGAAGTCCAAACTGTCCTCGCCTCACCTTATTGGAACTGCAATCAAAAGAGACACGATACACATGAAGTTAATAACTCACGTACACACAAAGGGGTATCCCCAACCCAAAGCACGACAGCAATCTGCCCAGTACTTTGAAGTACGGGAACTTTGTACACAGATTTGGCTGTGCGGAACGCTACACGACCACAGACGCTCATGCTGAGAATTGTCAAACATTACTGCAAACCTTTTTTTTTAAAAACGCCTCTGCTGTTCAGAAAGATACAACGATGGATAGAAATTGCTATCGCGTTCAGGGAAAGCCCAGCACAGCTGGCAAGAGGCAAAAAAAAGTCAGCTGATGAAAATCACTGCCCAAATTTTGCTCCCCCATCCAAAGAAGAAAAAAAAGAAACACACCTGATGCCCGGCATCAATTCTTTGCACAATGCAAAGTCTTTACCTTTCTGAGACCCAGAGTTTGTCGGTCTCGGCAGCAGAGAACACTCTGCACCCCTCTGCTGTCAGGCAGCACAGAATAAAACAGCACAAAGTTTGGCAGCCAGCACCTGCTATATATAAAGGAAGCCGGTGTAAGATTACACCAAAGTATTTGAGGGCTTCACCATGACGCAAGGTGACCAATTTAAAGGTTCGCTTTTATTTGTGGACCAAACACTACTTAACAGTAGGTACATCCAAAACATTACTGAAAGAGAATGGAGTCTTCCAGCGAGCCTGACACAGGTTTTTGGCTCGGGTTAGAGGTGAAAACAATCAGCCCGGAGATTGCAATGCTATTTCACAGAATCCTGTAGTGCAGGAGGGAGCCATTCAGCCCATCGAGTCTGCACCGACCACAATCCCACCCAGGCCCTATCCCCGTGCATTTATCCTAGCTAGTCTCCCCGACACCTCGGGGTAATTCAGCACGGCCAATCTGCCTAACCCGCACATCATTTGTATTGTGAGAAGAAACCGGAGCACCCAGAAGAAACCCACGCAGACATGGGGAGAATGGATGAATTTGGATGGTGGGCATTTGTATTAATCCTCTTCGTCAATCTCCCACCGCAACAGTTTTTTTTCAGTCATTTGTGGGACATGGGCATTGCTAGCTGGGCAATGTTTATTGGCCATCCCTAGCTGCCTGAGGGCAGTTGAGAGTCGACCACATTGCTGTGGATCTGGAGTCATATGTAGGCCAGAGCCAGGTAAGGACGGCAGATTTCCTTTCCTAAAGGACGTTAGTGAACAAGATTAGTTTTTCTGACAATAGTTTCATGGTCATCAGTAGATTCTTAATTCCAGGTTTTTTAAAAAATTCAAATTCCACCGGTTGCCGTGACAGGGTTTGAACCCATGTCCCCAGAACATTGCTTACAGTGGCATAAATACAAGATTAGAACCCATCTTTCTGCTACATCTGCAGCCAACAGTGGCTATGAATGAGATTACAGATTGTCTGCTCAATGTTAATGAAGCATTATTGTCAAGTTCTTTAATAAGTTTGTTTGGTCCAATTTATTCATTTTTTTGCCATTTATGAATCACCTACTGTTTCTCTATTTTGATTTGGGAGCTGGGAGCACTCCTGCCTCTGGTGCAAAGCCCGCTCCAGCGTAACATTCCACACAGTGCAGTGCTGCATTAATCAAAGATGCAATTGGTTCAGATGTGTTACTAAATGAGGCCTTGTCTCTCTTTCCAGTTGGCCATCAAGGGACGGCAAGGTGGCACAGTTCAAATCCTGGCTCGAGTCACTGCCTGTGTGGAGTTTGCACATTCTCTTTGTGCCTGCGTGGGTTTCCTCCGGGTGCTCCAGTTTCCTCCCACAGTCCAAAGGTGTGCAGGTCCGGTTGACTGGAAATGCTAAATTGCCCCTTAGGTGTCAGGGCAGGGGGGAGGGAGAGAGAGGACACCGGCTTGGGTAAATGCCTGGAGTTATCGGGATAGAGCCTGATTGGGATTATGATTGGTGCAGGCTCGATGGGCTGAATGGCCTCCTTCTGCACTGTAGGATTTTATGATCTCAAGAGCTCAACTGCAAACGAGTCAGGACAGGAGGATTTCCCCCCCTTCACCCTCGGGTCTGGGCCAACATCACAAAACAGATACGTCTGGTCATTAATTTGTGATACCTTGCGGTGCACAAAGTGGATGCCATGTTACTACAGCAACCACACAACAAGTCATTCATTGGTTGTAAAACATTCTCACGTATCCCGGGATTATGAAAAGCTTTTCTTTCAACTGGAGGAATGTTCCTTTTTACGATTTGTGTCAATGTCAGACTTTGTCTTAGTCCACAGCAGTGATTAGACATTCAAACTATACTCAACATGCAAAAAAAACAAAACACCTTGTATTTGTGCACAGTTCACACAACCTCACGCCCTCTCCAAATACTTAAGTTGAATTTAAGATGGCGCCGGAGCATGGTGGCTTTTTGAGAGCTGTCTTCAGCATACCCCCTAATTATATCTTTTACTCTCAAAGAACAAAGGAAGTTACAGCTCAGGAACAGGCCCTTCGGCTGCCTGATTGAACTAAAACCCCCTACCCTTCCGAGGACCATATCCCTCTATTCCCATCCTATTCCTGTACTTGTTATGATGCTCCTGAAGTCACTATTGTATCCGCTTCCACTGCAGCGAGTTCCAGGCACCCGCCACCCTCTGTGTAAAAAAAAATTACAACACTCTGCATCCTCTTCCTTCCTTTTCCCCTATGTACTCCATGAACGGTATGCTCTGTCTGTGTAGCCCGCAAGAAACAACGTTTTTCACTATATACTAATACCTGTGGCAATGATAAATCAATTCGAATATAATCATGGACCATCTGAGGAAATCTGGGGGAGAAAAATATTAAGTTTAATGTAAAAAAAATTCTGATGAAGTTTCTCTGGTGCCTCATGGAATAAATTACATCACCTCAAAGTCCCACGTTGATCTAAGAAGTGAAATGATAGACTTGCATTTATACAGCAACTTTCATAACCTTTTAATCTTTAGTGATTTACAGCAAAATGAATATTTTTGAAGCATAGTCACTGCTATATCAGAACCACTGTGGCCATTATGGGCACAGCAAGCTCCCACAAGCAGCAATGTTACCATGACCAGATAATCTGTTTCAGTAATGTTAGTTGAGGGACAAAGGGGAAGGGGTGTTTAAGCAGGAAAATGGGAATAAATAGAACAGTAAAAGTCAAGGTCCCCACACCTCATCCCTATTTTGGTGACCTTCAAAGACAGGTGTAGACGCCAGGAGAACAACGACCTGCCACAGTGGCGCTGTCCCTCCCTGCCCTGACATTAAAATACCGCCCAGCTCCTCATCTCAAAATCAAAACAGCAATAAACATTTGGGCACTACCTTGAAATATAAAATGAAGTGAGAGGGGAAAACAGATGGCCAGAAAGAGGATATTAAAGAAGCTACTCAGTAGATATGAGATAGGCAGGGCAGATCGTGGGAGATAGGCAGGGATAGATAGTGGGAGATAGGCAGGGATGAATAACACAAGGTAGCAATAGAAAAAGATAAGATGCACTTTTTCCGCACTCAGATGCTTGTGATTGTGACCACTGTAATCATGCAACAATGTCAAGCAAACAGAGTCACTGATGATGTGGATCTTCAGAAGGTCAAAGACTGCAAACTTCAGCCTGGAAAGTACAGGTTCTACTGCAATGACACGCTTCACAATGCAAACGATACTCCGATATTCCTGCAACTTCTATTGAAGTAGAATCTTCCTATACTACTCCACCTACTACGCAATGTAATTATTGTCTACAATCTTCCATACCATCTGGTCCATTTTACCTCCCAGTACCAATCATCCACTGTAACTAAAAAAGTACTGGAAGAACATAACTACTTCCAATAAATCCCAAGAGCTGTGTTAGAAATCACAAACTTCCATGAGGCTATCAACCATAATCTTCTGTTGCAAAACATTTTGTATTACAAAAATGGGTTATTTATTCTCAGGGGGTTAGCTCAGTTGGCTGATTGGCATTGCTCTGCATCACCAACAACACAGATGTGGAGATGCCTGGGTTGGACTGGGGTGGGCACAGTAAGAAGTCCCACAACACCAGGTTAAAGTCCAACAGATTTATTAGGTAGCATGAGCCTTCAGAGCACTGCCCCTTCATCAAGTGAGTCACCTAACGAAGGGGCAGTGCTCCAAAAGCTTGTGCTACCAAATAAACCTGTCGGACAACAGCTCAGGTTCAATTCCCATACCAGCTGAGGTTATTCGTAAAAGGTCCCGCCTTTTCAACCTTGCCCCTCAGGTTAAAAATCACCAAAAGTCAGCTCAGCCCACGGTCACTGGGGACTGTGGTGATTTTTACTTTTGTTTACTCCCTGGACACAAAAGCAAGTTGAAACACAGTGAGCAGGTTCACCTAGAACACAACAGTACAGATCTGTGGCACTACACCCCTTGTGCTCAAGTGCATTCTTCCAAACACCAGCATTTAAAATAAATACCGTCACTTGAGTTGCACACTGACGGTCAATTTTAAACACAGCTCCAAACCAAAAACCGCATTCAAAAGGAAAAAATATCCTGTTGTTCGGAGAACATCCTACAATCATTGCAGTGCCAAAGGCAGGCATTCAGCCCATCGAGTCTGCACCGACTCTCCAACAGAGTGTCCCACCCAGGCCCTTTCCCCATACATTTACCCCAGCCAATCCCCCTGACACAAATGGGCAATTTAGCACAGCCAATCAACCTACATCTTTGGACGGTGGAAGGAAACCACAGCACTCAGAGGAAATCCACGCCAACGTGGGGAGAACATGCAAACTCTACACAGACAGTGACCCCCCCCCCCCAAGGCTGGAATTGAGCTCAGGTCCCCAGCGTCGTGAAGCAGCAGTGCTAACCATTGCGCTGCCCATTCTATCATGGTGCCAGCAATTCAGATTCCTGGAGCAGGCTGCAGCGAGACTGAAAGGCTACAATTCTGAATTACACTTGGTGAATGAGAGAGACAGGATGTACGAACTGCAGGAACCACACAGAACAGCAGCATGTTACAGTTGATGTAATTAGGGACTGAGAACATATCACTCAGATACTGTCAGCTGTATTTAATACAGGGCACCCAAGATTCGTATATATCAACTTGCACGGGGGAAGAACATCAGCTGATTGGATGAAACTCAAGTACACAACATCCCAACCTGCAGGCTGCCAGGGGCTGAGACATTGAATTTAAATCTGGTGGTATGCAGGGTGGAGATCTCTGATGGTTTTTCAGCAAGGGCATTTGCAAGGCCAGCGATTAACTTCTTCAATCCTGCAAGGGTCCAGCCCACTGCCAGCTGGGCGACAGGCTGGTTCCTGCCTCCCAGTGCCAATGTTACTCAGTAAGCTACTGTGCCACAAATTGCTTTCTTCGGGCCCAGAAGGGATTTGTAGCACAGTTATGTATAACCATAGGCGTTTGTTTCCTTTTGCTTTTTTTTTAATTCATACATGCAACATGGGTGTCACTGGCTGTCCGGCATTTATTGCCCATCCCTAGCTGCCCTTGTTCAGAGGCCAGTTGAGACACTGAAACAGCAAGAAGTTTGATACTTCCCATTAAACAAAATCGATTGCTATGACAGAGGTAACTCAGTAACGGGCAAGAGATATCGCCACGAAAGGATGCCTGTGGTTAGCACTGCCAGGGACCCGAGGGCAGTTGAGATTCAACCACATTGCTGTGGCTCTGGAGTCACATGTAGACCAGACCAGATTTCCTTCCCTAAAGGACATTAGTGAACCAAATGGGTTTTTTGCAACAATCGACAAATGGTTTCACGGCCATCAGTAGATTCTCAATTCTGGGTATTCTTCGTGGAATTCAAATTCCACCATCTGCCATGGTGGGATTTGAACCCAGGTCCCCAGAACGTCAGCTGAGTTTCTGGATTAATAATTTAGCGATAATACCACTAGGCCATCACCTCCCATTTCAGTTGCAGGTCAGAATTACATTCTGTTGTTCGGATGGATTTATATTTTAGTTTCTTGCATTTTATACAGTTTACTATTCTATTCTTCTTGCAAACATACAGTCCTGAAGCTACCAGCATATTAATTTAAACTCTGACTGCAGCAGAATCAACAAGCAGCAGCTTTTAAGTTACAGCCAGACTCAAAATAAAAGGTGGTGAAACATAGGCAAAAAAGCATAATTGGTCACTTTTCATCCAAATTGGACCAGAACTCTCAGGAATTTTTAAAAAATCCTCACACTTACGCAGTGCCCATCTCAAAACACTTTACCACCAATGAAGTACATCCTGAACAACTTTTATTTCTCTTTAACAAGGTGCTTCGACTAGCATTATAAATGACAGCATAGTGGTTAGCACTGGTACCTCAACACCAGGGACTTGAGTTCAATTCCTGGCTTGGGTCACCATCTAGGTGGAGTCTGCATGTTCTCCCCATCTCTGCATGGGTTTCCTCCCACAGTCCAAAGATGTGCAGATCAGATAGATTGGCCGTGCTAAATTGCCCCTTAATGTCCAAAGATGTTGAGGTTTGATAGATTAGCCACAGGAAATATGTGGAGTAACAGGGATAAAGCAGGTAAATGGACTTGGGTATGATGATCTCCAAGAATCAGTGCAAACATGAAGGGCTGAATGGCCTTTACTATGTTTCTATGAAAACATGACACACAGATAACAAGCAGCCAAAGGGGGTTGGGGTGGGGGGTGGTTGGAGGAGTGATTAAAATGGTGGATGTCCAAGAGGACAGAATTTGTGAAGTAACTCGGAGGGTTACTGGGATGGAGGAGATTACAGAGGCACGGAGGAATTTGAAAACAAGCGCGAGAATTTAAAAAGCCAAGACTTCGCTTTGGCCAGAAGTCAGTACAGGTCAAAGTAAAGTTTATTTATTAGTCACAAGTAAGGCTTCTCATATTAACACTGCAATGAAGTTACTGTGAAAATCCCCTAGTCGTCACATTCAGGCACCTGTTTGGGTCAATGCACCTAACCAGCACATCTTTCAGATTGTGGCAGAAAACCCACGTAGACACGGGAGAACATGCAAACTCCATACAGGAGCAACCCAAGCCAGGAATCGAACCCGGGTCCCTGGTGCTGTGAGGCAGCAGTGCTAACCACTGTGCCACAGGTCAGCGAACTCAGACTCCACACAGACAGTGGCTCAAGGCTGGAATCGAGCCAGGGTCGCTGGCGCTGTGAGGTAGCAGAGACAACCACCATGCCACCCCTGTGCATTGGGAGTGTCAGTGAAGGTTTCTGTGCTCCTGTCGCCAGTGTGGGACTCGAACCCACAGCCCTCTAATTCAGAGGCAAGAATGCTCCCCTCTGAGATAAGGTTGATACATTAGGGTTAACATAAGTTCTTACAAGCAATGCCTTTGAAATACCAAGATTTACTTTTAAAATTGCTTAAGATTCAATAACGTGTGGATTATAAACATCGGTGTGGAACAAGTGGACCAAGTGGTTGGTTTCTTGCCATAGATTTATTTAATCGCAAGAGATGTAAAAATAAACAAAAAAATTTAGCACTAAACTTCAAAAGGGAATTGGGTAAATGTGTAAAATTGAAGAACTGGCAAGGCGATGGGGAAAGAAGGTGGTGAGCCTAACCTGACAGCTCTGTCAAAGAGGCAGCACAGTGTCAGGGTCTCAATAGCCTCCTTCCGAACCAAAACACGGACACAAATTTTAAAGAGCAACTCGGTCAATTTTCCCTTTTTATTATTTCATACACTGGGAACGGGGAGCTGCTCTCGAACAAATCGGGAAAATCCAGACCACTGTCTCAGGATCAGGGACTGATCATTTTCCCGCTCCTATTTACAATGGTCTTAGGTGTGGTCATGTGGTTCGAGCAGAGGAACATTTGTATCAGCTTTGGACTCAGTTGATAAACAAAAAATCTCAAGAAAAAATAAATTTGATGAAGCCAAAAAATAACAAACAAAAAACAAGAGAAAACCTAAACAAAAACTCCATTACAAAATGTATTATGCAACTTTTGAAAGCATTTGTTTCAAACTAAACAGTAAACACACACCCAAACGGCAGGCAGAATGACTGCGTTTATGCTCTCTCTTTCTCTCATTTTTAGAATAATCTCCATTAGGATATCTGGAACTTTGCTCAGAGTTCTACAGATTCCTGCCCCAACACACCAGTTCCAAAGTTCACATTCTTGTTTTACAGTGACCTCACCCAATCTAATCTTCAATCCCACACCCTGTCCTCCACCCTTTCAGCATCAAACACCTTCCCCAGTACTCCCATCACAATAGCATCCTGAGAGCAATGCTTCAGCCTTCTGGAGTGGTCAACCAATTCCCTCCACGTGGGCAGCACCAGTTGACCCCCTTCCACCCCAAAAAGAAATGTGCTCTTCCGCCATGCTCTCAATCCTTCCCTCCACCCCCACTCCAGCCTTTTTGTTCCTCATGCTCCGTATTGCTAGATAATCCCATGAGGGACAAAAATAAAAGGTTATGCTGATTGAACGAGAGAAGTCTCAAGTGCAGCACTAACACCAGAACAGTCCAAATAATCCGTCTTTGTAACACAATCAAAATCTCTGAAGAATCACAGAATCCCTACAGTGCAGAAGAGGCAATTCGGCCCATCGAGTCCCCACTGACTCTCTGACAGAGTATCTTACCCAAGCCCTCTCTTCTACTCCATCCACATAACCTCGCACAGTTACTATGGCTAATCCACTTAAACTGCACATCTTGGGATGCCAAGGGGCAATTTAGCATGGTCAATGCACCTAACCTGCACGCCCTGGTATTTGTGGGAGGAAACCGACACAGACAAGGGGAGAACGTGCAAACTTCACATAGGCAATCACCCAAAGCCGGAATCACACACGACTCTCTGGAGCTGTGCGGCAGCAGTGCTAATCACTGCGCCACCACGCCACCCAGAAAGAGTCATAAAGACTCTAAACATTAACTCGGTTTCTCTCTCCGTAGACTGCTGAGTTTAATGGAACACTTTCTGTTTTGGTTTCATCCACAGTAATTTGCTTGCGTTTATTGGCTGTTTCTGTGTTGTAAATTGCCAAATCCAAACATCGATATAAAGACAGTAACCAAGAAATCAAATAGGGAATTCAGGAGGAACATTTTTACTCAGGAGGTTTTTAAGAATGCAGAACTAACCACCACAGAAAGGGGAATAGCCTGGATGCAATTAAGGGGAAGCTAGCTAAGTATATGAGAGGAACAGAGATACAGGGTTATGCTGGTTCAGTTAGACGAGACAGGGTGGAAAGAGGTATATGGGCTGGGTTGGACTAAATGATCTCCGTGGCATGCTGAACATCTTATATAATTCCCTGTAATCCATTTCCTCTTCATTGTAGAAAGTTCCCAGATTTACCTCCGAATGGAAGCAGTGTACAGAAAGGCAGGGAGGCCGTAGAATCCCCACCATGCAGAAAAAGGCCATTCAGCCCTTCGAGTCTGCACCGACTCTCCATAACAACATCCCACCCAGACACTTCCCTCAAACCTGTCCCCATAACTCCTCTGCGCATTTACCAGGCTGATCCACCTAATCTACACACGTTGGGACACTAGGACGCAATTAGAATCATAGAATCTGTACAGTGCAGAAGGACACCATTCAGCCCATCGATCTTGGACCAACAACAATCCCAACCAGACCTTATCCCCATAACCCCACACATTTACCCTGCCAGTCCCCTGACACTAAGGGGCAATTTATCACGGCCAATCAACTTAGCCTACATATCTTCGGACTGTGGGAGGAAACCGGTGCACCTGGAGCGAACACATGCACGCTCTATACAAAACAGTGACCCAAGGCCGGAATTAAACCCAGATCACTGGCACTGTGAGGCAGTAGTGCCAACCACTGCGTCACCTATTTACCAGAAACAGGTCTCATTGCACAAATACTTAAAATAAAAATAAAATTAAAATACTTAAAAACACTTACCTAAAATTAACAGACCAAAACCTCAATATGTTTCCAATATATCAGATATTTACATCAAAATTAATTTGTTTAATTAACCCAGTTGACCACTATGTTCACTCATTTGTCTGTTCCAAAAAAAACTTCTCCCACATTTTTCATTGTGGGGTGGTACAGTGGTAGAATTCACACAGCACTGCTTCCTCACAGCACCAGGGACCTGGGTTCAATTCCAGCCTCGAGTCACTGTGTGGAGTTTGCACATTCTCCCCATGTCTGCATGGGCTTCCTCCGGGTGCTCTGGTTTCCTCCCACAATCAAAAGACATGCAGGTTAGGTGGACTGGCCACGCTAAATTGCCCCTTAGTGTCAAGGGATCAGAATGATAAATAGGTGGGACTATGGGGATAGGGCCTGGGTGGGACTGTGGTCAGTGCAGACTCGATGGGCCGAATGGTCTTCTGAACTATTGGGAATCTGTGATGCTTTCAGAGAATAAATAATTTCAAGGAAAGGAATCCTAATGAAAGGTAGCAACCTGAACACTGTTGTTATTTTCTCTCTCTCTGCACAGACACTGCCTGACATGCTGAACGCTTTCCAGCATCGTGTGTTTTTATTTGATTTTCTGCATCCACAGGATTTCACTATTGTTTCGAATATTTCTTTTGGTCAGAAAAGGAGTTTTCTGGAGTACGATTTTCACGTCCATTCAGGTTAAATACCGACTGGGCTGTTGTATTAGTTCCAAAATCCAGCGCTCTCAATATTTCCTTTCTAAAGATGACAGCGGCTGAATTCCACCCTTCCTGTTGCCGGAATGTTCTCACAGCACTGAGTGACCGGGCTGACTAATGCTAACGTCCACTCCTGGCAGGGGCAGGGCCTCTCTCTCTCTCCGCATCGGCTGCCTCTGACCAACTCCAATGAAGCCACAGGTCAGGCAGGTGCCCCTGGGCCTAGCCAAGCTCACCATGAACAGGCCCAGGCAGCTGGTGACCGGGGGACGCTCCATGGCTGGGCTTCCCTAGAGGGGAAGCATGCGGAGTCCACAGGCACCACTGAGGCCTTCTGCGCTCGTTGGCCTCCATAGGGACTGGGTGTATTACTGACCCCTTTATTCACATTTCGATTTCAAGTTTTAAGTCTCCTTTACACTTGTTTTGGGCAATTCCTTTCCCCTCCCTCCTCTCCTTTTGGAGACAGCGCCTTTTATTTTGTCCCTCAGTTTATTTGATTTACTAAAAAGAATGGCAGGGAAAACAGGAGAGAGCTTTCCACAGAATCCATCTAATTAAGGGGCAGTTTAGAATCATAGAATCCCTACAATGCAGAAGGAGGCCATTCGGACCATCGAGTTTACACCAACCACAATCCCAAACAGGCCCTATTCTGTAGCCTCACATATTTACTTTACTAATCCCCCTAACACTAGGATCGATTTAGCAGGGCCAATCCACCTAACCTGCACATCTTTGGACTGTGGGAGGAAATTAGAGAACTCGGAGGAAACCCACGCAGACACGGGGAGAATGTGCAAATTCCACACAGACAGTGACCAGAGGCTGGAATTGAACCCAGGTCCCTGGCGCTAACCGGGGCAACAGTGCTAACCACTGTGCCACCCACCTCGCAGCTGCGCGCAGTGCGATCCAACAACTCTGCCCTCAGCCAATACTAATTAGGTTCAACTCAAAAGACAGTTGGGGGAAAAGCAACTGACCTATTTCATTACCTTACCTAATATTAGAATGTTATGCCATTTGCAAAAGATATAGGAAAATAAATATTGGGAGGCTGTGACGCAGTGTTATTATTACTGCACTAGTAAACCAGAGACATAGGAACATGCGCTGGGACTCAGGTTCGAATCCAACCACAGCAGATGCTGAAATTTGAATTTAATAAAAATCTGGAAGTTAAAAATGACCATGAAAACATTGTTGATTGTCTAAAAACCCCATCTAGTTCACTAAAGTCCTTTAAAGGAAGGAAATCTGCCCTCTTGGCCTGCAAGGGCAGCACAGTGATTAGCGTGGCTGCCTCACAGCGCCAGGAACCAGGGTTCAATTTTGGTCTTGGGTCACCATCTATGTGGGGTCTGCACATTCTCCCTGTGTGTGGGTTTCCTCCGGATGTTCCAGTTTCCTCCCACAGTCCAAAAACGTGCAGGCTAGCTGGACTGACCCACGCCAAGTTGTCTTGTGGTATCGGAGGGATTAGCAGGGTAAATACGAGGGGATATAGGCCTGGATGGCAGTGTCATCAGTGCAGGTTTGATGGGCCGAATGATCCCCTTCTGCACCAGTTGCCAATTCTGCGTGACTCCAGCCCCACAGCGATGTGGCTGACTCTTAAATGCGCTTAGGTTTGGGCGATAAACGTGGGCCCGCACCTACATCCCATGAACAAATAAGAGAAAAAAAAGAGATCATTCTGCCCCTTGAGACTGTTCCGCCACTCACTCAGTTCATAGCTGATCTGATCTTGGTTTAGCTCCAGTTTACCACCTGTCCCTTGGCCTATGGTTCAAGGATCTACCTCAAGTCAATTCAATGTCAGAGCCTCCACAGCTCCGAGGTAGAGAATTGTACACAATCCTCAGTTTAAGAAAAGCTGCTCCAATAGCAGATTGCTTGTTTTTCTCGGCTCACAGAGGCTGCCCGAATCGCAGAGTTCTTTTTCTGCTTTTCGATTACAAACCTCTCCGTGCAGCAGGGAAACAGGGCCACTCGATTCATTAACTTTAAATGAATTAAGCATTGTCAATAGCTGGGCGTGACATTCCCAGGGAGTGACAGTGTGGACTGAACAGGCTCAAACACACATATTTTCCTCTCCTGTGCATTGATCAAAACAAGTCACCTTTCAGCTCAGAGCAAGCAAGTAGAACCATGCGTGCCCAGCCACAGGAGGGCAGTGAGCCATCCCCACACAGATTCCAACATGCTGCATACCACGGCCACTCTTCCCCTCTTCAAGAGGTCTTCCTAGCCCCCTCCCTATGCATTCATGAGAACATAAGAGCTGAATGGCCTCCTTCCGCTCTGCAAGGATTTTATGTTTCTATGACTTGAACAAAATCTAGCCCCTCACTCCCAGTGCCGGACTGCAGGAACCCTACATTATTAACTGATGGGGTTAAGAGGATAGGGTCTTTGTGGGATTGTGATTGGTGCAGACTCAATGGGTCTTCTGCACTGTAGGGCTTTTACGAGGATGAATCAGCAGCATATTTAGGCCAGGATTCAGGGCCATGGCCACTCTGCCCCTCTCCAAGGGTCCTCCTATCCCCCTCCCTATGCTCTCATGTGGATTTGCAGGAGGATGAATCAGCAGCAGCTGAACTCACCTCCACTACACATTGGCCCCCAGCCTCTCCAGGAAGTGTCTGTAATGGGATTGTCCAATGTCAGAGGCACCCCCAACTAGCCCCACCCATACCCCACACTGATTGGACAGCGGGAAAAGGTGCAAAACACTTTCCTATCCCGATTGGCTAAAAACAGCTGCCAATCAGAAACGCCACTGCACACTTCCAACCAGCCGGATTGGAATTATTTTTTGCAAAGAGAATGCAACAATATTCACCCCCCCTTTAAAAAAATTCCTAACTGCTTAAAACACAAACGAAAAATGTACTTAGACAAAAGGCACGTTTAAAAAATACAATTTAAAGATTTTGCAGCAAATTAATATTTGCATGACCGCTTATTGCAAATTCCTTCCCCCCCCCTTCCCCTCTAATTAGTCAGTTTGTGATTTTTTTTGTTACTGAGCAAGGCACTCGCCCCAACCGGTTAGATTTCTGCAATGCAAAGTCACATTTGCAGATTGAGACATCATCCCGAAAGGTGAATAAAACAAATGCATCTCCACCTTTAGATAAAGCGCGCAGGCTTTCTGACATTGTAATTTTGCATCCCCCTTTTTTCAAAAAAAACATTGCTGCAACTTGCCAGAGTTTGCATGTGCCACAAGTCCCTCCCTTTCCCAAGGATTTGTAAGCGATCAGCTTCCCCACTCACCCCTTGCGCACGTTGTCCGGCTCAGGATTCTATTCGAACGTTGTGTTGCAACTTGCCGTCTGGGTCAAGGTTCTATTCGAACGTTGTGTTGCCACTTACGCTCCGGGTCAAGGTTCTATTCGAACGTTGTGTTGCCACTTACGCTCCGGGTCAAGGTTCTATTCGAACGTTGTGTTGCCACTGGGCGCTCCCTGCGGATCCCGTTCCTTTCTGCACAGCTCTCCCTCTCTCTCACACTCCCTGTCTTATCTTTTCACTTCCGTCCCATTCAACTCTTTTTCACCAAGCAAAGAGGAGGAGGAGGAGCAGAAAGGGACGGGGAACTCCACTCCCTACTTCCCCACCCACTTGACGTAAAAGCAAGCACTCCAGACAGGGAGGGAGAGAAAGGGGAGAGAATTTGCAAGTTTTTTTTTAAATACCTGGTCAGAAATGTCTTATGCATTCAGTGAATTAGCAGCAAGAGAAGAATAAACACGTGTATTTGTCAGTTCCGTTGCTCAGACTCCTGCAGATTTAATTTTCTTCCACCTTTAGCCACTTTGAGTCTTTTTGTCATTGCTAACTCTAAGCAGAAATTGGACCCCAGTATTTTAATATGTTTCCCAATGAACGTGTATTTGCACGCCTGTTGTATTTACATAGCGCCTCCCGCCACCTCAGGAGATTCCCCAGAGTGTTTTACTGTTGCAACGCAGGAGACAGTGCTTCTTGCACAGTGAGCTCCCACAGACAGCAATGTGATCGCAACGCGGTAGCCAGTGTTTAACTGAGGCAGGCTATCTGTTGATGAGCAAAATACTGCGGATGCTGGAATCTGAAACAGCAGAGGACGCCGGAAAAATTCCACCCATTAGGAGAGAAACGGCTAATGTTTCCAGTCTGTAGACTCTTGACAGAACTGAAGACAGGGAGAATGTGTTGGAGCTGCAAAAGCTACAGGGTGGAATTTTCCCATCCCGCCTGCCATGGGAATTGTAGCGGGTGGGACACTGACTATGCAAATATCCGATGACCTCGGGTGGGATTTTCTGCTTTCATAAGAACATAAGAAATAGGAGTAGGAGTAGGCCATCTAGCCCTTTGAGCCTGCCCCTCCGTTCAATAAGATCATGGCTGATCTGTCGTGTCTCAGTTCCACATTCCCGCCCTCTCCCCATAACCCTTAATCCCCTCGCTTATCAAAAACCCATCAATCCGTGTCTTAAAAATATTTAGCGAGGCGGCCTCCACCACTTCAACGGGCAGAGAATTCCAGAGATTCACCACCCTTTGAGTGAAGAAGTTCCTCCTCAACTCCGTTCTAAACCGCCCCCCCTTTATCTTGAGGCTGTGCCCCCTAGTCCTACTGTCCTTTCTGAGCGGGAAAAGTCTCTCCACCTCTATCCTATCCATCCCATTCATCATTTTATACGTCTCAATGAGGTCTCCTCTCATTTTTCTAAACTCTAATGAGTACAAGCCTAGTTTATTCAGCCTCTCCTCATAGCTCAACCCCCTCAACTCCGGTATCAGCCTAGTAAACCTCCTCTGCACTCCCTCCAAGGCCTTGCGTAAGTGCGGCGACCAAAACTGCACACAGTACTCCAGCTGCCACCTCACCAATGCCCTATACAGCTATATTCAATCCCCCTCGCTATGAAGGCCAGCATCCCATTAGCCTTCCTGACCACCTGCTGCACCTGCAGGCTGGGTTTTTGCGACTCACGCACAAGGACCTCGAGGTCCCTCTGCACCGTCGCCTGCTGCAGTTTTTCGCCACAATAATTAACAGGAAACCATCAGGCACAGTGTTACGAATCTATTAATATGTCAAAGCACTGAAACACAACTAGAATGAACATACAAACACAATAGTGAATATCATTAGGATCAAAAGAAATGGAGAGTATATAATTTGTGTACACTGAAATAATAGACATTTTTAATGACATAAGAAAAACAGAAATTATTATTATTATATCATTATCCACTGAGTCTTAAAGTAATCAATAAGAGGAGGGTCAGAGTAAAGACAACAGCTGAATAAACACAAGCGCTAAAGTAGTGGCTTAGAAGATAAAAGATCTGTCCAGTTTAGATGTAATGATATAGAGATGCTGGCATTGGACTGGGGTAAACACAGTAACAAGTCTCACAACACCAGGTTAAAGTCCAGCAGGTTTATTTGGTAGCAAAAGCCACTAGCTTTCGGAGCGCTGCCCTTCGTCAGGTGAGTGGAAGTTCTATTCACAAACAGGGCATATAAAGACAGTTTAGTTGTAGCCAGAGAAACTAAAGTCTACCCAATCTGGGCACAATGTGCAGCTTTAAAATGGAGAAGTGAAAAAACAGTAATAGTTTGCAGTCCAGATTATTATCCAATGACTCCTGCTGGAAATGCATGAAAGTACATGTGTGGAAATGAGGTTAGAACGGAATCAAGTTTAATTTTGAAGTTTTCTATAGTTAGAAACAGAGAAGATAGAACCAAATTGCCTCTTCCTTCCCTTCGAGCCTGCTCCGCCATTTATTACGATCATGGCTGATCATCCAACACAATAGCCTAATCCTGCTTTTCCCCATAACCTTTGATCCCATTTGCTCCAAGTACTATATCCAGCCAGCTCATGAATACATTCAATGTTTTGGCATCAACTACTCCCTGTGGTAATGAATTCCACAGACTCACCACTCTTTGGATGAAGAAGTGTCTCCTCACTGCCATCCAAAACGTTCTACTCTGAATCCTCAGACTGTGACCCCTGGTTCTGGATACCGCACTATCAGGAATGTTCTCCCTACATCTACTCTGTCTAGTCCTGTTAGAATTTTATAAGTCTCTATGAGATTCCCCCACCCCCTCATTGGTCTGAACTCCAGCGAAAACAATCCTAACCCTAATTAATCTCTCCTCATACATCAGTCCCGCTATCCCTGGAATCAGCCTGGTAAACCTTCGCTGCGCTCCCTCGAGAGCAAGAACATTTTTCCTCAGAAAAGGAGAACAAAACTGCACACAATACTCTTAGGTGTGGCCTCACCCACAATTGGATCCATTCTAAGTAAAGAACAAGCAATCGGACAAAATAATGGAAGGACATTTCCATCTTGAAACTGTGCTCCAGTAAGAATCAATGCACTTGGGAAAGGAGGGGAAAAAAAAATGAGATTGCTTGAGTAACCGTTGTACCATGTGGTATGGCACAGCAGCCTAAGACCAGATGGTCAGGTATGGCTAGACGAGCAAGTACTTAACTCGGTGAGACAGAAACAGCTGGCTGATGTGCAGAAGAAGATCATTCAAGGTTTCCTACTGAGACAGAGTGGCCTAGATGAAAAGTAAGTGCGAGTTATTCAAGGTTTACCAAGTTGGTAAGTTACTCATGCCCTTGTGAAATTCAGTGACACCAGTAGTATCTCCTCTGTTTTTTTTCTTGATTTACTTTTATTTCCTTGAATATTCCACCCTTAACAAGTTTACAGGAAGATGATAACATGTTTAAAAGTAATTCCAAGCCTTTCGGTGCTAACGTGAATGGAAAATGCCGCCCAAAAAGTAGCAACTTTAAGAACTATGGATAGATTATTTGGTGGGGTGAGGGGTTGCCTTGAGACAATACATGGGTAACCCAGTGGTTAGCACTGCTGCCTCACAGCGCCAGGGACCCGGGCTGAGTCTCAGCCTGGGGTCATTGTCTGTGTGGAGTTTGCACGTTCTCCCCGTGTCTGTTGGGCTTCCTCCAGGTGCTCCGGTTTCCTCCCACACTCAAAGATGTGCAGGTTAGGTAGATTGGCCACAGTAAATTCACTCTTAATGTCAGGCGGATTTGCTAGGGTAAATACATGCAGTTGCGGAAATAGAAATTAGAAGCAGGAATAAGAACATAAGAAATAGGAGCAGGAGTAGGCCATCTAGCCCCTCAAGCCTGCCCCGCCATTCAATAAGATCATGGCTGACCTGAAGTGGATCAGTTCCACTTATGAATGAATAGACCATTCATTTTGATCATGGCTATTCATTGAATTCAATATCCTGATCCCCTCTTCCCCCCCATATCCCTTGATCCCTTTAACCCCAAGAGCGAAATCTAATTTCTTCTTGAAATCAGACAATGTTTTGGTCTCAACTACTTTCTGTGGGAGGAATTCCACACATTCCCCACCCTCTGGTTGAAGAAATTTCTCCTCACCTCTTCTAAAAGGTTTACCTCTTATTGTCAAACTATGACCCCGAGCTCTGGACCCTCCCACCATTGGGAACATGGGGCCTGGGTGGGATTGGTTGTCGGTCGATGGGCTGATTGGCCTCCTGCGGCACTGTAGGGATACTGTGTATGGGATATTTAAGAAAAGGGGGGTGGGGGTGTAAGATGGAATGGAATGGTCAAAATCTAAAGTTGCCAAACTCAACATTAAGTCCCGAAGGTTGCAACGTCCCCTAGTGTAAGTTGAGATGTTGCTTCTTCATCCTGGGCAGGATATCCCTGGCCTGGGAGGGAGGTTCACTGGCGAAACGGGAGGATCGTCCCAGAGCTTGCGTAGTTTGTGAAGCTTCACCTCGAGTTTGGAATGAGGAGTGATCTGTTTGGAAGGACCTGACAGTATAAGACACATAGTTAATGTTTCCCTTTGCTGGAGAGTCTGGAACACAGAGGTCTGAATTTTCCGGTCATTCACACTCCACATGCTGCTGGAAACGAGAATTTATCCTTTGGCCAAATCTCTGTTAACCTGCAGCGGGATCAGAAAACCCCACCAGCGTGAGTAGCTGAAAAATTCCAGCCATTCCGTGGTCACAGTTTCAGGAAAAGGAATTGGCTATTTATAGAATCATAGAATCCCTGCAGTGCAGAAGGAGGCTGTTTGGCCCATCGGGTCAGCACCAACAACAATCCCACCCAGGCCCCATCCCCATAACTCCATGCATTTACCTTAGTTAGTCCCTTTGATACTAAGGGGCAACACGGTGGCACAATGGTTAGCACTGCTACCTCACAGCACCAGAGACCCGGGTTCAATTCCCGACTTGGGTCACTGTCTCTATGAAGTCTGCATGTTCTCCCCGTGTCTGCTTGGGTTGCTTCTGGTTTCCTCCCACAGTCTGAAAGATGTGCTGTTTAGGCGCATTGATCCGAGTAGGCGCCAGAGTGCGGTGACTAGAGGAATTTCATAGTAACTTCATTGCAATGTTAGTGTAAGTCTTACTTGTGACTAATAAATACACTTTAACTTAATTTTAACTTTAAAGGGGCAATTCAGCATGGAAAATCCACCTAACCAGCACATCTTTGGACTGTGGGGGGAAACCAGAGCACCCAGAGGAAACCCATGCAGACATGGGGACAATGTGCAGACTCCACACAGACAGTGACCCAAGTCCAGAATCGAACCCAGGTGGCTGGTGCTGAGAGGCAGAAGTGCGAACCACCATGTTGCCATTTAAGACTGAGGTGATGAGAAGATTCTTCACTCAAAGATCTCTGAATTTTTGGAATTCTCTCTGCGGATGCTCAGTAATAGAGAACATTCAGAAAACAGAGGTCGATAGATTCTGGGACACAAAGTGAATTAAGGTGCAGTTAACATAGAAAATTAGCCATGATGTTATTGAGTGTGGAACAGGCTCAAAGGGCCAAAGGGTGCTGTTATTTGAGGGATCAATATTCGTCAGGATACCAGTGATAACAAGGAGCAGAAGTAGGCCATTTGGTCCCTCGAGCCTGCTTCACCATTCAATAAGATTGTAGCTGAGCTGATGGCAACCTCAAATCTGTACCGTTCTGACCCCTGAAAACCTATCACCTTCTTGCTTACCAAGAATCTATTCACCTCTGCCTTAAAAATATTTAAAGTCTTGCTTCCGCTGCCTTTTTAGGAAGAAAGTTGTAGAGACTCACGATCTTCTGAGAGAAAGAAATTCCCTCCATCTCTGTTTTAAGTGGGTGACTCCTCACTTTTTAACAGTGACCCCCTAGTTCTAGATTCTCATAGAATCCCTACAGTGCAGAAGGAGGCCACTCAGCCCATTGAGTCTGCACCGACCACAATCCCACCTGGACCAATCCTGATAGCCCCATTGATTTGTCCTAGCTAGTCCCCCTGACACTAAGGGGCAATTTATCATGACCGATTGATCTAATCTGCACATCTTTAGAGTCGGGGAGGAAACCCATGCAGACACGAGGAGAACATGCAAACTCCATGCAGATAGTGACCCGAGGCTAGAATCAAACCAGGTCCCTGGCGCTGTGAGGCAGCAGTGCTAACCGCTGTGCCGCCCTCCCACAAGGCAAAACATGCTCACCTCATCCATCTTGTCAGTAACCCTCAGCACCTTGTGTGTTCAAATCAAGTTGTCTCTTACTCATTTAAATGCCAGCGGACGTAAGTCCAGCCTGTCCGACTTTTAGATACAGCTCTTGGGATTAAAGGGATCAATGGATGTGAGGGTGTTTGAATTTGATGATCGGCTATGATCAAAATGAAGGATGGAGCAAGCTCAAAGGGGTAAATGTCCCACCCCTGCTTCTATTTTCTACATTTGAGAGTGGGGGGAGAATCTCATAAAGACTTATAAAATTCTAACAGGACTAGACAGGGTAGATGTAGCAAGGATGTTCTCGATGGTGGGGGGAGTCCAGAACCAGGGGTCTCGGTCTCAGGATACAGGGTAGACCATTCAGGACGGAGATGAGGAGACATTTCTTCACCCAAAGAGCCTGTGGAATTCATCACCACAGGAAGTAGTTGATGCCAAAACATTGAATGTACTCAAGAGGTGGTTGGATATAGCACTTGGGGCGAATGGGATCAAAGGTAATGGGTAGAAAGCAGGATTAGACTATTGAGTTGGATGATCAGCCATGATCGTGATGAGTGAATGGCCCCTCCTGCTTCTACGTTTCTAAGTTTTTTCCTCATAAGCCAATACACCCATTAGTTTGGGTGACTATCTCTGAACAGCTCCCAAGCACACTTGCATCTTAAACTCTCCTGTCCTTCAGAGTAGTGCTACAGCATCTTTTACAAGTAGACGGCCAAATAGGCGCTGAGTTTAGCATCACATTGAAAAGCATGTGGCAGCAACTTTGCAGCACTCCCTCAGTCCTCCACCTGAGATTACTGGGCTTTTGTGTTCGAATCTCGGGAGTTGGTACGTGAACCCATAACTGGCTGTCTCAGAAACTAAGGTGGTACCCACTGACCAACACCTGGCACCCAACATTGCCAAGAGGTCCCGTCACCTGCTGTGCCTCCACTGAAATTTAAACTCGATCTTTAGACATCAAGGCAAGTACGCAATGTGGCTTTGGACAATCATGTAGGTCGAAGCAGGCACGAGTAGCAAGTTCCTTGCCTGAGGGATGTTGCGTAATGGAATTTCGAGAGCTTTTCACATCAGCATTTCACAATGGCAGAGGCTAATTATTTGAAGCCACGCTATGTTTACGTTTTTGGATTAAAAGCATAACTTTTCAGACAAACATTCAGCAAAGACAAAGGCTAATCACAGACTGCTGAACTTTCTACTTTGTGAATGAAAACATTCTAATTACTGCTTTGTGTGTAAGTGAAAGAATGGAAGGGGCTATGAAAACTTTTGTTCTGAGCAAAAATGTTGTGATTGAAAATGATCAAATCTCGCTTCTGTATTGCCAAGAGCCAGAGCTCTTTCCCAACTCTGTCAAAACCCCTTAGCAACCCTGTCCTAAAGCTAAACCCAACAATATTCCTGCTTCCTCCCATTCAGTAGTACTATGTACAGGGTAGACACCTACCACTCCACATTTTTCTACCATCTCGTACTGTGGTGTACATGGATTTTCAAAAGGCATTCAGTGCAGTGCCACAGATCTGACTTGTGAGAAGATTATAGCTTGTGGAATATACGAGCGTGTAAATTCACACCTACCACAGAATGTAGTTGAGGCCAAAACATTATCTGATTTCAAAAAGAAATGAGATCTAGCTCTTGGGGCTAAAGGGATCAGGGATATGGGAGGAAGAGGGGGAATCAGGATATTGAATTCGATGATCAAAATAAATCATGGAGCAGGCTTGAAGGGCAGAATGACTCACTCCTACTTCTAGTTTCTATGTTTCTGGAACAACGTGGATACAAAATTGGCCAAAGAATAGAAAACAGAGGTAATGGCTACTGGATATTTTTCAAGGCAGAGGAAGGTTTGTAATGGTGATCCCCAGGGGTTGGTGTTGGGACCCTCGCTTTTCCTGATATATATTAATGATCTAGATCTTGTTGGGCAGGGGACAATCTCAAAATATGCGGATGTCACCAACCTTTGAAGTATTATAAACTGTGAAGAGGACAACATATAACTTCAAAAGGACAAAGATAAGTTGTGGAGTGGGCAGGTAGGTGGCAGATGAGATTCAAATGAGAAATGTGAAGTGATGCCTTTTGGTCGGACAAACATGGGCAGACACTGGGTACAATTGTGTAGGAAATGCAGGAGCAGAAGGACCTGGGTGAATATGTACTTAGATCACTGAAGGTGGTAGAGAGAGCAGTTAATAAAGCATACAGTATCTTGGGCTTTATTAATAGGAGCAGCAAGTACAAGAGCAAGGAGGTTATGCTAATCCTATACAAGACAATAGTTAGACCTCACTTAGAACATTGTGTATAATTCTGGGTACCACCCTAAGTGAGCGCATTGTAGAGAGTGCAGAAGAGATTTGCAAGAATGAGCTGAGAAACTTCAATCATGAGGATAGATTGGAGAGGTTGGGACTGTTCTTGGAGAAAAGAAGGCTAAGAGAAGATTTGATAGAGATCATGAGAGGGCTGGATAGAGTAGATGGGGAGAAACTGTTCCAGCTTGTAAAAGGATTGAGAACGAGAGAGCACAGATTTAAAGTGATTTTCAACCATGAGTGGTTTGGGTAAAGGAGGAAGAGGCTTGTTCCTGATAATGGAAGGTGTGTAAAGAACTTGGTGGAAGTTAGCTGAAGTTGCAGACAGCGACATACAACAGACCTGGCCCAATGTGAGAAGAAGTGCTCTTTATTCATTCATAGAACGTGAGTTTCACCAACAAGGTTTGTTACCCATCCCTAATTGCCTTTGAGAAAGTGGTGGTAAGCTGCCTTCTTGAACCGTTGCAGTCCATGTGGTGTAGGTACACCCACAGTGGTGTTAGAGAGTGAGTTCCAGAATTTTGAACCAATAACAGCAAAGGAGTAGCAATGTATTTCCAAGTCAGGATGCTGAAAGAGAACCTTGAAAGCGATGGCATTCCCTTTGAATTTGATCAACTCACTTAGACCAAAATGCAGGTCCTGCACATTTCACATCTTTGTGATAAGATGTGACTCATCCTCTCATGATGTAGATCTTTTAGAGCCACATAGCGCAGGGGAAATGGTGGCTTAGTGGTAATATCACTGAACCAATAATCCAGAGGTCCAGAAAATGCCCTGAAGGCATGGGTTTAAATCCCACCAGGCCAGGAGGTGGAATTTGATTAATAAATCTGGAGTTGAAGGTTAATATCCTTGACTGTTGCAAAAAGAAAAGCCCACCTGGTTCACTAATATTCTTTAGGGAAGGAAATCTGCCACCTTTATGTGCTCTGGCCTATGTATGACTTGGGGTGGCACGATGGCACAGCGGTAAGCATTGCTGCCTCACAGTGTCAGGGACCAGGGTTCAATTCCAGCCTTGAGTGATTGTGTGGAGTTTGAAGAGTTGGTACAGGATCAATGGGTCCCTTCTGTACTGTAAGGATTCCATGACTCCAGACCCACAGCAATGTGGTTGATTGACTCTTAACTGCTTGTCTGAGATGACCTCACGAACCACTCAGTTATACCAAACTGATGCAGATACCAGATGGCGGTTCAAGAAGGCGGTTTACCACCTCTCTCTCAAGGCAATCAAGGATTGGCAACAAATGCCAGCCTAGCCAGCAAATGAGAGAATTTTTTTTAAGAGCTTAGAACCAATGCCAGGATATTTAAGATGTTTCTCTTTCCATCATCCAAAGAGTCTACACCAACTTTTGATTTGATTTGATTTATTATGTGTGAGAGGTATTAGTATACAGTGAAAAGTATTGTTTTTTGCGCACTAAACAAAGCATAGCGTGCACAGAGAAAGAAATGAGAGAGTGCAAAATGTAGAGTTACAGTCATAGCTGGGGTGTAGAGAAAGATCAACTTAATGCAAGGACTTTGCCTGCCTGGCAACAATTTCAACCTCAAATACGCGTCAATTGGTTGCAGCTAGAATTCTGCTCCTCACTTGGAAAGAACTCCTGCCTTACAGAGCCACCTGCCAAAATGATAGGAGCTACAGGGGACAAAAGAGGAAGTGCCTGAAGATGACAGAAGCTAAATCCTGAGACTGGACAAAAAGACGGGGAGAGGAAGTGAGCCCTGGGCTGGAGGGGAAGGGGGGGATTGAGTGGGCAATTGCAGTGTTGGGGGGGAAGCCACGAGGGCAGAGAGCATTTCTTGGAGTTGGCCTATCACCCCCCCCCCTTCTTGCTTGGCTAAGGCAAATAATGGTTAGCTTTCACCATGCCTGGGAAATCCTCCCAACAGCCTAAGTTTTAAAAAAAATTTACTCCATTCTTAAAGTTACAATGCCAATGCTCAGATTGGACAAGTCCATAAGAACATAAATTCCTTGCTTGCTCCAGAACCCAAATTCAAATTCCAATACGAGATCCAAGTTGGCATGAGAAGGCATTGTGACCCGCGTTGGGCTCGATCTGATGCTTGATCTTGCCAAAGCTCTAAAAATTGAGGCAGTGCCTGTCAGCTGCCTCATCCAATCGGGAAGCAAGTAGACGCATAGGGATCCAGTTTTAACTCATTTAAACCCTGTTTGCTGGCACACAGTTAAAATCTGGCCCTTGGTTATCTGATTGGACTGACAGCCTTTTTCTCACAGTGTAGGAAACGGACTTTGGTCCATCGAGTTTACTCCAACAGTAACTACCACTAAAACCACGCTAATCCCACTTCCTTTTACTTGTCCCGTCTCCCATGTTTTTTGTTAAACAAAAATGTCCAAGAACAATAAAACAGACAGTGCACAACTTACTTAAATGCACCAATAGTTTCCTCCTGGGTTTTAAACATTGGCGTGGAGATTGGTCTTCCAATACCTAAGATCTCCGCAGGTGTGGAAGGCTGGCATGTTGGTTAGCACTGCTGCCTCACAGCGCCAGGGAGCTGGGTTCGATTCCAGCCACGGATCATTGTCTTTGTGGAGTCTGCACATTCTCTGCGTGGGTTTCCTCCGGATGCTCTTGTTTCTTCCCACAGTCCAAAGATGTGTGGGTTTGGTGGATTGGCCATGCTAAATTGCCCCTCAGTGTCAGGAGGACTAGCAAGAGGATTACATGGGCTACCCCATACTAGCATGGGGTTACGGGGATAGGGCCTGGGTGGGATTGTGGTCGGTGCAGACTCGATGGGCTGAATGGTCTCTTTCTGCGCTGCAGGGATTCTATGAATCTTGGAGGCAGCTGACTTCTTGCCTGCATCAGGCTGGGCAACATTAAAATTTATTATATATCCCTGTGCAATAAAAGCAACTATTTTAATAAAAGAGGATTTGCTTTGCGGTATTATGCCTTGCTCTGTTTTACATCAAAGGCAATAAATTTTACGAGGGAAGTTGGTAAGTACAACAAAGCTGCCCGCTAATAACTGTGAGGCCTGGGTAGCTATGTGGCACCCTCTGGTGGCGATGACGGAATATAAACACTGAAAGCTGGGGGATATAAAGTGTGGAAGTTTTTATTCCTGCAGCTGGGGATGCTGTACTATCTTAGCACTTACTAATTGGGCAGTTATGCTAAGCTAAAGTGAATTTCAGCTAAAGGTCGCTGCACTTATATTTGGAGACTCTGTGTGGCACAGTGGTTAGCACTGCTGCCTCACAGCACCAGGGACCCAGGTTTGCTTCCAGCCTCGGGTGGAGTTTGCACGTTCTCCCCGTGTCAGTGTGGGTTTCCTCTGGGTGCTCCGGTTTCCTCCCACACTCGAAAGGTGTGCAGAAGGTTAGGTGGATTGGCCATGCTAAATTGCCCCGTAGTCTCCCAAAATGTGTACATTAGATGGTAAGTATGTGGGATTACAGAGATAGGGCAGGGGACGGAGTAAGATGCTTTGTTAGAGAGCTAGTGCAGACTTTGTTGATTAGATATAGGAGCAGAATTAGGCCATTTGGCCCATCAGGTCTGCTCCACCATTCGATCATGGCTGATATGCTCCCCATCCCTATTTTTCTGCCTTCTCCCCATAACCCTCCAACCCATTACCAATTAAAAATCTGTCTAACTCCTCCTTAAATTGACTCACTGTCCCAGCATCCACTGCACTTCAGGGTAGCGAATTCCATAGATTGACAACCCTTTGGGAGAAGTAGTTTCTCCTCAACTCTGTTTTAAATTTGCAGAATGACCTCCTTCTGCCCTGTAGGGATTCTAAATATTGAAGGCAAATGGTTGTTTGTGAATAATCCATTCAAAGAATTCTCTGTCCCATTGCTAAGAGCCCCTCCAGCTGGTTTGTTTTTGTTTGCTGGTTTGTGGCCCTGTATTAGTGACATTCCCGTCACTAAATCAGGCCATTTATCTCACTGCTTTTTCCGCAAGTGTCCTTGCCCTCAACCTTTCCCTTTCCTTTTCCATCGACGCACTTGCCCTACTTAAATCACGATCATACTGCCCAAATGTTAACTGCTTGTACTACCGTTTACTCACACAAACAAGTTAAGGAACACTTCATCCCTTATTTAGTACTTCAGAAACAGTCTGAACGTACAGGAACGGATTACATTCACTGGAGTTTAGAGAAGTGAGAGGGAAAGTTATAAAATTCTAACAGGATTAGACAGGGTAGATTCAGAAAGAATGATCCTGATGGTGGGGGATAGGGGTGTGGTGGGGTCCAGAACCAGGGGTCATGGTTTGAGGATAAGGGGTAAACCTTTTAGGACTGAGTCGAGGAGAAATTTCTTCACCCAGAGGGTGATGAATGTGTGGCATTCACCACAACAGAACAGTTGAGGCCAAAACGTCTTGTTTCAAGAAGAAATTAGATATGGCTCTTGAGGTTAAAGGCTACAGGGAGGCACGGTGACACACAGTGGTTAGCACCGCTGCCTCACAGTGCTAGGGATCTTGGGCTGATTCTGGCCTCAGGTCACCGTCTTCATGGAGCTTACACATTCTCCTCATGTCTGCGTGCATTTCCTCCGGGTGCTCTGATTTCCTTCCACAATCCAAAGATGTGCGGATTAGGTGGAATAAGGTGAATGCTAAATTATCCCTCAGTGTCAGGGGTACTAGCTAGGGTAAATGCATTGGGTTATACAGATAGGGCCTAGGTGGAATTGTGGTCGGTGCAGACTCGATAGGCCGAATGGCCTCTTTATGCACCATAGGGATTCTATGGGTCTAAAGACAATTCAAAACCCAACCTTGAAGAACGTAGGACTTTGGAGCAGGAGTAAGCTATTTGGCCCTTCAAATCCACCCTACTATTTGATAATATTCTGAACTCTAATTTCTCATCTGTCCCTGCATAAACCTGGACTATCAAAAAACTATCTCACTTCAATGACCTAGCCTCCACTGCTTTCTGTGAAAGAAAATCCCACAGACTGATGACCCTCTGAGGGGAAAACATATTCTCCCAATCTCTGTCATGTTCTTTTAACTGTGTCCTCCAGCTCTAACCCCTCTCACATCCTCCCAACATCAACCCTATCAAGTTCCTTCAGGACTTTATGTTTCAATCAAAGCTCACCCCTCATTCTTCTAAACTCCAATGGGAATAGGCCCAACTGTTCAACCTTTTCTCACAAGATAAGCCCTTCATCTCTGGAGTGAATCACATGAACTTTCTCTGAACCATTTCTAATGCAACTATATCCTTTTTCAAAGAAGGAGACCAAAATTGTACGCAATACTTGTCTCAACAAGGCGATGTACACCTGCAGTAAAAGTTACCTACTTTTATGCTCCATTCCCCTTGCAATAAACACCAATATTTTATTTGCTTTGACATTACTACATGGGAGGAGACTAACAAGATCTCTAAACGTTGGCTACCTGTGTGTAGAAAACAAGTAGTTAATTCAAACAAGCTAGGATTTCCAAAGGAGAAGAGAAACATAGCAGGGTAAGGAGTGGGTGGACTACCCTTATTACAACACTAGTTATGCTCTCCTTCAAATATCAGCTCTGTAGTAAAGTGAGCCTCACTCAGCATCTGTGGAGAGAGAATAGAGCCAAAGTTTCGAGCCTAGATGACCCTTCGTCAGAATTCCATCAAAGGTTCATCTAGATTTGAAATGTTGGTTCTATTCTCTCCACAGATGCTGTCAGACCCACTGAGATTTTCCAGTGTTTTCTGTTTATGTTTCAGATTCCAGTATCTGCAGTATTTTGCTTTTATATTTGAGCCTCAGATTGGTTTGCAAAACCAGTCTAAATGCTCATCAAAAACATGTGGCCAGTTATTGAAACTGAAATCTCTTTTATCATTAGACAACATCTTGCTCGCCCCTCTCTGACTCTGTAATCTCCTCCAGCTTGAGAACTCTCCCAGGTCTCTGCATTCCTCTAATTCTGGCCTCTTATGCATTCCCCAGCTTTCATTACTGCACCGTTGGTGGCTCTGCCTTCAGCTGCGTAGGCTGCAGGCACTAAAATTGCTGTCCAAAGACTCTCCAGCTTCATCTCCGTGGCACGGTGGTTAGCGCTGCGGCCTCACAGCACCAGGGACCCAGGTTCAATTCTGGCCTTGGGTCGCTGTCTGTGTGGAGACTGCACATTCTCCCTGTGTCTGCATGGGTTTCCTCTGGATGCTCTGGTTTCCTCCCACACTCCAAAGAGGTACAGGTTAGGTGGATTGGCCATGCTAAATTGCTCCTTGGTGTGAGAGGGATTAGCAGGGTAAATGCATGTGGTTATGGGGATCGGGCTTGAGTGGGTGGGATTGTGGTCGGTGCAGGCTCAATGGGCCAAATGGCCTCCTTCTGCACTGTAGAGATTCTATGATCTCAACCATAATAACTTGTATTTATATAGTGCCTATCACACTGAGACACATGAGAAAATATTAGGCCAGGTGACCAAAACTTGGTCAAAGAGATAAGTTTTAATGGGAGCATCTGATGGGAGGGAAGTGGGGTAGAGAGGTCAAGGTATTTAGGGAGGGAATTCCTGAGGTCAGGGGCTTGGCAGCTGAAGGCATCATCACCAATGGTGGAGAAATTGAATTGGGGGATGCTCAAGAGTTCAGAATTCAAGGCATGCAGATATATTGGAAAGCTATGGGGCTGGAGGAGATCACAGAAATAGGCAAGGGGCAGCACGGTGGCATAGTGGTTAGCACTGCTCCCTCACAACGCCAGGACCCGGGTTCGATTCCCGGCTTGGGTTACTGTTTGTGTGAAGTTTGCACATTCTTCCCGTGTCTGCATGGGTTTCCTCCAGGTACTCCAGTTTCCTCCCACAGTCTGAAAGACGTGCTGGTTAGGTGCATTGACCCAAACGGGTGCCAGAGCGTAGCAACTAGGGGAATTTCACAGGAACTTCATTGCAGTGTTGATGTAAGCATTATTTGTGGCTAATCAATAACCTTTAAAAGGGAGAGACCGTGGAAGGATTTGAAAGTAAGGATGAGAGTCTTAAAATCAAAAGCCCAAAGATGTGTATGTTAGGTGGATTGGCTATGCTAAATTGCTCCTTAGTGGAGAGTCAGTGCAGACTTAATGGCCTGAATGGCCTCCTTCTGCGCTGTCAGGATTCTATGATTCCATGAAAAGGTTGCTTATCCTGGTTTCAGTGTGGGTCAGCAAACACAGGGTTGATAGCTGAACAGGACTTTGTGCGAGTCAAGACACAGGGCCAACAGATTTTTGGATGACCTCAAGTCTATGGAGGATAGCATGTGGAAAGATTCAAGATACTCTGTAAAATCTACCTCTCTGAGCAAGATTTCAGGCGCCTGTCTTAATATTTCCATATGTGGCTGAGTGTCAAATTCTGTTTGGTAACATTACTTGAAAGATTTTCCGATGTGAAAGATGCTGCCTACTGCCTCAGAGTGCCAGGGATCTGGGTTCGATTCCTGGTTTGGGTCACTGTCTGTGGAGTTTGCATGTTCTCCCCATGTCTGCGTGGGTTTCCTAGATTCTAATGGAAAATCACACATGTAACCCTACTGGTGGCACAATGATTAGCACTACTGCCTCACAGTGCCAGGGACCTGTGTTTGATTCCCGGCTTGGGTCATTTCCTGTGTGCAGTCTGCAAGTTCTCCCCGTGTCTGCGTGGGTTTCCTCCAGGTGCTCTGGCTCCCTCTCACAGTCCGAAAGACGTGCACTTGGGTGTATTGGCCGGGCTAAATTCTCCCTCGCTGTACCCGAACAGGCATCGGAGTGTGGCGACTAGGGGATTCTCATACTAACTTCATTGCAGTGTTGAATGTAAGCCTACTTGTGACTAGTAAATAAACTTTTTAACTTTAAAAGTGTGCAGGTGAGTACATGTGGGTCAATGAAGATCTGTCTGCGATGCTCAAACAGTCTGATAACACTCACTGTATTCGCTCGCGCATCAGGGATATCATTCCCTGCTTTGCCTGGAAGCACTGGATAGCGTGTCTGCTTGTGCAACCCATCAATATCTTGGCCCCCTTCACTGAAAGGCTGGAAGGTCAGGTGGCCTGTTTAACAGGTGCACGGTCTTCCACAGCCAATAATCCAATATGCTCTCCAGACATACAACACTGCACACGTGGAGCATGGAATCACTCCGATAAAGGGCAAGTGTGATTCCGGAACATTGCAAACACCTATTGTGCCATATCGGAGACAGAGTCAGGGCTTTTACAGAGCAGGTGTGAATATTGAGGAAGAAAAATGTCTTATTTATTGAAGCCAGGGCAGTGGACGTCTCGCAGCATCTGAAAAAACACGTCTGTTTTCCATTATGGCAATTTTGACTGTATCGTGAAAGGTTTTTTCTTTCTCCCCCACTCCCCTCCGAGAAAGTGTATTAATTTAATTCAAAGCTGACCTGGCCGGCTCAGTTTATTTGGTTTCGAGAAACGTCGCTTAATCATATCCAAATGGCGCTGACATGTGAACTTCCGTCAGCGAACATAAATATTAATCAGGCGCAGACTCACATAAATACACAAAGCGGTGAAATTGGAAAGGAAACAAGCCTCGCTAAACGCGAACACCAAGCTCGTGGCTTTCATGTGCGACAAAGAAGCATTTATTCCATCAAGTGGCAACGCACGCATTTTGAGGTTTCAGGAAAAGGCTGGAAAGATTTGCTGAGCTCAGGAGTATTGCCAGCAGAACGCTTGCCAAATAAGGTCAACAACAATAATGGCCACATTCCCGTTCACCCTAGGCTTATCATGGCTACGTATCCACGCGTTCAGCTGCTGTCCCATATTCTCATTCATCTAGGCTTCCTTACTGATTATGTTTTGGCTGTATTTGGTACGGTGAATTAATGGCAACGGACAGAATAATTGCAAGCAGTGCGCCTGATCTTTTCCAATCATTCCCTCCCCCCCCCGCCCCCCCCCACCCTCTCCCGGGGCTGTGTGAAAGGTTTAATTAAGTATGACGTTTAAGCGTGGCTTAAATCTGTGATGGGATGTGACAGTCAATGAAATCTGTGCACATTGTTTTTACCGTATTACTACGAGTAAATCTCCCGTGGCGTTGCTTATGGTCATTCATGGGACGTGGGTGTCACTGGCTGGGCCAACATTTGTTGCCCATCTCTTAGTTCCTGTGGGCATTTGAGAGTCAGCCACGTTGCTGTGGTTCTGGAGTCACATGTAGGCCAGGCTGAGTAAGGACGGCAGATTTCCTTCCCTAAAGGACAATAGTGAACCAGAAGAGGTTTTCCCAATAATCAACAATGGTCGTCGGTAGGTTCTCATTGACATCAAATTCCACTAACTGCTGGGAAGGGATTTGAACCTGGAACCATTAGCTGAGTTTCTGGATTAATCGCTTAGCAATAATGCTACTGGGCCATTGCCTCCCCTACTTCGAGCTACCCCAGAACAACATGTTTGTAATGTCACACAGCGCATAATACATAGCACCGTAGAGTCCTGGGTGTGATCTTACCGGCCGTTCACACCACGGTCCCACTGCAGCGAGGTCGGAGGATTTGGTGGCCAGCCAAATCTCTGTTCACTGCGGCGGGATGGGAAAATCCTGCCACAGGAATCATAGCGGGTGGGACACAGACCATGCAAAGGTCCATTGACCTTGGGTGGGATTTTCCAACCTTGGGGCAAGCGTGGCCAGAAGAGTGTTACAGAATGTTGCAATGTAGAAAAGGCTCTTCGGCCCATCTATCCCGCACTGACAGGCGCGCTAATCCCATTTTCCTACACTTGTTCCATATCCTTGAATTTTATGATATTTTAAGTGCTCATCCAAATATTTTTTAGATGTTGTAAGATTTCCGGACTCAACTGCTGTCCCAGGCAGCGCATGCCAGATTCCCACTACCATCTGAGTGAAAAGTTTTCTCAAGTCTCCTCTGAACCTCCTGCCCCTCACCCTCAAACTATGCCCCCTCATGATTGACCCCTCAACCAAGGGCAACAGCTGCTCCCTACTCATTATTGGGGTCACCGATTTAGGTGGCCTGGGACTTGGAAAATTTTGTTGATGCTAAGTATTCCAAATCCCCCAAAAGCTAAGGTCCAAGTGGAATGAAATGTTACTACATGCAGATCAGCGCTAAGTATTTGCTAATTCAATATGACACAATATAATCTGGGGAGACATTGGTGTCATGGTAATGTCACTCAACTAGTCATCCAGGGTTCCAGACTAATGTCCCGGGCAGGGGTCACAGGTTCAAATTGGATCTGCCTTTTGACACTTCTTGAGTTGAGTGTCTTGTGTCTTTGTGGCCAGCACTGGTCACAGAACCCAAGGTGGGGGTTTGACTAGAGCGCTGCACAGTTTAATCAAAGTCTCCCCCACCAGAGTCCTCCCAGCGGAGAAAACTGCTGAGTTTTCAATGCTTTCCATTGTGTCCAAAGCTGACCAAGGCAACACAAGTTGTTCCGTCAAACCGTCCAATTTGTACATCTGAAAGCCACATGAGAGCAGGACGGTGGGAGAAAAGTAATGTCTGTTGTTCATTCTCACTGCGAGTTTCCTTCCTTACCACAGATATGCAAATAGGAAATGAAGTTTTTAAAAGAATGTAAGTGGCCCTGTGTGGTCTTTCACCTTTGGGCTGAGGGTTTGAATCTACTCCAGACCTGATTTGATGGAAGTCTCATTCAAGGAAGCCACAGGAATGCTGGTGTGAGAAACAGAGGAGGTTAGACTGAGGCAAGAAGTATTGCGGTTGAAGTACACACACATGCCACCCTAAAAAAAAGACACAAAGTTGTCCAAGAGCTTCAGAAATATGTTGACAGTCCTGAAACACTGATCACCTTCCATGGGCGCGTTTCTCAGCCTTTATAGGGTAAGATCAAGCACCAGATCAAGCCCAAGGTGGGGTGCAGTGCCTGTTCTTGTCAGCCTGGATCTTGTGTGTCTCTCTCTCTCTCTTCTGGAGACCATGGGTGGGATTTTACAGTCACACTCGAGTGAGACCGGAAATTCCTGTCCGAGGTCAACGGACACTTCCGTTGTCCACCCATCGCCCGCTCCGATTCCGTGGTGGGCCATGCTCGCCCCAAAACCAGAAAATCCCGCCCGAAGTCAACGGACCTTTGCATAGTCCACTCCCCCACCGCCCCCTACGATTCCCATGGCGGGATGGGAAAAACTCCCCCCCCCACCCCGTCCCAGTGAATTGGAATCAGATTGAATTTGCTTTTTGGAGACAACAAGGGGATGGATTTGGGTCTGTCCGGCCCACTTTGCGCATTGGCTTTGTAACTTTAAGGACGGAGTGAAAACTGTGTTTAAAAATCCCTCAGAAAGGTTGACAACTCAAGGATTTGTGAAAAACAATTTCACAGAGTTTGTACCTTTAAGCTGCAGTAAATAAAACATTCCATTGCCTGTGACGGAGGTTAAAATATACTCACTCAAGTACTCGTGAAAACCCCTGAAGAAATCCAGTTGCTGATGTCACAAAATAACATTACTTGTCTCTGAGAGAACTCCAAGATATTCTCTCCAGTAAAATGTAGAATCTTTGAACTCAAGTAATTTTGTACTTCATAGTAATTGATTCGAATCAACAAAGAGAAGGGAAAACCAAAACAAAAGGTAACATTTCATCACTTTAGCAGAGCATCATCCTAATCTCCTACATCTAACCCAAAGAACGATTGCTCCAAAGGACCTGGGCATCCATTTTGTAGCTGCTTTTTATACCTCATCCAACAAGTGACGTTTATGGTAACAGTTTTGGGCTGAATACATGGAGTTTTATATCACATCATACATTCCAATGCCTGATCTAAAAGCAATCACTGCTGACATTGCGTCCCTCATGTCATAAAGTTTAATTTCCCCACAGTGGCACATTGGTGAGCGCGGCTGCCTCACAGTCCCAGGGACACCGGTTCGATTCCCAGCTTGGGTTACCAACTATGTAGTGTCTGCACTTTGTCCACATGTCTGCGTGGGTCCTGCCCTACAATCTGTGTATTGAATCAATTTATCAGTCCACAGCACATGGTGCGATCTGAGAAATACGTCTGTTGAACATTTGACTGTAAAATTCGGATTGTTTCTGGGATCCACGAGGCGTAACCTACAGTTCATCCCAATGAGCACACAAAATAAATTTCCTGCAAAGTTAATTTGGAGAAAAGTACTCAGGATGTAGGCAAAGCCATGAAGGAGTGAAGGTTGTGCCTCTGTTAAGGTAGCCATAAATCTGCTTATTTATCTGCAGAGTGATTATCACTCATTGTTCCATCGGAGCACAGCAGAGAGGGAGCGATTCATGAGAGGACTGCTGAAGGTCGGCTACATTGATTTTTTAACTAATTCTTTTGGTGGATTTTTTTTTGTTAAAGTTTAAATCAGAAACTGGAAGGAGGTCGCAGGGAGGCCTGGGAAGGTTTTTTTTTCTCTTCCCATAAAGTGCAGTACAGGCCCTTCGGCCCTCGATGTTGCGCCGACCAGTGGAACCAATCTAATGACCCTCTAACCTAAACTATTCCAATTTCATCCATACGCCTATCCAATGACCGTTTGAACGCCCTTAAAGTTGGCGAGTCTGCTACTGCTGCAGGCAGGGCATTCCACACCCTTACTACCCTCTGAGTAAAGAACCTACCTCTGACATCCGTCCTATATTTATCACCCCTCAATTTAAAGCTATGTCCCCTCGTGTTAGCCATCACCATCCGAGGAAAAAGGCTCTCACTGTCCACCCTATCCAATTCTCTGATCATCTTGTATGCCTCAATTAGGTCACCTCTTAACCTTCTTCTCTCTAACGAAAACAACCTCAAGTCCCTTGGCCTTTCCTCATAAGACCTTCAAACCAACATGACCTCATGACCAACATTTTGACAGGCTCCGAATAAAAGCAGAATTATTCCTCCAGCATAATGCAGTGAGTGGAGGATAGCTACATTATATAAATAATGCACCTAAATGTTGCTAGACATTGGTTATAGTTCGGTAGGTTTGAAGGAGTAATCATTATTATACATAGATTAACTGTAGGTCATTATTGACTCTTTAGAAATTTACAGGAACTGGTGCGTACTAGGCGCTGTCTCCCAGCTTATTGGTTCACAGGACTCTGTGCAACACTTGGCCGAACCTGAGTGTGGGCCATGTGATCTCTCATATCACTGTGTGGTTGGTACACCAGTCAATCCCGCATTAACCCTATATGTGCCAGATCGTTATATTACAAATGTCAATCCCAGTCACTTCCAGGAGGAGGCTTCCAGGCATGATTGATAGGTGACCTACCCAATCATCTCCATTCTTGTGAAACATGTGGTACAACAACATGCAGCCATTTCTCAGATGTTACATCAATGTGACATTCCTGTTTGTACCCGGTTTAGTTTATGATGTTTTCGGAACAAGATTTCCAGTTTAATAACGATCTCCCCTTCCCTGTTTGTTTAACGTAGAACATACAGCGTAGAAAAACTACAGCACAAACAGGCCCTTCGGCCCACGAGTTGCGCCGAACATATCCCTATCTACTAGGTTTACCTATAATCCTCTATCTTACTAAGTCCTGTGTACTTATCCAAATCTCTTAAAAGACCCTATTGAATCCATATTCTTTACACAATAATGACAAAACTTTTCTCCCCTCTAAATAAGGTATTTTATTTTGACTTGTTTAAATTACATTAGCTTTCTTTGATAATGTTGCATTCGTTATTGGCACCAACTGCTCTGCCCAAGACCACAAGGAACTACAAAAGGTTGTGAATGTAGCCCAATCCATCACGCAAACCAGCCTCCCATCCATTGACTCTGTCTACACTTCCTACTGTCTCAGAAAAGCAGCCAGCATAATTAAGGACCCCACAAACCCTGGACATTCTCTCTTCCACTTTCTTCTGTCGGGAAAAAGATACAAAAGTCTGAGGAGACATACCAACCGACTCAAGAATAGCTTCTTCCCTGCTGCCATCCATTTGAAATGAGGGGAGATCTCATTGAGACGTATAAGATGATGAATGGGATGGATAGGATAGAGGTGGAGAGACTCTTCCCGCTCAGAAAGGATAGTAGGACTAGGGGGCACAGCCTCAAGATAAAGGGGGGGGCGGTTTAGAATGGAGTTGAGGAAGAACTTCTTCACTCAAAGGGTGGTGAATCTCTGGAATTCTCTGCCCGTTGAAGTGGTGGAGGCTACCTCGCTAAATATTTTTAAGACGCGGGTTGATGGGTTTTTGACAAGAGAGGGGATTAAGGGTTATGGGGAGAGGGCGGGAATATGGAACTGAGCCACGACAGATCAGCCATGATCTTATTGAATGGCGGGGCAGGCTCGAAGGGCTAGATGGCCTACTCCTGCTCCTATTTCTTATGTTCTTATGTTCTTATGAATGGACTTACCTCGCACTAAGTTGATCTTTCTCTACACCCTGGCTATGACATTCTGCACTCTCTCATTTCCTTCTCTGTGAATGGAATGCTTTGTCTGTATAGCACAGCAAACAATATTTTTCACTGCATGTTAATGCATGTCTCAATAATAGCTCAAATCAAATCGAAACAAGCAGCCTTGGAGGACTAAGCCACCCCCTTAACATTTACAGCAATTTGTTTGCTCTCCCCTCACGTGTTAGTGCTAGGAAAGGTGCCTGAGCTAAACTAATTCCACAAATATCTGTCTACAGCTGAGCTGAGTGATAAATGCATACAGCCACATTGTTTACTCTTAACCATTTGAGAACATGAGACGTTGTTTTATTTAACACAACATCATGCAATTAAATGATGAATTGGCCAGAGACCTAGGTTCGATTCCCAGTATGAGTCACTGTCTGCGCAGAATCTGCATGTTCTCCCCATGTTCACTTGGGTTTCCTTCGGGTGCTCCGGTTTCCTCCTACAGTCCAAAAGACGTGCATTGGCCGCAGCAAATTCTCCGCCAGTCTACCTGAACTACATTCTGCACTCTCTCTATGAATGGTGTGCTTCGTCTGTATATGTGCAAGAAACAATACTTTTCACTGTATACTGATACGTGTGATAATAAATCAAATCAAAAAATCAGGACAGGCGCCAGAGTGTGGCAACTAGGTGATTTTCGCAGTAACTTCATTGTAGTGTTAATGAAAGCATGCTTGTAACAATAATAAATGAACTTTAAAACTTAATGCACAGAGTGGACAGGGCAAGTCCTAATACATCTCCTTGCTTTTTTTAAAAGCCAATCCAAATTTAAATTAAATCCAATTTTTGCGTCCCATGAAACAGACATCCAAGATCCAAGCAGACAAGAACAGGCAATGCACCCAATCTTGGGCTTGATCCTACACGCAGTCGTAGCCAAAAGGCTGAGAATTATTTCATTTACTTTTGCAAAAATATCCTTTATTTGTAAAAGATCTGACAGAAGTTTACAAACATTTCAAAGAGGCCATCATACAAAGTGCAATAATATTCAGGTTTTACACGTAGATCATTTCGCACTCTGAGCTGCTGCAATGCAGCCAAAGAGATGTTACGAACATTTGAAAATGGTCATTACAAACAGTACAAAAGATGTTTCCATACAGTTGTGTTACACGTCATATTCAATGTATACCTGGGGAGTCAGTTGGCTGGATGGCTGAGTTGTGCGATGCCAACAATGTGGGTTCAATTCCCGTACCGGCTGAGCTTATTCACAAAGGCCCCAGCTTCTCAATCTTGCCCCTCGTCTGAGATGTGGTGGTCCTCTGATTAAATCACCAGCAGTCAGTTCTCCCCCTCTGAGAGCGGCGGAGAGGTGGGGGCAGCCTATGGTCATCTGGGACTATGACGACTTTATCTTAACTTTACTGTGTACGTGCTCGAGGGGGGTTCCCCTCAGTTCACGATGGCTGACCTTCCCCATTGTGCCTCCGTGACGACTTTCCCAAGCCTTAGTGTGTCCCTCAGCACGTGGTCCTGGGCTTTGGAATGTGCCAGTCTGCAACACTCGGTTGGGGACAACTCTTTGTACAGGAAGGTCAACCAGGTTTCGGGGACAGCAAACTCCAGAAGGCAACGGCAAACCAATGCAGTACTTTGCCAAGCATAACGTAGACCACGGGTGGCACAGTGATTAGCAATGTTGCCTCACAGCGCCAGGGACCTGGGGTCAATTCCAGCCTCGGTCACTATGTGGAGTTCGCACATCCTCCCCATATCCCTGTGGGTTTCCTCCAGGTGCTCTGGTTTCTTCCCACCCTCCAAAGATGTGCGGGTTAGGTTGATTGGCCATGTTAAATTGACCCTAGTGTCAGGGGCATTAGTCACCAATGCCCTCTTTGGCATGGTACCTGAAGGAGGTGGAGATATATATAATGAAGTTCCTACCTAACGACCAGGGATACTTTCTGCAAGTGTTATTCTGTGGAGAATAAAATGGCGGAGCAGGCTCGAGGGACCAGATGGCCTCCTCCTGCTCTTAGATCTTATATTCTTATGTTCTTATTGCTTGGCACAAAGAGGCCAGGTAGCTTTCCTGGCATCATCGCACCTGTCTGGGAAAACACGGCTAGTGGGCAGGTTTAGAAATCAGAAACTCCCCGCAAGGTGAAGGTAACAGGCGAGCTGCGCTCGTTAAAAAAAATCATTGACTGCCATTGTACAGGCAGAATGGAATCAAACGCTTTCAGAATGGGATTTGGGCCAGCGGTATTTCCTGTTTTTAATCAGGCAGGCTGTAACGGTGGGTCGTCTGAGGGCAGAGTCAAACCTTGGCTGTTCCGAGTTCCTTAACTGCTGGAAGCCCTTTGCGGAAGAGGTGGATGCATGCTGACATAAGTTCATGATTTAAGAGCCCGAGGCTTTGTGTAGCGAGAGGTCCATTTCTGTATTACGCTGCTAAGGGGGCCGTGACCTCAATCCAGGTCGGTGGTGACAAGCTCCAACATTGGACCTTCCACCTGACTGCAACAGATACTCTCTGTCTGCAGCCTGGAACCTGCCTTAATTTCGACAGTTGATGCCTCTGGGAAGTGGGCCTTGCAATCCTGAATGCCAGTTGCTTCCAAGTGTGCTGCATATTAATCAGCTCATCATTTTATTATCGAACATCTCCATGGAAACTAGATTTACACATTTGCAGTGTCTTATTCGAGGGGCTATTTTAATTAGCTGTATGAGTTCCCCTCTCTGCCATTCATTTGCCGCACTGTGCTGCATGGAAAAACCTGCCTTTGATGTGAGCTTGTGCCAGTTGGCTCTACACGGTAACACCCAGCGAAGGAAATTGAAATTGGACAGGTTTTCTCCATGATTAGCAAGTGGGTGTTTACATTTGAGTGATAGGAAACAATAGGACAAGGGATGTGCTAGTTAGTGAGTATATATAAAATTTCCATCCCGGACTTTATATCCGACCATTGCTCCCCCTGGATCAAGCCCAGCAAGTTCAGATGGTAGAGCACGAGATTTTTTTGAGCCCTGTTTTACCATTTTGATTCGAAGTGTTGGGTGGAGTTGAAACTGGGAGTGTTTCAGACCCGACTTTTAGACCTGTGGTTAAGCGCTCCCATACGCACTCTGCCTGAACAAATATCAGCGATTCCGAATCGCGCTGCGGAAGCCTGCGGGCTAGGCTTAACGCACCCAAAATCCTGCAGCTCCGATCGTAGCCTACAACTGCACGTGCACAGAAAAAAAAATGATAGAATCAGATCAGCCACGGTCTTATTGAATGGCGGGGCAGGCTCGAAGGGCTAGATGGCCTACTCCTGCTCCTATCTCTTATGTCCTTATGGTTGTCCTACCACATCCCTCCCCAGCCGGATAATGCCTTCCCCGGCCCCCACCCCCACCTCACCCCCTCCAGACCGATCATGGGCCCCTTCCCCCTTCCCCCCCCCCGTCCACTGATCTCAGACTGAGGGCCGTCGGACACTCGGCACTCACCTCCTCGCTGGCTGGAGCGCCTGAATCGGACTTCTGTGGAGCGTGTCCGTCTCGTGCCGATTCTGGATGGGTGAACACGGTGGTGAAGGGGGAAGTGCCAGTCAGGTCGGGTGTGCAGCCCGTCGAGCCAATTTAAATGTATGTAAATGTATTTAAATGGCCATCGCGCCCGGTTCAGCCTCGGTCCGGATTGCGGCCATTTTCCGGGCCTTGGCAAAGGGGGAAGCAGTGCGGAGGCCAGCACAGACCGCGCTTCTCGCCCAACACCCGACTTTACCAAGTTTCCGCGCCCGAAGATGGACGCAACTTGATTATAAGATTGGGCCCTCAATCTCAGGGTCATGGGTTCGAGCCCTACATTGGGTGACATTTCCTTTACGGTGGCACAGTGGTTAGTGCTGCTGCCTCAGTGCCAGGGACCTGGGTTCAATTCCCAGCTGTGTGAACTTTGCACATTCTCCCTGTGTCTGCGTGGGTTTCCTCCGGGTGCTGCGATTTCCTCCCACAGTCCAAAGATGGGTGGGTTAGGTGGATTGGCCATGCTAAATTGCCCCTTAGTGTCAGGGGGACTAGCTAGGGTAAATGTATGAGGTTGTAGGGACAGGGCCTTGGTGGGATTGTGGTCGGTGCAAACGTGATGGGCTGAGTGGCCTCCTTCTGCACTGTAGGATTCTGTGATTCTACTGTGTACAATTTGCAGCACCACACCTTTGAAAGTTTACATAGGCCTTGGAAGGAGTGTATTGCAGACTCACAAGAATACCACTGGGGTAAGATAATGAACAAAGTGATACCTAGAAGTAATGAGGCAATTCACAGGAGTTACTGGGGGTAATTGAAAGAAGAGATTTCATAAACTATGCTTGTGTTTGCTAGAACATAAATAGACAAGGGATGACTTAAGTGAAGTTATTAGGACTTTAAAAGCAAATGATAATGTCAATAGAAAGAGAAATTTGATGGAAGTAAATAGAAAGGAAAGGCTCGCATTTAAGTAGCACCTTCCATGACCACTGGATCCCAAGCTCGCACGTGACCTGATATCACTTGTTTGAGACTATCAGTAAATGTTAAAGTTGCCCTGATGCTGTGTGGACTTGTCCACAGTCACAGACAGTGAGGCAGCAGTGCTAGCCACTGTGTCACCGTGCTGCCCTGGGGCACTGGGAAAACTCGCTCGCTCTTTTTTAAATGCTGTAGTGCCATGGAATCTTTGACAGCCAGCTGACACAGAAAGCTCGGTCTAACTTTCAAACATTTTTTTACTCCATCCTCAGTTACAAAGGGAACGGAACAAACCTGAATCCATTCCTTGCTTGCTCCGAAAACCAAGTTCAAAATCCAATTGAATCCAATTCAAGAGCTCCACAAAAAGAGACAAACAAGATCCATGTTGACAAGACAAAGCATTAAGCCCCATCTTAGGTTTGACCTGACGCTTGATCTGAGCCAAAGGGCCGGGAACATTTTTCTTCCTTTCGATAATTCGATTCAAATCAACAAAGCTAATTAAAATTAAGTTCACTCAATGTCCCTGCATGAAGGGCGAACAACATCCAAGCAGACAAGACAAGACACCCTATCTTGGGCTCGATCAAACAAGATCCATGCTGACAGGATAAGGCATTGCACCCCCACCCCGGGCTTGATCTCACATTTCATCTTGGCCAAAAGCCCGAAAATTGCACCAGATAAAGCCTTGGTTTAACCCCATCGGCTACCCTTATCCTTTATTCTACCTGAGCTTGGGCAAACCATGATCATAAGCATCAGCAACCACCATCTCCCCCCACCGCACCCCCCCCAGCCCCTCCCCAAGTGCAATGGGCTAGCCTCGTCCTCTGCCTGATCACGGTTTCACCCCTGCCCGAGTACGTCTCACCTCAAAGACAGCAGCACTGACAGTGATTTGCCTATATTCAGGATGTTCTGACACAAGGCAAGAGTGCTACCCTTTAGCTAAGGCTGACACCTTGTGGAGTACAAGTTATTACATGTATAAATATACAACCAATATATAGGAGAAAACCTGACATTGTGTGGCAAACCGGCAGCAAAACAAATCTAGTCTTCATTTAAACTTTTGACTGGTATGTATACTATCCCTTTAGCTTGAAACATTAGACCAGTACACCTATCAAAAGCCAGTCCAGTACTCATCAGAAAAACAGGGCTTATCTTTAATCTTTGAACAATGATCCAAAACTTCAATGTAATTGTATTCCACAGTTATATTCCACGTGTGTTCCAGAGTCCCCACAGTACAGAGAAAGGCCATTTGGCCCATCGAGTCTGCATCGACTCTCCGCAAGAGCATCCTATCTCCTGTCCTATCCCTGTAATCCCATGCATTTACCGTGGCCAATCCACCCAACCCGCAAATCTTGGGACACCAAGGGGCAATTTAGCATGACCAATGCACCCAACCTGCACATCTTTGGACTGTTGGAGCAAACCGGAGCACCCAGAGGGAACCCACGCAGACACATGGAGAATGTGCATACTCTGCACAGACAGTCACCCAAGGCTGGAATTGAACCTTGGTCTCTGGTGCTGTGAGAGACCAATGCTAACCACTGGGCCATTGTGTCACCCCGTGGACGTACATTTCCAGTGCCAGTCAGACACCTGCCACTTTTAGCATATCTTTGCAAAAAGTGTGTAGAAACCTAACAGTAAGTTCCAGGCAACACCAAACATTCTCAGTCTAGTTAAACAGAGCATTTCAAAAGTTCTAGGCTTCTCTCCAGAAAGCCCATGGCACAGAGGTTGTGTGCAGTTGCACAGGTATTTTGGCACAATTGATCCAAAGTTGCACATGCAACAGATTGTGAAAGTTTAGGCAAATTGAGTTTCCACAATTTCCTGCATTCATGTACAAGAAGCCACACTGACCACAGAATTCATCACAACTTCAGACTGAATTTTTTTTTGGACATTCGTGGGACATGGGTGTCGCTGGTTGGCCAGCATTTAGTGCTCATCCCTAGTTGCCCGAGAGCAGTTGAGAGTCAACCACATTGCTGTGGCTCTGGAGTCACATAGAACATAAAACAGCACAGCACAGTACAGGCCCTCAATGTTGTACTGAGCTATCTCCGAAACCAAGATCAAGCCATCCCACTCCCTATCATTCTGGTGTGCTCCATGTGCCTATCCAATAACCGCCTGAAAGTTCCTGAAGTGTCCGACTCCACTATCACAGGATGCAGTGTATTCCACACCCCAACCACTCTCTGAGTGAAGAATCTACCTCGGACATCCCTCCCATATCTCCCACCATGAACCTTAAAGTTATGCCCCCTAGTAACAGCTACATCCACCTGAGGATATAGTCTCTGCACGTCCACTCTATCGATCCCCCTCATCATCTTATAAACCTCTATTAAGTTGCCTCTCATCCTCCTCCACTCTGAACAGAAAAGCTCCAGCTCCCTCAATCTTTCCTCATAAGACCTACCCTCCAAACCAGGCAGCATCCTAGTAAATCTCCTCTGCACTCTCTCCAATGATTCCACATCCTTCTTATAGTGAGGTGACCAGAACTGAACACAATATTCCAAATGTGGTCTCACAAACGTCTGGTATAGTTGCAGCATGACCCCACCGCTCTTAAACTCAAACCTCCTGTTAATAAACGCTGACACACTATAAACCTTCTTCACGGCTCTATCCACTTGAGTGGCAACCTTCAGAGATCTGTGGATATGAACCACAAGATCTCTCTGTTCCTCCACATTCCTCAGAACCCTGCCGTTGACCCTGTAATCCGCATTCAAGTTTGTCCTACCAAAATGAATCAAACACACACTTATCAGGGTTAAACTCCATCTGCCACTTTTCGGCCCAGCTCTGCATCCTATCGATGTCTCTTTGCAGCCTGCAAGAGCCCTCCCCCTCATCCACTACTTCACCAATCTTGGTGTCATCAGCAAAGTTACTAACCCACCCTTCAGCCCCCTCTTCCAAGTTATTGATAGAAAACATAAATAGCAGAGGACCCAGCACTGATCCCTGTGGTACACCGCTGGTAACTGGCCTCCAGTCTGAAAATTTTCCTTCCACCACCACCCCCCATCATCTCTGTAAAAACTTGATGTCTGTGTCCAAGTGGAAAGGATCTCCAAGAAGATTGAGCATATCGACACTGACATCAAGTTTTTACAGAGATGCAAGAAAGCAGACAAGATTTGCATTCCAATCAGTAATCTGTAAGCTGTCTGTGCTTTATACGCTCTGTCTGAGGCCAGAACTCTCCGTTCACCTGACGAAGAGGTTAACCTTGAAAGCTTGTGAGTTTACTATCAAATAAATCGGTTGGACTTAAACCTGGTGTTGTCAGACTTTTTACTGTGTTTACCCCAGTCCAACACCAGCATATCCACATCACATCTATGAGATAGCCAGTTACTTATCCAATTGGTCAAATTTCCTTCTATCCCACACCTCCTATCTTCATGAGCCTACCATGGGGAACCTTATAAAACGCCTTACTGAAATCCATGTATAAAATCCATGTATACGACATGAACATGTAGGCCAGACCAGGTAAGGACAACAGATTTCTTTCCCTAAGGGACGTTAGTAAACCAGATAGGTTTTTCCAACAATCGACAATGGTTTCATCAATAGATTCTTAAGTCCAGATATTTTTATTGAATTAAAATTTCCTCATTTGCCATGACGGGATTCGAACCTGAGTTTCCACAACATTAGCTGAGCTTCTGGATTAATAACCAAAAGATAAAATGCTGGAAGATCTCAGCAGGTCTGGCAGCATCTGTAAGGAGTGATAAGGGCTGATGTTTCGAGTCCAGATGACACTTTGTCAAAGCTAAAAGGCAAAGAAAGTGGGAGATATTTATACTGCAGGAGGAGAGAATGAAAGATGAGCTATAGCCACAGAAAGCAGAGGAAAGTCTGCTAATGGCAGTCCATGGAGAGAATAAAAGGTGTGAATGGCCAAACGGCAGAGAAACTGTAAACTGTGACAGATTGGGGGCGGGGGGAAGTGGGACAGAGGTAGAATGTAGAAAAGGGGAAGCGGGGGGGGGGGGTGGAAAAAGGTAAGGGAAGAGGGATGAAGTGCAGGGAAAGAGTGGGGAGAGGGGGAAGAAAAATGAAGAAAGACCATCAAGAAATAAAAGGTAGAGAACAGTAAAAAAAAATTAAATAAAATATAATGAAAATAAAGGGGGCTGAAGTGAGGTAAAGCAAATCATCTGAAGTTGTTGAATTCGATGTTGAGAGCGGAAGGTCCAGCCGGAAGACGAGATGCTGGTCCTCCAGTTTGCGTTGAGCTTCACTGGAAAATTGCAGCAGGCCAGGGACAGCCACGTGGGCACGGGAGCAGGATGGTGGGTTAAAATGGCAAGCAACCGGAAGGTCAGGGTCCTGATTGTGCACAGACCGAAGGTGCTCAGCAAAGCGATCGCCCGGTCTACGCCCGATCTCTCCGATATAGAGGAGACCACATTGAAAGCAGCCAATTTTTTTTCCTGAATCCATAGCTTAGTGATAATACCTCTGGGCCATCGCCTCCCAACCATGGCAAGTTTGCACTAATTGGGTTCCTACTAGGAAGTTGTAAATATTAATCTAGAGGCCAGGATTAAAATTTATTGCGAAACTGCCTCCTGTGGTCCCATACAACTAACAAGTGTTTCTGCACGTCTTTAGGAAATAACTTTCATCAGTTCAGTCACGTTACTTGGAACTTGTGGTTATGTTCCACGCTTGAAGCAATTATTCCCTGCGATAAACTCATTTCCGGTTCGAAGGATCAAATCGCAGCACGTCACCACTTACATGAAGGAATTAGGCAATGCTTCTTGAAAAGAAAACATTTAAAAATGCCGTCCCACTGCAGTGATTCATGCCAGGTTTTGCGCTGAGTGAGTTTGAGCAGAAATGCACTCAAGGGAACCTAAACAGTTCTCAAATCACACTCAGATTGTCAACCATGCCAAACGCAGAAATCTTCCCCTCCCCCTGTATATTCATGCCAATACAACCTGTCAGTGTCTCCCTCTTAAGCATCAGAGCAAGCTAAATGTGCAGCCACAAAGGTACTGATTAGACATTTGGAGTGCGGGGTCTCTTTGGGTGAACGTTTGCCTTTGATTCCCGTATTAACATTGCCACCACAGTCTCAGTGAAAATGTCATCCTTTACGATGCAAGAACAAACGGCCTTACTAAAATAAAAACCAAAAAGGTGCTGGATGTACTCAGCAGGTTGATGGGTTTCTGCGAGAGAGGCAGAGCTAACGGTCGGGAGTTTACAGCCGCACTCGCCCCAAAGCTGGAAAACCCTGCTTGAGCTCAACGGACTTTTGCAATGGCGACCCCCGCCCCGCCCCACCCCAACATCCCAATCCCCCTCCTCCACTTACCAGCTCCCCGCCTGCCCCAAATGCCAAATTGGAGATATGTCTGTAATGTCAGATTAGTAAATACAGAATTTATGTAACATAAAGTTTAAAGTTTATTTATTAGTCACAAGTAAGGCTTACATTAACACTGCAATGAAGTTACTGTGAAATGTAATATTGATTTCATACAACATGTGCGTGGCCTCATTACAAATGTTGGGGAAATTAAATGTAACAAAGAACAAAGGAAATTACAGCACAGGAACAGGCCCTTCGCCCCTCCAAGCCTGCACTGACCATACTGCCCAACTTAACTAAAACCCCCTACCCTTCCGAGGACCATATCCCTCTATTCCCATCCCATTCATGTGCGTGTCAAGACACCCCTTAAAAGTCACTACCGTATCCACTTCCACTACCTCCCCCGGCAACGAGTTCCAGGCACCCACTACTCGCTGTGTAAAAAATCTGCCCGAACAACTCCTTTAAATCTTGCCCCTCGCACCTTAAACCTATGTCCCCTGGTAATTGACTCTTCCACCCTGGGAAAAAGCTTCTGACGATCCACTCTGTACATGTCCCTCACAATCTTGTAGACTTCTATCAGGTCTCCCCTCAATCTCTGTCACTCCAGTGAGAAAAAACACGGTCTAAAGATTTGCAGGTTAGGTGGATTGGCCATGCTAACCCTAACCCTTAGTGTCAGGGGGACCAGCTGGAGTAGATGCATGGGGTTATGGGGATAGGACCTGGGTGGGAATGTGGTCAGCGCAGACTCCTTCTGCACTGTGGGGTTTCTATGATTCTATGATGCTTTTTAATTGAAAAGCGGGGAACGATGAGGGCAGCACAGTGGTTAGCACTGCTGCCTCACAATGCCAGAGACCTGGGTTCAATTCCCGGCTTGAGTCTCTGTCTGTGTGGAGTCTGCACGTTCTCCCCGTGTCTGCATGTGTTTCCTCTGGGTGCTCTGGTTTCCTCCCACAGTCTGAAACAGTGCTAGTTCGGTGCATTGGCCATGCTAAACTCTCCCTTAGGGTACCCGAACAGACTTTGGAGTGTGGCGACTTGGGAGTTTTCACAGTAACTTCATTGCAGTGTTACCGTAAGCCTTACTTGTGACTAACAAATAAATTTTAACTTTCAAAGCCAGCCAGAAAAACCTTTCAGTTTAATTTTGTGAACTGGAACCTGGGTCCTGGGGGGGGGGGGTCAAAAATGAAGCTGACCGCAGGGCCCCATGAACTGTAAACCTGCCACTATCTCCATCTCCCCAGTTTACTACTGGAGTTTACCACTGGAGTAGACCTTCATGGATTATTATCCCACTATAACTCTGTTCCAGTTTACAGTGAATTGAATCTCTTCCCTCACGATCTTGGTGTCAGACAAATCCAGAGATATTGGAGAAGATTTCCTCTCAAGAATTTTTCAATCATTTGGGATTTTCTTTTACCCATAGGCCGTCATTCATACGCCCTCATTGTTCATTATATTATCGTTGACCAAACCTCCGTCCAAAACGTAACTATCAAATTTACTATTGCTTGTATCGTCAAGGAAGGACTGATGGTATCCTTGTGCAATTCAATTCTGTTCCACTCATTAAATAGCCATCAAAACATTTCTGGCCTGTTCAGCGGGGAGTTTTATTTTGGAATTAATTTCAAAACGAATTGTTCGCTCTGGAACTGGTGGTACTTTCCATGTTAAAGCCACCAATGTCACTCAATGCAATCTTACCCTCCCATTTGGATAGTCTAAACCAGCGGTGGGGAACCTGTGACCCAGGGGCCACGTGTAGCCCAACTGGGTTCTGAGTGCAGCCCACAAAACATTCTCTTGACTGCTGCCCATGCAGAGTGTTGGCACAATCCACAGATAAACATCCACATAACATTTTCCCTGAAGGTTTGACAGCAATGATATGCATGTAGTGCAAGGGCAAGAGAGATAAGGCTGAGTGTACACAACATTGACTTTGGGAGCCGTGTGCCCACTCTGCATCCAATCAAGTATAAATATTTTTGATTTTACCATTTGAATTTGTTGACAGTTCTATTAACGAATGGATAAACTTGCCACAAAATGTTTGGTGGGTATTAAATATAGTTAAGTTTATTCAGGGGGTCATGAACAAACCCGATTTCAATCTTTTTTCAAAGTTTATTTATCAGTGGCAAGAGTAGGCTGACATTGACACTGCAGCGAAGTTACTGTGAAAATCCCCTTGTCGCCACACTCCAGTGCCTGTTTGGGTACACTGAGGGAGAATTTAGAATGGCCAATGCACCTAACCAGCACATCTTTCAGAATGTGGAAGGAAATCGGAGCACCCAGAGGAAACCCATGCAGAAATGGGGAGAATGTGCATACTCCACACAGACAGTGGCCCAAGCTGTGAACTGAACCCAGTCCCCGGCGCTGTGAGGCAGCAGTGCTAACCACTGTGCCACCGTGCTGCCCGCATCCGCTGGCAAACAATCCTCTAGAACTTTGCTCGAGAGGTAATTTTTCACAAGTCAGTTGGAGGATTATGAGGATCAATCGTTCGTCCAGACACAGGGGGTCAGGAGCAGCCACTCTTACTGATTCTACCTCCCACTCCTCGGGACATAGAAACCAATTGAGGCATTTCTGTCACCCTGAGATCAGCTCAATGGCTGCAGACAAGAGATTAAACTGGAATATATCTAGGTCTACGTTGAAAAGTGCACTATTACCAAATCAGGAAGCCCTATAAGGCATCCCCTCACTTCCTTGATTCATTGAAAAGAATATTAGGCTTAATGGCTGCCATTTAATTGGTGCCCAATACTGCTGGTATCATCAGCTGAAACAATTCTTGTCCAGAATAAATGATCAGATTACCTTGTCATGGAAAAACATAACCAGTGGCACGGTAAAAATAACCGGCAACACGGTAAAAATAATCTGGGCTCTGTGACAGCAAATGAAATTGGAACTTAGGGCCCAATTTTACCATTGCATTGTGCCTATTCTCTTTTTACCTTTTTTTAAGTTTTACTTTTATATTTTTACTTTTTACCCTTTTGCCAAACTATTCAAAACTATCCTACAGAAACACCTTCCTTTCTTTCTTTTTTTGTATTCATTCATGGGACATGGGTGTCACTGGCTGGGCCAGCATTTATTGCCCATCCATAGTTGTCCTTGGAGGGCAGTTGAAAGTCAACCACGTTGCTACGGCTCTGGAGTCACATGTAGGCCAGACCGGGTAAAGACGGCAGATTTTCTTCCCTAAAGGACATCAGTGAACCGGATGTTAGAACGTAACCAGTGACAAATTTGTGTCAGATGTAATGTGATCAACAAGAACAAGATGTAAGGGTCAACTGACCCAGTAAAACATGGAACCAATCACAGAGTGATGTAACAGTCAGCTGACCAACTGATTCACTGTAAATAAAAGAACTACATAGAATTGTGGGAAGCTTGAAGTGGCCCAGGGCGAGGCCCCAGGTTTGGAGGAATGATGTTTCTTTATTAAACCCTTTCTTTGATTAATAAATTGGAGTAAGTTTTGTTATTGTTTCATTTGCTGCATTTTGAAGAGTCCCTTCTGAAGAAATACTGGATGGGTTTTTCCAACAATTGATAAATGGTTTAATGTCATCAGTAGATTCTCAATTCCAATTACTTTTTATTGAATTCAAATTCCACCATCAAACCCAGGTCTGCAGAGCATTAGCTGAGTCTCTGGATCAATAGTCTAATGGTAATACCACTAGGCCATTGCCTCCGTGTCTCCCAGGCTCATCACCTGGCAATGCCTGGTGGCAGAGATGGGAACTGATGGAGAAAGCTCACCACAGCACAAATCTAAAAGAGTTTTTCTTTCTTTATGAGCTCATCTCCCGAAGGGTTGTTGGAATGGGAGGTGAAGGATGCAAAACTAAACTCTGAATGACGCTTTTCCTTTCACACTTCCTTCAAGCTATTCATGCCGAGAAAAAAACCTCCATCTGCCATTGCAGAATTCGAACCCGGGTCCCCAGGACATTACCTGACTTCCTGGATGAATAGTCTAGGAATAATACCACTCCTACCATCACCCCTCCTTGCTATAGTTCTGCACTTATTCACATCAAAGTTGGTTGCCAGGCCAACCAAAGGCTTGTGTCTCTATGGCGCCCTTCACAACCTCTGGTCACACCAATGTGTGTTACAGCCAATGGAAGTATGTTTTGAGGTGGAGTCACTGTTGTAAGGTTGGGGAAGCTCGATAAAGGTGTGAAATGATGAACCAGTGAGTTCCCAACCTGAACCTTACCTGTGCTGTAACCTGAGCCAGGGCTGCAGGCTGGACACTGATTGTTGGTGCGGTATTCAATTAATAAACAATGTTTATTGCGCGGTATTTCTTTCTGTGCTTTAGCCGGTGTCTTCCTCCTACAGTAAGCCCCCTATTGGGAAAGTGTTCATTCTGAAGAGTTCCTGGGCCGGGCAAAATTGGCAGCTGTTTGATGTAAAATTCCACAGTCTGGCTTCAGTTGAACATGTGCGTCATTGTACAAGGGACCAACATTCACTCCAAACTGTGGAGAAAGTCAAAATGGATCAATACATCCCGCGGGCAGGCAGAAACCTTCCAGGCACCCTCTTGTTATTGGAATATTGACAGCTCGTGTCCCCGTCTTCCATGTGGATGACGTCTGCGTTACAAATAGAAGCGTCGTTTCTCTGGAATGGATGTGTTTGCCAGGTTGACAGTCTAAGCCTCTCCACATCCTTTCCCGTGTGGACAGAGGGAGCGTGGGCCCACGTCTGGATGGGGAATGCCTGTCTAGCTGCTCAGAATGCTAATCAAAGGGCTTCAGTTAATGGTAAGGCATTGGGGAGAATTACAGAACAAAGATCTAGGGATATGTGTTCACAGCTCCTTGAAAGTGGAGTCACAGGTGGACAGAGTGATGAAGAAGGCATTCGGCGTGCTTGGTTTCATCGGTCAGAACACTGGGACGTCTTGTTGAAGTTGTACAAGACATTGGTAAGGCCCACACTTGGAATACTGTGTACAGTTCTGGTCACCCTATTATAGAAAGGGTATTATTAAACTAAAAAGAGTGCAAAAAAAGATTTACTAGTTCTTTGCTACCAGGACTTGATGGTTTGAGTTATAAGCAGAGGCTGGATGGACTGGGGCTTTTGTCTCTGGAGCGTAGGAGGCTGAGAGGTGATCTGATACAGATCTATAAAATAATAAGGGGCACAGATCAGCTATATAATCAGTATCTTTTCCCAAAGGCAGGGGAATCTAAAACTAGAGGGCATAGATTTAAGGTGAGAGGAGAGAAATACAGAAGTGTCCAGAGGGGCAATTTTTTCACACACATGGTGGTGAGTGTCTGGAACAAGCTGTCAGAGGTAGTAGCAGAGGCGGGTATAATTTTGTCTTTTAGACAATTACATGGGTAAATGGGTATAGACAGATATGGGCCAAATGTGGGAAAATGGGACTAGCTTAGAAAAAAAGGGCTGCATGGACAAGTTGGGCTGAAAGGCCTGTTTCTGTACTGTAAACCTCTATGACAAAACCCTTTCAACAGGTTCAATACAGCAAAGACTAATGCTCACGTGGTACTGGAAATTGAGTCCTTTTGTTGAAGTCTGCAGTCCTCTGGATTCACTCAGAACAATTTGAAGTCAAAACAACTTCTCAGAACCCCAAGGGAAGACTCTCTGGACAAGCCACCAACTGCAGGATCTTTAATGCAGGAAGGTAAGACCTTGTTTTCAGGTAACCAGCAGAATTTCCAAAATGAACAGGGAGACAGAAGAGACTTCTGTCCCTTTTAAAAATTAAACTGCAGATTCACAATTGAAAAACTGAAATCATAAGAACATAAGAAATAGGAGCAGGAGTAGGCCATCTAGCCCTTCGAGCCTGCCCCGCCATTCAATAAGATCATGGCTGATCTGTCGTGGCTCAGTTCCACTTTCCCGCCCTCTCCCCATAACCCTTAATCCCTTCTCTTATCAAAAACCCATCAACCCGCTTCTTAAAAATATTTAGCGAGGCAGCCTCCACCACTTCAACGGGCAGAGAATTCCAGAGATTCACCACCCTTTGAGTGAAGAAGTTCCTCCTCAACTCCGTTCTAAACCGCCTCCCCTTTATCTTGAGGCTGTGCCCCCTAGTCCTACTGTCTTTTTTGAGCGGGAAGAGTCTCTCCACCTCTATCCTATCCATCCCATTCATCATCTTATACGTCTCAATGAGATCTCCCCTCATTCTTCTAAACTCTAACGAGTACAAGCCTAGTTTATTCAGCCTCTCCTCATAGCTCAATCCCCTCAACTCCGGTATCAGCCTAGTAAACCTCCTCTGCACTCCCTCCAGGGCCAAAATATCCTTGCGCAGGTGCGGCGCCCAAAACTGCACACAGTACTCCAGCTGCGGCCTCACCAATGCCCTATACAGCTGCAGCAAGACCTCCCTACTTTTATATTCAATCCCCCTCGCTATGAAGGCCAGCATCCCATTCGCCTTCCTGACCACCTGCTGCACCTGCAAGCTGGGTTTTTGCGATTCATGCACAAGGACCCCGAGGTCCCTCTGCACCGTCGCCTGCTGCAGTTTTTCGCCACGTAAGTAATAGTCCTTCCTACCATTCTTCCTACCAAAGTGGACCACCTCACACTTGCCAACATTAAATTCCATTTGCCATTTCCTGGCCCATTCGCCCAGCCTATCTAGATCCTTCGTTGTCACCTTACCTATCCCTCTTCCCCCAACAGTGACATCACCTCAGGCTCTGAGCTTGAATTAAAACACATCTCTTAACAATATAAAGCCATAAACGACCTCAAAGTAAAAAACAAACAAACAGCTTCCAGCTTTGACAAAGGGTCATCTGGATTTGAAACATCAGCTCTTTTCTCTCCTTACAGATGCTGCCAGACCCGCTGAGATTTTCCAGCATTTTCTCTTTTGGCTTCAGGTTACAGCATCTGCAGTATTTTGCTTTTAATTTCCATCTAAGCCACTTAAAGAGCAATAAAGGGACTTTTTGCAAAGCGGTTTCACAAGATAAAGCTGTGAGCAACAGAGAGCATGTTTTAAATTAAAACACCGTTTCTTCAAGGGTACACTGACATCACAGTTGCTGACTGTTTTCTTTCTGTGGGTTCAAACCCAACTCTGAGACTTGAGAGCCAAAAAACTAGGCTGACACTGTGGAGCATGATTGAGGGAGCATGGTATTATCAGAGAATGTAAAGGATCCCTTGCCATTATCTGACAGGAAATCAGGAGAGTTTTCACTGGTGCCCTGACCAATACTTATCCTTCAATCAACATCACAAAAACAAATCATTTGATTGTTATCGCATTGCTGTTTATGTGAATTTGCTGCATCACTTCAGAAGCACTTGAATAGCTGTGTCACACTTGGGAGGCTTGTTGGTTACGAAACATAATGATTTTCTTTTTTGCAGAGCATTTTATGGGCAGCAAGGTGGCACATTGGTTAACACTGCTTCCTCACAGCACCAGGGACCTGGGTTCGATTCCCGGCTTGGATCACTGTCCGTGTGGAGTTTGCACATTCTCCTCATGTCTGCGAGGGTTTCCTCTGCGTGCTCTAGTTTCCTCCCACGATCCAAAGGTGTGCGGGTTAGGTGGATTGGCCATGCTAAATTGACCCTGGTGTCATAGGGATGAGCCAGAGTAAATGTATGGTGTTATGGGGATAGGGCCCTGGGTGGGATTGTGGATGCAGATTCAATGGACCGAATGGCCTCCTTCTGCACTGCAGGGATTCTACGATAGATCTTCCGCTTCAAGACCAGCTTTGAGACACCCCTGTTACACATCCCTCCTGGAATCCCAGGATGTGCAGGTAGACCTCCCCCCATCCTCCCAGGAATTCCCCAGCCTCCCCCTGTAACCCCGCGATTGTTGTGTATGTTCCTGCCCTCCCCCCTGAACCCATCACTCTGGATGCCCCCATGCCCCATAGGGGCCTCATCCTTCCTCATCTTGAGGCTGAGTCCATGGTGACATATAGATGACCCCTCCTCCCTCCAGGAGAGTGGGCAGTATCTCCACTCCGCCCCTCCATTACAATTTCCCCACTTACAGGCTACAGATACCTCCCCTGAACAATGACCATCCCGTCTGCGAGTCCAGTACCGACCCAGGCAACTTCATCTCCACGAACGGTAAGACAACAGCCATGCCCTTCACACCAAGCTGTGCCTGATCCCTATCGCATGTCCCTCTCTGGGGCCATGGTATGTATGCCACACATGGTCCACAGAGCCTCAAGGCTGCCTTTACTCACTCATCCTGATGCTTTCCCCTCAGTCCCATGACTGGGTGGCACTGGATGTAGAGAAAGGTTAACTTAATATGAGGTAGGTCCATTCAAACTTCAGCAGGGGAGAAGCTGTTCTAGAGTTAGTGAGTATGTGATCTCAGACATTTGTATTTTTTTCCTGACAGAAGAAGGTGGAAGAGAGAATGTCCGGCGTGCGTGGACTCCTTAATTATGCTGGCTGCTTTGCTGATGCAGTGTGAAGTGTAGGCAGAGTCAATGGGTGGGAGGCTGGTTTGTGTGATGGATTGGGCTTCATTCATGACCCATTGCAGTTTCTTGAGGTCTTGGGTAGAGCAGGAGCCATACCAAGCCATGACACAACCAGAAAGAACTACGGAGGGAAAAATTTGGACTTGTTTTCCCACCAGTGGAAATCCGCCTTTTGGGCATTCTGTGAATTTCCCTCTCCTGCTCACTGGCATACCCGAAAATTCCACCCTTTTGTTTTCTACAGTTCCACAATCTCATTACTCTCTTGGTAAGCAACTGGTTCTGAATTCCTGGATGAATAAATCGTTCAGCGTTGCACGCGCATGAATCCTTGTACATAGCTCACAAAAATGGGCTATTTTCTACTATTGAAGAGCGAATAGGAAATAGGTAGAAATCATTGGATACGATCAGTGGCGTGAGTGGAAAATCCCGCAAGAGGTCCAAAACTTATGCAGCCGAGACTTCCTGTTGCGATGTCCCCACCCCTTCCCATCATGTACCAGGAATCTCGACATTCAATGTTGGGAAGCCAATTCAGTAGGGTTATGCTTTGCTAACAGGTCTCTACACCTAATAATACTGGCGCAGTGACATACTCTATTCCTGTTAGCATGGAGTATGTCACGACATGAATTATGACATACACCTGGCGAGCAGAACTGAACAGAGGAGTTCAGGCTAGTGCATTGATCAGAGGGGAGAGGGTTTTGCCCAACCCGAGCAGTGCCAGGGGCGTTGCGGGGGGCAATGCAGGAGGTTGGGGATTATTCCGTGGAAGGGTCTTGCGTGGGGAAGGTGTTGTGTGATGCGGATTGTACTGTGGGGGAGTGTCTTTTGGGAGTACTGTTTTGGGACAGGGTTGTTGGAGTGTTGCATGGGGATCTCCTGTGGAGGGGATATTGTTTGGGGGAAGGTTCTATTTTTAATTTTATATGTATTGGGTCACCACGATCTTTTAAAACCTAAGCTGCTGGTGGGACCCTCCGCTTCACTGTCTTTTCGTCTATCGATAAGGTGGATACAGCTACCTTTGTAGCTGATGCCTGAATATCCTCTGGCGTGCTGTCAGATTCTAGAAGGCTGGCTTTCAGCACCTGTGTTTATTGAAATGCAAAGCACATGTTCATGTAACATCTGAGCCATATGAGAAGGTATACCAAGCATGTTCTTGCCCAGGCAGGTTCTGAGTTTAGAATTGGAATGCAAAGTTACCTTCTACCCCAGCAATTGTTTATGACCCTGTGGGACACTGCTTCTTTTCCATCTTACTTAAATTTTGCAGTTTTTGATCTGATTTATTATTGTCACATGTATTAATGTGTTTACATGCGTGATATACAGACAAAACATACCATTCACAGAGGAAGAAAGGAGAGAGTGCAGAATATCATGTTACAGTCACAGCTGGGGTGTAGAGAAAGATCAACTTAATGCAAGGTAGGTCCATTCAAAAGTCTGACAGCCGCAGGAAGGAAGTTGTTCTTGAGTCGGTTGATATGTGACCTCAGACTTTTGTATCTTTTCCCAGAAGGTGGGAGAGAGAATGTCCGGGGAGCATCAGGTCCTTAATTATGCTGGCTGCTTTGCCGAGGCAGTGAGAAGTGTAGAGAGTCAGTGGATGGGAGGCTGATGTGCATAATGGATTCACGACCTTTTGTTGTTCCTTACAGTCTTGGGCACAGGCAGGAGCCAAAGCAAACTATGATACAACCAGAAAGGATGCTTTCTATGGCGCATCTGTAAAAGTTGGAGAGAGTTGTAGCTGACATGCCAAATTTCCTTAGTCTTCTGAGAAAGTCGAGACGTTGGTGGGCTTTCTTAACTATAGTGTCAGCATGGGGGAACCAGGACATGTTATTGGCAATCTGGACACCTAAAAACTTGAAACTCTCAACCCTTTTGACTTTATTCCCATTGATGTAGACAGCGGCATGTTCTCCTTTACACTTCCTGAAGTCAATGACAATCTCCTTCATTTTGTTGACATTGAGGGAAAGAGTATTGTCACCACACCAGTTCACCAGATTCTCTATCTCATTCCTGTTCAAAGCTAAAGACAAAGTAGACGTCCATGCAAATCAGATTTTTAGAAGGCCTTGTTTAATGGCAGATTAAATCTTATGATTCGAAATGAAAATCGTTGTGTTCCCAGAAAGAAAAGTAAACACTGCAGTGGAACAATTAAATACTGTGGCCAACTAGAAATTAGGACCAGCTGGCAACATTTGATCCTACTTGTTGTTTCATGAAAAGATTTACGGAAAAGAGACCTCCAATAATAGTTGTCCCTTTGCCTGGAAAACGGAAGACTGATATAATAGAGGTCTTTCAAATTTGGCGGCAGTGATTAGCACTGCTGCCTCACAGCACCAGGGACCCAGGTTCGATTCCCAGCTTGGGTGACAATCTGTGTGGAGTCTGCACGTTCTCTCTGTGGGATTCCTCCGGGTGCTCCAGTTTCCTCCCACACTCCAAAGATGTGCAGGTTACGTGGATTGGCTATGCTAAATTGCTCCTTAATGTCAGGGAGACTAGCAGGGTAAATACATGGGGTTACAGGGATAGGGCCTGCGTGGGATTGTTGTCAGTGCAGGCTCAATGGGCCGAACCGCCTCCTTCTGCACTGTAGGGATTCTATGATTATGAAGAGGCTTGATCCTCGTATATGAAAAACTTGAACTAGGGACCGTGTTAAAATAGTCACTTATACATTCAATTGGGAATACAGGGAAAAAACAGTCTGGACCAATATTCTTATTTCCCTCCTTTACCACTGCTGAGAGGGAATGAGGGAACTGTCCATCATGAGGAGTAGTTGGAGTGAGTGAATATCAAAGATACATTTAAGAGAAGCTGGATATGCACCTGAGGACAATATAACAAGGTCATATTGATGGAGTTAGATGACAGGTGGCACAGTGGTTAGCACTGTTGCTTCTCAGCACCAGGGACCCAGGTTCGATTCTGGCCTTGGGTCACTGTTTGTGCAAACTCCACACATTCTCCCCATGTCTGCGTGGGTTCCCTCCAGGCACTCAGGTTTTCTCCCACAGTCCAAAGATGTGCAGATTAGGTGGATTGGTCATGCTAAAGTGATCCTTAGTGTCAGGGGGATTAGCAGGGTAAATACGAGGGTTTATGGGGATAGGACTTGTGTGGGATTGTTGTTGGTGTAAATTCGATGGGCCTAAAGGCCTCCTTCTGTACTGCAGGGATTCAGTGAGCTGAAGAAGGGTGGGAGAAGGATGGTTTGGAGCAAGAGGTCTGGACCAGTTGAGCTGGAAATAAAATGTAATTAATTTGCCACACTAAAGGTTTATCCCTTCCTTATCCCTCAAAATCCCCCACGGTTGTTGCCCAAGGATATCGGGGAGAAATCTCATTTCCCATTCATCATTAGACGTTCATTTCACTGACTCATTTGGGTGAGGCCTTTTTAGGAAATAGTAGGGAGATTTTTCCCATCCACCAAGTTTCGATAGCGTGTTGTCTTTAGTTAGAAAGCTTTCTTGTGAAATATTGCTGGAAATGTCCTCCGGTTACCTGGTCATTATCACATTGCAATTTGTGGGATCTTGCTGTGTACAATTTGCCTTGTGTACATTACAACAGCAACTACACTTCAAAAGTACCTAATCAGCTGCAAAGTACTTTTGGATGTCCTCAGGTAATGCAAGATACTTTAGAAATGCAATATTTTTCCTGCCACAGTACATGCAGCAAGTCATAGAATCATCGAATCCCTACAGTGCAGAAGGGGGTCATTCAGCCCATCAAGTCTGCACCAACAATAATCCCATGCAGGCCCTATCCCCATAACTCCATGCATTTATCCCAGCTAGTCCCCTTGACGCTAAGGGGCAATTTAGCATGGCCAATCCACCTAACCGATACATCTTTGGGCTGTGGGAGGAAACGGAGTACCCAGAGGAAACCCACGCAGGCACAGGGAGAGTGTGCAAACTCCACACAGACAGCGATCCAAGCCGGGAATCGAACATGGGTCCCTGCGCGCTGAGAGACAGCTGCGCTAACCACAGTGCCACCCTGTAGTCCAATGTTACAGATTTAAAATTGACTAATGCCAGCATGTCATCAAATAGAACGTTCTATAGATACCCACATCACACGCAGTAAATGCATGTGATATTCATAGCTTTAAATATGAAGTGTACCCAGTATATAATTTTTTGAAACGGCCTTTTATTTTACAAATAGACATTAAAGAGCTGTTAAATGTCAACTGAGGGTCAAGTGACTTTTGTAATTCCCACCTAGACGACTCAAAACTATTTCAAGTCTTGAAAAGTTCCTTATTGAATGACAATGGAGGGAATGTTTCATACATACCACGACAAAATCATTTGTGGAATTCACAGTGCCTATTATTTTCTGACAACTCCTACACCCCCTGGTTCCAGCTTGATACTGAGGTCATAGAGGTTTAACACAGAACATAGAACACATAAACAACCCCTTCAGCCCACAAGTTGTGCCAATCACATCCATACCTACGAAGCCATAGAACCATCTGTAACTCCCAATCCCATTAAATCCCATATACTAATCCAGAAGTCTTTTAAAAGGCCCCAGTGAGTTCGCCTCTACCACCACCGACAGCAGCCAAATCCACTCACTCACCACTCTCTAAGTGAAAAACTTACCCCTAACATCTCCTCTGTACTTGCTTCCCAGCACCTTAAACCTGTGTCCTCTTGTACCGACCATTTCAGCCCTGGGAAATAGCCTCCAAGAATCCAACCAATCTATACCTCTCAACATTTTATAAACCTCTATCAGGTCGCCTCTCAACCGTCGTCTCTCCAGGGAGAAGAGTCCCAGCTCCCTCAACCTATCTTCATAAGGCATGCCTCCCAATCCAGGCAACATCCTTGTAAATCTCCTCTGCACCATCTCAATAGCTTCCACATCCTTCCTGTAGTGAGGTGACCAGAACTGCGCACTGTACTCCAAGTGGAGTCTGACAAGGGTCTTACAAAGTTGCAGCATTACCTCCCAACTCCTAAACTCAATCCCTCGATTCTTGAAGGGAATTGAGTTTACAGCATGGAAACAGGCCCTCAGGCCCAACCTGTCCATGCTACCCAGTTTTACCACTAAGCTAGTCCCAATTGCTCATGTTTGACCCGTACCCCTCTGCACCCACCTTACCCATGTAGCTGTCTAAATGCTTTTTAAAAGACAAAAAAAAATTGTGCCTGCATCTACTACTACCTCTGCAACTCATTCCAGACACTCATCACCCTACGTGTGTGAAAAAAATTGCCCCTCTGGACCCTTTTGTATCTCTCCCCTCTCACCTTGAACCTATGATCTCTAGTTTTAGACTCCCCCACCTTCGGGAAAAAGATGTTGACTATTCAGCTGATTTGTGCCCCTTATTATTTTATGGAGCTCTATAAGATCACCTCCAACTGTCTACGCTCCAAAGAAAAAGGTCCCGTTCTACCTGGCCTCTCATTTTAACTCAAACCATCAAGTCTCAGTAGCATCCTAGTAAATCTCTTCTGCACTTATTCTAGTTTAATCATATCATAAACAAAAATAATATTGTTAACAAAGCCTTCAGACCTGAGTGAAGTGTAATAAGGTGAATTTATTCAAGCAAGTGGGAGAGGGTCTCCACACCAAACTCTGCGACACTGTCATTTACAGCTCAAAGCATTATACATTTTTCACATCAGAATTGCAACTCACTCACTACTTCAAAGTAAACCATGTAACTTCTTTGTATTGCAATCTCGGACAAATTCGGGTTGCAGATCTCTAATCTGTGATTATCTATGATTTTATCATTAGTTCTGTTTTTGCAATAACAAGGCCTGCAGCTGTGCTTTTACAAATATTTAAGTCACAGTGCAGTTTGTTTGAAACTGTACAGATCATGCTGTTAATTAGCTAAGCTGTATTCTTCTCCTATCTCTCTCGTCCATTTTGTGTTGTTCCATGAGACACAACATGTTTTTTCCCTTTTGTACTCTCTTACACATCTTCAATGCCCCCGATAGACCTCGGCCAGTCCAAGGAAGCCAAGACAAACTAAAGTGCCTCATCTTTGCTTCTTGGTGGGAACAACATCGTGTGTTCCATTAATCTCTCTCTCCTGTTCTTCCATCTTCTAAACGGCCTTTTAGTTACACAGGCAAGTGTAAATCATAAAATCAATACAACAAGTAACAAGATCACCAATAGAAGAGCAGGGCGGCACTTCTGCCTCACAGCTCCAGGGACCCGGGTTCGATTCCCAGCTTGGGTCACTGTCTGTGTGAAGTTTGCACGTTCTCCCCCCATGTCTGCAAGGGTTTCCTCTGGGTGCTCTGGTTTGCCCCCCCACAGTCCAAATATGTGCGGGTTAGGTGGATTGGCCATACTAAATTGCCTCTTAGTGCAGGGGACTAACTAGAGTAAATGCATGGGGTTATGTGGATAGGGCCTGGGTGGGATTGTGATCGGTTCAGACTCGATGGGCTGAATGGTCTATTTCTGCAATGCAGGATTCTCTGATTCTATAACCAGGATCTATGGGTGAATTTGAGTATTAAGACCCCAGTTGCATAGTTTAGTCCAAAATCTTGGCTTTTGTAATACCTTATTGGCATTGCTGAGGCTAAATTGTGTCTGTCCAGGAGGTCAGAGCATTGTTTCTTCCCCTTACTATATTCTCTGGCCACAATTGCTATATCATATGTTTGTCCAATAAGAACATATTGAATAAGGGCATGATTATGCACAGGCAGAATAGACAATGAGCAATTCTCATGTGACAAAACTGCAATTTGAGAGTCCCTGTCTACTCATTTCTTCTGGACACGCCCAACAATTTCCCCCTTGGTGGCAGTGAGACGAATCAATTCCTTTCTTGGTACCGTTCACAGTGAGTGCATATGTCGGTGGATTACTTAGCGATATCCATGTACCCTTGTGATATTTGCCCACATTCCTCAGAGGATAGGCATTTTCATCACCACATCGGGGAACGTGGAAAACTGCTCTTATGTAATGTTTCCTTTATCATCCTTACAGTGCCTAATACCCTGTTGACTGGTGTTAAATTCCTGAGGTGGCAGAAGGGTACCCTTTTGCCTACCCACTTTCTCAATCAGGCACTCGTTGCATGTCTAGTGGCAACGAGTTAGCACTGATCATGCCTAATAGCCAACTAGTATACGTGGTACATGTTTCACTTTGTGTCCCTCCTTGGAGATAGAACATAGAACACTACAGCACAAACAGGCCCTTCGGCCCACGAGTTGCGCCGATCACATCAACACCTACCAATCCATAGACCTATCTATAACCCCCAGTCCCATTAAATCCCATATACTCATCCAGAAGTCTTTTAAAAGACCCCAGCGAGTTCGCCTCCACCACCACTGACGACAGCCGATTCCATTCACGATCAATAATCAGATTGGTTGTGAGCTGGAAAAGTTTGGTCTCTAGGGTCATGTGGGAGGATTCCTGTCCTAACTGATTGCATACAAGACTGTACCTACATCGAGCACAAATGAACAAGGAGTATTAGATGGTCATACAAAGGACTGGTTATTATTAGAGTGATATTTGATTTATTATTGTCACATGTATTAACAGTGAAAAGTATTGTTTCTTGCGTGCTATACAGCCAAAGCATACCATTCATAGAGAAGGAAACCAGAGATTGCAGAATGTAGCATTACAGTCATAGCTAGGGTATAGAGAAACATCAACTTAATGCTAACTGATTAGTTTTCACTTGGCCTTGGTAACTTCCGCTTATAATTGTTTGTATTTTTTGCTGTTGAGGTTCTGGGTTGAATTTTCCCATTCCTCCTGCCACAGGAATCGTAGCAGGCAGAAGGCAGACCACGTGCAAGTCCATTGACCGCAGCGGGATTTTCCAGTTTTGGGGTGAGCGTGGCTGGAGAATCCCGCCCTGTATAAGTAAGCTCAGTCCTCCAATGATGAGGGCATTAATTGTTATGATCCCAGTAGCATATTATACACTTTAGCTGGCTTAAATTCATCCCTACTCAACTGTCTTTGGAGGAGGTGGGAGATTCCTGTTTAGTGATGGGTGAGCACCAATCAGGCATTTGTATCTCTGATGGGTTAAAAACCAGGGGTGGCACAGTGGTTAGCACTGCAGCCTCACAGCACCAGGGACCCAGGCTCAATTCGAGCCTCAGGTGACCATCTGTGTGAAGTGTGCACATTCTCCCTGTGTCTGCATGGGCTTCCTCCAGGTGCTCCAGTTTCCTCCCACAGTCCAAAGATGTACAGGTTAGGTTGATTGGTCATGATAAATTGATGCTGGTGTCTAAGGAAATACTAGGGTAAATGTGGATGTACAGGAAAAGGGTTGGTGCAGAATTGATGGACCGAATGGCCTCCTTCTGCACTGTTTGGATTCTATGGTACTTGCACATATTTCTATCCTGGTACTGAAGTAACAGATTTCCCCTTTTCTTCTCGTACTAATCTGTCCTTTGCTGGATTTCACTATATTTGGGTTTTGGGGTAATTGCTGTTATGATTGGTGATGGGGATATTACCTTGCATTAAGCTGACCTTTCTCTATACCCTAGCTATGACTAACACCATATTCTGCACTTTTTCCTTCTCTATGAATGGTATGTTTTGTCTGTATAAGTGTGCAGGAAGCAATACTTTTCACTGCAAGTTAATACATGTGAAAATAATCAAATATTACTCTAATAACTGGTCCTTTACATGGCCATCAAATACTTCTACTTGTTCATTTGTGCTCAATGCTCAATACAGTCTTGCATGCATTTGACTGTCATTTGAGGGTTATTGAGATACACGGGTTCCCATTGTGGCTACAACCCTTTTTACTAATATGTACATTATTGTTTTCCCACTGGACCAAGACCTCTGCTGGATTATTTTTTAGAACCCTGTTACCTGTGGTGATACTGGCATCAACATTTCACTCCGAGGCTTCAACACAACTTTTACTCCACAACATATTAAGAGCGCTCGCACAGGAGAGTTGTATCCCTACATTCTCAGGGACATACAATTGCCCTTGCTCACGTCATGACCACACCTGAGTAATACAGGTCTACAGACTGCACACTCCCCCTCCCTTGACTGTCTAGATCTATGTTTACATTCATAATGTCTCATAACAAAACTATACTCCAATGGTCAGGTTGGTTGATTGGCCATGCTAAATTGCTCTTCAGTGTCCCGAGGTGCGTATATTAGAGAGAATGATGGAGTAAATACTGGGGTTACAGGGAAAGGGCCTGGGTAGGATTATGGTCGGTGCAGACTCAAAGGGCCGACTGGTCTTCTTCTGCACTGTTGGGATTCTATAGACGTGCAACCAGGGTCTTCATTATTTGGATGGCTGTTCTCTCATACCACTGTTCTTCTCCAGGGTTAAAGAAGATGGTGAACCTATGGGATTAGAAGAGTCTGGCATGGGTTGCCAGGAGTATTAGCGATCATGCCCAAGCCTTATAGATCCAGCTGTGACCAAAGTTCCCATCTCAGGGTCCACTTAACATCCACTAGGGTGCATAATTACCTCACTTGGTCTGTCCCCTGGGACTGCAGTCCAGCCCATATTGGCAGAACTGTAACCACGTCCTGACCTCCTAGATTTGGCTTATCTACCTCAACATTCCTTTTGTTCTTTTCCAATCCCTGATTCACTGCCTGTCCATCACCTCCCTTGTCAATCCATTCTGGTGATTGGCCAATTCTTGCACAAATAGGGTGACTGCATCTTTGGTGTTACAAGTTTCTGGTCCTCCAGTAATCATGTCCTCTGGTAGCTGTGTGGCCTACCATCATTAGTTCAAAGTCTGAATCCTCCTGCTGGGGTGGAGCAAAACCTCATTAGAACTGCAGGCAATACTCTTGCCCATCTTTGCTCTGTCTCCATCAGTGCTTTAGTCAAACCATTCTTAAGCCTCCTATTCATTCGCTCTACCATTCCTAAACTCTGGGGGTGGTATAGTAAGTGGAACTTCTGTTTAACCCCTAGCAGGGAGCATGAATGTTTTATCATCTTACCCATAAAGTAAGTTCCTTGGTCTGAGTCAAGTTGCAATGGTACAACCCATTGTGGTATGATTTCTTCTACTAATATTCACGCTACAGTTAAACATACCCTGCATGGGTATGTTTAACATCTCATAAATTTGTCGATGAAAACTAAACAATATTTCTTCTCTTTAGGCTGTGGGAGTGGTCCATTTGGATATATTCTTCATGGTTCCTGGAGTCAGGGCTGGTAACCAAGCTTGATTCTAGCAGCCTTTCCTGGCTCACATTGCAGAATTCTGTCAGAGATGTATGACACGTGCAATGTCCCTTCCCATTCCTGGCCACCACCAATATCTGGTCATTTGGTAATGCATTTTCTCTCTCCTGGTATGTTTTCGTTAGGATAGGTGAATGTGTTGGTGGAGATGTGATGGGCTGAAGGGCCTCTTCTGCGCTGTGAGATTCTATGATGGCCTAATGATATCACTTAACTATTAATCCAGAAACTCAACCAATGTTCTGGGTACTCAGGTTTGAATCCCACCACAGCAAGTGGTGAAATTTGAAGTCAATAATAATTATTATCTGGAATTAAGAATCTACTGATGACCATGAAACCATTGTCAATTGTTGGAAAAACTCTTCCGGTGCACTAATACCCTTTAGGGAAGGAAATCTGCTATCCTTAATTGGCCTGGCCTACAGAGGCACAACAATTGCCCTCAAATGACTTAGCAAGCCACTCAAGTCCATGGGCAACTAGGGATGCGCAATATTATTATATTGGTAAATAGCATATTGGCAATATGCTGGCCCATTCCCATGAATGAATAAAAACAATAGGGTTTGTTACATGCAGTGAGGGGGGTCACCAATTCAGTTCTGCATTCTCCATACTCCATCCTTTTCTTTTCCTGCTTCCTTTTTCCCCCATTCTAGTACCTCCTCTTGGTTTACCGTTTATGATGCTTTTAAACTGTCAGCTTTTATCTCTTACTTTTCCTATGGTTATTGATGCTTCTTCAGGCATCTGCTTCCTTTCAGGCAGCATTTCAGCTGCTTTGTATGTGTAATCATTGCCCTGTTGTTGGGGGAAGGGGTGTGGGGTCTGTATCATTTTATGGGTTTTAATTTTATCACTGCTGTAACTTGGACACCTCCAATAAGTCCCTATCTGCTCATTGTGCTGCATGTGTCCTCAAGCCAAGGTGGCATATCCCATGCATGCCTCTGTTAGAGCATAGTCACAAACCACCCCAAAGACATACCTGCTGCCATAGTAAATATTAACTCGATGATCTCTGGCTAGCTTTAATGCTTCAGTTAAGACTTTTAATTCTGCTTACCTGAGCTGATTACCTGGGATTTCAAAATTTCCTTCCACGTCTACTACCACCTATATGGTGTGTGGCATCCCTTCATACTTCCTAGGGCCAGCCACAAACAACTCAATCACTGTTTCCTTGTAAAGATTCCTTGGCAATCCTGTCATCCTCACCTTTGGGGGTCTCTTAATCACTCATGTTCATCCCTTTCCTTCATCAATCCTGCTGGGGTCACTGAATTGTCTGACAATTTGTACATATTTGTCCACAGGTTAAAAGTTAAAAATCCCACTTGGCTCTTAATCACATGGCTGATACTGTTCTTAACTTTCCTACTTCTGACAATTCTACTAGACAAATTTTGATATGGACTATCCCATCAGTGATAGGTTCTGACACTTCCATTGCCCAAATAGCACAATCCAGTGCCTCTACGCACCTATGGAAACCAGCCTCTACTGACCCTCTCTTGGTAAAGTGGTGTGCGACTGGTCGCATTCTATCGCAGCAGTGTAGTGCCTGTTTTCCCTGCCTCAGAATATGTAAAAAGGCTTCATTAAGTCAGGAAGTCCCAAGGCTGGGGTTGATGCAAGGACCTGTTTACACTTATCAAAAGCCTGCTCCGCACCCTCTCCCCCAGCCCATCTTTTCCCTTGACTGTTTACCTGCCCTCACTAGTATCTGTAGGGGTTTTCTACCAGTTCCAAGTAGATTTCTATAAAATTCCTGCAGGTGTTAAATAACCCAAAGGTTTAAAAGCAAATGACTGTGGCTGCCAAAATCTGAAATCAAAAGAGAAAATGCTAGAAAAATCTCAGCAAATCTGGCAGCATCTGTAAAGGAGCTCTAAGGAAAAAACCTCTTCTCTCCTTACAGATGCTGCCAGACTTGCTGATATTTTCTAGCATTTTCTCTTTTGGTAACCTTAAGGTTTGGCTCACTGCACCCTTGACTGTGTAGGGGTGTGATTAGAGATGCCTGTGTTGGACTGGGGTGAACACAGTCAGAAGCATCACAACAGCAGGTTAAAGTCCAACCAGTTTTTGATAGTAAACCCTACTATCAAATTAATCTGGTGTTGAGAGACTTCTTACTGTGTAGGGGCGTGACAACTCTACTAATAGAGTCTTCTGCTCTGCAGGCAGTTTCTTCTCTTTAGAGATATCTCCCAGGTAGGCGACTTCAGATTTTTCTAGCTGTGCTTTGCAGGGATTAATTTTGAGCTGCTTGTTAGATTTGATTACTTACTGTTATTTAAGTATGTTCCTTCTCTCCTACTGATGCTATTAGGATCTCCATACTGTCATAATGCACTCTCCGGTGCAGCTAGATCTATGCCATTAATGATACATTGAGGGGAGGCAGTGGCGTAGTGGTATGTCACCAGAGAAGCAATCCAGACACCCAAATTAGTACCCTGGGTACCTGGATTCAAACCCCTCTGTGGCAAATGGTGAAATTTGAATTCAATAAAAATCTGGAATTAAAGGAGTCCAATGATGACCATGAAACTATTTTTGATTGGTGTAAAAACCCATCTAGTTCACTAATGGCCTTTAGGGAAGGAAATTTACCATCTTTACCTGGTCTGACCTGCATGCGACTCCAAAGCCACAGCAAAATGCCTTCAGGGATGGGCAATAAATGCTGGCCAAGCCAACAATGCCCACACCCCACAAATGAATGCAAAGCTGCCATACACCTATGGGGAATATAGCCAGACTCTTATGGAATTCCAATGCAAGGCATGTCTATGTATACTGTCTTCCTGTAAATTGACTGTAAATGTTAATTTATTCTGCTTCTCTGGGTCTACTGGGACAGGCCAAAGCCCATTTACTATATCCACTACTGAGAATGTCTCATTCAGATCTCAGGTTATTAAATATTGTGGTGGAGTTTGCCACTATTGGGTATTTGCTAACTGCTCATCTGTTCAGGGCTGTGTAATCTATGGTGAGACTGTATGTGTCCAGCTTTCTAACTGGCCAGATGGGTGAATTAGCGTGAGATACAGTGGGTCTCACTATTCCTTGCTCTTCAAGTCCTTTACCATCCCTATAACACCTCCTTGGGCTTCTAGCTTGATGGGTACTGTTTATATGGGGGGCAGTGAGATGGCCCCTCTATCTTGATGGGATTTATCCACAACAATCTGCATTTTTGCTTTGCCCATAGTGAGGAGTCTGCTTGTGCTGTGACACTCCAAACTCCCTGCTTTCTCCTATCTACCTTTATGAAGGTCAACTGTGACATACTGCAAGTGCTTGGCTTCCCTAACTTATTAATTCTATTTGACCCTCTTTGAATCAACTGTCTTTCTGCATCTATTATGGCTCCCATTTGTTCTAGGGGGTCAATGCCGAGAAAGGTCCCTTCTGCAAACCCACATTGGATCAGTAATTTGATATCCTCAGTTTCTATTAGTGTGGGTTCACTGAAAACTGCTGTCCTGACAACTCCTTCAATCATTGTGATTTCAAAGGTCAGGGCAATCCATATCAGTAATCGATATAGATGCTCTGGTATCCATTAACACATGTTTACACCCAGTTGTCTAACCCATTCCAGTCAATGGTCAACACCATCCAGCTCCTGCTGTTCCCCTGCCGGCAGCGCAGTGGGTATCATACTGTTCATAGCTGCCACCATCTGTCCTTATGGTCTAGCCTAAGGTGGCTACTTGCACTACACTTGACTTAAGAAGTTTGGTTCTTTGCTCTGCCTACTATAGAAAGAAATCCCACAACACCAGTTTAAAGTCCAAACAGATTCAGTTGTAGCCTACAAATAAACCTGTTTGGACTTTAAACTGGTGTTGTGGGATTTCTTTGTTTTACCCCAGTCCAACACTAGCATCTCCACATCATAACCTCTTACTATAGCAGCCAATATTACCTCTCCTTTATCATATACCTTTATTCTGTCCCTTCCACCATGCCTTTTGTTCAGTAATAGGAGCTTTTGGATCATCCTCTTTCTCAATCATTTTGCAAATTTTTTTTGCTGTGGTTGACTATAGTCTGTACTATGGACCTTTCTGGTCCCCACTTGAAGTTGTCTTTCTTTTTACTATCTTCTCTTTTGGTTGAGTCACTGTTACGCTCTGTATGTGGCTTCCTGATTTGATTTGTCCTAATTTTTTGTATGGTTTCATTAGGTTTTCCCTCGCCTATCCTTGCAGATATCCTGCTCGATGTGAGAGACTCGCCTCACTCTAGATTTGTGTGAGCTCTTCTCAACACTAACTTCTCGGGAACGTTTCTCTTACTCCGCTTTACCCCAGGGTCTGACTTTACCTCGCTCAGTTCTTTGGTACCACAACTTATGCAACTAACTACATGGCAATCCCCTTTAGCTATGTGTAGTAAAATAAGTGTACTCACCCAATTAGGAGCCACATAGTTCCAATTGTTGGAGGATTTAATAATGATTAAGTCTTCAGACCTGAGTCAAGTGTTAACAAGGCAAATTTATTCAAGCTTTTAACCACATTAGGAGAGGCTCTCTACACCAAGCTCAGACACTGGCATTTACACCTCAAAAGAATTGTATTTATACGTGTAGAACTGAAACTCACAACTTCAAGTAAACCACGTCATTAAAATGTAACTTCTTTGTATTGCTATCAAGGTAAAACTCGTGGATTGCTAGTCTCTGTGGTTTGCCCGATCCCATGGTTTTATCATTGCTTCTTTTTTTGCAACAACATTTCCTGTGCCTATCCATTCTGTGTTTTCACAGATATCATAGGGTCACAATGTGGTTTGGTTGTCCGAAACTATACAGATCATTCTGTTAATTAGCTAAGCTGTATTCTGCCCCTATCTCTCTCATCCATTTTATACTGTCATGAGACACAGCAGCCTTTTACCCCCTTGTGGTTTTTCCATTTTTGCACTCTGTCTACCTTAAGCATTTTTGCACTTGAGGCTGTAACAGGTACTCAATTGAAGATGGTTGAGGCTAGATCCAATGATGGGAAAGGCCATTGACATGATTGAAAGGATTACCATTAGATAGAGAGGAAGAATCTGGAATTCAAGCCACGACGAACAAGGGAACTTGAATTGATGGTACAAAAACAAGTACTTCCATGGGGGATCAGAGTAACGAATCAATTTTTTTGTGGAGTTGTATAGTGGACTGACTCCACAAAGGACATCCCAGAGTTGTACATGTGAAAGAACTCAAGAACTCTGGTGGCCAGGACTAGACTTACAGTTTGAAGTATGATGTGTTAGGTTGATTGACCATACTAAATTGACTCTAATGTCAGGGGATTAGCAGGGTAAATGAGAGATTACGGGGATGGAGCCTGGGATTGTGGTCAGTGCAGACTCAATGGGCCAATTGGCCTCCATCTGCACTGTAGGGATTCTATGATCCCCAGTCAGTCTTGTGCAAGTTACAAAATACTCCATCTCTTCAACCATTTCATCCAATGAGATTCGTTGATACATGCACAGCAAAAAAAGAGTTCATATTGACCTCAAGACCAACTGAGGAGTGTATGTTTCTCATCCTAGTGGGTGCACATTCCAAATGGCCTGAAATCAATGACTACTGAAAAGACATTGAGCAACTTGAAGTATTTGTCCAGTTTGGCGAACTGGAACAATTAGTTAGTGATCATGGGACTCTGTTCACATCAAGAGAATTCAAGAACTACCTCAGAAACCATGGCATACAGCATATCAAACTGTGCCTCATCATCTACCACCAATGGATTGGCAGAGGTTGGTCATTGAAGATTAAAGGACTGTGAGCCAAAAGAGCAAACAATTTTCTCAATCATACAGAAACACAGCCTGTGTGAGAACTCAAACATTACCAGCAATATTGTTTTTAAAAGAGGGAGTTGAGAACCAAATTTGATTTGCTCTTGCCACCTCATGCTTCTACCATAGAGTGATAACAAAACCAACTTACTCACTGAACAGAGATCGAAACCACAAAAGCTTGATCAAGGAGATAGTTTTAATGAGAACCATTCTTCAAGAGCGAAGTGTATCTCCAACAACACTCAAGAGGGCCTATCTGATAAACTGCAAACCGATGCTGAGAGTTGGGAGGAGGTTTCAAAAAAGAGAATTCGCAGAGTCAGTATCTGTGGGCAGCACAGTGGTTAGCACTGCTGCCTCACAGCACCAGGGACCTGGGTTCAATTCTCAGCTTGCATCACTGCCTGTGTGAAGTTTGCACGTTCTCCCCATGTCTACGTGTGTTTTCTCCAGATGCTCTGGTTTCCTCCCACACTCCAAAGAAGTGCAGGTTAGGTGGATTGGCCATGCTAAATTGCCCCTTAATGTCAGGGGGACTAGCTAGGATAAATGCATGGGGTTATGGGGAATAACACTTGGGTGGGATTGTGGTTGGAGCAGACTTGATGGGCCAAGTGGCCTCCTTCTGCACTGTGGGATTCTATGAAAGGCCAACACCTGACACTTGGTTTGGAAATCCCTGAACCTACGACCACGATTAATCTGAATGCAGATTCTACACCAGTTGAACCAACAGCATCTGGAGAAGCTGAAGAACCAACTTTATCAAATCATGTGCCTGAACCAAGTGATGGAGATTACCCAGAGCATGAAAACAGACTCCTGAACAACTGATTCTGCCTAAGCGGAACTGACATCCACCTCAAAAACTATATACATGGTCAGATAATTATTGTTCATAGTTAGAGTTAATGTCAGTTGTATTTCTGGGGTGGCATGGTGGCACAGTGGTTAGCACTGTTGCTTCACAGCTCCAGGGACCTGGGTTTGATTCCTGGCTTGGGTCACTGTGCAGAGTTTGCACATTCTCCCTATGTCTGCATGGATTTCCTAAGGGTGCTGCAGTTTCCTCCCACAGTCCAAGGATGTGCAGGTTAGGAGCACTGGCCATGCTAAATTATCCTTTAGTGACCTGGGATGCGAAGGCTAGAGGGATTAGTGGGGTCATGGGGATAAGACTTAGCTGGGATTGTGGTTGGTGCAGACTCGATGAGTCAAATGGCCTCCTTCTGTGCAGATTTTCTATGATATCTATGATACTGGAGCAAAGGGAAAAGGATTCTATGTATCGTAAACCAAAGTATCTCAGCAGTGTGCCACATGATTACATGGGGACTTTATCAGTGGCATTTGGAAGATTATCCTATTCTTCCATCTTCAACTATCAGCAAGCAATAAATCTAAACCAAAGCTTTGGAGAAGGTACAGAAAAGTTTACCAGGATGTTGCCTGGTATGGAGGACATTCACTATGAGGAGAGACTGGAGAGACAGTTTGTTCTCACTGGAATGACAGGTTGAGGGGCAACCTGATAGAAGTCTACAGGATTATGAGGGACATGGCCATTGTGGATAGTCAAGCTTTTTCCCAGGATAGAAGAGGGGTCCTAGGGTTAAGGTGCAAGGGACAAGGTTTAAAGGAGAGTTACAAGATAAGTTTTTTTAAAAAAAAACAGAGGGTGGTGGGTGTCTGGAACTCCTTGCCAGGGAAGGTAGTGGAAGCAGATACAATAGTGACTTTTAAAAGGCATCTTGACAAACACATGAATAGGATGGGAATAGACAGTGCAGGCTTGGAAGGCTAAAGGACCTGTTTCTGTGCTGTAATTTTCTTTGCTCTTTGAACTCTCCCACATTCTCTGGCAGTGAGTTCCAGACATGAAGCACTTGCTGTGGGCAAAGGTATTTCTCAGACTGGCAAAAGAAACAAAAAGCAATTACTTTATATTTCTGCCCCTTTAAAGCAAATGCCACATTTCTACCTCTCCCCATAACAAGCATTTAAACAAACAGTTTACTTGGATTTATTTTCATGCAAAATGTTGAAGGAGACACTCAAAATGTAACTTTGTGTTCTCCAGCTTAAAAGCAGTTTTGAATCATGTCACCTTCTGCAGTTTTGAGTTGTACTGATGCCTTGATTAGGCCCCCTACTGCTGAGTCTGAATGGTTTGTAGGAGGTTTCTTCCAGTCCTGCTCGGTATGAGCTCCAAGCAGTCCACTGTAACTGAGGTCCACTAAACCCAGCATGGTGGGCATTTTGTTTATTGACCTGTTGGCTGCATTGCAGCTGAACTAGTTCTGTTGCCACATGTGGATGCTAGAGTTTTGCTGTCTTTATCCTAAGTGGCATCAAGTTCCTTTTGCCCATCACCTCTCCATGCTCTGTCAGCTCCCACTGCAGTGATGCCATTTTAAACACTTATTCTTGACTTCCAGTCTCTATAATCTTGCCCTGACCCCACCTCTGGAAATTCCTCCAGCCAAAAGAAAGTCTGGGCTTGGGTCTTCTAAATGGCCACTTCTCTCAAAACAATATTCAAGTTCAAGCCAGATTTTGGCAATTAACTGCTTGACATTTATTGAGCCATTCATCCATCTTGCCCAGGTTGAGCAACTTACTTCCAGAAGATATCAGGAACTCCTTCATGTTAATGTCGCAACCAGCAGCTCATTTGCAAATAAATATACTGAACTATCCATTAAGTCTTGGGTACATGTCTGAACACCTCGCTAACGTGATGGAGAAACTTGCCTATTGGCCAATGGTTCACTCCATTTTAATGTGTGTGTTTGTCTATATTGAGGTGTTTTGTTTTTGGTTTATACTGTCATACCTATTCTGTCATGCCAGAATTGATGAGATACCTGGCTGACCCAGTTTTAAAGGTTGTCAGAAATTCCATTACCATCCCAAACAAATATTGGAGAGCACTACCAAAACCCAGAAAAGACCCCATGCTTGCATCTAGCTACCATTCAATCTCTCCCCCTCAGTCCCATACAAAATTCTTTGAACGTCTCAAACTTCAAAGCACATCCCCAAATCTGATCCTCACCACCTACATCGAAAACAGCTTTCAGAAAAACTTCAAGACAGGTACTGTGTTCCTTGCCCTTGCAGCTGCCTGCAACACATCTGGCAACTGGTCACGTCCTGAAGCTGTTATCCCACTACCCCCTTGTGTCCCCCCCACCCACCCCCCTCTCTTTTCCCCCACCCCCTGTCAGCTAAATTGATATTGAACATTATGGGTGGACTTTTTTGGCCATACGTGCCTATGGGATTTTCCAGTCCTGCTGCAGTGAACAGAGATTTGACTGAGTGCCAAATTCTCCATCCTCGCTTGCAGAAGTGGTGGGACATGAATGATCAGTAAGATCATGCCCCATAATCCAAACAGTTTCAATTGAATGAGAGAATTCTAGGATCAAAATAATGAGCTAAACTGCACAATGCAACAGTTGTTACCACACAGATCCCACTAAGCAGACACTGAGGAGCATAAATGACTCATTTGAAAAAAATCAGACAGCACTGTGCAATCTGGCAGCAGAATTTCTGCACATCAGCTTCCTCTTTGTTCACATGTTCACCTTAACCAGCAAGGGATTATTTTAATTTGCACAACTGTGTCAAATGAGCAACACCGAATTGGTAGCTAGTTTTACATCTCATTCTGATCTCATGAGACATCAGCCTTCTTGAAGGTCAAGCTATGGAAAACAACTGCCCAGGATGGGGTATCTGGAGGAAAACTTAGATTGTGCAGGGACCAGTTGGCAGAGGCATTCGCAGCCATCTAACTTTTTTTTTTAAAAACACCAATGTCAGGTCCCTATCTGCTTCAGGAAGGGCATCATCCCAGTACCAGAGAAAAGCCAGGCAGTGTGCCTAATGACTATTGCCCAGTGACTCTGGATTCCATCATTAGGAAATGCTTTGAAACAGTTGCTTATGGCATGAATCAATTCCACCTTCTTAGGTTGCTTGGATCCAATACAGTTCATGTCTCACCACAACAGATCTACAGCAGACACCATCTCCTTGACCCTACACTCAACTCTGGAGCACCTGGATAACAGACATGTATGTTAGACTCCTATTTATTGATTACAGCTCAGCCTTCAGCACTATTATTCTGACAAAACTCATCTCCAATCTCCATATCCTAGGGCTCAGCTCCTTTCCCTGGGACCGGATCATAAACTTCCTAACCCACAAACTGCAGTGAGGATAGGTGATGACACAATCCATGATTAATGAACACTGGTGCCCCACAGCATTGTATCCTCAGCCCATTAGAGCTTATCCACCTAGGACTGAGTCCAAATTCCTCTCCAACTCGATTTTCAAATTTGCTGATGACACTGCCAGTTGGTCAGATCTCAAACAATGATAGATGTACAGGAATGAGATACAGAATCTAGTGAATGGGAAAATAGAATTCTATAATATAATAAATTAGAAATTTTAAATTCTCCATGCCTTTGGCTGCCTTGAAGCACGTAGCTCCCACCCTAAACCTGTCCAACACTCTGCCTCTCCTCCCTTCTTTAATACTGTTTAAAACCTACCTGTTTGACCAAGCTTTCGGCCAATTTCCCCAACAACTTTTCTTCTGGCCCCAAGTCAAATCTTAATTAATAATGCACCCGTGAAGCACCTTGGGATGTTTGAGATAAAAGATATTATAATTGCAAAATGTTGTTGAAGTCAGCATGTTTGAAACTAGGGACAAATGCAAAGCAGAATTATTGATCCATTGTCACCTGTGTTTCATATTAAAAATGGCAGAAGCTCTGTCTTCTCAGTGAGAGGTTTATATTGAATCAATTCTAAGATGGCATCTTAGAGATTACCCCATGCCTCCTGTCACCTGACTATGGCAAGCCAGATAAAACATGTAGGGTGAGATTCTCCAGCCTCCCAGCTGTAAGTTTCCCACTGACAGGAGTGGCACACTGTTTGCAGGTGGTGGAATTCTCTGGTACTGCCACTGTCAGTGGAGATTCCCACTGGCATCACCCTGTGCCAGTGGGAACCCATGGGTGGGGGTGCACTGCTGGTGGGACTGGAGAATCCTGCTGGCATTAAAGCTGGAGAATTCTGGCCATAGTTCTGATTGCGTTTCAAACTCAAACATCCCCTCCCTTTAGATTACAGTCAGAAAGAATGCTTTCTATGGTGTATCTGTAAAAGTTGGAGAAAAGTTGAACCAGAGAAACCCTGCAGTGCAGAAAGAGGCCCATCAAGTCTGCACTGAACATAATCCCACCCAGGCCCTACCCCCATACCCCTACACATTATACCACTAATCCCTCTGGGGCAATTTCTTAGCACAGCCAATCAACCTAACCTACACATCTTTGGAATGTGGGAGGAAACTTGAGTACCTGGAGGAAACCCATGCAGACATGAGGGGAATGTGCAAACTCCAGACAGTGACCCAAGCTGGCAATCAAACCCAGGACCCTGGAGCTGTGAAGCAGCAGTACTAACTACTGTGCTGCCCATCAGTTGTAGTGATATGCCAAATTTCCTTCGTCTTCTGAGAAAGTAGAAGCATTGGTGAGCTTTAACTATAGTGTCAGCATGGGTGCATCAGGACAGGTTGAGAGTGATCTGGACACCTTAAAACCTGAAGCTCTCAACACTTTCTACTTCATCCCTGTTGATGTAGACAGGGGCACGTTCTCCTTTACGCTTCCTGAAGTTGATGACTATCTCCTTCATTTTGTTGACATTGAGGGAGATCGTTGCTGCAACAGTTCACCAGATCTGAGATTGGAAGCCAGCTGCTTTTTAACCAAATATCTGAGCCATCCCACATCAAATACCTTTCTCCCTCAACTTATTTGAATCTTTGAATATGCTTTGATCGCATAGAGATAACACTCCAGAAAATATTGCGGTCTATAAATAAGTAGATTCACAGATTAGTCGTTAACAACTGTAAGCAACATTGACACTCACCTCAAAGTTTCCAGACAAGTCCCCTGTAAACTGTAATATTGGAGCCTTTGACTAATTTGCATAACAGAAACAACATCATTTGTTTCGAAATGTGCTGCAAACAGCCAGTGCCTGGATGTAAAAATGGAGGTTAACGTATAAAGAGACACTATATTCACAGAAGAGTAATTTGAACAGATATTTATTTTGTTGGTGGGAAGACTGAAAGCTGAAATAATTTACATTACCCTTGTTTTGCTAATGGGTCACAAAAGAATCAATATACATTGCCATCTGATATCTCAGAACGGTTACAGCACAGAGGCGCCATTTGTAGTGTCTGTGCCCACTCAAAAAACAGGTTCTCCCATTCCTTCCCTCCAGCCCTGAAATATATTATATTCAGATAATTATCCACTTTCCTTCTGAAGGCCATAGAGTCAGTAAGGTTTACAGCATGGAAATAGGCCCAACTCGTCCATGTCCCCTTTTCTTTAACTCCTAAGCTAGTCTCAATTGCTTGCGTTTGGCCCATATCCCTCAATGTGCTTCCACTACATACTCAGGCGGTGCATTTACTCGTGGTGTACAAAAGACTTTCCTTATGCTAACTTTGACTTTTTTGCCATTCACCTGAAATCTGCATCCTCTGGTCCTTATGGGTGGCATGGTGGCAGTGGTTAGCACTGCTGCCTCACAGCACCAGGGACCCAGGTTCAATTCCCAGCTTGGGTCACTGTGTGGACTTTGCATGTTCTCTCCGTGTCTGCCTGGGCTCCCTCCCACAGTCCAAAAGATGTGCTGGTTAGTTTAGACATGCTAAATTCTCCTTCAGTGTACCCCAACAGGTGCCAGAGTGTGGCAATGAGGAGATCTCACAGTAACTTCACTGCAGTGTTAATGTAAGCCTATTTGTGATATTAATAAACAAACTTAAAAATTTGATCCTTTCACTAACAAAAACAATTTCTCCCTACCGACTGTTCAGATCCCTTACGATTTTGAATTCCACTGTCAAATTTTCCCTCATTCCCTTCCCTGGGCAGAACTATTCCAACCTACCCACATAACTGCAAGTTTTCATCTCAAAGCCATTCTAAAGAACCAATTATTCTTTGGAAGATTAAGGTTATTTCCCAGCTATTCATATACTGATTAGTCATGAAGAATACACCCCAAGCCAAGAATTTCCTTACTTGATGACAATATCTTTGGCAAGGACAAATCCAATGTTCATAATAAACGTTTCAATTGCCTAATTAAAACTTTGCTCTCCCAGTTGTGGTGGCAATATGACGTTTCTTTTCCTCTTATTAACCAACATTGAGGAAGTTTTTTTTAAAAAACAATTTCTGGCCATTCCCAGATTTACTGATTGATTGCCAAATCATCATAGCAGGAATTCTCCAGCTGTTTAAGCCAGTGGGATTATCCGATACCACTGCAGCGAATGGAGATTTGAATGAGCACCAAATTCTCCTTTAAAATTTATTAGCATCACAAAGAGGCTTACATTAACACTGCAACAAAGTTACTGTGAAAATCCCCTAGTCATCACTCTAGCACCTGTTTGGAAACACTGAGGGAGAATTTAGCATGGCCAATGCACCTAACCAATGTTTCGGACTGTGGGAGGAAACCAGAGCACCTGGAGAAAACCCACGCTCTCATGGGGTCATTGCGCAGACTCCCTGCAGACAGTGACCCAAGCTGGGAATTGAACCTGGGTCACTGGCACTGTGCCACCATGCTGTCCACATGGTTTAGGTGGATTGGCTATGCCAAATTCTCCCTTAGTGCCCAAAGATGTGTAAATTAGATGGATTAGCCATGGGAAATGAGTGGCATTATGGAGATAAGTGTGGGGTAGAGGGCCTAGATAAGATACTGACAAAGTTGGTGCAGACTTGATGAACTGAATGGCCTCTTCTGTGCTAACCATTATGCTGCTGTGCTGCCCATGTCTGTCTACACTTGGTGATGGTGGCTCATGAACCTTTAATAAGGAGAGTGTACTGAGCTGAATTAGCCTTTTTCCTCAGAGTGCCACATGGACAAATCTACCACTCTTAGTGCTAATTCTATTTGTTTTCTTGCAGTTCAATATTCCTAAAAACTCCATTTTAAAGGACAACTGCTAAGTATTTTGGATATGGATCTAGCAAGTTTGCCAGCTTTTAAGTGCTAGCAGATCCATGATGGGCCAAAAGGCCTTCCTTTGTTCCTTACGGAGCCATGGAAACAGGGTTGGAGGTGAAGAAGTTTTAAAGTTTAAGTTTATTTAGAAGTAGGCTTACATTAACACTTCACTGAAGTTACTGTTGACATTTTGAGACAGCTTCCCTCCTGTTCGTTTCCACTTTGGCTGGCAACAGGGATCTTGGTTCAAGTGAGGCTGGAGAACATTGTGCAGATGAGGGCAGACTCTCTTGACAGGTTACACAGACTAGGTAAAATCCCCTTGTCCCAGATGACCATTGGCTGCTTGCCCCATTGAGGGGCAAAGATGACTGGTACTGATTTAACTGGAGGATCACCTCAGCTGATACAGGACTTGAACCCATACAGTTGGCATCACTGTGCATCAAATGGGGCAGCAGTGGTTAGCACTGCTTCCTCACAGCACCAGGGTTCAATTCCTGGCTTGGTCACTGTGTGGAGTCTGCATGTTCTCCTTGTTTCTGCATGGATTTCCTGCAGGTGGTCTGAAAGATATGCTGGTTAATTGCATTGGCTATGCTAAATTCTCCCTCACTGCTTGGGCAGGCACTGGAGTGTGGTGACTAGGGAATTTTCAGTCATTCCAGTGCAGTGTTAATGTAAGCCTACTTGTGACACTAATGAATAAACTTTAAAACCAGCTGTCCAGCCAACTGAGCTAACTCTTGGCTGGACTGCTGGTTCATGATGCAGAGTTGCATTTTAGGTCTCTGCATCAATATTTACTGCAAGATCTTTCTCCCAAGATATTCAAGGATCTAAAATAATGTGTCATAAAATCTGCTGATTAATTGCTTTGGTTCTGTAGATATCAGGATTTATTTTCCAGCCACAGAGCCACTAGCATTAAGATGTTGAGATATCTCATGACTAAAATCTGAGTTGTAAATATCTGAAAAACAACAAGGAGGTATCAATAAACATGTCATCCAACCTAATGAGTCCCCTCACTTCAAGTATCCAAACCATGGTCAGTAAGGCCTGGTGGGAAATCTATGTTCCCCAAATTAAAATCTTCCATCCAATTCACAGACCATCCTCCACACAGTGTTAATGGATTCTCATTTGTCAGATGCAGTCTTGAAATCTTAAGAAACTACTGTAGTAGCAATTGCTGTGGCTTAGACCTGCAACACTTGACAAAGTGATTCCATTTGCCATAGGTATTCCAATGCTTATAAAGTACAAAGCACACACTTCACCTTTGAGTGCCAGCCACTGCAATTTGGGCAGGGTTTGTTCTGTACTGAGGAAACTTCCTATTTCTCCTGAATTCTTTGCTGCTCCATTGACTCTTAGCATTCAGACAAAGGCAGATTCTAACATGGTTTGTTAGATGGATTAAATGCAGTGTCACTGTACTCCACACACTAAACAGTCTTTGAGTTTGAGAACATCCAAGATGTGCATTTTTACATGATTTTAAATGTTGAGGCAGGTGATTCTATCTATTCATCAGGTTTTGGATGTTTAAAACTTGTACATGTTTGTTTTTATTCATTTGTGGGGCATGGGCTTTGCCAGCTGGCCAGCACTTGTTTCTTCATAAGAAATAAGAACATAAGAAATAGGAGCAGGAGTAGGCCATCCAGCCCTTCGAGCCTGCCCCGCCATTCAATAAGATCATGGTTGATCTGTCGCTGCTCAGTTCCACTTTCCCGCCCTCTCCCCATAACCCTTAATCCCCTCTCCTATCAAAAACCCATCAACCCGCGTCTTAAAAATATTTAGCGAGGCAGCCTCCACCACTTCAACGGGCAGAGAATTCCAGAGATTCACCACCCTTTGAGTGAAGAAGTTCCTCCTCAACTCTGTTCTAAACTTCATTCATTCAGATGGAACTCTTCAAAAAAATGCAGTGAATGAAAATACAAAATTTACTCCAACATATAGATCAAAGGATGTGTTTAATAAAAAACTTACTCCAAACTTGGAGCCTTGCTCTGGGCCACTCCAAGCTCCCCACTATTCTACATAGTTCCTTGTTAAAAGCAAATCAGCTAACCATTGTTTGTGTTTTACTGGGTCAGCCGACCCTCATCTTATTCCCATTGGTCACATTACATTCAAAGTTATCAGTTACATGCTAACAAATTTTTAAATTGTTTCTCAAAATGATTTAAGACAACCATCTTCCAGTATTCTTAATAACTTTCTAGTACCTGCACCCCTTTTTGTAAAACAGGGGATACCTGTAGATTACCACTGACCCAGTCAAGTTAAAAATTTGTTTTCCAGCATTTGCTTAACACTGGCCAAATTAATTCTTAAATCTTTTTCTCTGCTACATTTTTTGTTGAGTGAACATTGTCCACATAACGCTCAGTTGGTACTTTTTACCCAATGTGCCCATTAAAAAAGTGTCAGATAAATATATCCCTGCATCCAACACCTCCACTAATGTTAGTGTTTCAGCACCAATCTGCTTTTGACTACCCTTTTTTTCTTTGCTTTCCTTCCTTACCTACCAGGAAGGTTATGAATCCAGCACCACTTGAATGTCCATCTGGTAGATTGGTTGTGTTTACTGATGCTTCACATGCCAATTTCATATCTTTTGGTTCTCCTAATGCTGGAAATTTAATTACTCCTCTTATTTTAATTAAATATTTTTAGCCTGCAAGATCTGACTGTGGCACACTTCAACATATCACTGAGTTCTAGGACATTAGAGATCTGCTCAACAAAAGGTCAATCACTGGAAACTACATCTATACTTATAAACTGATTCCTGCAATCTTATAGCAAAGTATCATGTTTTAGAGGATGTTAGAGTGTTGTCATCTCCAACACTAAAGCAGATGGAACTATTACATTTTTACTTTGTCTTTATGATCAAGAGACCCTAAACTGCAATTTAGCCAATCTTGGCCATAGACCATGGAAGTACATCCACTATGTAAAACAGCACAGAGGAGAGGTTCAGGACTCTCACTATAAGACTCAACTTTTTTTTGCCACCATAACACCTTCCTGGTCCTTACCCTCATCACTACTGGTTTCCACATGTTCTGTGTCACATGTGATTTCAAGGACAATTTCTTCTTTTCAGACAGCTTACAATGTAGTGGTTTGGGAAATCACATTGGAAACAGCAACTCAATCCCTCTAGCATTCCTAGAAATTTAAACATCTATCAGTATCCCATGTGTATGTCTTCACCCATTTTCAAATTGGTTATAACACTATTAACTATCATTTAAAGGCCTTCATGTACTATTTGGTCTGGTACACAGTTGAGTCACCATTGATTCCTCTGTTCTAGGCACTATAGCATTCCATTGTGTCAAACAAGTTGGTGGGGAGAGAATTATTTCCCAAATTTTTTTTAATGCTACTGCCATTTGATTAAAGGGCCCTGCTCCCTTAATTGTACCCCAGCCATTACTAAGAGAATTTATATGCAACAGACATGTACAGGCCAACAACTTAAAGATCAATACTGCATCTAGAATCTCCAAATTAAAATTTAATTAGCCTGTTACAGCCCCTATTTAAATCTATTATATACTCTCCCAGGGACCAAGCATCTTGTCTCCTAGTCCAGTCAAACATCACCCATCTTTCATAATTCTCCAACTCATCTTTCTGGTAAAATTTACTTAAGTATTATGGTAGGAACTGTAGCCCTTTACTAATGGTATCTACTGACCAAAAAAAAAAAATACCTTTCTTATCTTACTCCTAATTGGAAGCAATAAAGCTAATGCCATACCTTGCTTTTTTTTTCTCTCCAGTATTGTGGTGACAAGCATCCACATTTCCACCTCAGCTTTCCATTGCCAATGTGGTTCAGCATCTGTAAAGACAGGGGGATAATCCAATCCCACCAGTTACTTCTACTTTCTACCATGGTTGTAGCACTTCTTCAAAAAGAAACACCAAATTACAATGGGTTTTCCTCTGCTACCAATGTTTCTTCAGAAAAACATCTTCAAAATGCAGCTTATGAAAATACAACAAAACCTACTCCAACTGATAAATCAAAGAAAGGGTTTAATAAAGAAACATTATTACTGCAAACTTAGCACCTCACCCTGAACCACTCCAAGCTCCCCACAATGCTCCATAGTTCCTTATTTATAATGAATCAGCTGGTCAGCTGACTATTAAATCACTCTGTAATTGGTTCCAGGGTTTCCTGGGTCAGCTGACCCTTACATTTTTGTTCTCATTGGTCACATTACATCCAATCAAAATTATCACTAATTACATTCTAACATTTAATGCCCATTCCTAATTGACCGAGAGTTAACCTCATTATTGTGGCTCTGGAGTCACATATAGGCAGACCAGATAAGGACAGCAGATTTCCTTCCCTAAAGGACTTAGTGAACCAAATGGATTTTTCTGATAATTGACAATGGTCATCAGTAGATTCTTAATTCCAGAATTTTTAAAATCTCCACCATCAGCTGTGGCAGGATTCAAATCCAGGTCCCCAGAACAGTAGTTGAGTTTTTTGGATTGATAGTCTAGTGATAATACACTAGGCTGTCACTTCCACCTCAATTTATCAGGGAGATGGACATGGCCAAATACTCGCCATTCTTTTTCCAAATGTTGACCGTGCTATCATCAACAACAAACAGGCTGATGTGCCAAAGATCCCTTGTGTTATCTCCTGACACCAGGAGTTGTTGGGTTGTGTAAGAATGATGATCAAGGACTATGACTTAAATAGTTCACTACAAGATCTTCAGCAGCTCTGACATGCTGTGCCTACGGCTGTACTGATGAGAGGTCCATGGCTCAATATACATAAATATACATGTTACATCCAATCTTTCTGCATAACTGGTACCATTCTGTTAAATCTCCCCAGTGCCCTCTCGCTGTTTTCACATTATAATTGCTGGCAAAACATTAAAATAATTAGAGTTTACATAAGAAATAGGAGCAGGAGTAGGCCATCCAGCCCTTCGAGCCTGCCCTGCCATTCAATAAGATCATGGCTGATCTGTTGTGGCTCAGTTCCACTTTCCCGCCCTCTCCCCATAACCATTAATCCCCTCTCTTATCAAAAACCCATCAACCCGCTTCTTAAAAATATTTAGCGAGGCAGCCTCCACCACTTCAACGGGCAGAGAATTCCAGAGATTCACCACCCTTTCAGTGAAGAAGTTCCTCCTCAACTCCGTTCTAAACCGCCTCCCCTTTATCTTGAGGCTGTGCCCCCTAGTCCTACTGTCTTTTTTGAGCGGGAAGAGTCTCTCCACATCTATCCTACCCATCCCATTCATCATCTTATACGTCTCAATGAGATCTCCCCTCATTCTTCTAGACTCTAACGAGTACAAGCCTAGTTTATTCAGCCTCTCCTCATAGCTCAACCCCCTCAACTCCGGTATCAGCCTAGTAAACCTCCTCTGCACTCCCTCCAAGGCCAAAATATCTTTGCGCAGGTGCGGCGCCCAAAACTGCACACAGTACTCCAGCTGCGGCCTCACCAATGCCCTATACAGCTGCAGCAAGACCTCCCTACTTTTATATTCAATCCCCCTCGCTATGAAGGCCAGCATCCCATTCGCCTTCCTGACCACCTGCTGCACCTGCAAGCTGGGTTTTTGTGACTCATGCACAAGGACCCCGAGGAGGCTTCGACCTTGTACGGTCACTTCCTCGTCAGTGGGTAATACAAGACTTCATAAGGTGCTGGTGAGTCCACACCTGGAGTACTGTGTACAGTTTTGGTCTCCTTACTTGAGAAAGGATATACTGGCACTGGAGGGGGTGCAGAGTGGATTTACTAGGTTGATTCTGGAGTTGAGAGAGTTGGCTTATGAGGAGAGACTGAGTAGACTGGAGCTATACTCATTGGAATTCAGAAGAACTAGGGGAGATCTTATAGAAATATATAAGATTGTGAAGGGAATAGATAAGATAGGAGCAGGGAAGTTGTTTCCACTGGCGGGTGAAACTAGAACTAGGGGCATGGCCTCAAAATAAAGGGGAGCAGATTTGGGACTGAGTTAAGGAGGAATTTCTTCACCCAAAGGGTTGTGAATCTGTGGAATTCCCTGCCCAGTGAAGCAGTTGAGGCTACCTCACTGAATGTTTTTAAGGCAAGGATAGATAATTTTTTGAACAGTAAAGGAATTAAGGCTTATGGTGAGCGGGCGAGTAAGTGGAGCTGAGTCCATGAAAAGATCAGCCATGATCTTACTGAATGGTGGAGCAGGCTCAAGGGGCCAGATAGCCTACTCCTGCTCCTAGTTTCTATGTTTTGTTCTTCATGTCTGGTGTGAATTTCCATTGCATTCCAGTGGGAAATTAATGACGAAAATCTCCTGCCTATCATGGAATTGTTGACTTAGAGATTACAATCAAGCATTGCTGTGCTACCAATATTGCACGCATAATACAGCTAAATTTCACAAACTTTGCACTTGGTTAAGAAGTACTTCTGTTGTTAATACATGTTTGTTGATTTTTCCTAATTTATTCAACTCAAAAATTTGTCACCATGTCAACAGTAGCAGGACTATTCTCTGAATTCTGAAGCAGAATACGTCACCTCCCTCAAGGCAGGTTTGTTAATATTCTCAGCATTAGCCCAAACTCAACTTGAAATGTGTTGGCAGGAAAAGCAAGGTTGATGTCTGCTCACTGCACTGGGAGAGGGTTGGAGTATGCTCAGCTGCAGGCAGGCATTATTGAACAAACTAGTACTTATGTCTCCCTCCCCCCACCCCTTTTAAAAGTAATTTATAAATCAAAATGTGAAATGATACTTGCACATCATTTGCCAGAATGCAAAACAACTAAGACAATATCAGCAGTACCTGATACGCAACAGCACACGGGCGACACAGTGACACAGTGGTTAGCACCGCTCTCTCACAGCGACAGGGACCTAGGTTCAATTCCCAGCTTAGGTCTCTGTTAATGCAGAGTCTGCATGTTTGCCCCACGCCCGCATGGGTTTCCTCTGGGCGCTCTAGTTTCCTCCCACAGTCTGAAAGATGCGCCGGTTAGATGCATTGGCCATACTAAATTTTCCCTCAGTGTACCCCAACAACTGGAGTGTGGCAGCTAGGGGATTTTCACAGTAATTTCTTTGCAGTGTTAATGTAAGCCTACTTGTGACCCTCATAAATGTTGTTACTGTAATCGCTGTTAAAACACATGTAATAGCAATACTGCTGGAGTAATATGCATGTTTAGAAAAACCTTTTCCTTAATGTAAGTTTGTATTTAACAAAAATACTATCGTTTAACAAAAAGCAATGAAAAGGACAACTTACTTATTCTTCCTTCTTACATACTTTCAAATAACCTAAATGGCTTCTTTCTCTTTCTATACTTTCTTCTGATTCCATTTCCATCAGTTTGAATCTGCTGTTTCCACATTTATCATAGAATGCCTACATCACAGGAGGAGACCATTCAGCTCATTGAGTCAGCAGCAACAACGATCCCACCCAGGTCCTATCCCCATAACCCCACGTATTCAGCCTGTTAAGTTCCCCTAACCCTAAAGAGCAATTTTAGCCTGGCCAATCCACCGAACCTGCACACCTGACTCAAAAACAGCTTCTTGTCTGCTGCCATTAGACTTTTGAATGAGTCTACCTCATATTAATTTGATCCTTCTCTACGCCCTTGCCATGACTGCAGCACCACATTCTACACCCTCTCCTTTCCTTTGTCCATATGTACGGTGTGTTTTGTCCGTATAGCACGAAAGAAACAATACTTCTCACTGTATCTCAATACATGTGACAATAATAAGTCTTTGGAGTGTGGGAGTAAACCAGAGCACCCGGAGGAAACCCTTGCAGATGCAAAGGGAGAACGTGCAAGCTCCATGCAGACAGTGACCCAAAGCTGGGATTGAAACCTGCTCCCTAGCACTGTGAGGTAGCAGTGCTAACCATTGTGCCAGAACAAGGGCCGCCTCATGACAGGTGTCAACCCTAAACTTTAATTTTGACAAATGGTTGTGATTGTGACATTGACTTATTAATTTTAATCCAAGACTTATTTTCCTCTTTTAAGCAAATTATCTACATGACACTGACGGAGTCTCTCTTCAATCTTCAACAGATTGTGAATGCACCTCATGACTTTACAAGGACTGCAGACACATACTTCTGTTTATCATTTTGGTGATTTTTCAACATGGCCTGCTTACCAGTACTGAATTCTCCAAAGTTCATACCTGGTGTATCATGGCCTATCTCCGCTTTGTTTTGCTTTTTCTCTTGCTTTTCTGTTAATATGAGGCTTAAGCTTTTTCTTTTAATTGGTAATGGGTAATGGGTAGAAGGGAGGAAAATGGGGATGAGAAGCACATCGGCTGTGGTCGAATGGCAGTCCGGACTCGATGGGCCGAATGGCCAAATTCTGCTTCAACGTCTTCTGAACTTGTGAAATGTGTTTAAATGCTAACTCGTAAGTTGGGAAACTTGTGGTGTGCTGCCAAGCTATCCTGTATGCTAAGGAAACAGAACATTTTCAAGCTCATGTCAAAGAAAAGTTACTACTGAGTTTGACATCCAGCAAGTGCCATTATAAATGTCTCTTCACAATCTGCACACTTCTTTCTGCAGTACCATTCAATGCTGGGTGATGTGGCGTTGGGTACTGTGGTGTGTTTGAATCCATTTTTACTCAGAACTATTTCAAACTCTTCTCGATTTGATTTGATTTGATTTATTAATGTAACATATATTAACATACAGTAAAAAGTATTGTTTCTTGCACGCTATACAGACAGAGCATACCGTTCATAAGAACATAAGAAATAGGAGCAGGAGTAGGCCATCTAGCCCTTCGAGCCTGCCCCGCCATTCAATAAGATCATGGCTGATCTGAAGTGGATCAGTTCCACTTTCCCGCTTTCTCCCCATAACCCTTAATTCCCTTGTCTGTCAAAAACCTATCTACCTGTGACTTAAATATATTTAGCGAGGCAGCCTCCACCACTTCAACAGGCAGAGAATTCCAGAGATTCACCACCCTTTGAGTGAAGAAGTTCCTCCTCAACTCCGTTCTAAATTGCACCCCCCCTTATCTTGAGGCTGTGCCCCCTAGTCCTGCTGTCCTTTCTGAGCGGGAAGAATCTCTCTACCTCTACTCTATCCATGCCCTTCATTATCTTATATGTCTCTATAAGATCCCCCCTCATCCTTCTAAACTCCAACGACATCTCAAATGAAGGTTGTTAGCTCGGCCTCCGCTGTGTGGATACAGGTGGTTAGTTAGGGGTCGATGCGTGGCCTGTTTTGTATCGTCGGATTATCCTCGTCCCTGCGGTCAGTTGTCCTGTCTCCCCCCCCCCGGGTGATATGCCTTTAACAGTGACCAGTGTTTCCAGCGGCCTTTCCCTTTGGTATCAACACAGGCACATGTGTCGCTGGTGAGGATAATCTCATGGGGTCCTATCCATTTTGGTGAAAATCCTGTTTGGTCGGGAGCAACTCGGATGAGGACTTTGTCCCCTACTCGGGGGAGTGTGGTGGTGTGACTGATGTCCTGCTTGCTAGCCTGGTCCCTCATAGCTTGTTGGTCTCTGGCTGCGTGGGGCAACTCTCTGAGTTGCTGGTCCAGCTGTTTTGCACATACCTTTCCATTTTATCCCGGAGGGGTGCCATTTCTTCTTCTCCTACAGCTACGTTTCCTGGGAGTCTCATTGCCCTCCCCGTCATTAATTCGAATGGTGTGAGTCCTACGGTGCAACCTGGGGTGGCCCGTAGGCGCATCAAGATGCAGGGAGGGACATCTACCCACCCCTGACCTGTCTCAGCGATTGGCTTCGCGATCGCATTTTTAAGTGTGCGGTTCATTCGCTTGACCATCCCAGAACTCTGAGGGCGGTACGGGATATGGAATTGCTGTCGGAGTCCCAGGGTTTTGCAAGCTTGTTTCATTATTCTGCCCGTAAAGTGTGACCCCTGGTCGGAGTAGTTCGGTGTGTATAAATGAGGGGGCTGCTACTTGGTGCCCTCTGTGCCACACTCCATCTTTGTCCCTGGATGCCCCTGCCTGTTCCCACTGTGCCACCTCATCTGGGCTTGTATTACCCTGAAGCTTACAAATGTCCACCTCTTCCAGGGGAGATGTTGTGGTAGAAGTTGTGTGCAGGAGGGCTTCCCCAGCTGTAGCCTCAGTGGCAGCGTCTGCTGGTTGATTCCCCTCCTGTTCTGCAGTCCTCACCCTCTGCTGGGCTTCTATAGTTTATATTCTCATGCTATATGTGGCCCCCCCCCAACCCCCAGCAATCATGAACCCACACCTTTCCCAGGCCATCATGTAGTCGTGAACCACCCCTTTGAAGTTAAAGTGTAAAGCATTGTGTAACAAATATTCCACAAAACAAACAGACCTTTAACAACTCTGCTCTTAACTTAATGCAGCAACGATCACTTACATTCGACCAGCCGCAGGATCACACAAACACACAAAACTACTCAAATTATTAGCTCAACCTTAGATTTCTCTCATCAATTTTCCATCTTGCCAGTTAATTTACATTTTCCTAGTAAGTCGAGAGAACATAGTTCCTTTCTCTCAAAATTCTGTAAGACACCCTGCAAACTTCCTCCTTTTCAAAAAAAAACAAAGGACAACTTGGGTGTGACTGTATACAGTGCTAAGATTCCTTAAAACATTCATTCCCTCCCAATTCAACAACATCTCCTGGTAATTCCATGCTTTCCTTGCAACTAATAGTCACAGAATTCATCAAACCAGGGACAAATTCTAAACTTGCTGTGGGATCAGGTGCCTCTGGAAAAAGAAGTGGGGGGGAGTTTTAAAGAATGCCACTCGCCTACACACACACACACACACACACACGCCATTCCAATAATCTCCCTCTCCCTACATCGTAAAATAAAATATGCGCCCACTATTGCCAGTGTGCCTATTCGCAAGGTACGAGATCAAGACAAAAGTGAACCTAACAGAGGCGACCACGGCGGGATGGGGGTAAAGTTAGGGGCGCAAACATTTATTTACAGAGCGACTGATGGCCCTTTGTGTCTGTGGACTGACAGTGGCAGGAAGTGAGGGGGAGGAGGAGGAGAACATAACCTGGCCAGAGGGGAAGTTTGCAAGCATGAGTCTTCAGGGTGCAGTTATTCACAGAATGGCGATCACTGAACGTCGCAGGAAGTCACCAAATCGTTCCAATTTGTTATACTTCATACACAATGGGTAAAGGAAACGTCAGCTGCGTGTAGGTGGTACAGAGTGCCCAAACAAAATCCTGACTCGCTATCTTGGCAGACAATATATTTATTGCGAGGAGGTGACGGAATGGCTTGTTCACTTCCAACTGCTTATTGTTCTAGTGTGGTCACTGTGCTCAGCGGGTCAGTGCGACTGCACAGGTTTGTCAGTTAACAAATGTCCACTTGATGTGGCTTGTGGTAACATAAACTGTACTTGTTAGGGAGGGCGTCAACTCCTTCAACTAGCGCCTAGCAGACTTTTAATGCAGCCAATCCCCTTCCCCCAAAATACATTGGGGTGCAGAGCCACAGCTTTGGCATTCAAATCCTCGAGATACACAAGTCTCTGAATGAAGGGGAGATGGGCTACTCGCTGAAGCCAAACTACACCTTAACGATTACACACGGGCAGCACCTCTGGACATGTCCAGATGCAGCGCAGGAAACACCCTGACTCAAGTATTCCTGGAAATGGTCTCCACCAACCAGTTACCAAAGGGGGAAATAAGACGGCACATCCAGAAGGCCTGGGCGTGAGGCTAAAACATGAGGTCTGCTGCAGAGCACAGTGCGTGCTAGACAGCGAGTTTTAAATGTCAAGGCTTTAATCCCAATAGTTTATCATTGTGGAAACGCTGGGCTGTTAAAGTTAACAGTCTGGCAGCACCAAATATGGACGACTGCTCCAAGTCATGGCATGTTATCTTGCCCCGAAGCTAAGGATTTGATATTTGTGGATGTGGTGGGGGAGGGATTTCAGCATGATTGGTGAGTGACTCAGTTTAAGATCTATTTAAGCCAATAATGAACCAGTTGGGGAGGGGGGAGGGGGGCTGAGAGGTGCAAAATCATTGTCCTATCGATTAATTTTTCATAACTGCTGGAACGTGGGGTTCTTGTGTTTAAATTACACGCCCTTCTGAAAGCCCACATTTTGAATTGTCAGAAGGCGAGGCTGTGACCCTGAGGAAGGTGAGCGAGATGGGAAAAGCCAGGGACAGGAGGTTTCTTCCTCTCCTTGGAGATTAGTGCAGAACTAAGAAGGGCACGAGGCAGCTCAGAAACGGTTAAAAGGGGCACAGAAATCGAACCGGCCCAAGTCTGAGAAACAAACAGTCGCCGCTACCTGGATTGAACCTCTCTGGTGAAGGAAAGCAAGGCTCACGCCTCGGTAAGAACGAGCACTGCAGAAGGAAGACAGGAGGGGGGCCACACGGAGAGCAGCAGGGAAACTCCACAACTGAACAAGCAACACATCCCAGAGCAGACAAAGCACGTGAGCGCAGTTGTAATCTATGGTCAGTCGGTAGCTTCCCTCTGGCTTACGGACTGGCCACATCGGGGAGTTGGTGTTCGGACACTGTGGATCTTAGGATACCCCCGGGTGACCAAAGCCTGGACAATTTTCCTCAGTGGCTGACAGTGCCTCGGGCTTTATGGGGCACTGTTTGTGGGGAGTGTGGACTGGCCGTTGTATGTGTAGGGGTGGGATCCTTACGAGGCCACACTCACATTTTCACTGGGGACCCAGTATCCCTGAATCCCACATATTTGTATATGATTTAAATTCTACACCTTTTAAGCACAATCATGGCCATTGATTATACTCGAAAGGCTAAGAAAATTCCAAGAATCTATTCCAATTTAATCCAATCCAATTCCCAATTTGTATTTAAACCCTGTATCAAACTCACTGCTGTAAAATCACAATTAGGGAGAGAACATTTAAACATTAAACAACAAAACAAAAACATCAATACAACCACTTTATCAAACACGCACAGACACACATGAAAGCTTCCAACATGCATTCCACATGACCTTCACCATGTTTTTAATTAGATTCTTGTTTTTATCTGTTAGATAGCGGGTGAGGGACCCTTCTTGGTCCCCATTCAAAGATGGTATTATTGCTACCTATGTCGGGTTTCTTATCGAGGACCAGTGGTATACTAATCCTGACTCAGGTGTTTCTCACAGATACTTGTGTGGGTGTCTCTGGCTGGGTTACGATTTGGTGTTCCCACTGTCAGTGTGTTTAAACCTTCAGTGGCAACACGCAGAGCCCGGCCTGCGTGTAACGGGGAGATTGCTGCTCTCAGAGGCAGGTGAGCTCTGTACAGCCTGTCCGCAGGGGCCGCAGGGGAGAGACTACCGACTATAGGGGCTGGGGCCGCTTCTCCTAACCAAACTCTTAGCGCTAAGTCGACTCGCAGGGGCCAGCCGTTTCCCTATCTCCTTGGGAGCCACCCGGACCTGGGTGCGGGCAGGCGTGTAGTCGGCCCCGGGTCAGAGTCCCCCGGCATGTAATCGTTTATTCGCGCTACCAGAGGTTTCCTGCTTGTAGTGTTCAAGGCACTCACAGAGGCTCCAGACTTAGTAGCGCCCGGACATGTAGCAAACTCCTCGCGGAATTTGCCCCCCGTGGCCCGATCTTTCGCGCCTGCAGAGGTCCTTCCCGACTTGCAGCGCCCGGACGTGTACCGAACTCCGAGAGTCCGATCCCAGTGGCCCGAAACCTTGGACGTCCTCCTTAACCACTATTCCCAGGGCGACGCCCCTGCTCTATAACCGCTAGCACGTGTCCTGTCGGGTCCCCAGCGGGCAGTCAGCCTGTGGTCGGGCTTGTTTGTCGGGGGTCAGCGGAATGCAAAAATAACACCATCAGTCACAGTTCGCGACCCCAGCCTCCCGCCCAAAAAGGAGCTTAAGCCCCCGCGTTACCGCTGTACAGCGATCGAACGGACCCTGTTCACAAGTTCAGATCGCGGCAGCCATGAAACGCCGCTCTGGCACTGGGATACTGGTATCCCGTGGATTTGATGAAATGAGTAAAGATACTCACCCAGTGCCAGGAGGCGGCGTTCCAGCGACGATCGTGATCCCGGACGAGCCCCCAATTCTTAGCGCGAGTGGGCGAACACGACCACTGCGGACTCAGAGTCAGGTTCAACAGCGGTACAGCTTTATTTTAGCATCGACGGAGGTGCAGTCAGGACATACAAACAGAACTGTCCCGAAAGCACTCTAAAGACCCGCCGCAATGGGCTACAGTTATACTCGAACTTTGACACATTGTATGATTCAAATGTTAATGTTTTGTTTACAGTATTTGACTCTGACCATTCTGTTTCGATGTTTTCAAGTATCGTAACGATGTTTTTAAGTGTGTGTTAATCGTTTCTGTCTGATGGGTTTATCAATGGTCTCCGGGGTTTGAACAACGGGTATTTGGCTGATTTCAGGAAGTCTGTGAGGCCTGGGAGGCTTCCTTAGCTATGCTAATCGTCAGGTGTCTCCATAGAGGTTTACTTGATTAGATCAGATCTGCTGATTTGATTAGATGGTGTACTTTTAATTTAGTTTCTGTAGGTGCCATCCTGTCCGGTTCCCTTTGTGTGCTAGCCCTCGTTTGCATTTTAAAACCATGTCTTCCTGCCTGCTTGTCTGGATCTGTTCCCTTGTGATCTTCAGTGGGGAGGTTCTGAGTGCAGCTTTAGTCTGCTTCCATATTGTGTACCCAATATCAGAAAATTTGTTGTCCGGTAACAGGAGAATGTCCGGGATGCGTGGGGCCCTTAATTATGCTGGCTGCTTTGCCAAGGCAGCAGGAAGTGCAGAGAGTGTCAATGGATGGGAGGCTGGTTTGCGTGATGGATTGGGCTACATTCACGACCTTTTGTAGTTCCCTGTGGTCTTGGGCAGAGCAGGAGCCACACCTAAACTGTGGACCATCATCTCATTGCAAGAGCTCTAGCAACCCATAAGTTGCAGACCAACTTTTGAAAACCTCAATAGTTCTGGCGTTTGTGGCATTTGGGCATAAACTCAACATTGATCCACTGATCATAGGTATCAACAAAAACAAGATACAGTTCCCCTCCACCTCCAAGAAATTGACATGTACCAATTCCCATCATTTGACCATGCAGTAAGAGGAACCTTGGTTGGATCATTTCTCATCCTGAGACACGCTTCTTAATTTTTTACCTCTGAACAGTGCTTGTTCCTTCAAATTCATCCAGCTCTTTACATACTGCTTCTAACTGTGTAAAAGGCACTGGTTTAGCCTTTCTGTCAGCTGTACACTGTCCATTGGCTTTGTAATGCCTAATTTAATTTATGGTTCTCCTTGTTCAAGGGCCACATTTTTGTGCGCAGTTAGCACTTCCTTATGTCATACATACACTTAATATCTCTGCCATAAATAACTTGGCCCAGTTTACCTTTTTATTTAAGTCAATGCCTTTCCACCAGGAGGACAGCATTCCTTTCCGCTATTATGAACAGTAAGCATCATCATAGTCCACCTGAACACTATCTTGACCTAAGACTGAGATAGGGCTAGGATCATAGAATCCCTACAGTGCAGAAGGAGGCCTTCAGCCCATTGAGCCTGCACCGACAACAATCCCACCCAGGCCCTATCACTGTAACCCCACATATTCACCCTGCCAAACCCCATGGCCAATCCACCTAACCTGCACATCTTTGGACTGTGGGAGGAAATCAGAGTACCCAGAGGAAACCCACGCAGACACAGGGAGAATGTGCAAACACCACACAGTGACTGGAAGCTGGAATTGAACCTGTGAGACAGCAGCGCTAACCACTGTGCCACCGTGCTGCCTGTTACTATGAAGGGGATCTGGTTTTAGGTATGTTTTGTGCTCTCCTTTTGAGACATTAGGCGCTGTAACAACAATGGAAGTGAATTGTGAATCTCTGACTTTTGTTTCCGTTGCAGGCATTGGAATCATTTTTCTAGTCCTGTTCCTCACAATTTCCAGATACTGTTTTTCTAACTCTCTGACTGACCCCTACCCTTGACCTTCCTGCTCAATACTTTCAACTTCTGTCCCCAGATCTATCATATGCTCATTTGAGAACTTCTAGTCTCCTGAACTTGTGTTAGATCTATCACGACCCTGTCCTGGTTCCTTACTGTGACTTGGAGCACTACGGTTTCTTCGACTCTAAAAATCTGGGTATGACAGACTTCCCCACACACATAGCGCTTTGACTTGAAATGGCGGCATTTAAATGGTCGATGGCCCAATAGCGCAGCGGATTATCAGGCTAAATATGTGGGATTATGGGGATAGAGCTCGGGTGGAATTGTTGTCAATGCAGGCTCATGGTCTCCTTCTACACTGGTTGTCATGATGTGGAGATGCCGGCATGGGGTAAACACAGTAAGATGTCTCACAACGCCAGGTTAAAGTCCAACAGGTTTATTTGATAGTAAACGCACAAGCTTTCGGAAATGCTGTTCCTTTGTCAACTGCGCGAAAAGTTCTGATCACAGGAGGACATACAAAGGCACACACAGTTTACAGAATACTGATTAGAATGCGAGTCTTTACAGCTAACCTAGCAGCTTAGTTGTAAATGGCAGATTAGCCTTTATATGCCCTTCTCTGATCAAAACTTTTCACACACCTGACGAAGGAACAGTGTTTCCGAAAGCTTGTGCATTTACTATCAAATAAACCAGTTGGACTTTAACCTGGTGTTGTGAGACTTCTTACTCCTTCTACACTGTCAGGATTCTATGACAACTGCTTCCTTCAGCCCAGGCAATTTCATCTTAAGTTGCGGATTTGAGAATTAATTTCAGAATAGCCCACCTACCGGGTAACATGCTGTGAGGGTCAGCTGCTGGGGAGCTATCCCCCATGAAGTGAGTTGGGAATATAGCACGTCATTCCCCAACACCGTAAGATAACTTGTTTGTCTTGTTCTGCTGTGATGTGATGGAGTTATTCGTCACGCCATGCTCCTCCCCTCCACCAACACCCCCCTCACCTCAGGAATAAATACGTTGACTGACTGACTTGAGAGCAAAGCACTTAAAGACCAGCAGGGAATACCGGTTAATCTTACCGAGTTTGTGTTCTCTGTGCAAGGTGCTGTCTGAATAATACCTCAACCCGCCTCCTGTTGCAACACCAGCTGAACCTACAGTGCAGAAACTCCTCGTTCTTACTGAGAGCAGCACTTCATCCAGGGTTAAAATCCAACAGAAGGTAGGGGTATTTTCAATACTTTTACACAGTGTAAGTATGGGATTCAAGAATCATTACATGGTGTTGTGAATGGGAAATTCAGTCCCTGTTGATGTACATTCGCCCAGGACAAATTGGGTTCAAAGTTTTATTCCTGGCCAGCTCAGATCTTTGGTTTAAAAGGTGACAGAATAGTTGGTTTCCCCCCACCTCTTCTTCACTGTAAATGGGCAAACACTGAGTCCCCAAGATGAAAAGTCCATTGTCCGCAGGATCAGCTGCCTTTTGAGTTTTCTCTTGCCAGTTTCTCTGTGTTCAAATTCCGTGACCTGAACTGCAACTCGTTCATTAACCCCACGACTGACAGGGAAACTTCTCACTCTCGCGCTCTCTTTCTGGGCTAGCTGCTTTGTTTAATTAGCTGTCACACTGAAACGAAGGTTGACACTTGCAGCCTAGGAACAGGAGGAGGCTACCCAGCTCCCCTCTCAGCCTGCATACCAGGTCCTGGTTATCTGTACTCTCACTCTATCTTCGTTCCATGTTCCCCCTAACAGTGCCTCCATTTTCACAGGACCGCCAGCCTTTTCAGTTTTTTTTTAAGGGAGAGAGTTCCAGATTTCCACTGAAGGTCACCTCTGAATGGCCTGAATGTTAAGTTAATGCACCTTAAGGGCGGCAGGATGGCATAGTGGTCAGCACTGCTGCCTCACAGCGCCAGGGACCCACTTGCGATTTCTGGCTTGGGTCACTGTCAATGGGGAGTTTCGCACATTCTCCCCATGTCTGCATGGGTTTCCTCCGGGTGCTCCAGATTCCTCACATAGTCTGAAAGATGTGCGGGTCAGGCACATTGGCCACGCTACATTCTCCCTTAGTGTGTCCAAACAGGCACCAGGATGGGGTGACCAGGGGGTTTTCACAGTAACTTCATTATAGTGTTCATGTAAGCCTAACTGTGACACCGATAAATAAGCTTTAAAACTTTAAACTTCATTCTGGGCACTCTGACCAGAGTAAATCGTTCTGTCCCCCCTATCAACCCCTCAACTTAAGAACCTCAGTTGGATTACTCCTTAAACTTCTATACTCAATGGAATGGTTGGTGTGACCTGTCCTCATAATACATTGAGATGAAAGGCTAATGAATGAGAAAATCTAAAATGTCTTCTGGGCACCCTGAGTTGCTATTTGCATGACTTTTGTTTGTCTTCATTTATATTCCGTGTGTACCCAAAAAACATTGAACTGATGCTGTCCTGATGTCACAAAACCAAACTGACATGATACAATGCCAAGATTTGAAATGTAGTCAACACAGGCCCAGACTAATGCCCGTGGTCCACTGTTGAATAAAGAAGTGTGAAACAGCCAGACTAACTCAATATTTAAAGTTGCAGGCAGTTTCGTATCAGCTAACTAAAATTTATCAAGCCTTTTCTATTGGGCAATGTCGGAGAGGGTCCAAAGTGGAGGCACATTGGTCATGGAGCGTTGCCACGCCCTGACCGGGATGGCAGAGGAGTGGGTCACCTACCCCCCACAAAGGCTGCAACAGGCAGGAGGGCAGCTGTGACAGCACCCCTAGGTGACAGAGAGATGGAGCAGGGTCCATTTGGAGGGCAGGATCTTTTTTTCATTCATTCATGGGACATGGGTGTCGCTGGCTGGCCAGAATTTATTGACGTGCAGATGCTGGCGTTGGACTGGGAGTAAAGAAGTCTCACAACATCAGGTTAAAGTCCAACAGGTTTATTTGGTAACACAAGCTATCAAAATATAGGGAGCAGAATTAGGCCATTTGGCCCATCAAGTCTGCTCCACCATTCAATAATGGCTGTTAAGTTTCTCAACCCAATTTTCCCACCTTTTCCCTGTAAACTTTGATCCCTTTACCAATCAAGAACCTATCCATCTCTGTCTTAAATACACTCGATGACCTGGCTTCCACAGCCTCCTGTGACAATGAATTCCACAGATTCACAACCTCTGGCTGAAGAAATTCCTCCTCATCTCAGTTCTAAATGGTCGTCCCTTTACACTGAGGCTGTGCCCTCAGATCCTAGTCTCTCGTACTAATGGAAACACCTTCTCCATGTCCACTCTATCCAGGCCTTTCATTATTCTATATGTTTCAGTGAGATCCACCTCCCCCCACCCCCCATTCTTCTAAGTTCCATCGACCCAGAGTAGCATAGTGTTAGAAGATGCGGGCTCAGAAAGGTCACAATGGCTGTTATCGAATTGATATTATTTACCAATCTGCTTCACTAGATAGATTCTGGCTATCGCCTGCACCATCGTATTCTCGAACACAACTGATCAATGGCAAATTGTATTTATATAGCCCCATTAATGAGGCAAGAATGCTTCAAAGAGGTTCACAGGAGTGAATATCGATCAGAAATTTGACACCAGGTCACACAAGGAAATATCAGGATAGGTGACCTAAACCTTGGTCAAAATGTAAGTTTTAAGAAGGATCCAAAATGAGGAGTGAGAAAAGGAAGCGGAGTAACTTATAAGCGCAGAGCTTAGGCCAACTAAGGCATGAACTAAGTGAAGGAGCGAGATTCAGGAAGATCGAGAGGTCAGTATTTGGCAGGTTGTAGGGTTCATAGTATTGTATAATCCCTGTAGTTCAGAAGGAGGCCATTTGGCCCATCAAGTCTGCACCAACCGCAATCCCACTAAGGCCCTATTCCCATAACCCTGCACATTTACCCTGCCAATCCCGCTGGGAGTAATTTATCATAGCCAACCAACCTAACCCGCACATCTTGGAGCTTGGGAGGAAACCAGAGCACCTGGAGGAAACCCATGCAGACGTGGGGAGAACGTGCAAACTCCACACAGACAGTGACCCGAGGCTGGAATTGAACTTGGGTCCCTGGTTCTGTGAGGCAGCAGCACTAACCACCGTGCCACACCAAGGAGGGGGTTACAAAGCTAGGGAAAGGTCATGGCGGAACGGGAATTCAATCTTTAGTCCATGTTCAATGTAAATCCAGCAATTCTTTGTACAAGAAGCCTTTCATGTTTGTTACTGCTTCTAAGATTAACCAAAGTCTTGACATAAATTTGGCTAAGCCCAGATAGGATTTGGAAAACGTGCCTCGTTCTGTTCCGCCAGTGTTCTTTCCAAAGAACCAAGAGGAGTTATTAGATAAATCTGAGCTGTACCTGAGTTTATTTTTGAATGATGTGCTTGACTCTTGACAGGTTGCAACATGTCAAACTACCAGCTGACTTACTTCAAAATAAGAGGGAGAGCTGAAACTGCTCGCTATATTTTTGCGTACAGTGGGATAAAGTATGAAGAGAACATGATTGAAATGGCAGATTGGCCCAATATAAAAAAATGTAAGTAGCGCCGATTGCAAATTGGCAATTGGAACAGTTAAATCCTCTTTTGTCTACTTTTACAATTTTACCTTGCTTCATCTCATGAATGGAAGGAGAGTTTGGATTCCGCTGTGCAGCCCTGCCTTGCCCTGGGATGGGGTCATTTGGTGTCAGAAAGAAAACGAGTTGAATAAGATGTTGTCTTGAAAATTTGGCAGGGCCAGAGGGCTGAATAATTTCAATCTCTCTGTTGGTCGGAGAATGGAAATGAGGTTAATGCTGGAAAGCTTTCACATCCCAGAATAAACAACTCCCCTCACAGGCTGTCAGATCCGTTGTGTTGCTGGGCTGCCTGTGGGTTCCAACAAGACATAAGAATTTTCATCGCTATCCCCAATGCTCAGTAAGAGTATCAGAGAATCGTAACGGTGCAGAAGGAGGTTATTCAGTCCTTCGTGTCTGCACCAGCTCTCCAAATGACTGTGTGCCGTTCCCCTGCCTTTTCCCCCTATAACCAGCTAATGTCAACTTGAATGCCTCATTTGAACCTGCCTCCACACACTTCCAGGCAGTGCATTCCAGACCCCAACTACTTGCTGGGTGAAAAAAGTTTTTTTTTAAATCAAGTCTGCTCCACCATTAAATACAACCATAGCCAATCTATTCCGGCCTCAGTTCCTTTTCTCTGCCATTTCCCCCGTACTCCTCTATTCCTCCATCTATTAGATATTTATCTACCTCCACCACCCTTTGCAGCAGGGAATTCCAGAGACCCATCACCCTTTGTGAGAAGAAATTTCTACGCTAGTTTTAGATGACCAGCCCTTTATCTTGTAGCGATGATCCCTTGTTCGAGTCTCCCCCACCAGTGAAAACATCTGACCATTGACACTGTCAAGCCTCCTCGGGGTCTCACACGTTTGAAGAATGTCATCCCTCGGTTTTCTAATCACCACATTTGGTTTTTTTGCCAAACACTTTAAATTTGAGCCCTCCCATCCTCAATCCTTTCACGAGCAGGGGCAGTTTCTTCTTAACTACTCTGTGCATCCCCCTCATGACTTTGAACATCTTGATCAAACCTCCTCTCAGCCTGCTCATCTTCATGGTGAACAGCCCCAAACTCTCCAATCTATCCTCACTAAAGAAGTTTGCCGTCCATCTTTTTAAACCTCTTCTGCACTCTCTCCAATGCATTTAAGTACTTCCTAAAATGTGATGTGCCAGACATGTACACAATACTCTGGCTGAGGTTTAACCCCATATGCTGGGGAGGTGGTGGGATGGTGGTATTGTCATAGAGTCATCAAGGTTTACAGCATGGAAACAGGCCCTTTGTCCCAACTTGTCCATGCTGCCCTTTTGTTTTAAATTGTCAACAGACTAGTAATCCAGAGACCCAGGGTAATGCTGCCATGAGTTCCAAAATTCTTTTTCTAAATCTCTCTGTTTCTCTCTAATTTCCCACCTTCTTGTGAGCTGTCTCCCTCTAATTCTATCTTTTACTCTTGTTAAAACTGAACTCCAACTCTCTTAAACTGTTTCCATATTCCGCACCCTCTCCTTTCCTTCTCCCCGATGTACTCTATGGCCAGAGTTTTACCGTCCCTTCTGCCAGGGGAATCAGAGCAGGCGAGGTCGGACCATGGGGAGGTCCATTGACCTCGGGAGGGATCTTATGGTTTCGGGATGAGTGGGGCCATAAAATCTCACCCTCTGAATGGTATGTTTTGTCTGTCTTGCATGCACGAAACAATACTTTTCACTGTATGCTAACACATGTAACAACAATAAATCTAATCAACTCAAATCAAAAACCCTCCTTGAAACAAATCTCTCGAACCAAGCTCTTCCTAGGGCATTCCGAGCTAATTACTTATCCTGCCCTAATATCTCCTTATTGTGGCTCAGACACCAGATTTTGTTTGAGAATGCAGAATCTTAAGATATTTTATTATGTTAACAGCAATTTACGAATGCAAGACATAGACCGGAATTTTATTGCCTTGCCCTCCCTGGAATTGGGGCAGGCGAAGCTTGCAGAACGGAATTCTCGGTTGGCCTTGGGCAGGATGTTACAAATCTCACCCGAGCGAGGTCCTTTCATCCTGCCCACATTGTACGATCAAGTTGCAGTGTGCGGTTTGGAAGAAGGATGTTGATTCATGGGTGATTTCAGGGCTGTGGTGAAGGGGTAGGGCTAAAGGATTGGCTTGCTGAGTGCCCCTTCTGGCCGAGTCATCATTTTTTTTCCACAGAATGACATAGAATATACAGGACAGAAATAAAATGTTCCTCTCATTCCATCTGCCTGATCTCAGCCTTGCAGAACATCATCCTACACCATCCTTTTCTCTCATGTACTTGTCCACTCATCTTTTGAAAGCGCTCAGCTATTTGCCTTGATCACCTGTGTTTCCCTTTTGGATTTATTCGTAGTACTTCATAACTAATCACTTTACACGTGGGATTATAAATTGCATTAAAAACCCCTTTTGATTTATCTCGAGTGATATAAATCACAGAGGCAGATGAGACTATGTCTAAATCACTTGGTATGCCTTATTTCCACTATTTGTGTTGTTGCCCTTGTACAAGGCACTTGTCTTTAAAAGTTTATTTATTAATGTCAAAAGCAGGTTTACATTAACACTGCAATGAAGTTACTGTGAAAATCCCATGGTTGCCACACTCCGGCATTGGTTCGGGTACACTGAGGGAGAATTTAGCATGGCCAATGCACCTAACCAGCACATCTTTCAGACTGTGGGGAGAATCTGGGGGAAAGCCATGCAGACACAGGGAGAACGTGCAAACTCCATACAAATAGTGCCCCAAGCTGGGAATTGAACCTAGGTCTCTGATGCTGTGAGGCAACAGTGTTAACCACAGTGCCACCATGCTGTCCTAGTGAGGCTGCACCTGGAATATTGTGCATAGTTTTGGTCCGCTGACCTAAGGAGGGATGACCTGGCATTGGAGGCAGCTCAGAGGAAGTTCACTAGGTCGAATCCAGAGGTGAGGGGTTTGTCTGATGAAGAGAGATTAGGCAGTTTAGGCCCATATTCCCTAGAGTTTAGAAGAATGAGAAGCGATCTAATTGAGGTGTACAAGATGGTAACGGGGAGGGCGGTTGATAAAGTAGAAATGGAGAGGATATCTCCTCTTGTAGAGTAATCTAGAATAAGAGTTTTAGGATAAGGGGTGGCAGATTTAAAGCAGCGGTGAGGAAAATGACTTCTCTCGAAGGGTTAGGAGTCTGTGGAATTCACTACCCCAGAGTGCGTTGGATACTGGGAACTGTTGAGTGAATTTAAGGGGAGAGGTAGACAGATTTTTAAAAATTAGTCATGGGTTCAAGGGTAATGGTGAACAGGCAGGAAAATGGAGTTGAGGCTGACTGGAGATCAGCCATCATTGTACTGGGCAGCACGGTGGCACAGTGGTTAGCACTGCTGCCTCACAGCACCATGGACCTGGGTTCAATTCTAGCCTCGGGTCACTGCGTGGAGTTTGCACATTATCATGTCTGTGTGGGTTTCCTCCAGATGCTCCAATTTCCTCCCACAGTCCGAAGACATGTGGGTTAGGTTGATTGGCCATGCTAAATTGACCCTAGTGTCAGGAGGATTAGTAGGGTAAAGTGCAGGATTACGGGAATAGGGCCTGGATGGGATTGTAAGCAGTGTAGACTTGATGGGCTGAATGGCCTCCTGAATGTGATCAACTAGCAAACATTCAGAAGAATTACAAAATTAATCTGGCATCTCTTGCTGGTTGACGGTGGATCAGTTCCTAGCACTCTTGCCTCTGAGTCAGAGGGTTGTGGGTTCAAATCCCACACCAGAGATTTGGGGACATATATCCAAGCTGATATTCCAGTGAAGCAAAAGTTAAAATTTATTTGTTCATCACAAGTAAGGCTCACATTAACACTGCAATGAAGTTACTGTGAGATTCCCCTCGTCGCCACATTCCGGCGCCTGTTCGGGTCAATGTACCCTAACCAGCACGCCTGTCAGACTGTAGGCAAAATCAGAGCACCCAGAAGAAACTCACACAGACACTGGGAGAACATGCAAACTCCACACAGACAGTGGCCCAAGCTGGGAATCAAACCCAGGTCCCTGATGCTGTGAGGCAGCAGCACTAACCACTGTGCCACCCCCACTGTAGTGGGAGTGGGGGGGAGAATACTGTGGGAGGGCAGCACTTTTGGCAATGCCATAGTGCAGATGAGGTGTAGTGCTAAGACCTCACCTCCCCTCTCAGGCAGTGATCCGATGACACTAATTTAAAGAGCGTCAGGGGAATTTTATGTTGTGTCTTGACCAATGTTTATCTCTGAACCAGTCGCAGTAAATAAAGCTGAAACCATACAACATTTGACAGCACTGAGCAGCTAACTGTGGTGTGAAATATGATAAGCATTAAGTACGCAGTGAGAGCCATTATTGCATAAAGCATTAATTGCAGTAGACTTGCCAGAATGATGCTGTTAAGACAAGCCATGAAATTTAAAATGTTTTAACAACTGCATGTTCAGATCTACAAAGATATTGCGAGTGAGATTTAAGTATGTATAGAAGAAGTCTGGGCACATGGGCTGCCAAAAAATTTGGCGTTAGATCTTATTTTAATAAACATTCACAACAAATTTACAGGGAGTTGGTTTTCACTGGAAGCTTGTGCATTGTTTGGGATCAACTTTGCAACCGATACATGAGCAGTAGGTTCTGGAAGGTGGGGCAATGTCAGAGAGAAAGTAAAGGAAAGGAAATGGTGGGGTGGGGGGGGGGGGGGGGGGGGTGGTGGGGGGGGGGGGGTGGGGGGCGGTGGGTGGTGGGTGGTGAAATTTGCTCTAATTTCTTCAGCTGGCTCCATAGATCTCCTCACAGGCAGCTGTAGAACTGGAGAAACCAGTCAGAATTTGTATGGTTCGTCTAGATTCGGACACGTTTTGTAGTGGGGTCCTGAATTAGGCACGGGAGCTTCTTTTAATTGATCCAGTTCTGGTACCCTGGCACTGCCCACCAGGCATCTTGGAGCTGCCAGCCTGGCACACTCGCACTGCCCACCAGACACCAGGCAGTGACAAGGGACTGGGATCGGGGTCAGACTGGGGGTGGGGCTGGGGGGAAGGTAGGAGGGGGAAGGAAGGGGGGGACTCTCTGCATCGGGGGAGGGGGTCTAGTGGTGGGGCCGGTGATCGGGAGGCCGGTGATTGGAGGAGAAGCTGGGGGGAGTGGGGGGGTTTGAGGCCGGCGATTAGGAGGCTGGCAATTTTGGGAGCCAGTGATTGGGTGGGGGGGGATGGTGTGGGGCAGCCATTCCCATGGTGGGGAAGGCCATGTCCATGGGGAGGGGGGTAGGGGAGGGGGGTTGTTGGAATGCCAACTGATCTCTGAGTGTGCCAGAAGATTGGGCGCGTGGTCAATGGCACCACCCCACCCCCCCCCACCCCCCACCACCCCGAGCTCTCTGCTGCCGGCCTCTCTGGTGGGCTTAGATCCCCCCCCCCAACCACACCTCCCCCCCCCCCTCCCCCCATCCCCGCACCCTGCCCCCCAACCAGGCGCCCCTCCCCACACTGGCATGAATTGCCCAACAGTCTCTGCATTGCACAGAGAGCCACATATAACCGAGACCCAGCTCGCTGTAAAGATGGGTGACAAAACCTCCCATCTTCCTGCTGTTGGACACTTAGAGTTACTTTAGGAAAGTGCCCCCCCCCCCCCCCGCTCCACCACCCTGTCCCCATTGATGATCTTGCCCCATTTGAGCAAAATATACGAGCAGAAAGATTAGAACTCTGTTTGGGGATTATTATATCCGACTTAAAGTGGTGGCTTGGCTGGACTGCAGGACTGGTGTCATGCTGGATGCTATGATTACCCACGGTGGGATTGGACTTAACTCTCTCACTAATGTAGACTCTGCGATTCTCATTCCAGCTCTGCTTTTTAAACAAATTCCAGTCCTGAAAGTGGATGATACTGTCCTCAACCAGAGCACAGCTATTGCAAGATACTTGGCTAAAGAAACAGGTAACGTTCGCCAAAACACTTCATTTCATTGCATGTCTTGTGCCAATATGATCATAATGGGAGTTGATTTTTTTTTCCAGCCTGACAATTATACTTTTCCATCCATTTTCTTTAAAAATTCTTTCTTAGGCATAGCGGGGAAAAAAGCAACCTGGAACAAGCTCAGGTGGACGCCATTGTGGACACCATAAATGACTTCATGAATATGTTTCCCTGGACCGAGAAAGACCTGGCTGTGAAAGTACGATTGAATTTCAGATACTATAAGATGGAGAAGTGCCTGTGGTTTGAGATAAGATTTGCTTTTATGGTACTGTAGCTCAGTGGATAACACTCCTTCCTCTTAGTGGATGGTCAAACCCCAACCCAGAGACTTGAGCATTTACCCTGACATGATGGAGGGAGTGTTGCTTAAGAACAAAAGAAATAGGAGCAAAAGTAATCCATTCGCACCCTCGAACTTGTTCTGCCATTCAGTGAGATTATGGCTGATCTGATTGCAGCCTTAATTCCATTTTCCTGCCCGTCCCCATAACTTTATCTTCCTTGTCAACCAAAATCTGACTAACTGACCCTTGGATATATTGAATGGCCCAGCCTCCACTGCTCTATGGGGAATCATAGAATCCCAATAGTCCAGAAGGTGGCCATTCAGCCCATCGAGCCCGCACCTACAACAGTCCCACCCAAGCCCTATCCCTGTAGCCCACGTATTTACCTTTGACACTAAGGGGGAATTTAACACGGACAATCTACCTAACCTACACATCTTTGGACTGTGGGACGAAATCAGAGCACCCGGGAGGAAACCCGTGGAGACACGGAGAGAGCATGCAGACTCCACACAGTCACCCTCGCTGGAATTGAAGATGTACAGTTTAGGTAGATTGGCCATGCTAAGCTGTCTTTTAGTGTACCAAGATGTGTAGATTGGATGGACTAACCATGGTAAATGTGTGGGGTTATGCTAGGGCCTGGGTGGGATTTTCTGTCAGAGAGTCGGTGCCGACTCGATGGGCCTCCTGATGCACTGCAGGGATTCTGTGACGATTATCTAAAAACAGCTTAGCTGATCACCTTCATTTGACTGCTTGTGGGATCTCACTGAGCACAAATTGGCTGCCACATTTCCTACATTACAACAGCGGCTAAACTTCAAATAGTATTTCATTGGCTGTACAGTACTTTGGATTATCCTGAGGATGTGAATCTCTGCTCACACCAAACAAACACGAGGCTTTTATCTTCCCTGTTTGAAAGTGACAAGTCCATGTTTTTTTCCTATCTGCAGTGATAATCTTTTAGTCTAGGCAGCAAATTCCACAGCAACTTCTTAAAACATAGGCAGCTCGGAAAGTGTGGCAATATCACATTTCTAATCATTTAGCTTCAGCGCTTACAATCTTAACTTCCAAAATAGCGTCCCAGGCAGAATTTGATATGGAGGAGTGGGCGAGGGGGGCAAAAAAAAGATCAGAAGAAATTCTGTTTGGTCAGAGCTATTTCAGAATAGTTTGTTCAGAGATTCTGGATATTGAAGTCTTCGAGCCTCTGACATTTTCGCTGCTCGTGGTGCTGTTTTGAATATCTTTCAGAGCGCTTGCACTCCTCACTGCTGTATGATCCCGAAATAAACAGGGCTCAAGTTCATTAATATTCATTAAGTTCATATAGTATTGGGGTGGCATGGGGGTTAGCGCTGTGCTGCCTCACAAGCGCCAGGGATCTATGTTCGATTCCCAGCTTGGGTCGCTGTCTATATGGATTCTGCACATTCTCCCATGTCTGTGTGGGTTTCCTCTGGTGCTCGAGTTTCTTCCCACAGTCCAAAGACGTGCTGGTTAGGTACATTGGTCATGCTAAATTCTCCCTCAGTGTACCCGAACAGTGTGGTGACTAGAGGATTTTCACAATAGCTTCGTTGCGGTGTTAATGTAAGCCGACTTGTGACACTAATAAATAAACTTTAACCCACACATCTTTGGACTGTGGGAGGAAACTGGAACACACGGAGGAAACCCATGCAGACACGGGGAGAATGTGCAAACTCCATGCAGACAGTGACCTGAGGCTGGAATTGAACCCGGGTCCCTGGCGCTGCGAAGCAGTCATGCTAACCACTGTGCCACCGTACCGCCCCATGTCTATTTTTAAGCGAGAGGTAGATAGATTCTTGACTAACAAGAGAGTTATAAGGGGAGGTCGCAATGTGGAGTTGAGGCCACAATTCTCACTGAGTAGCAGGGCAAGTTCGAAGGACTGAATTACCTACTCCTGCTCCAAATTTGTTAGTATTTATGCAAGCAGAATGTTTGTAACTTTTACTGTCCTATTTGACCCCTGAGCTAAACCTCTGATCCCCAAATGGTCCCCATTGTGAAGAGCACCAACATCAATTGGTGGTGGAGGCAGTGCTTGTATTAAACTGTTGCTATTGCAAAACACTTACAGACTCAGTGAACTGGTTTATTCTGCAAGAGCTAATGGCTTTCTCTTTCTCAGCAAAAGATTACAGAAGATGTCTTCCGCCAATAACATCCCCTTGCTGCTGGATGGTCTGAGTGAGCTCCTGGGAGACCGAATGTGGTTTGTTGGTGATTCAGTGAGTATCATTTATTGAAGTTTAAAATTTGCGTGCGGGGAGATTCATAGTAGAGAATGTCTGTGTGGAGTCAGCATGTTCTTCCTGTCTCTGTGTGGGGTTTCCTTCAGGTTCCCTCCAACAGTCCGAAAGACGTGCTGGTTAGGGTGCGTTGGCCAAGCTAAATCTTCCTCGGTATACCTGAACAGGTGCCGGGTGTGGGGGATTTTCACAGTAACTTCATTGCAGTGTTAATGTAAGCCTACTTGTGATGCTAATGAAATAAACTATCAGAATGATTGGCAGGGTAAACATGTGTGATTACGGGGAGAAAGGCCTGGGTGGGATTATCGTCAGTGCTGGTTCGATGGGCCAAATGGTCTCTTCCTGCACTGTAGGGATTCTATGAATATCAAGAGGGACTGAATGGCCACCCTTGGCTGGGAAGCTTCCCCACAGCGAGTGTTGCTGTGATGTACCAGCCCCACTTAATAATCTACAAATATTCAATTATCTAGGTTCATGCATCTTATTCTGGGATACATAGAATCCATACAATGCAGAAGGAGGTCATTTCACTCCTTGGGCAAAACTTTACAGCCGTTTTATGTCTGTTTTGTGGCAAGAAAATGTCATAAAACCGGGCATAAAGCGACCAGTGCGATAGGCGCCGGTTTTCGCTACTGGCACGATTTTACAACACCTGGAATTCAGGGGCAGTGAGCCTCTTGCTGGAAATGGGCGAGAGGCTGAGTAATTTATTTAAATTTATTAAAATCTTGTATTTAGTGAGCCTGGTGCTCAATGTCCAGGCTCGCTTGCCTCCTTGGCCTTGCGGAGAGAGGTTCTCTCCGGTGAGGAAAACACCTGCTCCCCATGAATGGGGGAAGAGTTGTACTGGCCACCTGCAAAGCAGGAGTACCTCTTGGGCCAGACTGGCGGTGCCACCTTGGTACCTGGGCAATGCCCTGCTGTGGGGCCTGTTGGGGTGGAGCCTGTGGTGGCAATGCCAGGGGTTGGGGCCTGTAAGGGGGGGGGGGTGAGAGGCCCACTGCCACTCTGCATGCAATCTCTTACCCACCCTGTCCCCGCAACCTTACACATTTAGCATGGCCAATCCACCTAAACCTGCATATCATCGGACTGTGGGAGGAAACCGGAGCGCCAAGAGGAAACCCACGCAGACATGGGGAGAACATACAAACTCCAAACAGACAGTGCCACAAGCTGGGAAATGAAACCGGGTCCCTGGCACTGTGAGACAGCAGAGCTAACCACTGGGCCACCGTGCCACCATACAGTACATGAGTAAGTTGTGACACCATGTAATGTATCACATGTTTGATGGAGCTGTAGCTCCCCAAACTGCTCCATCATTGGGAATTCTGTTGCCTCCTGTCTGTCTGATTCAAGGATAGAGATTGATTGTTACGACCCCTCCATAACAAGCAACTGAGAGGGCAAACCTGTTCTCAATTCATCTAGCAATTCACGTTTCCCTGTGAATGACCACATCAGTGACTGGAGAGCGAGCAGTCAATCCCTGTGGGAGATGGGAGAGAGAAACATCGATCCTTAAGAGACGGAGCAAAAACTTTAAAATAGGGTGCCTAAAGGATAAACTACACACAGCGGGGATAATCATTTTCTTTTAAGCTGGATTCATTTCACCTAAGCCTTCTGCCTCATTCCTCAGGCACACCTAGCAAGAAAGTGACTATTGGGACTAAAGAAATAACTGGAATTAAGAAACCAAAAGAGAAAATGCTGGAAAATCTCAGCGGGTCTGGCAGCATCTGTAAGGAGAGAAAAGAGCCAATTTTTTGAATCCAGCTGACCCTTTGTCTGGACCTTTCTCTGAACCAGCTTTAACAAAGGGTCATCTGGACTCAAAACGTCAGCTCTTTTCTCTCCTTACAGATGCTGCCAGACCCGCTGAGATTTTCCAGCATTTCTGTTTTGGTTTCAGATTCCAGCATCTGCAGTAATTTGCTTTTATTTAATTGGAATTAAGAATCTACTGATGATCATGAAACCATTGCCAATTGTTGGAAAAACCCATCTGTTTCACTAATGTTCTTTAGGGACAGTAAGAAGTCTCACAACGCCAGGTTGAAGTCCAACAGGTTTATTTGGAATCACGAGCTTCGGAGCACTGCTCCTTCATCAAGTGAGTGAAGTCCGCTCCACTCCACTCACCTGAGGAAGGAGCAGCGCTCCGAAAGCTCATGATTCCAAATAAACCAATTGGACTTTAACCTGGTGTTTTGAGACTTCTTGCTGTACCCACCCCAGTCCAACGCTGGCATTTCCACATCATGTCTTTTGGGGAAGGAAATCTGCCATCCTTATCTGGTCTGGCCTACATATGTCTCCAGACCCACAGCAATATGGTTGACTCTCAACTGCCCTCTAAGGGCGAATAGGGAAGGGGAATAAATGCTGACCCAGCCAGCAACGCCCATGTCCCATGAATGAATAAATAAAACCAATTGTTTATAGGAAACTCTATGCGGCCATTTTGAAAATAATGTGTTTTTGTTTTTAGGTTACTTGGGCTGATTTTCACTGGGCCGTCTGTTCCATCACCCTCACCAACCTAAGTGCTGGGATCTTGCAGAACTATCCCACATTGTTAGCTTTGAAAGAACGCGTGGAATCTCTCCCTAAAATCGCAGCCTGGATAGAACAGAGACCGAAGACGCCACTGTAAAATCACAGCATTGACTTTTGCTTAAAGGCACTTGTTACAGTTCATAAAATGGAATTGTATTTTCTAAACGACAGTATAATTCTTTAAACTGTACTTTCTAATAAGTCTTGGTTCTGTAATAATGGATTTAAAATATTTAACTTTTAAGTTTCTCATTTCTAAACCATTTATCCTTAACCTATCTGAGGAGGACATATAGACCAGACTTGTTTTCTCTTGAATTGATTTGATTTTTGATTTATTATTGCCACAAGTATTAACATACAGTGAAAAGTATTGTTTCTCACAAGCTATAGAGAGAAACATACTGCTCATAGAGGAGGAAATGAGAGAGTGCAGAATGTGGAGTTCCAGCCATAGCTAGGGTGTAGAGAAGGATCAACTTAATGCAAAGTAGGTCCATTCAAAAATCTGATGGGAGTAGGGAAGAAGCAGTTCTTGAGTCAGTTGGTACATGACCTCAGACTTTTGTATGCATGGGGTCCTTAATTATGTTGGTTGCTTTGCTGAGGCAGGGGGAAGTGTAGACAGAGTCAATGGATGGGAGACTGCTTTGTGTGATGGATTGGCCTACATTCAAGACTTTTTGTAGTTCCTTGCATTCTTAAGCAGAGTAGGAACCGTACCAAGCTGTGATACAACCAGAAAGAACGCTTACTATGGTGTATCTGTAAAGGTTAGTGAGAGTTGTAGCTGGCATGCCAAATTTCCTTAGCCTTCTGACAAAGTAGAGGCATTGGTGGGCTTTCTTAAGTATAGTGTCGGCATGGGGATACCAGGACAGGTTGTTGGTGATCTGGACACCTTAAAACTTGAAGCTATCAACCCTTCCTACTTCATCCCCATTGATGTAGACAGGAGCATGTTCTACTTTACACTTCCTGAAGTCGATGATAATCTCCTTCATATTGAGGGCGAGATTATTGTTGTCGCACCAGTTCACCAGGTTCTCTATTTCATTCCTGTGCTCTGTCTCGTCATTGTCTGAGATCCGACCCACCACGGTGGTGCTGTCAGCAAACTTGAAAATCGAATTGGAGAGGAATTTGGCCGTACAATCATGGGTATATAAGGAGTATAATGCATACACAGTCTTGAGGGAAAGGAAAAGATTAAAGGGTGATCTAGTGGAGATATTTAATGATTATCAAGTGTGATAGGGTAGATAGAAAGAAATTAACCCTCTGAAAAGGGAGCATGAACTTAAAATTAAAGCTAGGCTGTTCTGGGATGAACTCAGCAAATATTTTTTTCACAAAAAAGGGAGTAGAAATCTGGAACACATTGTCTTAAAGTATGGGATATGGGACAAAGGTGACCTTATCGAATGGCTGAACAGGTTCAAGGGATTGAATATCCTTCTCCTGTCCTTACGTTAATAAAAGCAACTGATGGTTTTTAGAACTTGAGTATTGCTGAAGAAAAGAGGCATGCTGTCGAAGCTTTTCATTTTGCACTCATCAGGACAGCTTTGCAAGAATACCACTGTAGAGAGATCAATTTATACTGCATGAGAAGAGAGTGCTGATTGGTTGGCAAGTGGACTCTGATTGGTAGACATGTTGCCATAGAGAGTGTACCAGGGAACAGTTAACTATCAAGCTTTTGTTTAAATTGAAACCAGGCAGGTCGACCCTGATTGGCCAAGGCATTGCCGGGGGAATGAACTAGGGAATGGCTGTCCTTGAGCTTTAATTTAGTTGAAGAAAGGTGCAATGTGTGGATATATCTGTGTTCGGTTCCCCATGGCAATGCCTTGACAAGAGTCAATCTATCTGGTTTGAATTTAAACACCAGCTTGGCAGTTAACTGTTTCCTAGTGCATTCTCCATGTCAAAACTCTACAAAACAGAGCTCACTTGCCAACCAACCAATCTGCACTCTCTTTTCATGCAGTGTAAATTGTTGCTCCTTTTACTATCGATGTTCTTGCAAAGCTGTCCTGATGAGTGCAAGATGAAAAGCTTCAACATCACATCTTTTTCAGAAATATAGACATGATTTTAATCATTGTTTTGCTTTGGGTGAAATGGGACAGATGCTGTCAGGTTGTTCTTTTCATCCAGTCACATCCGGGTGTTTTTAATGGAATGCTGTCTTCCTGGCGTTAGGGTGAAGGATCTTAAAACACAGATGTGAATATATCCGAGAACAGAAGGAGAGTAGGCAAGAGCTGGTTGAAACAAATAGAATGTAAGTTTGAGATTTTATAGTGACTTTAGGGCAGCACAATGACACAGTGGTTAGCACTGCTGCCTCACAGTGCCAGACACCCGGGTTCGATTACTGGCTTGGATCACAGTGTGTATCGAGTTTGCACATTCTCCCCATGCCTGTGTGGGTTTCCTCCTGGTGCTCTGGTTTCCTGCCACAGTCCAGAGATGTGCAGGTTAGGTGGATTGACCATGATAAATTGCCCCTTAGTGTCCCAAGATGCATAGGTTGGGGAAATGAGTAGAGTAAATGTGTTACGGCAATAGAGTGGGGTTTGCACCTGGGTAAGATGTTCCATCGGAGAGTCAATGCAGTCAATTGGTCGAATGATCCCCTTTTGCACTGTAGGGGACTATGACTATGAGTTTAAGGAATTACAAGAGTGATAAAAAGACTCGAAGGGTGATAATCTTTGGCCTGTTCTTTTGCTGGATCTGCTTAGGAAGATTGAGGTAGGGTGGCTGGTGAATGAAGGGCTCACATTATCGGGTGTTCTGAAGTTCCTTAAAAGTTGTAATGAAACAAAGGCCTTTGTTTGAACCAAATAACACCAGTGTTCTTGTAGGGCAGGTGATGTTTGTTTGGGGGAAGAGGATGGGAAAGAGCACTTAAGCTAACACGATGGGTGTAGAATAATAAAGGTCTAGGTTTTAGTATAAAGGAGAACAGGATTAGAAAAGCCCTAGGAATAGAAGCAGAAAGATTAGGTGAAGTGAATCAGAACAATACATTATCAAAGAAGAAAGAAGGGGAAAATCTGATATGTTCTGGATTGAATAAATGATATTAAAAACTGTAGATCGGGAAAAATATAAGGGTCAATGCCACCAAAATTTGGAGTCAAGATCGAGTGCTATAGATGTGAATGTACAAGCATCCAAATTTGGAGAATTGGAAGCATAAGAACATAAGAAATAGGAGCAGGAGTAGGCCATCTGGCCCTTCGAATGATAGCATCTATTCCCAATCCAACAGCCATCTTAATCATCACTTTAAAAGATACCGCTGCTTACCTCAACTACTTCATCTAAACAAACTACCTTTACACACTTGAGCTTACCTCTTAACCACCTGTCCAGGCTGTAGATTCTTTCTTCATACCTCATGCTCTTTGCTCCAGCATAGATTCAACTAGTGCCCAATACAATACCCAGCATCCAATTCATTATCCATTATGGCTAATTGGGAATCCAGATGTGGCCAAGCTAATTGTATTTGACTAGTGAATAAGGAGAGTATCTGTAATGCGTATTTAGAATTTGTTTATGCATTTGTTAATAGAATATTGTGATGAAAAAGTGTGTGTGTGTTGATTTGATCTCAAGTGCTTTATTGAATGACAGGAGGCATATAAGAACATAAGAAATAGGAGCAGGAGTAGGCCATCTGGCCCTTCGAGCCTGCCCCGCCATTCAATAAGATCATGGCTGATCTGTCATGGCTCAGTTCCACATTCCCGCCCTCTCCCCAAAACCCCTAATCCCCTCTCTTATCAAAAACCCATCAACCCGCGTCTTAAAGATATTTAGCGAGGCAGCCTCCACCACCTCAACGGGCAGAGAATTCCAGAGATTCACCACCCTTTGAGTGAAGAAGTTCTTCCTCAACTCCGTTCTAAAACGCCCCCCCTTTATCTTGAGGCTGTGCCCCCTAGTCCTACTGTCTTTTCTGAGTGGGAAGAGTCTCTCCACCTCTATCCTATCCATCCCATTCATCATTTTATACGTCTCAATGAGATCTCCCCTCATTCTTCTAAACTCTAACGAGTACAAGCCTAGTTTATTCAGCCTCTCCTCATAGCTCAACCCCCTCAACTCTGGTATCAGCCTAGTAAACCTCCTCTGCACTCCCTCCAGGACCAAAATATCCTTGCGTAAGTACGGCGCCCAAAACTGCACACAGTACTCCAGCTGCAGCCTCACCAATGCCCGATATAGCCTCAGCAAGACCTCCCTACTTTTATATTCAATCCCCCTCGCTATGAAGGCCAGCATCCCATTTGCCTTCCTGACCACCTGCTGCACCTGCAAGCTGGGTTTTTGTGACTCATGCACAAGGACCCCGAGGTCCCTCTGCACTGTCGCCTGCTGCAGTTTTTCTCCACGTAAGTAATAGTCCTTCCTACCATTATTCCTACCAAAGTGGACCACCTCGCACTTGCCAACATTACATTCCATTTGCCAGTTCCTGGCCCATTCGCCCAGCCTATCTAGATCCTTCTGCAGACTCTCCACACCCTCCGCACAATTTGCCTTCCCACCAATCTTGGTGTCATCAGCAAATTTCGACACCCTACACTCGGTTCCCTCCTCCAGATCATTTATATAAATGGTAAATAGCTGAGGCCCCAGCACCGACCCCTGGGGCACTCCACTAGTCACCATCCGCCAATCCGAATAGCACCCATTGACCCTCACTCTCTGCCTCCTATTTGACAACCAGTCCTCTATCCACGCTAACGCCCTACCCCAAACTCCATGTCCCCTGACCTTCTGCAATAACCTCTTGTGAGGTACCTTGTCAAACGCCTTCTGAAAATCAAGAAAGACCACATCCACCGGCTCTCCTCTATCCACCGCCCTAGACACATCCTCATAGAACTCCAGTAAATTTGTCAGACACGACTTCCCCTTAACGAAACCGTGCTGCGTCTGCTCTATCAAGCAATTCCCCTCAAGATGCCTCGCAATTTCCTCCTTGATGACGGATTCCAACATTTTACCTACAACAGTCATTAAACTAACCGGCCTATAATTCCCCGCCTTTTGCCTGGCACCCTTCTTAAACAACGGCGTAACATTAGCCATTTTCCAATCTTCCGGCACTTCCCCGGAATCCAGCGACGTCTGGAAAATAACCACCAAGGCATCCACTATCACCTTCGCCATTTCTTTCAGAACCTTCGGATGCATTCCATCCGGTCCTGGGGACTTGTCCACAATCAGCCCCCCCCCCCCCTCCAGTCTGTCGAGCACCACCTCTCTAGTAACAGTAATGTCATTAAGACCCTCCAGTCTTACCACCTTTCCATCTCTAACATCCGGCAAATTATTCACGTCCTCCTCTGTGAAGACCGAAACAAAAAAGTCATTCAAGACCTCAGCCATTTCCCCATCCCCTACCACTAAGTCCCCCTTCTCATCCTCTAAGGGTCCAACGTTCACCCTAGCCAGCCTCTTACTTTTTATATACTTTTGCTATCCTTTTTATATTAAGCGTTAGCCCAGCTTCATAGTTTCTCCTACCCTTCTTTATCAATTTCTTTGTCAATCTTTGTTGACATTTAAACCTCTCCCAATCCTCTTCTCGCCCACTACCCTTAGCTACTCTAAACGCCTCCGCTTTTAATTTAACACTTTCCTTCACCTCTCCTCCTATGGTCCTTTTTGACCATTGGAATAAATTTCTGCTGAGCACCAAGAAAGATCTCCTTAAAGATCCTCCACTGCTCCTCAGCAGCCCTACCTTCCAACGCGCTCCCCCAGTCCACATTCGCCAATTCTTCTCTCATCCTACCATACTCCCGTGTTCAAACAAAGGACGCGTGTCCGGGAACCCACTTTGTCGTCCTCCATCTGCACCAGAAACTCTACCATACAATGATCACTCTCCTCAAGAGGATCCTTCACCGCAAGGTCCCTGATTCTACCCGCCTCATTACATAACACCAGATCCAAGATAGCTCGCTCCCTCGTCGGCTCCAACACGCACTGTTCAAGGAAACTATCCCGGCAGCATTCCAAGAACTCCTCCTCGAGCCCACCGCGTCCAACATGGGTTGACCAATCAATACACAGATTGAAATCCCCCATAATTACGGCCGTCCCATTCCTGCACGTCGCACTTATTTGCGCGTTAACAGCCCGCCCCACCTCCAGATCATTATTCGGGGGCCTATAGACGACACCCACCAGCGTCTTCCTCCCTTTGCTGTTCCTAATCTCCACCCACAACGATTCCACTTTCTGCTCTTTGGCTCCAATATCATCCCTTGCTACCACCCTGATGCTATCCTTAATCAGCAGAGCTACGCCCCCCCCTTTTCCCTCCAGCCTATCCTTCCTAAACACTTGATACCCCTGGACATTCAGCTCCCAGTCCCCGTCACCTTGCAGCCACGTCTCTGTAATGGCCACCAGATCATATCCATTTGTGTCGATCTGCACCACCAGCTCATCCACTTTATTCCGAATGCTTCGTGCATTCAGATAAAGTGCCTTCATCCCAGCCTTCCCCTGGACCCTATTCATACTCACGCCCCCTATTCCCTTTAATATTGGGACATCCTCAGCCTCCACCCTTACCTGTACCCTCTCCTTAACTTTAGGCCTCGTAATGTCACCTACCCTCACACCCTCCCCCCCGCTAATTAGTTTAAAGCCCTGTCTACAATCCTCTTTACACGATTTGCCAGGACTCTGGTCCCAGCACGGTTCAGACCCACCCCATCCCGCCCGAACAGGTCCCACCTACCCCAATACTGGTGCCAATGCCCCATAAATTCAAACCCATTCCTCCCACACCAATCCCTGAGCCACCCATTCACTTCCTTAATCCTGTCAACCCTACGCCCATCTGCACACGGTTCAGGCAGTAGCCCAGAGATAACCACCTTGTCGGTTCTACTTTTTAATTCCATTCCCAGCTTTTCATACTCCCTCCCCAGATCCTCCCTTTGCATTTTGCCTACGTCGTTGGCACCCACATGTACCACAACGACCGGATTCTCACCCTCCCACTCCAGGTTCCTCTGCAGCCCAGATGCGACATCCCGGACCCGAGCACCAGGCAGACAACACACCCTTCTGTGCACTTTGTCATTGTGACAAAGGACAGTGTCAATACCCTTCACCCCACTATCCCCAACTACTACTACGTTCCTTTTCCCCTTCTCTTTGCCTATGTCCTGCTGCATCACTGTACCGTGTGCAGTTTGCTCACTGACCTCACCTCCCTCGTCCTCGTCCACACTGGAAGAAAGAACCTCAAACCTGTTATGCAGATTGAGAGGCTGAGGCCTCCGCTCCCCACCCCCCTTCCTCCCCTCTCCACCCCCCTTCCTCACTTGCACCCCATTGACAATGGCACCCTCTCTCCCCCTGATGAGCCTCAGCGTCTGTAGCTCAGAGGCCAGCTCGTCTACCTTGAGCTGGAGCTCCTCCAGCAACCTGCACTTACTACAGATGTGGTCACTGGGAAGGACCCTGGGGTCCACCAGTTCCCACATCATACAGAAATAACACATCACATGCCCCTCCATTAATCACTGCAGTAGTATTGAAAATTTCCACACAAACTTACCTGGCCCTTTTTCTCTCCAGCTCTTTTGATCTTAAGCCCTAATAACTCACTCTGCTTCCCTCTCACTCTGCTGCCCGCTGTCTACACCAGGCCTCCTTTTAAACCTGGCACTGATTTAAAGCTTGCTCCCCCTCAACTCCCTTCTAACCACTCCCTCAGAATTCTTAAAGCAGTAAATACAAAAAGCCCACAAAAATGCTTTTAAATGATTTAAACAGTTCTACAAGGTTAGTTCTTACTACAAAGTGCTTTAAACTTATTTAAACAGGCTTTTAACAGGTAGTTTCTTATCACACACATGAAGAATATTTACTCATTATCTGAGCGTGTTAAAGCATTTTCTACTCAAACATCGTCACTGCAGCCATATCTGTGACTAGCCAACAACTTTTAATGTATATGGACAAATTGACTGAGATTGATGGAGCCATTGAACAAGCCTGAATGTGCTCCGAATTACACTAACAACCAATTTAAGATTGACCTTGAAACGTGACCCATTTACACTTGCTAGAAGCTATGTATATAAAAACGTGCGTACGCAGAGCCCTGTTCTCTGCATAGGAATAAAAAGTTCAGACATTGCACTTTTTTAAACAAAAGCATGGGGCACAACTGTTCCCTGGTGAATTCCCCATGGAAATGCCTCCACTAGAGTTGAAATGACTTTCTGAATGCAAACAAAAGCTTGGGGGATAACAGTTCTCTGGTGCATTCTCCATTGTAACACCTCAAGAAGTGTACACTTGCCAACTAATGAGCACTCTTCACTCACGCAGTCTAAATTGTTGTTCCCTTTGGTGTTCGGTAGCCTTATGTCCGTCCTGATGAGTGCATGTAAAAAAGCTTTGACAGCATTTTATTTTCTCCCCAGCAACGCTAACATTTCTCCATTGTGACCAAAACATTCCTCTTTTTAAAGTGTCGCTGTATTTCCTAAATCCAATAGTTGTCTATTTCATTATCTGAAAAATTAAAACTAAAGGTGAAGGGATTCATTGATTTAAATTTCCAATTCTCCTGTGTGCTCACAATGCAATATAATTTACCCGTTTGCTGATATCATGGCTATTGGATACCCGGACATCCCCTTGACCTGCTGCAAGATTTAAAACGGTTAGGAAAGGGGAAATTCATACCACAGATCACTGGATCTTTGTGGGCAGCTTTGCTAGAATTCAGTGATGAGTCCCATTACTTCAGAACTGACCACAGTTCCAAACCCGACGTGGCAGGGTAACATACCACTGCTTTATCCGACCATTATTTCTCCAACTGGATTTTTGCATCATTGCATTTGTCTGCCCACCCGTCATCCGGAAGGGAATTATCCACAGAACTGAAATGTCACCAGTGAAGAGGACATTTTCGTTGCATCCAATTAAAGAGTCGAGTGCAGACAGCACATCAGAATGTGCAGAAAATCATAAAAACAGGGAGGATAGCTAACAGCGACAAGGTTTGTAAACAATTACCAAGCAACCTAGACAGACCAGGCGAAGAAAGGGGTGCTAATGATGGATGTCAGGTTTACAAGCGAAAACAACACTGAATATATAAAATTTAGGACAGGCTTGTCTAACCACCAATTCACCCCCTCCCTGCCACCACACCCCCCAAATTCCCCAGGCCTAGAGGCCACAACCTACCACTAGAAGTCAACAATCACTCTTCAAATTATGAGCAAGATGAATGAAAGGTCTGCAAGCATCTGCTTGTGCTCTCAGAGACTGATTCTTCTGCCACTTTTAAGAACAAAGAACGAAGAACAAAAAAAATTACAGCATAAGAACAGGTCTTTTGGCCCTCCAAGCCTGCACTGACTATGCTGCCCGACTGAACTAAAACCCCCTATCCTTCTGGGAACCGTATCCCTTCATTCCCATCCTATTCATGCATTTGTCCAGATGCCCCTTAAAGCTTTTGCTCATCAATGGGCTTGTCAGCAGCAAATTCAGGAGACAATCAGTTTCTGATTGGATGAGGACTATAGGCCTGGGAGCAGCCGGAGGTCAGCTAGGTCCACCAAGCGAAGGGGCCTGGCTGCCATCTCCTGATTAATTCCTTCTGGAGCAGTGTCCAAATGTTCTGGGGGTGGGGGGGCTTGTGTGTGTGTGTGTGTGAACGAACGAGTCTGTGCATGTGACTGAAGTCTGTGTTCGAAAGAGATAGAATTGCTGAAGCTAGGTGATTTTGAGAGTGAGAATCCAGGGACCTGGTTGGAGACGGAAACACAAACCAGGCCTTCCCTGTCTTCTCTTCCCAAAAAGCCATCCACACAGCAGGTTGGGAAAGGCGGACAATGCAGGCTGAAAGGCACGTCACTTCCTGCGCCTGCTTTTGTATGATTTCTGCTAAGGGCAGCATAGAATAATGACCACCAGAGGCAAATGCAAGGTCAGTGCTTGTTAAACTCAATTCCTCAACTAAGAGCTAATCCCCACACCTTTCCTGGTGACCCTGGGGCCTAGGCTGTCTCTCTCAAGCTCTACTTAAGTGGAAGGGAAAATTAGAAAGACTTTATTGATGAACTTTGCTAATTAGCACATTTTAATGGAAGTTTTATTAATTATTTTACTGAAATTCATTGCATTGACATTTAGTGTATAAAATCTTACATTACTGAAATTAGATCATTGGTGCAATGAGAGAGGAAAAGAATTTATATGTACACCCCACCCTCACAGCATCAGGGACCTGGGTTCGATTCATGGCTTGGGTCACCATCTGTGCAGAGTCTGCACGGGTTTCCTCCAGATGCTTTAGTTTCCTCCAGATGCTTTAGTTTCCTCCCACAGTCCAAGACTGGTTAAGTGCATTGGCTATGCTAAATTCTCCCTCAGTGTACCCGAACAGGTGCTGGAGTATGGCAACTACGGGATTTTCACAGCAACTTCATTGCAGGGTTCATGAAAGCCTACTTGTGACAATAATAAATAAAGATATCAGTAAGGTTCATGACATTTAATATTACATCATCTGCACCAGAGGAGATGTAACTGAGGATGCAGAGTGAAGTGTGAAAATTGCACAGATACTGGCCATAATCTTTCAATTCACCTTTGATACAAGGGGTGTCAGAGGATTGGAGAAATTACATTTTGGTTCAAAAAAGATTGCAAGGATCAAGAGGTTATTCAGTTTAATTTCAGGGGTGGGAGGACAGAATTGTCAGTAGGACAAGTGTAGACTAATTGAGGAAGAACCCCAGCATGGATTTGTTAATGGGAAGTCATGAATGTAAGGTAACAAAGGATTGCTGAGGCTGTGATCTACACAGACTCCCAAAAGTGGCTCGGTAAAGTACCACACAATGACTTAAACTTGGGAATATAGGGCACAGTTTTAAAATGTACAGATGGCAAAGTTTGCAAGCATTGTGAGAAAGATGATGATTGACTTTGAGAGGGTATGAGCAGGTTGTTGAAGTGAGTAGACAGAAGGCAGATGAAGTTTAATGCACAGAAATGTAAAATGACAATTTGTTCAGAGAATGACAAGAGGCAAAGGATAGAATTCTAACATGTGGGCAGGAGCAGAGAGATCTGAGGGTATAACGTGCACAAATCATTGAAGGTGGCAGGATAGGTTGCAAAAATGGCAAATGGAATCCTGGGCTTTATAGAGGCTGAGAGTACTAAAGCAGTAATTTATGATGAACTTTCAAAAACACTAATTGGATCTCAACTTATTGTGAGACAAATTATGGGCACAAGGGTGTGAAGGCACAAAGAAGATGAAAGTGGTTCCAAGGGATGAGTGAATTTAAATATCTAGATAAATTGAAGAGACTGGGGTTTGTTCTCCTTGAAGGAAAGGTTGAGAGCAGATTTAATAGAGATGTTCAAAATCATAACACACAAATTAAGATGGAAGGCAAAAAGAATTAATGGTGACATAAGAGAAATAATTTTCTATGCAGTGAATGCTTAGGAATGCATCCAGTGAGTGGTGGAAGCAGATTCAAGAGAATACTTCAGCACAAGAATTTATATTTCAAAACTGAAGAATCTTTATTTGCACTTAATTTCTCCTTTTCAGTTAGTAACAATACAACAGGTCAGGTAAACAAAGCAAATATGGCTTCACTATGAATACACAACGCAACACAGAACTGAACCAAAATAAGTTTCCAATTATTGGTCCAACACGCAAGTTTTACTGTCTCTGGAGATAGAAAATCCACAGAAGTTTTAAAATGACCACAAATTGAGAGACTTCTCTTCATTCCTGATGAATTTGTTAGCAGAATTTGCAGCTGGTAGGTTTAGAACATTTTCTTAGCAGGTTTAGAGTTTCAGTAAGCACTGTATTCCTCATCAGGGACAATTCATTGAGAAATGCAGGCCAAATATAATTCAATATATCGGAACAAACAAAGTGTCTGGTCTGAGAAAACTACTGTAAAGTCACAGGCATCTGGAAAAGGAGGTGAGAAAGCATTGAACTGTAATGCTGTAATTCCAATGTTTTACCACTAGAGAACACCATTACTATTTAGACTGCTTCAGTAAGGCCTTCTTGTGGTCTAAATATGAAACTACAGTAATACTATATTAACACATCAAAATTTGTTTCTGGTGTCTGTTTGGAAATGGTCAGATTCTGTAACTGCATTCTCACGCAAAAATGGTCCCAGCTCCCACTTTCTCATTAAAAATAGGCCTGATACATCACATACAACAAAAAAATTGATTTGATTCTCTTGTTAATTGACTGTTTCACTGCTTCCAATTGCAATATCAGAGGTTCCTTTTTGGAGATGTGTTCCACACGAATTCAGTTCGTTTATCCTGACAATGCTTATGGGATGGGGGTGGTGTAGGAAAGAGCAGGCGATTGTTACAACCCTAATGAAGTCTTCAACAGCGTTGCTATATTAAGTGGAATGTTTCCCTCGCCTCCTTAAAAACAAAGAAATTCACATTAAAACTTGACAATATCTACAGCAGTTTTAAATAAAAGTATTGTAAAATCCTGGAAATGCCAGCTCACAATGAACAAAGAAAATTACATCACAAGAACAGGCCCTCTGGCCCTCCAAGCCTGCACTGACGCTGCTGCCGACTGAACTGAAACCTCCTACCCTTCTGGGGATCATATCCCTCTATTCCCATCCTATTTATGTGAGCTTGTCAAGACACCCCTTAAAAAGTATCTGTTGTATTTGCTTCCACTATCTCCCCCCAGCAGCGAGTTCCAGGGACCCACCACCCTCTGTGTAAAAAAACTTGCCATGTACATCTTGGTATCGGAGTTAACTGCAACAGCAGCAATGGGAACATCACAGAGTAAGAAAATAATTTTTGAGAGGCAGTGGAATAAAGAATAGAAAGACTGGATGGTATCGTGTGATTAGCACATTTTTCTTTAACCACTGGAAATGGCTTCCAATCTTGTCCACATCCCTGGCACAAAAGCCATGCCTTCTCAATTTTTTGCGAGGACTCTTCCAGGAGAATATATATTCTTGTGGCAGACATGAGTCCCGTATGAAAAAAGAAATTTGAATAAAAAGCTATGTGTAGCAAGTACGTGGAAAGACACACTTAGCAGTTGTGTAGCCACCTCCATTTTTCAATACTGCCATGTAGCAAACCAACAGAAACTGGGGTACAATTTGTACTGAGGGGAAAGGAAAACATGATATTGGATAGTCAGCTGCATAACTCACCTGTTTCTGTTGAAGTCATGTCCTGTTCCAGTTTCAGTTTATGTTCACCAATTTTAAGCATGGACTCTTCAATTGTCCCTTTGCTGATCAGTTTTATAACATGTACTATCCTACAAACAAAATTGTAAGAGTATAATTGAATTTCCTTGTATCTTTTCATATTCTTCCTTTTCAAATACCTACTCAATTTATCTTCTAGATAATGTAATAATTTTTGCTTCAATAGTTGTGGTAACTATTTACTTTGCTCCAATAAAAAAAAACAGCCTTTGTTATTCGAGTGACAAACCTGTGTGCCTCTCTGCTACATAAGAACATAAGAAATAGGAGCAGGAGTAGGCCATCTAGCCCCTCGAGCCTGCCCCGCCATTCAATAAGATCATGGCTGATCTGTCGTGGCTCAGTTCCACATTCCCGCCCTCTCCCCATAACCCTTAATCCCCTTGCCTATCAAAAACCTATCAACCCACGTCTTAAATATATTTAGCGAGGCAGCCTCCACCACTTCAACGGGCAGGGAATTCCAGAGATTCACCACCCTTTGAGTGAAGAAGTTCCTCCTCAACTCCGTTCTAACCCCCACCCCCCCCCCCCCTTTATCTTGAGGCTGTGCCCTCTAGTCCTACTGTCCTTTGAGCGGGAAGAGCCTCTCCACCTCTATCCTATCCATCCCATTCATCATCTTATATGTCTCAATGAGATCTTCCCTCATTCTTCTAAACTCTAATGAGTACAAGTCCAGTTTATTCAGCCTCACCTCATAGTTCAACCCCCTCAACTCTGGTATCAGCCTAGTAAACCTCCTCTGCACTCCCTCCAAGGCCAAAATATCCTTGCGTAAGTGCGGCGACCAAAACTGCACACAGTACTCCAGCTGCGGCCTCACCAGTGCCCTGTACAGTTACAGCAAGACCTCCCTACTTTTATATTCAATCCCCCTCACTATGAAGGCCAGCATCCCATTAGCCTTCCTGACCACCTGCTGCACCTGCAGGCTGGGTTTTTGCGACTCATGCACAAGGACCCCGAGGTCCGTCTGTACCGTCGCATGCTGCAGTTTTTCGCCATGTAACTAATAGTCCTTGATCTTTCGGGTGCCATTATTCCTACCAAAGTGGACAACTTCACACTTGCCAACATTAAATTCCATTTGCCAGTTCCTGGCCCATTCACCCAGCCTATCTAGATCCTTCTGCAGACTCTCCACACCCTCCACACAATTTGCCGTTCCACCAATCTTGGTGTCATCAGCAAATTTCGACACCATACACTCGGTTCCCTCCTCCAGATCATCTATATAAATGGTAAATAGCTGAGGCCCCAGCACCAACCCCTGGGGCACTCCACTAGTCACCAACCGCCAATCCGAATAGCACCCATTCACCCCCACTCTCTGCCTCCTATTTGACAGCCAATCCCCTATCCATGCTAACACCCTACTCCATGCCCCCTGACCTTCTGTAATAACCAAGTTTTCATTGTTTCTGCTTAAACCCTCCTGTGCAAAACAGATCTGGTACAGTGGATAAAACACCTAGGCCTAACCGCAGATATTAAACAGTTCCGACCCAAAATTTGGAAATCTTGAAATATTTTGAATGCCTTGCTCATTAATTTCGTTGTGATACTTTCTTCCTCTTAGGATTTCTATTTTTTTAAAACATTGTAATTATTTTTCCAACAAATAAATGGCTGGACACCCCCATTTTAAACTCTGAAATCAAATGCTGAACCATATAAGAAATTTTGAAAAGATACTTATCCATGCAAATCTGTAGTGATAAAACAGTCCACAATAAATTATTGCTGGAATTCACCAGTGTCGCACCAGCTAGACTGGAAAATTTGGCACTCATTGTTATCCACTGCAGAGAGACTGGAGAATCCCAGCTGCAGGTGAGGTCAGAGAATTCGAGCTGTAAATTGATAAACCCACACTAGCTGTTGGAAAGGTGCTTTGGGGGATACACAACATAAACAGACGAGGATTCAAGGCTGCAGTAAGCTTTGATCTTTACATATGATTCAAGATGTCAGATTCTTTAATTTGGATTATATTCAGCTGTGGCAGTGGTAGAACATTAACAGCTGACATTACAAGATGCCACTTCGCAATCACAGATGTGCCTTGGTACCATGCATAACCAATGTTGCACACAAGTGGAGTCAGGACTTAGATTCAATGAGTCTAGTTTCACCAGCTACCTGATTTGTGTTATTTGTGTTGCAATAAGAACAGCTTTGTGGTGAAAATCATTTTTTAACCAATTTCAGATGTGGATAATACTGGAACATACTCACTCCTAAACCCCCAAAGCCTGCCACCAGGTACAAGGAACAAGTGTGGAGTATGATGGAATACTCCCCATTTGCCTGGATAAGTGGAGCTCCAACAACATTCAAGCAGCTCGACAGCCCTGAGAAGAGCGCAGCCCGCTTGATAAACAGCCTATCCACCACCTTAAATATCAACTTCCTCTACACTGATGCAGAACGGCAGCCGTGTGAACCATCTATAAGATGCACTGCAGGTATTTGCCAAAACTCCTTTAACAGCACTTTCTGAACCCATGACCTAGAAGGGCAGGAGATGCACGGGTACACCACCACCTGCCTGATCCCGTACAAGCGATACACCATTCTGACTTGGAACTGTACTGCCCTTCCTTCAATGTCACTGGGCAACACTCTGGATTTACCTATAACACATGGACTGCAGTGGTTCAAGGCAGCAGCTCATCACCACCTTCTCAAAGGCAAATAGGGGTGGGCAATAAATGCTGGTCTAGCCAATGACAGTCACGTACCCCTGAACGAATAAAATAAAGCAAATCAAAGTATTCTCAAGTTTGTGTTAAGGTGCACCATCCTGAAACTCTAGATTTTGAGTTACATGAATCTGTGATGAGAACAAAGGTTTAGAAAAATGGAATTAGAATTGCAAGCCAGTTTACAGAGATGCACGATGTTGATCAGCATATAAAATACTAAGCTGAAAAAAAAGGATGCTTCGCTGCTCCAATGCTGCAGCTATTAAGACGGTTCATAATGCACAATGTTGGAATAGAAATATTCAAACATCTGTTGTCTGGAGATTCTATTTTTTTTGTCCAGCCATTGTAATTCTGAGAGAAGCAATGGTATTTAACTGATCTGGGGCATATATTCAGAAATGTCCCTTATGACGATGAGGACTTATAAATCATGGAATGATTTGAGTTTATTCAGTTGAGCTCATAATTTGCTTAAATGCTAATTACTATATATTTTATATCAGTTTAGTGCTAGAAAGGTGTTGGAAGCCTCATCAGAGCACAGTTCAAGTTTTTCAAAGGCATCCTCAGCAGTTACTCATCTTATTAGCAGTTGATACATCAGTTATCCTGGCTGTTTAACATGCTTTTCATTACACTTGTCATCTATTAATGACAAAGAAAAGCAAACTTAGTGAAAATATTGTTATGCCAGCAGTGTGCCTCTTTTAGAACTCTGACATCAAGTTTATTGGTCCTTGCGCTATAGAATTTAAATGTTCTAATTGCTAAGCAAGGTAAAATTTGGAATTCATTTACACAAAGTTTACAAAAAATGAAATAATGCAGTTGCCCATGACCTCTGAACTAGCTTACAACAAAGCCAAAACTACCACAAAACAAGCAGAAAACTGAGTTACTACCTTTGGCGATGGATTATGCTAATCAGCTGTCATAAAAGGAAAAATATAGCAATTATACTTGAAGGAATATGACAATTTGAGGGAATGTTGTAATTCATGCTGAAGAATACTGCCCGTAATTCCTGCTTGTACAAACAAAACCTGTTGTGCCATGCAAAAGAATCCCTGGAACAGATCCCAGGTGAAAACATTCTAAAAACAGTACGAACATAACTGCTTAAATCTTGAGCAAGATCAGAAACTTAGCTCTAAAAATCAGGGGCAATTTGACAAAACTAAGGCAGACCTGTGTTGCCAATCTCAACACTACTGTCTGGCATAGAGACCAATCACTTAATCCCATAATGTTGCACAAGAGATCAGATTTTTATATTGCAAAATTAAAGCTATTTATATTATGTTATTTGACACCAAATCAAGAAGCCTCCACGGCAGATGGGCTTTAGTAAGAGCGCAGGTCAAATACAGGATAAAAGCAGCTGTTGGAAAGTCTGCCAATTGAGCAAGCATCTTGTTTTTCCCGAATTTAGTTGTTCACAGTATGTGGGCGTCGCTGGCTCGGCCAGCATTTATTGCTCATCCTTAAGCGTTCAACAGAAGGTGGCGGTGAGCCACCTTCTCAAACCAAACCTCAGGAAGCACGTGAGAGCAGTGTAAGTTCACTAGCTCAGATTCCCCTCTCTGGGGAAATAGTTCGGTGTGTCAGATATTTCACCCACCCAACAACTGGAGAAATACAGGAATAAACCATCACCCTAACAATGAATTGGAAAGCCAAAATATTGTGCTCTTAAGCTGCTTTGAAACAAGCACCTCTGGGAAGAGGAATTGTGAACATTAATTTTTCATCTTACTTTTTCTGTCCTACTCTGTGACATCGATCTTCTGCTTGTTTATCATTATAGGGATTGCAGTCAATATCATGAAGGATGACAATGTTGGCTGAGGTGAGATTTATACCCAGTCCTCCGGCTTTGGTTGATAACAGGAAAACAAAAATATCCATATCTGTATTAAACTGATCTATCAAGTGGATTCTGAAAAAGAAAGTCAGTTAAAGAGTCACATGTAAATTGTTTACAACTAAAAATGCAAACTCTTAATAAAAAATGATCCTTTCCCTACTGAATTTAAATGCTCTTAACACTCTCTCAAATGGAAGCCTTCAATTCAAGCATTTAAAATGTTGAAAATAAAAACCTTGTGACAAAATAGAAACATATTTTGAATACAAATTCACAAAAAACACAACATAAATGTCAAAACATCTGCTTTCAGGTTTAGGTTTCTTGAACTATCCAACAGATCTTTCCTATATTATCACAACTTCAAACACCTCAAAGAAATCCATGCCTTTAAAAGTTTAGAGCAGTTGGGCAAAAGCATCCGCCCCCATCGCCAAAATACTGTTTCCAGAGACGGGGAAAAGGTCTAGGTTTTACCAGTGCAGCACATAAAAATCCTCAAGACTAAAGTAGAAAAGAGAAAAAAAAACATCAAGTGCTAATGATCTAACCACGCAAGTCATGTAAAATAAGAACACTGACTAATAAATCAAAAGCTTGTTTAGAATTTTATAGGTGGTAACTGGAGCCTCTAATTTGAAAGCTGGTGTGTCAGAAAATGCCCCGTTGAACAAGATTCATTTGGAATAATTTCTAAGGAATTCTGAGGCAAAACCCTGAATCTTTCTCTAGTTACTGAAGGCTGTTGATCATATTTCTGAAATGTAAATAATCCATTATTGTGAAAAGAAATCTTTCTATGCCTTGAACCATGCTTCTTTTAAAGCAATTTTTAAAAAAATGTGGCTTGGTGTGTAAACATTTACTACAAAGAGACAAAAGATGCCTAAACCATGGGAATTTTAACTAGCTGAAGCAGAAAAGACCTTGGGCTTGGAAAATCCCACCCGAGATCAACAGATCTTTGCATGGTCTGCCCCACCGCCCACTATGATTCATGTGGTTTGGGGGGAAAATAGGAAAATTCCAGTGCAAGAGTCTCTTTAGTACCATTTAGTCACAAGACTCCATTTTGTTGAAATGAAATGAGTGTAATAACTGTAGACTTTATTGTGACAAAGCATAAAATCCACATGGGATCTGCTTAAATTACTTCCCAACATGATGCATCTATTCTGAGGATACGATAATCAGGAAAAATGTAAACTACAGAAATACAAATATACCATTAGATTATATTTTAAAAATTGAATTTACAATTTTTAAAAAAATTCTTTACTTTCTTAAAAGTCAAACAGAATGTAGGCATCCCTGATTGATAGTAATTTACGATCACAACTGTAACAATTAACGTGCATTAGAATTTCTCGTCGATTTATGGGAGAGAGAAGCTGAGATGATAAAATGTTCATTACGTTAATACACGCAGTACAGAAATTTGAAATATTCATGTATTCTACCTGTCAGAAATTGGAGTTTTGCCATCCAATCGCAGATATCTGTGCTTATGATGTCTTAAGAATACTTCTAGAATGTCCAACATCATAGTAAACTGGCTAAAGAGGACAACTCTGGAACCCTGTTAACAATAACAAATTAGACCAGTTGATGCAAAGCAGAAGCTGGAACCCTATCCATTTGAAGTTAGCATCATGAAGTTGGGTTCAAAATCACTGCATGCCAGTTGTCAGCATACTCAAAAACTATCCATCTTAAAATTCTTGCAACTGGACTTCACAAACGTGGATAAAAATATGAGGTTGAAATGAGATGTGTACACTCTGGCATTGGTTTCGTTCTGTAGCAAGTATCCTATGAAGTATAGTTTATTTGAGGTCTGAAACATACTTGTGAAATATACCTACTAATACGGTCTGCCCCCCTTAAGTGCTCGAGTATCGGTTGGTTTGGGTATCTGTTAGTTAAATTAAAATTTAATACATGACTTGCAAATTTCAGAATCCAGATCAATAAGTGTCTTACTCTCAGTTTTAAGAGATTGCTTTGCAGTTGTATAACATAATGCCTGTCTGTGGCACTCAAGACATCTGATCCAAATTCAATTCAATAATCCTTTAGTACAGAAGTAACAATTTTAATGGCTCTATTTTACATCCAATATTCTCTGTTACACAACCATTTGCATTCCTGTTGCCATCGTGAAGAGTTTGAAAATCTGTTGTTACTACAGGGTTAACCTTGTTCCAAAAGTTCCAGTGTACAACAAAGGAAACAAGTAGTGTTTTTGTTTGAAGTCCAATTGAAGTATGCTCAGATAGATATTCTCGGTGAAATAAAATAAATGGTTGTAACTATTAATGTAATGAACTAACAAAACCTGAATGCAAGCAGGGACCAGAAATAATTTCCTGCATCGTTAAGCAGTCCAAATACAAGCTTCAATTGAGGCTGCAATTTTCAGACACAAAAACTATATCTTTATTATTGTGACAATGTGGAGATGCAGGTGTTGGACTGGGGTAGGCACAGTAAGTAACGAGCTTTTGGAGTGCTCACCTGAAGAAGGGGCAGTGCTTCAAAAGCTTGTGCTACCAAATAAACCTGTTGGACTTTAACTGGTGTTGAGAGACTACTGTATTTATATTGTTTGGAGTACCTTTTCTGCCCCTGCATACCCATCATGAAAATTCTGGAGAGACCACTGACTTGTTCCAGCCAAGATACTCATTTAAGGGAAGGGGCAAAACAGAGATCTAAATTGCATCTTCAAATCTAGTGCATTGCTCAGTAATCTTGAACATCACATGTTAACAGGCTGTGCAAAAATATTTGCTGTATGCACGTCCTTTCAGTTTATGCAATAATCACATCAAGAACAAATATTTGTAAGCTATTTCACATTTAGCTCTATGATGTAAAATGGCTAAGTGCCATCATAATTGTTTGAAAAATTACCTCCTCCTTCAGCTCTGCAAGTATATTCTCCAGAATTTGGAACTTCCCTGAATCCAGGAGCAATTCCATTTCTAACTGAAAGCTTCTTAGGCTACTGTATTCTTGACACAGATGGTGCAATTCAAAATCAGTCATCGCCTCCATGTCTTCAAAGATGAGATCAGGATTGGCATCTCTGTGAGTGGGCTCCTAGAGACAGGTACGAAGTAGCAGCAAAATGTGAATGGACAAGTTACTCCTGCTCGCTGGATGTTTAAATCGTAGATTTCACACACAAAGTACTGCCTGGCTCAATTGATTTAGGAAGGCAGCTGGGCTTTTATCTCCCTTCTAAAATTTGATAAAAGGAATAGCTTCTTTTAATTTTGGCAATATTTAAAGACACACGTACATTGCTAATCTATAGACGTAAAACGCTATTCAGAAATTAGCTATTTCGTGCAAGAGCTTACTTCTGTTACGTTTAATTTGTGTGCGCGTGTGTGGGCGTTAGAGGAAAAACATAGATCGAGTTTAAGAGTTTTTTTTGTGAGCTGCGTACTGGAAGATCTCGAGGCCCTGTTTTTATATGAGTACTTTTAAACAAGATTTTACAATCCTTGAAGCAAAAAGATAGGTTAAAGTAGTTAGTTCAGTAATTTCAGGGAAAAAAAACTGCAGTTGTCAAACGACAGGGGTCCAGGGATACAGATACTGGGAAGGGTAGAAGAGCAATTCAGTTAGTGCGTGTCTACCAGAGCATGAAGGCAGAAATTGTAAGCTCACTACTAAGAAATTCTGCAAGACTGCTGACGAACTGAGTATAAGGAACTCATGTGTTTGCTCTGAAGTTAAAGTAATAGAGAATTTAGATTATGTTTTTTGGGTGTCTAAAAGGAGACAGACAAACAAACCGAGAAATAAAACATCAAGTGAAATCCAACGGAAGAAAATAGCTCATAACCATGGCAGCCCAAGTAAGAAACTGCGGTGTTGAGATAGTGGAAGATTTTCATTGTGTTTTTGTGCAATGGCACTGCTTGGATAAAAGGAGTAGCGCTAGTCTGAATCATTTTCTGGTGCCTGAATTGAAATCTTTCTGTATAGTGAAATATGGTTCATTTTTCTCCTACAATGAACATTTTGTGTTAAAAGTCTGCTGGCAGATGTGTTCAGTAACTGACCTCCAGTTTCAAAGAAACAATATTAAGGCCTATTAAGCCAAGATTCACCTTGGCTCTGACTTGTCTAGTATTATTAACTGGGATTATAATTCAAGATCATCTTCTCCATGTTGATGCAAATAGGTAGTCGTGATTTTATTTTGGAAGCAATCAAGAACGCTGTGAAATTGCAGCATCCTTGATTTCCAACAGCATAGTGGCACAGTGGTTAACACTGCTGCCTCACCACGTCAGGGATCCGGGTTCAATTCCTGGCTTGGGTCACTGTCTTGTGGAGTTTGCACGTTCCACCTTCTCCATGGATTTCCTCCAGGTACTCTGGTTTCCTCCCACGAGCCGAAAGAATTGCTGGTTAGGTGCATTGGCCACGCTAATTTTTCCCTCCGTGTACCCAAACAGGCGCCGGAGTGTGGCGACTAGGGGATTTTCTCTGTAGCTTCATTAACATTGCAATGTAAGCCTATTTGTGACACTAATAAACTTTAAACCTTACCTTTTTCATCAGCTTGGCCATTTTTCTGAGTTTTTCTGCAGTGTAATACTGCCTATGGAGCAGTGGGTGGTTTGCCATCTTTCGAAGCTGCATCATCACATTACATAATTCATTCTTTTCTGAGAGAAAAAAATACAGAAGTCAAATTAGAAGACTGTCAAATGAGTAGAATTTGTAAAATGTATTAAGTGAAAATAAAGTCATTTGCAAGAATAAAAGACGACCCCTTCCTACATTTGGATCTAATTTCATGCGTTTTCCAAATATAACTGAAAGATTCAACGATCAAACTGGCACATTATGGAGAAACATGCATAAGGCAGACATGATCTGCTGATCTTCATTGCCAAACAATTCCACTATGGAAGTCGCCTTGGGAGGAAAAATGTGAAAAGGGTTTCTGTTCAGGGGTCAGGTTGCAGTACAAGATGACACAAGGGAAATAAAGAAAATACATTAATAAGTCAAATGGCAGAATTGCACCTTTATTGTGCAAGTTAGTATTCTGCAAACAAGTTGCATTCACTACCTTTTTCAATCAGCTTCTCACAGCTTTTATTTAAAATTATATGGACTTTAATTAAGTACAATGTATAAATATAAGCTACCTCCATCATTTCTGGCTATATTACGTATGAGGGCATGTTGCTCCTTCAAATTCTTGATGCTTTGTGATATTTCTTAAAATCATCCATGTTCTTGAAGGTAATTCACTCATTCTATTTTCATCAGACCAGTACTAAGGCACAGTGTACTAATGTCATGGGAACGGAATATGGGTGCAAGCTACCACAAAATGTCATTAAAATGGTATTTAACTTTTAAACATAAAAGATCCTGGGACTACCACTCATGCTCTTGATATTTATCCATAACACAATAGGTAGTGGTGATCAAACAAAACTCAGCAGATTTTAAAATATTTTTTCCTTCATTAAGAATGAACTCATCATCCTTTTGGTCTAATTGGGAAGTAGTGCCGTTTTTAAAAGCTACTATATGACAGAAAAACATAACTAAAATGACACTTAATTAAGACGAACACCCAGGAGACAGACTTGTGTAGAATACATCAGGTATAGAACATAAGAACATAAGAAATAGGAGCAGGAGTAGGCCATCTAGCCCTTCGAGCCTGCCCCGCCATTCAATAAGATCATGGCTGATCTGTCGTGGCTCAGTTCCACATTCCCGCCCTCTCCCCATAACCCTTAATCCCCTCTCTTATCAAAAACCCATCAACCCGCGTCTTAAAAATATTTAGCGAGGCAGCCTCCACCACTTCAACAGGCAGAGAATTCCAGAGATTCACCACCCTTTGAGTGAAGAAGTTCCTCCTCAACTCCGTTCTAAACCGCCCCCCCCCTTTATCTTGAGGCTGTGCCCACTAGTCCTTCTGTCCTTTCTGAGCGGGAAGAGTCTCTCCACCTCTATCCTATCCATCCCATTCATCATCTTATATGTCTCAATGAGATCTCCCCTCATTCTTCTAAACTCTAACGAGTACAAGCCTAGTTTAAAGAATGTACCATTACTGTTGATAGATTTTTTCAACTTCTTGTAGAGGGCAGAATATGCCTGTTCCTGTTTATCAGACAATGAACATATTTCTATGCGATCTTGTTTGGGTGGCAGTTGTTGCAAGACCTAAAAAACAGATTTAGTACACTTAAATAATGAAGCAACTTTCAAAACCAGAAACAGCAATAGGAACACAAGAGCTGACAGTGGCCATTTTCCAACGCAATCAATTGATTTACAGCCCATTAAAACATACAAATAAAGTCTAAAGCATTTTTGAAATCTGTTCTTTCCATGTTTGGAACTTACATTTATACTTATTTTTGTTGGGAAAACACAAAAAAACTTTGCTAAAATGAAGTAGTCTGTTTCAGATGGTCAAAATGGCTAGAGTACAGTTTTGTTTTGCAGGCTGCAGACCTTTAACACCAAAGGCCATATTAATATTCAAATTAAAATTCTCACTGATTTGCATACTTAACAAGTTGTTGATATCAATCAATTTTCGGTTTAGTCTTGGGATTGATCTACCAGTGGGGCAAAACTGCTTAAAACCTGACTTTCAAAGCATCTAGAACACACAATTCCAATAGAACAAGAGTGACTAAAAACAAGTACAAGTGGAATGAGTGCCTCAAGGATCAGAAGTGTGGACATCAAGGATCAATGATTCATTAAATACTAGTAGCTTGAGAAGTACTTCTAGCAACAATGGATTGTGTGTTAGATAGATTCAAAATACCTTAGGATAAAAAACTAAAAGACCATTAAAGCAGAGTGGATTAATTTAGGATAAGAGTTACAGGCTGCCCTTTATGTGTATTTTAAGGAAGTACTGTTTCCATAGAAACACATATAACCACAGTTAGAGAAGTTAAACATGTATTCTTGAAATAAGTGTGTATTGAAAGAACATACAGCTTGGCTAATGGTACAGAGTTCTAAGACATCATAGGAAAATAGTCCAGTAAAGTGAACCACATTCTTTAAAACAACACACTCAGAAGCATAGCTCTTATCAGCATGGACTTTAGACAGTCCTTACAAATAGAAAATTCATAAGCCATGGACAAAGCCAGCAAACTCAGACAACTTAATGACTAGACAAAGCCTTAAACCAAGAAAGATAGTTTGGAGTCCTAACAGGTGGCCATGAGAAAAGCAGTCAATCAGAAATCACTGGTAACCACTATTCCCATGCTGTCCCTACAGAGGACAACTGTAATTGACCGAGGTATATGACATTTACTAATAATGATTGACTTGTATTAACGATGACTGCTTCATTTTCGACTGAGCATGAGCCAGTGGGCATGTAGAATGACTTCTGAAAATTGTATAACTATATTGCCGATGTGATGAAACTTCAGAGAAGTGTTGGATCGCCCAATCCTTCTCTCCCAGCGTACATTGGTCAATAAAGAAACGTCTTTCACTAGGATACTACAGTCGCTAGTCTTTGTATTAGCTAAAATTAAGGTCAATACTTAGCCTCTGAAGAAAACCTCCAACATTGTATTATCAATAATTAAAAGCAATTTACTAAATAAAAAGGGCCATAGCTGATGCATTCCCACCGGAAACAATAGTTACCTGTATTCTATTTAAAGGCTTATATTTATAAGGTATTCATAGCTTGGAGTAGTGTACAGTATGTGTCCTACAAAGAGCTCCGGTTGGATGGGAAGAAATTTATTTGCTAGATTCTGGCTACTAGATACCCGTCTTTTAGTCTTCAATCAGGGACCTATGTAGGTAAGTTTGGAAGAACAGACATCAGATGAGAACAACTTGAAGCCTGTACCACTACTTGTTGCATAGATTCATGTTGAAAAACAGGCACGTGGGAGATGTTAAAGTTTTTCATCTAAGGAAGCAACTGCCTCCCGAGGGGCCAGCAGGAAGTGAAAATAAAAAGAAAAACCCAAATAGAAAAGGCCCTATGACATCCATTAAGCTGAAAATTTTTTAAAAAATACACCTCAAATAATTTGCTCATCTCATTTTTTCTGGGGGGAATTGCTTACTGGTGCACAACAGGTAAAAATATTCGGCAAGTGAACTAATTTCTTCCAGCAGAATCAACAGTTTATATTCTAGTGTACGCTATCAAATTAGGTGAACTGCAGGTAATATCAACAATGACATTTTTATTCAAATAATAAAAGATAAATTAAGAAAACTTTGAACAATTTTCTCAATGCACTAGCAACTTGGCCAATTATATTCTGATGACATGTTGTGACTTTAAAAGGTCCAAAACTAGACTCAGTATTGTTTATTATAAAAGCAAAATACCACAGATACTAAAAATCTCAAATAAAAACAGAAAATGCTGACACAATACTCAGTAGGTCAGGCACCATCAATGGAGACAGAAATGGAGCTAGTGCTTCAGTTTGAAGGCCTTTAATCAGAGCTAGCTCCAGCTCCTCGATCCTGAACCACATTCAAGAATATTAAGTTCAGTTCCAGAGCTTGAGCACAAAATTCAAAGCTGGCTCTTTAATGAAATACTGAGGGAGTGCTGCACTGTTGGAGATGTAGCTGTTTGGAAACGTTGTTCCCATCGGTCAGTTCTTGTTGATAAGAAATCCCAAAAAATTATTCTGAAGAACAGGAGAAATTCTCCATGGCGTCATGGCCAGTATTTATCCCTCAACCACCAACCCTAAAGCTATTTAAGTCATTGTTTTGTGGGACCTTGGTGCGTGCAACTTGGCTGGTCATTATCACACGGTTGTTTGGGGGAGTTTGCTGCATGCAAATTAGTTACCACGTTTCGTCCATTATAAAAATGACCATACTCCAAAAATTACTTCCACGGCTATGAGGCACTTTGGGACATCCAGTGTCATGAAAATACAGGTAGTCTTCCAGAATTTTCAGTATTTAATTTTAGTTATTTTTGTAGTGTATACATGTTCAAAACAGTCTCTTGCAGAACAACGCTACTGAAGAAGCCTGCACAATTAATAGGTGGTGACTTACAATCACATGTACACTTTGCGCTGATAGCATTGTGCAACATGCCAAGTCTGCACAATGTAACAGAAACATCATTCAGACAACACTTTATACGTCAGAAAATAAAGCTATCAACGCATCAGATTGCAGGTAGAAATATATTACCTCACTCTTTACCCGCCTCAAGATAAATGGCTTCATGATCTTTTTGGCATGAGCAATCCTCCCTTTCTCAAAAGTACTTTGCTGCTCCAAGATTTTCTACAAAGAAACAAGAAGAAATTCAGTAAACTGTAGTATGGAATAAATTAAAACAATCAAACAGTGGTTATGCCAGAAGTACCTTTGCGCTTGAATCAACTGAAAAAAAATAGGAAAACAGTTATTTTGGAGAAAATACAAGTACATGAATAACAGTAGACTACACTCCCAGAACCTGTGAATAAAAGCAATCACATTTTCAGCATTCACCTCTGAAACCATCCACCAGAAACACTGGTTAGTGCAGAACACAGCTCTCAACAGATTAAATTCTTTTTTAGCAGCAACAATCCTACACAAAATGAGTGTAGATGGTTCTTAATGGACACAGATGCTTGGTACAAGGCTACACAAAGTAACACTAAATTGGCAATCTCGCACCAGAGCTTCTGTTAGTAGGAAATGGGAATGCCATATGGGGTTTCTAAGTTGGCCTTGTACATAGTGAAGTCCAGAGATATTTATTTTAAATCAGCTAAATCACATTATTGACTAGCACCATTTGATACAGATACTTGATGTAGAAAAATAGAGGGGATTGGGGTGTGGGGGATATCAAAGAGTTCTGGTGCTTATACATTAATTCAACCCATAAACATTTAAGACATTCAGGGAGATTGTCACTAAAGCTTATTTTAGAAAAAAAAAGTACAAAGAAAAACAAGGTTATGAGAGACAAAAACATCTTTTATAAGCATCTTTTCTGAGCACTACATTCACATACACCTTCAAAGATATAGCAACAGAACACAAGCAACCATTCTGAGTATAGCTTGACAATACAAACTTCAGGTTTGGGACTGCAGAAATGCCCCAAACATATTACAAGATAATATCTGCTGCACTCAGGTTCGCTTCAAAACAACTGCCTACACAAAAGGCTTGCACATCTCTTGATGTGACCTTCTTCACCTGGCAAAACTGCCTTTACCAAATGCTGTAAAAGAGCCACTTTACAGGCCTGTAATGGGAAACTCATCTGTTAAGAATAGATTCTTATCCATTCCTGACAGAAAAATGCCCACTTGTTTTTATGTTGCTGTCTGAACAATAACTGCTAAATTCACGCCCTTTGATTGCATACAGCTCGCCTGTAGCAACAAGATTTTCCAGTTTTGTTTTCAGACAACTGACATCTTTTCTACTATCAACACATTCTGCTGCTTCACTTTCAGGCAGCGTTGCCCTTTATTCAGTTATTAACACCTATTTTAGGTCAAAGCTTTAAGTTTTTAATACCATCAATTTCTTTGACTTATATTCCATGACATCTTTGTCATTTAATCTCTTCTGCCCTTCAACCTATCGGTGGTCTTCTATTCTGCTTCACCTGCCTTTCCCCTCTTTATTCAACCTCTTCTCTCATGTTTCGAAGAGTCTTATTGAACTTAATATATTAGTGTTCTCTTGCTACATATTTCACCAGAATCAGAGCAGTACAACATGGACCCTGGCCCTTCGGCCCAACCCGACCATGGTGTCCTCCCAGCTAGTCCCAGTTGCCCGTGTTTGGCCCCAAATCCCTCTAATCCATTCCCATCCACGTACTTAGCCAAAAGCTTTTTACATGTTGCTATTGAACCTGCCCCCCTCAACCATTTCCTCTGACAGCTCATTCCATACATGCACTACCCTCTGCGTGAAGCAGTTGCTCCTCTCACCTTAAATCTATGCCCTCTAGTTTTCAACGAGGCAGGTAGAATTAGGGACCTTGCGGTGAAGGATCCTCTTGGGGAGAGTGATCATTGTCTGGTGGAGTTTCTGGTGCAGATGGAGGAGGAGAAAGTGGGTTCCCGGACACGCGTACTTTGTTTGAATAGAGGGGAGTACGGTAGGATGAGAGAATTGGCGAATGTTGACTGGGGCAGCGCGTTGGAGGGAGGGTGTGCTGAGGAGCAGTGGAGGATCATTAAGGAGATCTTTCTTGGTGCTCAGCAGAAATTTATTCCGATGGTCAAAAAGGACTGTAGAAGGAGAGGTAATAAGCCGTGGATAACGAAGGAGGTGAAGGAAAGTGTTAAATTAAAAGCGGAGGAATTTAGAGTAGCTAAGAGTAGTGGGCGAGAAGAGGATTGGGAGAGGTTTAAATGTCAACAAAGATTGACAAAGAAGTTGATAAAGGAGGGTAGGAGAAACTATGAAGCTGGGCTAGCGCTTAATATAAAAAAGGATAGCAAGAGTTTTTATAAATATATAAAAAGGAAGAGGCTGGCTAGGGTGAACGTTGGTCCTTTACAGGATGAGAAAGGGGACCTAGTGGTAGGGGATGGGGATATGGCTAAGGTATTGAATAACTTTTTTGTTTCTGTCTTCACGGAGGAGGATGTGAATAATTTGCCGGGTGTTAGCGATGGAAAGGTGGTAGGACTGGAGGGACTTAATGACACTACTGTTACTAGAGAGGCGGTGCTCGACAGACTGGAGGGGCTGATTGTGGACAAGTCCCCAGGACCGGATGGAATGCATCCGAGGGTTCTGAAAGAAATGGCGGAGGTGATAGTGGATGCCTTGGTGGTTATTTTCCAGACGTCGCTGGATTCCGGGGAAGTGCCGGAAGATTGGAAAACAGCTAATGTTACGCCGTTGTTTAAGAAGGGTGCCAGGCAAAAGGCGGGGAATTATAGGCCGGTTAGTTTAACGTCTGTGGTAGGTAAAATGTTAGAATCCGTCATTAAGGAGGAAATTGCGAGGCATCTTGAAGGGAATTGCTTGATAGAGCAGACGCAGCACGGTTTCATTAAAGGGAAGTCGTGTCTGACAAATTTACTGGAGTTCTATGAGGATGTGTCTAGGGCGGTGGATAGAGGAGAGCCGGTGGATGTGGTCTTTCTGGATTTTCAGAAGGCGTTTGACAAAGTACCTCACAAGAGATTACTGCAGAAGGTCGAGGGACATGGAGTTGGGGGTAGGGTGTTAGCGTGGACAGAGGATTGGTTGTCAAATAGGAGGCAGAGAGTGGGGGTCAACGGGTGCTATTCGGATTGGCGGATGGTGACTAGTGGAGTGCCCCAGGGGTCGGTGCTGGGGCCTCAGCTATTTACCATTTATGTAGATGATCTGGAGGAGGGAACCGAGTGTAGGGTGTCGAAATTTGCTGATGACACCAAGATCGGGGGAACGACAAATTGTGCGGAGGGTGTGGAGAGTCTGCAGAAGGATCTAGATAGGCTGGGTGAATGGGCCAGGAAATGGCAAATGGAATTTAATGTTGGCAAGTGTGAGGTGGTCCACTTTGGTAGGAAGAATGGTAGGAAGGACTATTACTTACGTGGCGAAAAACTGCAGCAGGCGACGGTGCAGAGGGACCTCGGGGTCCTTGTGCATGAGTCGCAAAAACCCAGCTTGCAGGTGCAGCAGGTGGTCAGGAAGGCGAATGGGATGCTGGCCTTCATAGCGAGGGGGATTGAATATAAAAGTAGGGAGGTCTTGCTGCAGCTGTATAGGGCATTGGTGAGGCCGCAGCTGGAGTACTGTGTGCAGTTTTGGGCGCTGCACCTGCGCAAAGATATTTTGGCCTTGGAGGGAGTGCAGAGGAGGTTTACTAGGCTGATACCGGAGTTGAGGGGGTTGAGCTATGAGGAGAGGCTGAATAAACTAGGCTTGTACTCGTTAGAGTTTAGAAGAATGAGGGGAGATCTCATTGAGACGTATAAGATGATGAATGGGATGGATAGGATAGAGGTGGAGACACTCTTCCCGCTCAAAAAAGACAGTAGGACTAGGGGGCACAGCCTCAAGATAAAGGGGGGGGCGGTTTAGAACAGAGTTGAGGAGGAACTTCTTCACTCAAAGGGTGGTGAATCTCTGGAATTCTCTGCCCGTTGAAGTGGTGGAGGCTGCCTCGCTAAATATTTTTAAGAAGCGGGTTGATGAGTTTTTGATAAGAGAGGGGATTAAGGGTTATGGGGAGAGGGCGGGAATGTGGAACTGAGCCACGACAGATCAGCCATGATCTTATTGAATGGCAGGGCAGGCTCGAAGGGCTAGATGGCCTACTCCTGCTCCTATTTCTTATGTTCTTATGTTCAATTCCCTTACTTTAGAAAAAGATTGTGTGCGTTCATCCTATCTATGCCCCTCAGAGCTGCTGAGTTTTCCAATTATTTTCTGTTTTTGATAATAGATTTGCCTTGTTTACTTTGAAGATTTGTCACTAGAGTTGGAGAACCCACTGGCAGTGAAATAGAAATTTAAATGCCACAAGATGATTTTTTAAAAATTTGTTTTGCTTCGTTACTGAAAATAAACAGGTTGCCTGAGTACAGTAAAAATTGAGGCAAATACAAATTCTGGATTGGTTATCATTGGATCAGTGCTCTAGTACCACAAATGCCTTTTTAAAAAAAATACATGAATCCTTCTCAATATACATCTAGCTATAGAACTACTCTATAGATGGCCTAATACTTACAGTTTTTGAGGAAAACATCCTGCGAATTTCACTGGTACTACTACTGAACATGTTTGGCATGACAAAATTCAACAGCGACATCAATTCTAGAAGATTATTCTGCAGTGGAGTCCCAGTTAACAGCAAGCGATGTTCAGCCTAGTAATTGAAAACACAATCTGATCAGAGTTTCAAACTCAGATTACTCACACTTAAAATATTTTTTATTCAGCTCGCTCTAAAGTACATTGACACACTAAATGAAAATTACAAGGAGCAGAATTATTCTAAGACAGTAAGTATTTGAGACTATCACAATGATATAGGTCTAATAGAATCAGAGTCCTACATGCAGAAGGAGGCCATTCAATCCATCAAGTCTGCACCGACCACAATCACACACGGGCATGTATTTAACCCCATGCATTTATCCTAGCTAGTCCACCTGACACTAAGAGGCAATTTATCATGGCCAATCCACCTAACCGGCACATTTTTGGACAGTGGGAGGAAACCGGAGCACCTGGAGGAAACCTGCGCAGACACGGGGAGGACGTGCAGACTTCGCACAGACAGTGACCCAAGCCGGGAATTGAACCCAGATCCCTGGCACTGTGAGGAAGCAGTGCTAACCACTGTGCTGCCCCATAAAGGAAACTATACCATATCAAGCAATGAATTAAATAAAAGAAAAATACCGCAGATGCTCAAAATCTGAAACAATAGAAAATGCTGGAAAAACCTCAACAGGTCTGCAAGCATCTGTGGAGAGAGAAACATGAATCATAAAGACTCAAAGCATTAACTCCTTCCTTCCAGCATTTTCTGTTTTATTTGAGCAATGAGTTATTCTGGATTAATAAACTGAACAGCTAATTGTGGAGTGGTGCTTCATATATTTTAAAGCTTACATTAAGTGTCATGAGATGCTGATAACGAATGGAACTCATATTTTTCAGCATGTGCCCTTCGTCAAAAACTGCATAATGGAGTTTCAAACGTCGAAAGAGACTACGGTCGTCAGCGTTACTTATTGAGCAGCTATACCTATCAATTGAAGCAACAAAAAAATTATTGCACTCAAATCAGCAGAATGGCAAAATATTCAATGACTTTTTTAACATTAAAAAAAAGCTTTATAAATGTGTTTAATTTTGAGTTTGTTCCTTTTTTCTTATCCATATATTGCCAATGATTATTAGACGATGAACACAATAGGGATTAAAGAACTTCACATAAACATGACAACTAAATAGATTTTCTGCTGTTGAGATGGCTGAGGGGGGGGGAGAAGAGGGGGACTGGTGGTGTTGAGATGGCGGCGTGGGCTCGCTGGGCCGAAGGGCCTGTTTCCCGGGCTGATTTTGTTCTTTGTTGTTCTTTGTTTTAGAACCAACCAATATATAGAAATTAAGTCAAAACTTGGATCAGTGCTGTTAGATAAAATCCACACTGAATGCTCAATATCTAACTACTGCAAGTCCTTACACTCACTACTAGAGGGAGCACCAACTCACGATCTTTAGCAATGCCAGTCAGACACTTTATACTCCCTCTTGTGGCATAGGACAAACATTGCAGAAAGAAGCTCAACACTGCACTTGGTTTCATCTCTGAGGTTGTCTTCATTTTGCATTTCTATGCTCGTTTATACAAACATTTTTATTCAACAAAATTCAATGCCTACATACACATCCATCTTATATTTTCTCCATTATTTAACAACCCAAAACTTCTGTTACAGTTGTGTATCAATAACTTACGTCGTTACTATTACAGTGAAGTCCACAAACTTGTGAAGAATATCAGATCGAAGGACCTTCCGGTCTTCTAAAGATCCTAAACACCATAAGCATCAAATTCATAGTTAGTAACAAAATTAAGCTGATAAAACAAAACAGCTATATTAAGGCAGGGGATTAATGTTGTATATGTATCTATTAAAAATATTTCATTATTTTTGGGAATTTATATTTATTAAATTTGCTGATACTGTTCCAAATATTTAAGTCAAATGAACTGGAGTTTAATCCTGTTATTTAAACATAGAACATAACAGCGCAGTACAGGCCCTTCGGCCCCCAATGTTGCACCGACCAGTGGAACCAATCTAATGACCCTCTAACCTAAACTATTCCAATGTTATCCACACGCTTATCCACTGACCATTTGAACGCCCTTAAAGTTGGCGAGTCCACAACTGCTGCAGGCAGGGCATTCCACGCTCTTGCTACCCTCTGAGTAAAGAACCTACCTCTGATATCCGTCCTATAATTACCAGCCCTTAATTTAAATCTATGTCCCCTAGTATTAGCCATCACCATCCGAGGAAAAAGGATCTCACTATCCCTCTGATTTAGTTATTAATCATGCTGCAAAATGTCATATTTATTAAAACTAATGTCTGATTTCTAGTATTTGTTTAAGATGGTAGCTTATATTTATTTGTTCATCTTCCTTCCAAAGCTTACCAGTTATTTATCTAAATTAATCTGAAACTAGTTACATACAGGATGGGAGGACTGTGTAGTTGATCTAGCCTTAATACTCTAGAGATCGCAACATTAGTTTAAAGGCTTGATTTTACTCACCAAAGTGGCTAATCATTTACCTTTGCTACCGTTACTCAGAATAAAAGCGACTTCAATCACTTCTTTCGCCCTACAAAATCTTTCCTCAAAAGCTGGTATGGGAATTAAGGTTTGATTATGTGCTATGGTCTTCCCATCATGTGGCACATTAACAAAATTCCACCACATCCTTTTGAAGACCTGGCCAGTAAAATTGAGTTTATCCATCTGAGTTTGTTGTATCCCTACATGTCCTGCCATAGGAATTTCACTATTATCCACAATATCTCTTCACGATATTCAGGTACTACCACTACCTGATAAACAAATGTGCATTTTGCATCTGCAGGTGAGAGAGATCTCCACTTATCCATTTTTGATGCAATAGCACACTGGAACTTTCTCAGCTAGCTTACTCAAGTATAGACCAACTTGTTAAATTTCAATTAGGGAGGATTATTGCATCCCTGCTGAATTGTCTGGATCTTAAAGTTTCAGCTAACCAATCCGTCTATGGTATTATTTTGACTTCTGATAGCGGACTTTTGTTTAACCATTGCTCTAAGGGAAAAATTTTTAACCCTTTCCAGTTATCATTCCATTTCTTTAACCTCACTTCAGCTTTCCACAATTATTAGAGAAGCTACTGCCCTGACTCTGGCTAATCATTTCCCATAGGTAAATAAATTGTATCTACAGGTAACTTCTTGAACTCCTCCTCCCATCACTGCTCCAGGTGCACCCAGCACAAAGGTACAGGAATATGCTCCACATTTCAAAACCTGCAAGAGCCCCCAATCTATGTTACAACTGTGGTGGGAGGTGTACAAAGGAGATATGTACTCAGTACTCACAGGCTGTGACAGTCATTCACTCACGGCCAATAATTTTACCTTCGCTATTAGCAGAATAAATGAAACTTTAACCAGGCTTCTTTCAATAAACAACAAACTTGTTTATTATAAAACCAGTCTTGTTGACTAGAAAGGCAAAACTTGCTGGCATACAGAAGGGAATATTGTTAAGGAATAGAGCTGGTTAAACAAATCATATTTGTATGGAGGGTTTTAGAAACAAAAGATAAATTGAAGCTTAATTTGTGTTTCTGTACTAAAAAGGGTTAAAATTCCAGTTAGTTTCACGTTATACAAAGATTCCTGCATTTCTTGAGGTTCTTCCGTTTTAAATTTTGCCTGCATTGTAATTAAGGAATTATGTAAAAGCAATTTCAGGGGCAAGAAAAACTGAGTTGCTGCTGAGCACCCTGAGGTTCACACTGAACTGAGACATTTTGATTTCAGTATGGAACCAAGTCCGTCAGATGCAAGAAATTTTTCATAGGTACTGCCAGTATAGGTCGGACAATAAAGAAGCAGAAAGCAAGTCCCAGAAGCTAAATAACAAAGTCGCAGAAAGACTGAAGTCAAAGGGACAAATAGCCAGAATCTAACCAAGGTAACCAAGTTAAAGGGATAGAGATAGACTCCAAGTTAAAAGCAAAGTTGCAAGGTGCAGATCTGGTGAGGTCGACTAGTAAGCCGCTGACATTTGAAATAATCCTAAGGTTGGTAACGCCTTAATACAGCCTGTGAAAGTGTTGTTCTGTTGGCATTGTTGGGTACCTGACAGATTGTGTGGAAGTTTAAATAAATGCAGCAATCCAGGGAAGAGGGAAAAGTAAGTTTGTTTTTTAGTCACAAGCTGGTTTACATTAACACTAATGAAATTACTGTGACAATCCCCTAGTTGCCACTCTCTAGCGCCTGTTCAGGTACACTGAGGGAGAATTTAGCATGGCCAACGCACCTAACCAGCAAGTCTTTCAGAATGTAGGAGGAAACCACAGTACTCGGAGGAAACCCATGCAAACACAGGGACAGCGTGCACGCTCCTCAGACAGTAACTCAAGCTGGGAATTTGGAGTATTAAAGCAGGGAGGTCTTGCTGCAATTGTACAAAGTACTAGTGAGGCTGCATCTAGAGTACTGTGTACAATTTTGTTCTCCTTATTTAAGGAAGGATATATTAGCTTTGGAGGGGATGCAGAGAAGGTTCACCAGGTTGATTCCGGAGATGAGGGGGTTAGCTTATGAGGAGACATTGAGTAGACTGGGCGTGTACTCATTGATATTTAGAAGGTTGAGGGGAGATCTTATACAGACATAAGATAGTGAAGGGGCTAGACAGAGTAGAAGCAGCGAGGTTATTTCCACTTGGAATGGAAACAAGACCTCGGGGGCACAGCCTCCAAGTACAGGGGAGTCAATTTAGAACAGAGTTGAGGAGGAACTTCACTTCTCCCAGAGGGTACTGAATCTTTGGAATTCTCTGCTCATTGAAGCAGCAGAGGCTACCTCATTACATGTGTTTACGTCACAGATGGATAGATTTTTGAACAATAAGGGAATTAAGGGTTATGGGGAGCAGGCAGGTAAGCGGAACCGAATGACTATCAGATCAGCCATGGTCTTACTGAATGGTGCAGCAGGCTCGAGGGGTTAGATGGCTTACTCCTGCTCCTATTTCTTATGTTCTAACCTGGATCCTTGGAACTGACAGGCAGCAGTGTTAACTGCTGTGCCACCATGTTTAATGAAAGGAGATTGAAATCCTGGATGTGGATCTTGGTGAAGGCATTGTGTGGGAGAAGATTTCCAAGCAACTAAGAAATGTCAAAAGACCCATCTCCTTCAGAAAAGTCATCCTTATTCAATCTGGTCTACAGACCCAAACAATGCAGTTGACACTTATCCCCTCCCCCACTGAAATGGCCTAGCAAGCCATTAAATTCAAGATAATTAGAGATGGGCAACAAACGTTGGGTCTTGTGATGAATGAATGAAAAAAAAAAGAAATTTCTATACAAGGGAAAACACCATTTTCAATGAATAAAGTGACAGGTAAAGGGTCAGGCCCTTAATTAACAGTGTTAAAATTCAGATGCCAGAACTTAAGCATTTAGGCCAAACAGAGGACAATAATGATTATGTATCTGTTATTCTACCACACGTACTTGAGCAAAAGTCCACAAGACAAGTGTTAATCGTAGCAGTCAAGTAGAATAGCAATTTAAATAATTGGCCAATCACAAATGTTTCAAAGTTGCAGTGGGCAACTTTGGGCAGTGACTGGTATTGAAAATAGAAAATACTCATTTATAATATCGCAGCATTTTAAATATTGTTGAAATATGGTGGTCAGGTTTTGCTGATAATGGTAACAGCGGTTGCATGACATATTCAGTTGTTAATGCTTGTCAGCAACTTGTAGTGAGGAAAGAAATATTCCCTGAATTGCAAAAATCATTACAAGTTGCTGTTAAATTGCACCATTTTAGTTAGATTAATGAAAACGGGATCTCATCGTTACTGTATTTATGCATTAATTGGAGACTGAATTGTGCAAAGGTACAACCACAGTGCAAGTACCATCTTAACAATGTGATAAAGACTGCCAATTAACCGCTTGCCCAAAGCGCAAAAAAGTGTGGAGCCTCATTCCTTCGAGTTATGCATTTTTTAAAAATTTCAAATGATCAAATTCTTTTCTTTTACCTTCTAGTCTCTTTGCACTCAGTTATCTCTTTCCCTGATTTCTATACCTGAGTCGCAATTGAATGCACTTGCTTTCTCAGTCCTTACTCTATTTAATACTTAAATCACAAGGAGACATTCCTGGTCTTCATTAAGGTTCTAGTTGTCTTGGTTGTGTTGCTATCAGCTTGCTTTTCCAACAACTTTATGGGAATTTGTTTTAAAAAATTCTGAATATGAGCAATTCTAACTGCTGAGTATGCCATTAGACCCGACTCTAGGAAAATCAAGTTCAATGTGCAAAAAAAGAGAGCTTCTTACTTAAAATCGCAAGTTTACCTCTAAGCTAATGGGACATAAGCATTAATTGCAAAAATACACAGTCTCAAGAGAAAGATGTACTTTTTATGCCCCTCATCTTCACGTGTTTATTTTATCAAAGGTACATACCTGGTTTGAAAGTAGACTATTATCCCTCTTGACAAATGATGGGTTACTTAGATATAAAATACTGGAAGATTTTGCATTTTTGGGTTAATTTTAAGTGCTGTAAAATTGGTCATAGCACCTTCTCTTCCTTACAAAGTTCTGCTGTGTTCTTTTATTTGATGCAATACTAGACAATGCCCAGGCCTAGGCTAATAAGTGACAAGTAACACTCATACCACACAAGTGCCAGACAATGGCTATCTCCAACTTAAAAGAATTTAACTATCACTCCATGACACTCAATGGCATTACAATTGCTGAATCCCCACTATCAGCATCCTGTGGGTTAGTATCAACCAGAAACTGATTTGATTTAACCACTGAACACTGTAGCTACAAGAGCAGGTTATTGTCTCGGAATGCAGTAGAGAGAAATCCACTTCAGACTCCCCAAAGCGTGTACACAAACAAAGCATGAATGAGTAGTGTGATAGAGGACAACAAAGCAGCCTGCTTGATTGCTATCCCTTCCAGACATTCACTCCCTCCAACACCAATAGCAGCAGCAGTGTGCATCATCTACAAGATGCACTGCAACAACACACCAAAGTTCCTTAGACAGCACCTTCCAAACTCACAATAGTTACCCTTTAGAAAGAGAGGGAGAAGGGCAGCAGATTCATGGGAATACATAAGAACATAAGAAATAGGAGCAGGAGTAGGCCATCTAGCCCTTCGAGCCTGCCCCGCCATTCAATAAGATCATGGCTGATCTGTTGTGGCTCAGTTCCACTTTCCCGCCCTCTCCCCATAACCCTTAATCCCCTCTCTTATCAAGAACCCATCAACCTGCTTCTTAAAGATATTTAGCGAGGCAGCCTCCACCACTTCAACGGGCAGAGAATTCCAGAGATTCACCACCCTTTGAGTGAAGAAGTTCCTCCTCAACTCCGTTCTAAACCGCCTCCCCTTTATCTTGAGGCTGTGCCCCCTAGTCCTACTGTCTTTTTTGAGCGGGAAGAGTCTCTCCACCTCTATCCTATCCATCCCATTCATCATCTTATACGTCTCAATGAGATCTCCCCTCATTCTTCTAAACTCTAACAAGTACAAGCCTAGTTTATTCAGCCTCTCCTCATAGCTCAATCCCCTCAACTCCGGTATCAGCCTAGTAAACCTCCTCTGCACTCCCTCCAGGGCCAAAATATCCTTGCGCAGGTGCGGCGCCCAAAACTGCACACAGTACTCCAGCTGCGGCCTCACCAATGCCCTATACAGCTGCAGCAAGACCTCCCTACTTTTATATTCAATCCCCCTCGCTATGAAGGCCAGCATCCCATTCGCCTTCCTGACCACCTGCTGCACCTGCAAGCTGGGTTTTTGCGACTCATGCACAAGGACCCCGAGGTCCCTCTGCACCGTCGCCTGCTGCAGTTTTTCGCCACGTAAGTAATAGTCCTTCCTACCATTCTTCCTACCAAAGTGGACCACCTCACACTTGCCAACATTAAATTCCATTTGCCATTTCCTGGCCCATTCGCCCAGCCTATCTAGATCCTTCTGCAGACTCTCCACACCCTCCGCACAATTTGCCTTTCCCCCAATCTTGGTGTCATCAGCAAATTTCTACACCCTGCACTCGGTTCCCTCCTCCAGATCATCTATATAAATGGTAAATAGCTGAGGCCCCAGCACCGACCCCTGGGGCACCCCACTAGTCACCAACCGCCAATCCGAATAGCACCCATTGACCCCCACTCTCTGCCTCCTATTTGACAACCAATCCTCTATCCACGCTAACACCCTACCCCCAACTCCATGTCCCCTGACCTTCTGCAATAACCTCTTGTTACCACCGCTTGGAGGTTCCCCTTCAAGTCACTCACCATCCTGACTTGCAAATATATTGCCGTTCCTTCACTGTCACTGAATCAAAATCCTGGAACTCCCTTGCTAAGAGCCCTGTGGGTATACCTGCACCACATGGACTGCAGCAGTTCCAGAAGGAGCTCACCACCACGTTCTTGAGGACAATTGTGGATGGGTAATGAGTGCTAGCCTAACCAACAAAGCCCACATCCCTTGAATAAATTTTTAAAAATGCTTGGTTTGTTAGCAAATTTCAACAGTTCCCTTCAAACCACACTCTAATTTTACTAATTTAAATGTGCAGCACAAAATGTTGCTTTTTACTTATTGTATAGTAAGACACACCAGAAAATGGTGTAGCTATTCAAGTGCCTATATGGGGAAAAAGTTTTACTGTACTTGGTTTAAATTTTTAAGTAGAAGCTTGAAACTATAGAATTGGAAGATGAGACAATGGTATCAGATTTATGGTACTTTATTTGTTTCAATTAATGCGAGAGATTGCAACCAGAATATATACAAACAAAAGCTTTGTAGCCCAATTCTGTGGTAACAGTTTATTCTTCATTAAAGTTTTTATGGCACACAAACTTACCATAATACAGAAGGACTTTGAGATCAGGGCACCATTGCTTAAGTTCTCGGATCCAGTTGTCTGAAGAAAAGTTAAATTTAAAACGTTCAGTGAATGAATATGTTTATTTAAACTATGAATAAATCAGGCATTTCTACTCTACGTTTTATGAAATTATGTATGAAATTTTAAAGACATTTTGACTTGCTAAGGAAAATTGCCAAGTCTTAGTAACTTGAAAGACAAATCAGGGCAGGAAAAAACTGACTAGCAAAACAGTTAATTACTATACTTTTTTGTCAGGTTCCTGATAAATTTGGTATCTTGAGTTTTGATGTTACCTAGGGTTGAGGCAGGTACAATGATGAGATGTGGTCCTTTGTCTCCTTCCTGATAAAGATAGGCAAGGAACGATATAGCTTGTACAGTTTTTCCCAAGCCCTGCGTACAAATAAGGCAGTTATTGAAACAGGAAGAAACCACTCCTTCATTAAAAAAATTGGCTTCTTATACTACTTTGTATGCAAAACATTAAAATCCAGACCATCGATGTTTTCCCCACAGTAAATATTCTCAGTGAAGCTACTACTAACATTCTGAAAAGAATACCGACTTGCATTTCAAACAGCATAGTAATAAATGCAGGGAAAAGGATAAACTATAAGCCTTTGAGGACAATTTTTTTTGAGAGATTTTCAGCTATGAAAAGCTTTGTAAGTAAGTCAAGGAGGGGCAAGATTTCTTTTTGCAAATTCTGAGCAGGGTGCAAATTTGGCAGTTCAATTCCCATCCGTATGTTCAAATTTGGACCAGTTACTTATCCCATTTTATCTTTTGGCGATTATTAAAATGGGAATTATTTGAGCTTTGATGGATCAGAGTACTATTGAATGACAGATTATGATTTGAGTAACAGAAATAAAGGAAGCATCTCCAGCGCCCCTCTTATTATTCTGCTGAATTCACAGTAGGGGCGGCACTCAAAATCTTCCAGGTTAACACATATAGAAATTGGACAGGGGAAGAAAAGATCCAAAGAACTGCTGAGATATTAGATAATATGTCAGAAGATGCATCAACCAGCTGGATTAACAGCAGTGCAAAGATTATTTTTACTTACCATTTCATCTGCTAATATGCCATTCACTCGATGTTTATTCAGCAAGACCAACCAATTTAATCCCACTAGTTGATATGGTTTAAGCTCCAAACTGCAGAACAGAACATAGCAAAAGGCAGATAAGACACACTTACTTAGAAAAGACTCCTGCATCTTGCATACACCTTCTACAAGCACTATCTGGCAGATGTTCTGTAATACTTTTGCTGTCACACTCATATCATTGGAAAACTACCATGAGAATGGTAGATGCTATTGGATTGAATATATTAGTACATGTAAACATCATGTTTTGTTACAGATACAATTCAATCCTAAAGAAAATGGGAGCAGGATAGAGTGAGTGGCTAGTGTATTGAGATTCTGGCAGGGGCCAAAGATAACGTTCAGTGTTTAGCTGGAGAAAATTACAGCTCATTCAAGGTCAAAAGCCAGAGAAGCAACTGGATTGCAGAGGGTTGGAGTTGGCTTACGTAAAAAAAAAGGTAGGCCATTCAGCCCATTAAAGTTGCTTGATCTTAATAACTGTGGCCTCAACTCCACTTCCCTACCTGCCGCATAACCCTCAACTCTCTTGCAGATGTCTAATTTAGTCTTGAATATATTCAATGACCCATCCTCCATGGCTCTCTGTGGAAGAACATTCCAAAGACAAAACTCCTGAGAAAATAAATTTTTCTTCATCTTAATCTAAAATGGGAGTCCCCTTATTTTGAAACTAAGCCTCCAGATACACATTTGCCATGAGAAGAAACATCCTTTCAACACTGATCCTGGCAAGCTACCTCAGAATCTTAAGGTTTCAATAAAAATCACCTTTCATTCTTTTAAGCTTGAGTATAGGCTCAATCTACAATTTCACCAATATCCCATACATCTGCAGCATGACCTCCCCACTTCTATTATACTCCACCCCCCTTGCAACATGGACCATTTCATTTTCCTTCCTAATTACATGCTCCACCTGCATATTAATCTTTTGTGATTAATGTACAAGTCACCCTAACCCTTTGTACCACATTCCTGCAATCTCTATTTAATATTTTGCTTTGCTATTCTTCTTGTCAAAGGTAGATAACCTAACATTTTCTCCAACTTCCAAATTTTTATCCACTTACTTAACCTATCTATATCTCTTTGCTTGCCCTTTTGTGTTATACCCAGATTTGGAAATAATGATAAAATGACAAGAAATCCAATAATCGGGAAAGTTGTCTAGTGGTTTCATGTTTAAAGAAAAACAAGCTATTTTAAAATTGAAATTTTATCAGCAAAAACAGGTTGGCTGGGTTGAAGGAACTACAGTTTTGAAATGATTAGCCTAGTAACACTGAATAAAAAATTACCCAAGACAAAGGAAGATAGAGGTCGGAATTCTACAACGTCGCATGCTACGGAATCGGCGCAGGTGAGCACCCGACAACGGAAATCTCCATTGACCTCGGGTAGGAATTTCCAGTCTTGCCCGAGTGAGGCCGTAAAATCCCACCCAGAGTATCATAAGTTAAAATGAAGATGATGAAAGTTCAAAAGAAAAGCTGAGGGTGAATTTCACACTTACATTCTAAGAAATGAACTAAGGTAAGGCAATTGCTGGGAAGGGGAATAAGGGGAAATCAAAAAGAAAAACAGCATATCCCTGTACAAGGGAGGTGTTTTGAGGCTGCAGCCCATAGTAGGTAGCTGTGTCAACTCCCAAGATGCTGTGCTTGTTTGAGAAGCCAGTTGCCTCTATCCAAAGTTGAAAGCACCCCCAAAAGATATAGATGTCTGGTGTGGTAATTTATTGCTGGATTTTGCTTAAAAAGCGTTAAAACCTATGGGATGTTGTTTGGGGAGGTTAATGTTAGAAAGACAGAATGGTCTGCAACTGAGTAAATTTAAAAGGTACTGTACACAGTCAATGATGGAATCAAGTGTATTTTCAGTTGAATTTCTTTTGCATGTTTTATTGTTTCATAGAATCCCTACAGTGCAGATGAGGCCATATGGCCCATCGAGCCTGCATCAACAACAATCTCACCCTGGCTCTATTCACATGGCCCCATGTATTTACCCACCTAATGTCTCTGACACTTAAGGAGCAATTTAGCATGGCCCATGCACCTAACCCACACATCTTTGGACTTAATTTGTTTAAATTATCAAAAGAAAATCTGAGACATCCCTCACTGGTCTTCAAATCTTTCTTCACATTATATCAAATTGCAAAATAAAGTTGAGAGCAGGTGTTCCCGGTTTCCCTTCTGGGATTTGGAATAACCCTAGCATTTATCAGCTATGTTCTTAACTCTCAACTTGCTTTCCTACCTATGTACTGACAGCAAATTCCATTGCAATACAGTATTGTTTCTTCATCCAAGCCATTAATACAAATCATGAATGGTTGAGCCCTGCCTCACCCTCACCTCCCCAGTAAAAGTTTGCCCGGTTGAAAAATGACCTGTTTACCCAACTCTTGTTTCCTGTTAGCCAATTCTCTACCCATGCTAATATATCAATCCCAACACCATGAGCTCTTATCCTGTGTTGCAAACTTATGGGCACATTATCAAATGCCTTTTGGAATTCATAATACACATCTATTGGTTCCACTTCATCTATTCTGGGATCCATCAGCAAACACGTGCAAGTGGATGCCATGTCCATGAACGTTGTTACTAATGGAGCATAATATTGAAAGACAATGAGGTAGGGGACTTGCAAGAATGTCAGAAAATCCACATTGTTTATCAATCTATATGCGAGGCTAATTCAAAATTCAAAACAATATCATAGTATCTCAGCAAACTTGCAACCACTAGAGGGTGCTCTTGGATTATGGCTTAACGGAACACAATAGGGGAGCTCGCTGCATCAATTCTTTTATAAACTATATCAAACTTATCGGAGTAAAACAGATCACTTTGCCTAATTGGTCTATGCTTGTGTTTATGTTCTACACAAATCTCCTCTCAGCATATCCTTCTATTCTTTCATGTACATATTCTGTTTCACCTTAAAAAGGTGCAAGTGATATTTTAACTCTGATATTGGCCAGTCAAGAACACAAGAGTTCACCAATATTATTTTGATTATTGACTTACTGTGTGTGTGTTTAAAAGGATAAATGTGGTGTTCATCAGGCTGAGAAATTGCACTGTATATATAGGCCATCAGAAACCTTGCTTAATGCATCACTAACATATGGGGAGATGGGGAAAAATTGCAGGAATTAAGTTAATGGTAAGTTTGTGAATTCATAGTCTAAACTTTATTAGATGTGTGGTCGGTGAGGAATCACCATGGCAGCTATATCCTAGCCAATAAATCCGAGGCTCAGCAAGGCATTAAGAGATCACTTCGCAAATATCAGAGAGAGTCTGCTGGGTCAGCAGCATTACTTGAGTCGTGGATTCAGGTTCTGCTCTGAAGACTCCAGCACATAATCAAGGATAACCTATCAGTGCAGTATTGAGGAAGCTCTGCGCTGTTGAAAATACCATTTTTCAGCCAAGATCACTGAAAATGAACAAAAAAGTTCCTACTGAACACAATTCAAACAACAAGGGAATTTACCTGGTGTCCTGGTTAACATTTATCCACCAGTAAAAGATTAATCCCAATGTAGTTTATGGGTTCTAGTTGTGTACAAATTTGCTGCTGCACTTCCTACGTTAAAAAATGCCTAAAGTTCAAAAGTATTCGGTTATGAATTGATTGGAATGTCATAAAAAAAACTTTGAAAATTAAATTTAGTATTAACTCGAATAACAGAAATCTAAACCAAAACAACAAGGGAACACATTTCAAACTAATTATAACCCTTACTCTTTCCTACCACAAAAAACTTGGATGGGATTTATCTCAAATTTCCCCTCTAAGTCATATCATCCTGACTTAGAAATATATTCCTGTTCCTTCAATAAAATGGATTCAAAATTCCGGAACTTCCTTCCTAACAGCACTGTAGGTACAATTCCATCACAGGTTTGACTCACCTTCACAAGGGTAAATATGGATGGGCAATAAATGCTGGCTCTCCCAGCAAAGCTCACTTTATTTGAATGCGTTAAGAAAAAAGTGCCAGTATGGAGGATGGCACAATCAGAACAGGTGTGACAATAGATAGAAAAATTGGGATGGCGGAAGAGATTCATAGGGGGAAATGGGGTGGGAGAAATGTAATTAAGGTAACTATGGAAGTCAGGGCATTTATAATAGATACTGATTAACAGTCAATTCCCAGAAAGAGAGAAGCCAAAAGGGAAGAGTTAGATGTGAACCATGGGAAGGCAAGGTGGGGGTGACAATACTCCATAGAATCCCTACAGTGCAGGAAGCGGCCATTCAGCTCATCGAGTCTGCAACAACCACAATCCCACCCAGGCCCTAACACTGTGAACCCACATATTTACCCTGCTAATACCCCCTGACGCTAGTGTCAGTTTAATATGGCTAAATCAACCTAATCCGCACATCTTTGGACTGTGGGAGGAAACTGGAGCACACGGAGGAAACCTACACAGACACGGGGGGAATGCGCAAATTCCACACAGACAGTGCTCGAGGCAGGAATTGAACCTGGGTCCCTGGCGCCATGAGGCAACAGTGCTAACCACTGTTACCATGCCATGCTTCTGTAGTTTGGTTAGAGCACAGGAGGGCAGCATTCAGCCTGCTATGCCAATGCTGATGTCACTTCTCCACCTTTTTCCTTTAGTTTCAGAAAGTTCTCCAAATTCTTTTTGAATGCTAAGATTTAAACTGCCTCCACTCAATTATGATGTGGAGATGCCAGCGCTGGACTGGGGTGGGCACAGTAAGAACTCTCAACACCAGGTTGAAGTCCAACAGGTTTATTTGGCAACACAAACTTTCGGAGCGCTGAGCATTCGCCTGATGAAGGAGCAGTGCTCCAAAAGCCCGTACTGCCAAATAAACCCGTTGGACTTTAACCAGGTGTTGAGAGATTTCTTACTCCACTCAGTTAAACGGTGCATTCCAGATCTTAAACCATTTGCTTCATAAAAGTTTTCCGCTCAAGATGCCTCTGGCTCTTTTGCCATTTGTTCTCTAATTCACAATCATTCCGTCAGTTTCTTCCAATCAAATCTATCTGGGTCCCTTGTGATTTTGAATATTTCAATCAAATCTCCTCTTAACCTGCTTTTCTCCAAGGAGAACAGCCCACTGTCACCAATCTGTCTGCATAACTGAAGTGTCTCACTTTCAGAACTATTCCCATAAATCTTTGCTGCAACCTTTTCATTGCCTTCACATAATTCCTAAAGTATGGTCCACAGAATTCGGCACAATATGCCAGTTGAGGCATATTGTTCAGGTTCAGGTTCATTGTACCTACCCGCTAAAACCTAACACTCACATTTCTCTGCTAAGTATTGGCCCATTCTATCAGCTGGAGGCTTTGCACATCAGTTCAAGTTTTGTGACATAAATTCACAACCATGCTGCCGCTGTCACTTATTTCATGAGCTAGAACTTTGCAGACAAACCATTAAGTTACATGGCAATTTATCTAGCATCTTTGAATCCCATGTGCATCACATCAACCACATTATGGCATGGTGGCACGTGGCTAGCACTGTTGTCTCACAGCACCATGGACTGGGTTGGGTCACTGTCAGTGCAGAGTCTGCATGTTTTCCCTCTGGGTGCTCTGGTTTCCTTCTACAGTTCAAAGACATACTGCTTAGGTGCATTAGCCATGCTAACACTCCCTTAGTATACTTGAACAGGTGCCACAGCGTGGCGACGAGGAGATTTTCAGTGATTTCATGTAAGCTGATTACACTAATCAATTTAAACTTAAATTACTTACTCTCATCAATCCTCCTTGAACCCAGTTTCATTTGACATTTTCCAGTTCTGACAAAAGTTAACGTTTCAGGTCAATAATCTCACAGATACTACCTGATCTACTGAGTATTTCCAGCATTCTCCGTTCTACTTCAGATTTCCAACATACAGTGTATGCTTTTGTTTAAATCACACTTCATTTGCCATTCTTTAAGACACATGCTTAAATTAAATCTGGATGCCTATTTTTGTGGTTTATATTGCCCATCAAATAGATGTATCCGAGGCAGTACGAAAGGATATTATAACCTAAGTAAACCAAATCAACCCCTGCAAAACTGCATGTTCACTGTCTTCAATGTTTTTACCATTTATGATCATCTACTTAATTCACTGCCAATTTCATATGTAGCTTCGTTAAAGCTCAATTTGAAGTTTACCAAATGCCCTTTGAGTACTAGAAATTTTTAAATCAAATCGATAGCGCAAAATCATTAATGTCAAATATCTTAGCATGACCGCCTTTCTCAAATATTTGGTTTGTCAATTATGCCGACTATAAAAACGTCACATAAATAGTTTAAAAAAGGTAACATCCTCCACAAGGCTATTTCCCAGGGCTGAAATCGTCGCTACGAAAGGACATAGGTTTAAAGGTGCTGGGGAGCAGGTACAAAGGACATGTCAGGGGTAAGTTTTTCACTCAGAGGGTGGTGAGTGAGTGGAATCGGCTGCCATCGGTGGTGGTAGAGGCGAACTCGCTGGGGTCTTTTAAAAGACTTCGGATGAGTACATGGGATTTAATGGGATTGAGAGTTATAGATAGTTCTACGACCTGGTAGGTATGGATATGATTGGCACAACTTGTGGGCCGAAGGGCCCGTTCGTGCTGTAGTGTTCTACGTTCTACAATCTAATCAAGATTAGTTTCCTTTTTTATTGACTACAGCTCAGTCTTTAACCCCATTGCTCCTACAAAACTCATCTCCAAACTCCGTAAATTAGGACTTGGCTCAACTTTCAGACCGCAATCAGCAAGGGTCTGGGTGAGCAATGACACCTCCATGAATATCCTCAACACCAGTGCTCTGCAATGCTGTGTCCTCAGCCATTTACTACACACCTTATACACAGACGTGGTCAAATTCTGCTCCAACTCGGATTTTCAAGTTCGCTGCTGATACCACCGTAATGAGTCGGATCTCAAACAATGATGGGACAGAATACAAGAAACATCTGGTGAACTGATGCGACAACAATAATCTCTCCCTCAATGTCAGTAAAACAAAGCTAGTCACAGACTTCAGGAAGCACAGTCAAGGACATACCTCTGTCTACATCAATGCAGATGAAGTGGAAATGATCAACAACTTCAAGTTTCTAGATGTCAAGATCATCAACCTGTCCTAGTCCCTCCACACCAGCAATATAGTTAAGGAAGCCCACCAATGCCTCTACTCTCCCAGGAGCTAAGGAAATTTGGCATGTCCAACTCTCATCAATTTGTACAGATGGACCATAGAAAGCATCCTTTCCAGATGTATCAAAGTTTATGGCTCCTGCTCTGACCAAAGCCATAAGAAACTACAAAGAGTTGTGAGCGTAGCCCAATTCATCAAGCAAACCAGCCTCCCACTCATTGACTCGGTCTACACTTCCCGCTACCTCAGGAAAGCGTCCAGCATAATCAAGGACTCCCACGTAGGATATACTCTCTTCCACCACTTTTTTGGAAAGAAAAAGATAAAAAGATACAAAAGTCTGACATCACTTAACGACTGACTCAAGAACATCTTCTTTGAACAGACCTTATATTAAGCTGATCTTTCTCTACACCTGAGGTATGACTATAACACTACATTGTGCACCCTCTCCTTTCCCTCTACCCTATATACTTTATGAATGGTATGCTTTATTTGTGCACCATACAAGAAATGATATTTTTCACTTGTACCAATACATGTGATAATAACAAATCAACTCCAAGTATAGTTTCAATAATTTTCTGGTTTTATGATTGACTATCTCTCAACTATTGGGATAAATATCAGTACCTTACATCAGGCTTTCCCAAACTGGGTTCTGTAGGAGACCCTGAGGTGCCATGGTAGGATACAAGTTTGTAAAGTGCTCTCTTTCCTGTTTGTCCAATTGGAGGCAATTTTCACCCTGCAGTAGCTACTGATGGGCGCATGAGTCAGCATATCAGCAGCTAAGGCACTGAGAAGCTGGCCTCTGATTGGACAGACTGGAAATAAAGTTTATTTATTATTAGTCACAAGAAGATTACATTAACATTTCACTGAAGTTACTGTGAAAATCCACCAGTCATCACATTTCAGTGCCTGCTCGGGTACACAGAGGAAAGAATTTAGCATAGCCAAATTCACCTAACTAGCACATTTTTTTTTGACTGTGGGAGGAAACCAGAGCACACGGAGGAAACCCACACAGACACATGGACAACATGCAAACTCCACACAGACAGTGACCTAAGCCAGGAATTGAACCCGGATTCCTGGTGTTGTGAAGCAGCAGTGCTAACCACTGTGCTGCCCAAACAACAAACTGGGCATTCAAAACTCCAGGCAAAGCCAAGAGCAAAAAGAGGAGCAAAAGTGAGCAAATGGTGAAGCAGGCAGAAAAACGAAGGCAAATGGACGGCAGTGAGAGATAGGCATCAACTCTTGAGCTGGAGGGAAAGTTGTAATGGAATAAGGGTGGCAAGCAGGCAACGAGGTGGGAGGGAAAGCAGCCATGGAGCAAATGAGATGGCCTGGGAGCGAGCAACGAAGTAGCCATGGAATGGGGGAGGGAGGCGAGAATGTGCGCTCATATGAAAAAGGGCGAGTATGTGTATGTGAGTGAGTGAGAGGTGTGAATGTGTATGTATTTGTGAGAGACAGGAGGGTGCTTACAAGATAGACAGTAGTGTGGGCTTGCGTGAGAGAGAAAGATGAGAAAGAGCATCTGATCCGAGAATCCAGCTCTCCAGCAGCAGTCCTAATATTAAATGAGTGAGCAAAAGCAGCAGCCTGATTTTTGTCATTTTAAATAGGGAGCAAGACTTAAGTACTTTGCTGAAAAGAACTTTATAATTATAAATGTATAGACGAAATACAAAATACTTCTTTAAATTTGTTTCCATTTACTTCCACCTATTGTACAAAAACAAATCAATTTTTTGTAGCTTAACTTATCAATACAAGAATGTTTTTCAGGCATTCCGTCAGTGCTCTTACGAGGTCGAACGAGTGCCATACTTGGAAACATTTGGGAAACCTGGCCTTACATCATCTCATAAGTTTGTATATAGAGTGCATCTCAAATACTCCAAGTACCTGCTAATATTTAAATTATTTGAGATGTTTTAGATTACTACAGCTTTACTGACGCCCATGTGTATTTTTGCCAACTGAAGAAATCCACAGCCCAAAACTTGTGACCCCCATTAAAAAGGAAGAAAATATGGTGCAAGGTGAAATGTACCAAAAGGTTCTAACAAACAGATATTGGTTCACCATTTTACAACTTAAACAAAATGTACTTAATTCTTAAATCTTCGTTCCACAGGTTATGTGATGTTTTCCGTGTTTTTTATGAAGGTTGTACTCTGTATTAAAATATTGAATTTACTAATGCCTGCAAGTATTGAGTGGAAAAACCCAACCTTTTACTCAAAATGGCTGGCTGTTCAATCGTTCTGTGACTTCCACCATCTTCTGTTATTTTTGTTACTTGCATCTCTAATCTTTGGGAGATTTCTGCACATCTGTTCATTAGCTTAAGTACCACTTCCCGTTCCTTGATTACCATTTTGCAGTTCCATATCAAATCTTCAGACAAACCATTTGATCGATTAAACTTTTTAAACTGAAAGAAAAAAAACTGCAATTAATTCCACAGTAGAGTACTTAAAAATACTCAAAAAATTGAAAGGACAGTTTTCTATATTCCACTAACTTCACAAATACAAGCATTATTCACTTGGATGGAGAGAACGAATGCAAACTTTGTACTCATTAATAGTCTATCTCAGTCCTCAATGTAAGTAAAAACACATTCTATGTCCAGTATGACTAGATAAATGCATTCTATGTCAATTGTGGTTCTGTGGTAACATATGTTGATTCTGAATTAGAATTGCAAGTTCAAGTCCTATTTCAAAGATTTGTATTGTACGAGCTTGGCAATGGGACCCTCTTTCCTCTAATATTTCGAAGGCCTTCACAAAAATGCAAAAGATGTATCTTTGCAGGATCTTCTTCCATAGGCATTCTCTCCCTTTTCTGACAACTGTCTTCACTTGCAAACACCACCGAGACAAGATCCAGACTTGGACTTAGAAGTGGCAAGTAAGATCTGTGCCACACAAGTGATTGGTAATGATCACCTCCAATGAGAAAATTCAACGTCTTTCCTTGGCATTATTATTGCAAAATCCTTCACTGTCAACATTCTTATTCAACAGACTTGAACACTGACCAGAAACATTACTGGACTAGCCATATAAATAATGTAGCCAGAAGTTGAGATAGTGACTTCCCAAAGCCTGTCCACCATCTATAAAAGGTACCAGTTAGGACTGCGATGGTACACTCTCCATTTGCCAACACTGAAGCTGCTAAACACCATTCCGGGCAATGCAGCCTTCTCAGACACAATTTATTGACCACCTTAAAACTTTCGATCTTTTCACCATCATCTCCAACCTTCCTCTAATTTGACACTTTGTCCCACATCACAGATCAGGTGTTTGTGGGATGCATTTTCTTCCCATCCCAATTTCTTTTGCAGGAGGCTTTGTTTCTTCCAATGCTTTGGGCCTGGAATGTGTGCGGTTTGAGTTTCGGGTGTTCTGCAGGTGACCAGAGGCTCAGGTTGTGATCAAGCAGCATCGGCGTGTGCAACTGTGGGACCACTCTCCCCGTCTCAAATACTTGCCAGTGCTCTCCTCCAGGCACCCTGCTCTCATTGGTTAGTGGGGGCTGCTGGCCAGCCTAAGATGTTAGTTTATTTATTCCCCAAAAGTTGGTCACCTTAATTAGCTCAGTGGTAGTGCTGTAGCATACTGCAGCAAACTGCCAAGGCTTCTTCGCAGCATGTTTCAGATGCCTGACCTCTCCCAGCTAACACTATATTCTGTTCTGGACATTTCCGTTCTCTGGTTCAGAAATCTGTAACTTCCTCCCTAACAGCCCACTGAGTGCACCACACCACATGTACTGCAGTTGTTCAAGGCCCATCACTATCATCTCAAAGGCAATTTGGAATGAGCAATAAACACTGCCTTATTCTAGGGGAAATGAGTAGTTGACATTAATGGCTAATTATCCTTCTTTTGTGTTTCTATCTTGCCAAATCATCAAGTGCTGGGTGTGGTGTGTATTGTGTAGGTTTCTACTGAAGGTGGTGGTGCTGGGAAGAAATTGCATAGTGTAGCAGTTCACAACCACTGTGCCATGAAAACTCCAAGTGTGTTGTGGAAAAAAAAATTCAAAATGCACGTATTTAACTTAAACAAAGCTTCACCTTCAGCTCTGTGGATGGCATCTCCAGGAGCCAATGAATCTTGGACTGCCTATGCATGCACCAACTGGGTGCATGTGCAGTTTAGATTTTATATTGGTCAGGCCCATGCATGTGACCAATGGGACTTGAAGCTGAGAACAAAAGGTCCCATGCACCTATAGGAGAAAAAGTGAGAACTCAAAGGTCACAAATGTAGCCCAATCCATCACGCAAATCAGCTTCTCATCCACTGACTCTGTCTACACTTCCCACTGCCTCAGAAAAGCAGCCAGCATAATCAAGAGCCCCATGCACCCAGGCCATTCTCCTTTCCACCTTCTTCTGTTGGGAACAATATACAGTCCGAGGTCACATACCAACCGACTCAAGAACAGCTTCTTCCCTGCTGCTGTCAGATTGTTAAATGGGCCCACCATATATTAAGTTGATCTTTCGCTATACTCTAGCTATGACTGTAACACTATATTCTGCATTCTCTTGTTTCCTTCTCCATGCTTTGTCTGTATAGCGCAGAAGAAACAGTACTTTTCACTGCATACTAATACACATGACAATAATAAATCAAAAATCAAATCAAAAACCCTGGCAGAAGCAAGACAGATGGGGAAAGGTTAAAAAAGGCAAGAGGCAGAGCGATGTTAAAAATGAAGTTCCCAGTAAGGAGAAAAGGCCGTGAAAATAGTATAGAGGTATGCCAGGTCACATTAAAAGGTTGGAACCACTGGCCTATTGGGCAACAGAAAAGATAGTGAACGTATCTGTGGGTAGGGGAGAACTGTTCATGCCAGTAAGAGCTGCTGCAGTACACAAATGATGCCACAATGTGGACACCGTAAATTGGCTTTATCAGGATTGTGAAAGGTAGAGCGCTTTTCACAAACTCGAGCTTTGCTCTGACAAGGTACATAATTAGCCTACTTTTTGGTTGAACCAATGTCCATTTCATAGGAGGAGGTTCTTTCCAAGCTTTAGCAACATTTCAAAAGATCCCTTCTGTGGTTTGAACTTTAGTAATAGAAAGGTACATGTTTGTACAACAGCAGCTGCTAATAAGTAAATACATTTTTAATAGGAATGCAAGTAGAGACAAATTCAGGAACAAACTGGAACCTGATGGAGAAATGTGGGTGCTCTAATTCACAAGGATTTTTTTGGGAGTAAAGAATTGTGAAATGTTCACTGTCAATTTGGCACTGTAGATTCCTCAGCAGGTCAGAAGAACGATTGCAGTGTTTTGGTAAATACACCAAAATGTGCCACTTTATTTTTTGCAGAAGGTGGTACACAACAGCAGTTAAGGATTAAAGGCAGAAGCACTGTGCCAGATAGGTAATCCTTATGCCAACTGAAGCTAGCACACAATGAGTCGAGCTGGTCCAACTGGGGGAGACAAAATCGGAAAAAACCCAGGGTGGTGAGATTGCAAGCAATACTGTGTGCACCTGACAGCGTAGGTGATGGTGCATGCTAATAGAGGGTTATTGATGCATCTGCTTGGGAGCACACTCTTCCAGTGATGAATGACCAAACAAATTTTTGGAACTGTGAAATGGCAATAGTAACACCTCACAATGTCAGACGTGGTCACAAAGTATCGGGTTCCTCACTGATACAATGCATTGCCCTGTTTGTCTAAACATCACACCTGGGAAGACCTGCTGTTGCTGCATTGTGCCACTGAAGTCTCCCCACACAGCCTGAAATGGGGAAAACGGCAAACAAAAGTTTGGAGCCAGTGATTTCAGTGCAACTGGCTTTAGATGTACATACTTCCACCCCATGCAGATGGATGAAATCTCCTTGGACAGCATCTCAGAGAGAAGTCAAGTCACAGGAGCTCTCAAAAGCTAGAGTCTCCAATGGCACTGTGTGGCAGCCATTTGACAATAGGTTTTCCAGTCGATGCGAGTGAGTGGATAGGGCGTCCTCCCACTCTGTAGCTGTTGCATCCTGCTCTCAACGGCTATTGCTGCTCTGCAGATGGAATATTCATGCATTTCTTATGCCTCCTGCCTCTGACCATTTGACTTTCCCTCCTTCCCATTGTCGTCGTCCTCCTCCTCCTCTCTGGAGGATGCCTCTCACACTGTCGCCAAATTGCTCAGAGCACAAATGCTGCAGTGCAGACAAAACACAAACCGCACAAGTTTGCAGGGAAGTGCTTGTTGAGAACCTTGATAGTACCCAGTGGTTCAGCAAATTCTGAAAAATCACTTGTCACAAATCTCTCAGTCCCTCCTGCTGAGGTTATACAGTGACTGAACTACAGCTTCAAACCCACCCTGACAAACAACAATGAAAAAAGTTTTCCACTTGGTGGTTTTCCTATGCTGAGAACCTGTACTTGCACAGAAACTTAGCGTTAGTGTTAATATAAGCCTACTCTTGCTTCTAGTTTGTGTTTCTATATTTGGGCCGGAGTTCCAGAATTTGACTAAGTGATAATGATAGAGCAGCACTATATTTCAAGGCAAGTTGGTGCACAACTTGTAAGCAATCATGTTCCCACGCATCTTCAAGATTGTAGGAGGTTATAGGTTTGGAAGGTGATGAAGGAACTTTCTTGGCATATTACTGCAGTGTAGCTTGTAGTTGGCAAACTCTACTTCCATTGTGCACTGTTGGCAGAGAGGGTCATTATGGTGATGGACGGGTTGCTGATGAAATAGGTGGCCTTGATGTCGTGCTCGAGTGTTGATTGGAGAATATTACATCACATTCCTAACTTGTACCTGAAGACATGGAAAGCCTTTGGGGATGAATAACTTGACACAGAGATTCCATCCTCAGATTGGCCCTCATAGCTAATGTATTTATATTGCCGATCAAGGTATGATTCTGGTCAATAGTGCCCCCACCAGATGTTGATGGAGGGGCTTCCGTGATGGTCATGTCTTTGACAATCAAGGGAAGATGGTTAAATCCACTCCTGTAATAAGGTCTTCAACATCATTAAAGGAACTAATTCCAAATTACCCTGCTTCTCAAAAGCACAGGTACAGCTTATAATATAATTAGCAGAGTGGATCCCCAAAAAATTAGAACTGACTTTGTTCGCACTTAAAATTAATTTCATTAGAGTTGATTGGATTTAGTCAAAGAGAAGCAATGGAAGATATTGCAAATTTAATATACTGTCAACATCACTTCATATTGTTTAAACTCCCAATACTGATACAGTTAAAGCCCTTTAAGGTAGCTTAGTCTTATTTCCATCCAAAAACCAAAACCTCAGTTCTCAATGTGTACACCACCAATGCACACTTCTCAGATTGGAAGCAAAACTTCAGACTGCAAAAATGACTTCAGCAGTCTGCAGCTGATTTACAATTTCGTAGCTCATTCAGCTTCAAGTTTCTCTTGTTCTTTTTATTTAATCAAACTGTTTTTGACCAACTGCTCGTAATTATATCATTTTTTATGCATGGAAACAAAACTCAATAACTCCTAAAAGTTAACACACAAGGTTCTATTTTTAGATGGCTTCTGGTACTGAGCCTCCTCAGACAGACATGAATCAGAGCTAGGGAGAAGTAAATTTAAAGCTGATCCTGATCTGTTTTCCCATTCCTAGTAAGACTGATGCTGGGTGCCTTTGTTTGTTACTTGGATATGAGTACAACCATACAACTAAGCTTTTCAGCAGAACTTATTTATTTTAAGTGAACTGAATTGCGATCCTACTAGTTATTCAATTAAATGGGTTGTAAAAAGGGAAGTGATGAATCCAATTAAAATTACAAATTAATTACTACACCATCTAGCTTTTCCCACAAAACAAGGGCGCCTTGTGCATCGTCCAATGTTAAAATTTGGCCAATGGGAGAACCTAATTGATATATATTGTTTAAAGCTAAAACTGAAAGTAAACACAAACGTAAAATAAATAATTCTGTTAGCAAGCATGTAGCAATAAAAGTAGTCTTAATTATCTCTTCATCCTCATCACTGGAGCTGACCTGCATGGGTTGGCTTTAGGACCCATGGGCTGGGATTATCCAAGGGAAGCAAAGGGCCTTGCTTCTGGCGTAGACAGATATGTTATAGCTGGATGGAAACAGGGTGGGAGACTCAAGATGGCCACTCCAGAGAGATGCATGCAGTGTGCAATGTTGTTCAATATCCTCACTAAGTTGAAAATTAGTATGCTATAGAAGAAACCATTCTTCCCAAAGATCGTGTTACTGTTAATTTATCGCTTCAAATGTTGCCATGGCTACCAGACATGCAAGCGCCAATATTTCACCTTACTTACCCAGGTCAGAATGCTTACTACATATAAAACCACAGTTTGCAAACAACAAACTGACAATTGTATTGCTCACAGTTCAAGTGGACAGAACACAAAAGTGTACCCACCTCTCAATGTGCTTTACAGAAATTTATACTGACAATTTACAATGATAATCTTTCAAAGAGATTGGGAAGGGCAGTAAACTCAATTGACTGAAAATTCAGAAAGGTGTAACATAATACAGGAGAAATAAATAGTTTGCACAAAACGTGGGATTAAATCCATAGATGGCAAAAAAAATCGATGTCCTACAAGGGCAATGCAAACCCTGAGAGCAGAATTTAATCACCTGTTTGAAGCTACTGAAAAGCATCACAATCCGCAAAACTTAACGCCTGGTACCAATAATAACACCAGCGCCATGATAATTGAGGAAACAAAGACAAGACAGAAAATGGAAAAGCAAAGGAAAGAGTACCATTATGAACAGTGGGATGGGGAGATGAGTAAAAAACAGCATTGGAAACGGACAGGTACATGGTTTGAGAAACTGCCTCTGGAAGTGACCCACGTCATGATTGGTCATGAAACTCAAAACATCACATTTCCTATAACTTTTCAAAATAAATCTAAGTGTTTAAAATATACTTCTTACACATCTATTGAGGTGTAAGAAACATATGACTTTCTTACAGGGAGCCACCTGGCTTCCCTTTGGCAACTGTGTCTTCCATTACTTAATTGTGCATTTAAAGTAATAGATAACAAAATCAGATAAGGGTTACTTTCAGCCAAAACATGCCAAATGTTAGCACTTAGCACTTTCAGATCAGGAATGACACTACCAAATAATAGTAATAAAGGGAGTGGGGGGTGTGAGTATGGTTGGTGGCGTTCCGGGAAATCGGGTCCAGGTGAAGGCTGGGATGAAGGCACTTTATCTGAATGCACGAAGCATTTGGAATAAAGTGGATGAGCTGGTGGCACAGATCAGCACAAATGGATATGATCTGGTGGCCATTACAGAGACGTGGCTGCAAGGTGACAGGGACTGGGAGCTGAATGTCCAGGGGTATCAAGTGTTTAGGAAGGATAGGCGGGAGGAAAAAGGGGGGGGGTGTAGCTCTGCTGATTAAGGATAGCATCAGGGTGGTAGCAAGGGATGATATTGGAGCCAAAGAGCAGAAAGTGGAATCGTTGTGGGTAGAGATTAGGAACAGCAAAGGGAGGAAGACGCTGGTGGGTGTCGTCTATAGGCCCCCGAATAATGATCTGGAGGTGGGGCGGGCTGTTAACGCGCAAATAAGTGCGGCGTGCAGGAATGGGATGGCCGTAATTATGGGGGATTTCAATCTGTGTATTGATTGGATGATCTGTGTATCGACCCATGTTGGACGTGGTGGGCTCGAGGAGGAGTTCCTGGAATGCTGCCGGGATAGTTTCCTTGAACAGTGTGTGTTGGAGCTGACGAGGGAGCGAGCTATCTTGGATCTGGTGTTATGTAATGAGGCGGGTAGAATCAGGGACCTTGCAGTGAAGGATCCTCTTGAGGAGAGTGATCATTGTATGGAGGAGTTTCTGGTGCAGATGGAGGACGACAAAGTGGGTTCCCGGACACGCGTCCTTTGTTTGAACAGAGGGGAGTACGGTAGGATGAGAGAGGAATTGGCGAATGTGGACTGGGGGAGCGCGTTGGAAGGTAGGTCTGCTGAGGAGCAGTGGAGGATCTTTAAGGAGATCTTCCTTGGTGCTCAGCAGAAATTTATTCCAATGGTCAAAACGGACCGTAGGAGGAGAGGTGATAAGCCGTGGATAACGAAGGAGGTGAAGGAAAGTGTTAAATTAAAAGCGGAGGCGTTTAGGGTAGCTAAGAGTAGTGGGCGAGAAGAGGATTGGGAGAGGTTTAAATGTCAACAAAGATTGACGAAGAAATTGATAAAGAAGGGTAGGAGAAACTATGAAGCTGGGCTAGCGCTTAATATAAAAAGGATAGCAAAAGTATATAAAAAGTAAGAAGCTGGCTAGGGTGAACGTTGGACCCTTAGAGGATGAGAAGGGGGACTTAGTGGTAGGGGATGGGGAAAAGGCTGAGGTCTTGAATGACTTTTTTGTTTCGGTCTTCACGGAGGAGGACGTGAATAATTTGCCGGGTGTTATAGATGGAAAGGTGGTAGGACTGGAGGGTGTCAATGACATTACTGTTACTAGAGAGGCGGTGCTCGACAGACTGGAGGGGCTGATTGTGGACAAGTCCCCAGGACCGGATGGAATGCATCCGAGGGTTCTGAAAGAAATGGCGAAGGTGATAGTGGATGCCTTGGTGGTTATTTTCCAGACGTCGCTGGATTCCGGGGAAGTGCCGGAAGATTGGAAAGCAGCTAATGCTACGCCGTTGTTTAAGAAGGGTGCCAGGCAAAAGGCGGGGAATTATAGGCCGGTTAGTTTAACGTCTGTTGTAGGTAAAATGTTAGAATCCGTCATCAAGGAGGAAACAGCGAGGCATCTTGAGGGGAATTGCTTGATAGAGCAGACGCAGCACAGTTTCGTTAAGGGGAAGTCGTGTCTGACAAATTTACTGGAGTTCTATGAGGATGTGTCTAGGGCGGTGGATAGAGGAGAGCCGGTGGATGTGGTCTTTCTTGATTTTCAGAAGGCGTTTGACAAGGTACCTCAAGAGGTTATTGCAGAAGGTCAGGGGACATGGAGTTGGGGGTAGGTGTTAGCGTGGATAGAGGACTGGTTGTCAAATAGGAGGCAGAGAGTGGGGGTCAATGGGTGCTATTCGGATTGGCGGATGGTGACTAGTGGAGTGCCCCAGGGGTCGGTGCTGGGGCCTCAGTTATTTACCATTTATATAGATGATCTGGAGGAGGGAACTGAGCGTATGGTGTCGAAATTTGCTGATGACACCAAGATTGGTGGAACGACAAATTGCGTGGAGGGTGTGGAGAGTCTGCAGAAGGATCTAGATAGGCTGGGCGAATGGGCCAGGAAATGGCAAATGGAATTTAATGTTGGCAAGTGCGAGGTGGTCCACTTTGGTAGGAAGGATTATTACTTACGTGGCGAAAAACTGCAGCAGGCGACGGTGCAGAGGTACCTCAGGGTCCTTGTGCATGAGTCGCAAAAACCCAGCTTGCAGGTGCAGCAGGTGGTCAGGAAGGCGAATGGGATGCTGGCCTTCATAGCGAGGGGGATTGAATATAAAAGTAGGGAGGTCTTGCTGCGGCTATATAGGGCATTGGTGAGGCCGCAGCTGGAGTACTGTGTGCAGTTTTGGGCGCCGTACTTACGCAAGGATATTTTGGCCTTGGAGGGAGTGCAGAGGAGGTTTACTAGGCTGATGCTGGAGTTGAGGGGGTTGAGCTATGAGGAGAGGCTGAATAAACTAGGCTTGTACTCATTAGAGTTTAGAAGAAATGAGGGGAGATCTCATTGAGACGTATATGATGATGAATGGGATGGATAGGATAGAGGTGGAGAGACTCTTCCCACTCAAAGGACAGTAGGACTAGGGGGCACAGCCTCAAGATAAAGGGGGGGTGGTTTAGAACGGAGTTGAGGAAGAATTTCTTCACTCAAAGGGTGGTGAATCTCTGGAATTCTCTGCCCGTTGAAGTGGTGGAGGCTACCTCACTAAATATTTTTAAGACGCGGGTTGATGGGTTTTTGATAAGAGAGGGGATTAAGGGTTATGGGGAGAGGGCGGGAATGTGGAACTGAGCCACGACAGATCAGCCATGATCTTATTGAATGGCGGGGCAGGCTCGAAGGGCCAGATGGTCTACTCCTGCTCCTATTTCTTATGTTCTTATGTTCTAAATTCAGAACAAAATGTGCCCTGTCTCACCCAAATAATACTATCCCAAAGACAATCCTCAAAGAATTAGCTCATATGCAGATTAGGTTAATATATATTATCTGCAGTGACTTTTAACCTTCTTCACAACTCTGTAGAAGTGCTGGAATAAATTTCTCAATTTATAAGTCAGTGTAGTGCTCCTCACCTTTTCTTTGTAGTACTGCCAGTTGTCTGTCTAATGTGATAAATATTTAAAATGTCTGGCTAGGTATTAATCCATGCTTGTATACCTGTCCATACAATTTTCTAATTCCAGGCCACTCCCTTCACCGATTTCATGTTTTTACATGAAGTACAGCATGCAGTGTTTGTTTTAATAGCTAGCAAAGCAAAAATATTTGTACATTTAATGGGAGCTCAATTACCAAGATAATGAATGTGCTTCAAAGCTTTGAAAATATTCATCGGCATAAAAATAATGAAATGAACTTAAGACAAATTATGTAGGTCATACATTCATCCAATTCTCATTAGAGTTTTATCGCTGAAGAATTCTGTATTGCAATTTACAACAATCACCAAATGATTGTTTTGATAAACATTTGACACACAAACATGTAAAACATTAACACCCAAGCAAGTACAGTTCACACAAATATTTAAGCACAAACTGATAAACCTTCAATGTCCAGGTCTTCTAAAACCCAAGTCTGATATCAGCTAAACATATCTACTAAATTTAGATGATCTATTCTTTAGATGTTATCTCCTCCTGTTCAAATGTTGAGTTGTGTGTACCTTCCGCTTAGTTTCTCTTGAGCATTGAGAAATATTTCTACAAGGAACAAGCAACAAGATAGCTAAAAGGGGTCAAAACACTGCAAAGAATAACTTATAAAGATTAGTTCCTTTATTATTTCAAAAGGTGTTTCAGGAGAGACGGCACCACATTTATATTATCCTTATAAAATCCTGTGTGGTTAAATGATGTGCTGTCAATTCCAAAAATGAAATTACTTTTGCCAAAATAAACATAAAAGAATTCGTAGAAGAGAAATCTTAAGAAAAGATCAAGTATCCAACAGCTGCCATTGCTCTCAGCAATAATGCTGTCAAGTTAAATTAGGCATGCTGCAACAACCCTACTCGCTGGGTGAGGCTGCTGACAATACATTCTTGAAATAAAGTCGTATTCTTAAACCTTCAAATGGCTTAAGTTCTGGGTACTAGAAAATCTTGGAACCATCAGAAGGGAATAACAAGTTTGAATCGGAGGAGCACACAAAGCAGATGTTTTCTGCTCAATGAGCTGTAGACAATACTTCTGTAGAAAAGTCTACAGAAAGAGAATAAATCTTTGCAAGACACTCCAAACTACTGATTTATTCTTTTAACTTTTAAGCAAAGAAATAACTTCCAGGTAGATAAATATTCTTACAAATAAACAAGAGGACCGTGTAGCTGCACCAAATTACAAAGCTCAAAAAAAATCAGAACATCAAAGATTTAGATTTTTTAGTTTTACATTGTAACTGCACTATACATTTTCCTTTTACATCCTCAGATAAATCCACAAATCTGCTATAGCAGTCGCCCTTATGACAAAGTGGTTACTCACCACTGAGATGTTGTCTTCTGAAAGCTCTGGAGATTTCAGACATTGCTTGTTCGAAAACCATTTTTAAGATGTATTCTGTGCATTTGACCGTACCAAGTGAAAACATTGCAACCTTGTAATTACAAGAAAACTCATCTTTGCTGATCAACACAAAAAACTAAAACAAAAAGTTTCAATAAATTAAAGAACCTTATTCTGAGACGCGCAAAAAAAAATCCTTGGCTGCATCTTGATTCATTATTGTCAGGGAGCTGTTCATCTTCAAACACTTAAAGTAACAATCATACATGCACCATGGTTTTCTTCTGAAACAGTGAAGAACTGGCTGGCAACCACTTCATACCCAAATACCACTTCTTTTGCCTAGAACACAGTCACAGAAATCAAGTTTCTATGCTACCAGAATGAGTGACAGAATTATCAGCCAATCAGCATGGATTTTAAAGTAAAATCATCCCATATACTATTCAGAGTAAGGTCATATGATTCTTATTCCAAATGCTATTTGTTCGGAATAAGCCTAGTGTTGGAATCTAATCACAGTAAGGCAACCCATTAAAGGCTCCTTATATGTAATATATGTTGGCCATGTAATGTTTTTTGGGGTTATATTAAAAAAAAAATGCAGTCTCACCAGTGCCTCCCAATTATTAAAGGGCCGCAGTTCTGTAATCTTCTGAGCCTTTCGCAAAGAACACTGAGGTATGAGTGTAAGTTCATCCACTGTAGCATCCTGCAAGAAGCTGACAATTTTAGTCCTGTATTCATCTTCCACCTCTTCATCTGCACTACTGTAGTCCTCATCAAGTGAGCTGTCACCACCAGAAAGAATGGATTCCATATCTTCGGAATCGCTACCTTCCTTTTGAACAATTTTATTATCTTTTTGCCTTTTGTCATCTTTTTGGCTTTTACCATTCTGATCTTTTGTTGCTTCAGTTTGTTTCGACTGCACTGCTGGCATCTCTTTTGGTTTTACTTTAAAATGTGAGGTGGCATCTTTTCCATTTATGCCTTTAGGCTCTGGTAGACAAGGCACTTCATCTTCTAAACACAAAAGAAGTAGTTTTCAGTTTGGAACTATTCAAGTAAAGAGGATCATTTAAAATCTAATGTAAAAGGTCACATCTACAAACAGGTTTTAACAATAGCTATTTTATACTATTCAATGCTTTTCTTCTTAAACTCAGGGTCACTTAAAACACCTTTTTCAACAATGTAAGCGCAGTCCAAAAAGGAATGCCTTGATGGTAAGATTTTTCAAAAAAGTTGTCTTTCAGTTTAAAAAGTGGAACAGCAAATTGTGTCATACCGAACAGCTCAAAGAATCCGCAACTTCCTTTAAATATATATAAGAATGCAGGAAAAATTAACAAATTCCCATGTTTAAATCAAAATCTGGACAAGCTGGAGTTTCGATTATTTAAAAAAAATTGCTCATGGGTCTTTTGCAGAGCTCAGCTAATCCATCTTAAATCTCTTTAGTATAACATTTTAATTGAAGAACTGTTGAACACAATTTAGTAATGTTAATTCCAAAATATATGAATTACTTAAAGTTATTGCCAGGAGTTATGATCCAAAAGCAACTGCATATGACAGACTACATAAACTAGTTGGCTTTATGCACCTGTAATTTCTCATGTTTTCTCTTTATTGTGGTTTCTAATTACAAGCATTCTTAATTCCACACTCCTATAAAAGCAAGAAGCATCTGTCAATGGGCAAACACTAAACTGTAGTCAGGTTAAAGCTCAAAGCATTGACTTTGCTGGAGAGCTGGAACAGTGTTTATTATATATGTAAGGGCATATCAACTACATTTTCAGAAATATGCTAAACGCACAATTTAAAAATACTGAAAAGTTGCGAAACATTAACAGTACAGTTGTACTGCATAACTGTATTCAGATTGGTATCTGCAGAGTGCAAAGTACAGCTCAAGGCTGAAATGATATTTTGGGTACTTTGTAACATGTTTGCATGCATGTGCAGAATTTTACTGACTGGCAGTTAAGTGCTAGGAAAGAGTAAGCAACATACTGGCTCTGCCAATTTAATTCCTAAGGTTTATAAAGCATTCAGGTCATGCACTCTTATGCTACCACATAGATTCCTGGAGAGGGTTTACATGTCTGACTTTAGTATGGGTGGCTTAGAAGAAGTCCCAAAGATTTCAAAATTTCCCTGGCACTTGATCCACTAGTGACATAAAAAAGTCATACAGCCACAATCCAACAGTCTAGGGTGCAGATAACTGTACTCAGGAAATATGGTTAAAGGAATTGCAGCCATCAATTGTTGTAGAAGTTACTGGCTTTCTCCCATAATGCTAACACCACCTAATTTCCATTACTAAAATCCTACTGATGCATTTCGTGGGCCAGTTACACTTCTGCTCCCCCAAAAGATCTGGGGAACGCTAAAACAAATCATCGAATGCTTGAAAAAAATCAGTCTGCAGTAATCTGTAAACTGATTAAGTGCTGTCGACCCACATTTATCCAGCACAACTGTTCACTGTGGTAGCTACATGACTGACCATGAAATGCCTAGTTATAATTCACAAGGCGCAGCATGAATATGCACATCACTGTAAACCTATAAAACATTTAACATGAAAATCGAAAAAACATTTTAAAAAAATGCACGTGCAATAACCTTGAGCGTTGATGCAATGTTATGTGAGTGATGCTGGTTCTCTATATATTCATTTCCTTGAGGAAATAAATCCCACATTGAGGCAAATGCAGTAAATTAGCTCCATTCAAAAGATGTGCAAAAAAAGAAAATTTCCAAGTTTTGATTATAAGCTTATCAGCTTTGATTTTAATCAAAAGATATATTGCGAAAGGGTTAATCACATAGATAAACTTTACCTTGACTGGCAAATGTCTGCAAGGCTTCCAAGGCCTCCCAATAGCACCAGTCATGTTCTTCCAGGACTTCCCTTAGTTCCTAATAAAGGACAGGACAGGAACACATTTGACAAAATGAGCCACTTTTATTCTGGTATGATATTCATTTTGCTCCGCAGCCAAGTACAATACCTCACCATGTTTTACAAGGAAGACGTCATACTCGCAGTAATAATAATCCTCGTATTAACATACTACAGAAACCCCTTCAATAGAAGTAAAAACAATGATAGTCACAGGCATTCAAAATTAGTAAAACTGCTTTAAAATACAAGTGACTAGATTGTGCCACATCAGACCACACAGTACATTAGCTACTAGTATATTTTGATCTTTCCATTCCAATGTTTTAATGCATGCATCATGTTGTACTGCTGCTGCAGCATTCCTGCTGCTGCATTCCGACTGCATTGGTTGTGCTGTTCCCAGTGACTTACACAGTGCTGCTGCATTGCAAAGTTTTGCTGCATTGGTGCTGCTGCTTTTGGTCATTTTGGCAATTGGTCATACATAGTCCAACTATGTTAGACAACTATACATAGACAATTTGACATTTTAGTGAATTCCTTTCAAATATAAAAATAAATATCTTTTCTCTCTCCAGAGAATCAGACATTAAACACATCCAAGCTCTCAAGGATTGACGGAAGCAATTCCAAAGCAGTTTCGAACACATATGAACTATGATGCAGCTAACCTGCAGGTGCTAGTCAAATTATACACAGAATGGAAATGGAAAAATTTCAGTGACCATATATAATACTTCCTGGCAGATTTTGTAGCTGTCAACTGAGCTTCAGAGGTTGTAACCCAAAATAGCACCTCTCAATGAAGGTAAAGATCTTCCTTTTTGGATCTAAGATTCTCCTTTAAGGCGGGGACTTGTATCTGGAATGGACTTCAGTTTGAAATGCTCAAAAAGATGAAGTAAGGCAAATGATCACCGAGTTAGTATTTCTCAGTGAGAAGTTGTGGAAGATCTTCGCAGTTCAGTTTACAGATAGGAAGTGTACCAATCTCACAGAAAAAGGAGCCTACTTGTCAGTTTAAAATCAACTGATTTCACTCTAATTAAAGTGACAATTAAAAGCATATTCATTCTACTACTATTTTTAAAAAACCTGCAAGTCTCCGCTGAAGCAAGACTACAGAGATTTCCTAACACTTAGAAAAAGCTATCAAGTGAGCACATGGTCCACCTACGTTTCAATAACATCAGTATTTAGTGGCATTGTAATTGAACTGATGATTTACTCTAAAAGCAACATTCAATTTGGTTGCTAACATATAAACACAGCATCCTTCATTACAAATTGAAGTTGCTCATGTATTTAATACATGAATAAAAATTCCTTATTTTGCAGCATAAAATTAGATTTTTAAAATCCCCATCATCACTGAGAAGTGTCATGTTGGGTCTCAAATTCAAACCAAAGCAGAGCTAACATCAATTGAAATATCTGTCATACACAATACATCTGAAAATTCTATTTTATCTTCTGTTGGTTGGGGATTTCAGTGCTATAAACTGGCAGGTACCACTCATTCTGACCTACATGCACTTCTTGTACATACATAATTTGATCCACACATTTTCTTAAGAAAAAAAATTTGATGGGGTTAAAAAAAGGAACATGCCAGTGTCATATCTGGTGCAAAATTTATATTTGCAACTTCATGTGTGTTTCTATGATTAGCAAACATTAAGCTATTGCCAATCTTTTTCAGGTTGTTTGCCAGATTTTAAACAACATTGACAAAGGTTGTTATTATTCTGCTCAATTGATGCCTTAGCTATTGCTACTATATAAAAAACCAGAGCACGGAACAGAATCAAGTGGAGGCATGAACTTCAGTAACTGCTTAAACTGCAGTACATTGTCATGATTTCTTTGACATGACCTGCAGGCTTGGCATTCAATGCAATAGATTAGTCAGTGAACACTTCAGAACTTTTCATTTCTGAACTAATTCATAGCACACATGCTATACACATCCTATTAGCAGGATTACTTTGTATCATAATACACAAAGTTCAACATTCTTTAAGTTTTGTATAAAAATGCAGCTATGTCAATTCTCATTGATGGAATGTTAAATATGCATCCCATCAGCCTAGGGTTTAAAAAGGGTTGCAAAATAATTTGCTTGGTTTGCAATCTCAAAATTGTATGCTTTTTTAAATAAAAGGATGCTCAAACGACTTTCAACAAAACTTACTTCTTTGTCCAAATCTGAAAACTTTTTGTGAAGTTTTCTCAGGATAGATTCTTTTTTCTCAAAATCTTCTACAGAATCTTGCGACTCAAGCTAAATAAGATGACGAGAGATTATAAAATACACAATCGCAAGTAACAAAACTGAACAAATTATAACAAAGATCGCGTGATAGCATCTGAAAACTCAGTACAAATCTATTCCTATGTAAAGACTTTTAAGGCTCAGATATACACACGCACACACACGAAACTGTGAATCTTTTCAGTCAATTAAATAAATCACAATATCCTGTCCCTTTACAAGTTTCAGTTGTTCGTCTGTTCAAACTGGCATTATCATACAATGGAGCAGCAAAATCCCAAACCTTGCAACAAACAATTAAACCTATTTACAATTTAAAACAAAAAATGTTCCAGTTACGTAACAAATATGTTTCAACTTTTTTCACAGTATTATTTCAATCTCTTCACATATATAAGAATAATCATTTTGGGGGTGGGGGTTAGAGGGGATTCGATTCAATTACTCGCAAATTAAATAGCCTGAAGAGATAAGGAAGTGTAATCCTACAACTTGGATAGGACTCCTTCCAGACCCAAAATGTAAAGGAGCCCAAGGGAGAATTCACTCCTAGCTCCACAACGGTGAACGAACCAGAGCAGATAATGAAATAAAAGGGAACAGCTAGGCAACGGTGAGCATAATACAAATATGCTTTAGGTAATATTTGAGAATTACACAAATATGACGAAGGGCAGAGTACTAGACTGGAAAAAGACTTAGAGGACTGGAGATCAGAGCTTAAGAAAATAAAATGCACAATATTGACAATTACGTAGCATAGCAGTGAGAAACATTTACAAAAAGTGCGTGCAACAGATGAGGGAAAAATATATTCCACTTATAAAAACAAAAACAAACTGAATATCAGTGAGACATCATGGGCAAATAAGGAAATCTAATGGCAAGGCAAGAAGCAGACCAAGTACATGAGCATTAAGGAAGAGCATTGTACAGGAGAATAGAAAGATTAGGACAGAAGGGGAACTATAAAATGATCAAAGAACAAATTAAATAGAAGATCTTCTGTATGCATAAATAAAAAGTCAGAATCACAGATGGAGGATAAATTCATTAGCAGTAATAACAAAATGGTTTAAATATTACTTTGTTTTTGTACACAGTAAACCAGGAAGACAGTTCAGATGGACATGAAAACAGAAAATGAGATTAGAAATTATGTTACTGCACTTAAAATAGAAAAAGATACAAAAATGTAGGAAACAGGAACAAAAGGCCAGCTGGCCCTTAGAGTCTGTTCCAACATTAAACCAAATCATGGCTGATCTATCGTAACGCCATTTTCCTGCACTTTTCCAACATTCCTTGATAACATTCAAACCAGAGATTAGTAGGTATCAGTGATTATTCCTCCAGTCCTGTGTTTGGAATTCTTTAACCCATTCAGTACCTTCTGCATGAAAAAATTATTTTTCAGCCGACTCCTACATGGTCTTCCTCTGATTTTGAGATGGTATTCCCTGGTTCTAGACCCTGCACACTGTCACTGAATTTCTCACCATTTAAGAAAAGCTCTGCATTTCTCTTTTCCTTCCAAAGTGCAAAACTTTGGATTTTTCCAGATCATATTCCTCAGCCATGTTCTTGTCCACCAACTAAGCCTGCCTAATTACCTGAAGCCTCTGATCATCATTCTCACAACTCTCCCTTAGTTTTGTGTTATCAATAAACTTGGAAATATTACATTTGGTCCCCATAACCAAATCACTGATTTAGATTATGAATAGCTGGAGCCCTAGGTACTGAACTTACCTAGGGTATCCCACCAGTCACAGCCAGTCTACCTGAGACTGACCTGTTTATCTCTAATTGCTGACATCATAAATAATCTAAATCAAGCTCAACATGGATAAAACATATGGTCTTGACAGATTAGATTGAAACATTTTAAAAATAGCAGAGACACTAATAATAGGTGGCACAGTGGTTAGTACTGCTGCCTCACAACCTCAGGGACCCACGTTCAATTCCAACCAGGTGACTGTGGAGGTTGCACGGTCTCCCAGTGTTTGTGCGGATTTCCTCTGGGTGCGCCTGTTTCCTCCCACATGCCAAAGACGTGCTGGGTAGGTCGATTGGCTGTGCTAAATTGCCCCTTTGTGTCTGGGGGATTAGCAGGGTAAATACGTGGGATTATGGGGATATAGCTTGGATGGAATAGTTGACGGTACAGGCTCAAATGGACCTCCTTGTGCACTGTAGGGATTCTATGATATAGAATCTTAGTGTTAGAAAAAGGTGCATTGCTAAAGCAGATAGCTAGTGTAATACTTACATTTAAGAAGGGAGATAGAACACAACTAGATAAAGCAAAGGTCTGTCAGCTTAACGTTGATGGTAGGAAAAACAAATGAAATCCCTACTAGATCTGAGTACAAATCACTAAAAAGTAGCAACCCCGGTTAACAAAGCCATTAAATAGAGAAAAATCAAGTATTAGAGGTAATTTCTAACAGGTGAGAATTGCAGGTGTAGAAGTTATGCAAATCCTGTATCAAACCTTGGTTAGATCATAACTGCTCACAAGTCTTTCACAATTATAAAAAGAATATAAAGCCATGGGAAAGCATGCAAAAATAACTAGTTATGCAGATAATGGAAAAGATTGGAAGGCTCAGGTACAGCATAAACATCAGTGCAAAGAGTTATCTATGACCAAGTGCTCCAAACTGGAGTGTTTCAAGGTCCAGGACTGCATTCATCAGCTTGGGGTAGTTGCTGCAAAGACCCAGTAAAACCAAATTTCATCTACTACGCTCACTTGTTAAAGCCACTTCAGCAATTCGATAGTGGAAGCCATCACAGCTGCAGAAACAGACCTATAACTTCAAAACATTCATTTCAAACAATGCAATACCTCAACTTCAAAAATATCAGGTATACACTGAACTTGGACTTGTGCGTTAATCACATTTTTTAAGTTCCAGGGCAAGAAATTAAATAAACTAGAGCTACTCAACAAAGCACTTGCACGGGACCAGGAATGGCTCTGGCATCATGAAGTGTTGCTCAATAGGGTTTTATTGCTAGAAAGAATCTGAAAATAGAACATAGAACATAACAGCGCAGAACAGGCCCTTCGGCCCACGATGTTGCGCCGACCAGTTACAAAACAATGACCCACTAACCTAAACCAATCCCTTCTCATCCATAAACCTATCCACGGATCTCTTAAACGCCCCCAAACTAGGCGCATTTACAACTGCAGCAGGCAGGGCATTCCAATCCCTCACCACCCTGTGGGTAAAGAACCTACCCCTGACATCCGTCCTATAACTACCACCCCTTAATTTAAAGCCATGCCCCCTCGTGCTAGATTTCTCCATCAGAGGAAAAAGGCTATCACTATCCACCCTATCTAAACCTCTAATCATCTTATATGTTTCAATAAGATCCCCTCTTAGCCGCCTTCTTTCCAGCGAAAACAACCTCAAATCCCTCAGCCTCTCCTCAAATCTTCATAGCAATTTTAAAATTGAAAGAAAAAAGGCCACCTGTTGCCAAGGAGATTGCAAGGGTCTATCCCTTTATAAAAGGCACAATGTAGTGTCGAACATATTCCACCAGAAATTATCAAGCAAATTTAAATGGTGGAAACCACTCTAAGCCGCATGTGAATACACAACCAGTATAAACAGAAAAAAAAACTCTCTTCCTCTTGGAACAAAGATCAGAAATGTCAGCAGAATAGCACTAGAAATGAACAGGATTAAAGACATATGATTACAAAAATAGATATATTTCTACATGGTTAATATTTCAATTTCCCTAATGTAATTTTTAAGCAGCTAATGTGTGAAAGCTGAACAAAACAGAGCAAGGGAAAAAGCATTTCGGGCCTCTAGCATCTTCAAGTCCTTCAAAATTAGGATAATAATTTAAATGCCAATTTTTTCTTTGGTTAAATAGCTAATATATGTGCTTATTTCTCAAGACAATTTTTACAATGTATTTATGCAGTATAATTCAGCAAATTTAGATCTTTCAGAGCCAATAGAGCAAGACCCTGTACCTGTTATAACATGAAACATTATCTGGAACAGCATCATGCTTCAGGCACAGACACATTTGACATTAAATTGTATTTGTAATTCTAACCACAGTCTATCAACAATCCCAAAGAAATGTCTGTGCACTGTTAAAATGGAGGGCACATGTCAATATTGCAACTAAGAATTAGAGAAGGTTTCAGAATCTCAAAATTCTAAACTGATCTGAACTTTAACATTCCTGCCAATTTGGTCGATTGAGCTAGTATAATCAGAAGTAGTTTGCCTGTTCAAAGCAGTGCTGCTAATGCAGCCCAAAAAAAAATCACAAAACTTTGCAGGAACTTAGCCATTAGAACTGAACCTTTTAGGAAGAGGGGATGACTATTTTGTCAATTGAGCTGTCCCGCAATTCAAATGAGATGACTGGTCTATGTCCTGACTCCATAACTCATCAATTTTGCAGCACATCTATTACTCCTGTCTCGCTTCTCCTTCCACGACAAGTGAATTGATCAGATTTTTACTTGATTATTTTACCGTCCTTTTATAGTTATTTCTAAAATCACCTGATGCGTCAATGGTTTTACAATGAATTCGAAGTAAACTAAAAAAATTCTTGAATACACAAAGCAAAAAAAATTTACATTTTTAGAATGCCAGTACAGTCAATTTACTAGGCAAAGTTAATTAAGTATGATAGCACATTGGAGTAAACTCAGGATTCCCAGACAAACTAGGTGGCTGGAACTCCACTGCAGAAATTTACACTAATCTCTTGCAGTGCCTAACCTAGTAACCTTGCTTTGCAAAGGCATCAACTGAACTTGATAAATTGAAACCTTAATATCAGCAGGAGGATATTTAATCAAATTTGTTAGTTTGTAAAATGAAAACTAGATAAAAGACCTCCACCTCTTAGTTAAGCCTCCTTTGTTCATTTCCATTATGCCAACTGATTCAAAAGTGAGTGCGCGCATACTATGGGAATTTCACTGTCATTCTTGTCAAATATTTTTGCATGATAGAAGTTCAACATTTTAACAGAAATATTTAATGAATGTGCCTGTACTCCAAGCATTCTGCAAGTTCTGTGCATCACAATTAAGATTTCTTATGGAAAAGCCTTCAGGTAGGTCAAATTGAAAACCTACACGATTAGGTTTCTTCTTCTTGAAAGAAACAGGGAACTCGTCACTTTCTTCGGAGCTGCTGTTTTGAGGCATTTCCAGCTTCCTTTTCCGAGCGGTGGCTGAAAATACAAGTATATGCTTCAAAATTAAAATATCAGCAGGAGGAGGATATTTAGTCAGATTTGTAGTCTGTAAAATGAGCATCCTCAGCAGTCTTGTTTATTGTCTGATGACAGATCAATACGCAAATAATGACACCGTCAACTGATCAACAAAACTCAAAACCTTCTCCGCCTCTATTATCAATTTTCTGCATCGATGCTTATTATGGAGTACAATTACATTATGCTTCACCCATGCATGTTATGCATTATTTACACATGCTGTTTGATATTCCAATAAATAGCTATAGTACAAAGTTTTATTTGGATAGGTCTAAAGGTTAGCTTGCAGTAAGGTACAATAAAAGGTCAGGTTTTAGAAAAGTACTGAAAACAAAGAAGAATTTTAATGATTCCAATTTAAATTATTTGAAATGGCAGTGAGGAAAATATCAGACGCAATGGCATCCACTCAACTGGTGTTAGCGGCATGTTCGCATCAGCAAGTGATGTCTTTTTCTATCCTGGATGTCGATTTGGGAGAGAAACACATCAGTACCAGTAAACTCCTCTACTCAGTGTACTCGGTAATCTTAATTTGGTTTCTAGTGTGCATTAAGCCACACAAGGAACAAAAGATACATCATTCAACGAATGCACTTCACCTTTCTAATAGACTATACAGCCTTTTGGACTCAATACCAAGTTCAACAATTTCAGACTGTATCCTTTGTCCCCATTTTACTTCCTTTATCGTTACAGGTTTGAGTCTTACGAGCTTTTCTCCTTTTACCTTCGGATGGCAGCTTTGCACCATTCTTCTATTCACAATTCCTCTAGGTATATCTTATGTCACCTTACTTGTCCAATTACCTCTCTTTATAGCCCTATTACACTAACTTTGTCATTTAATCTCTCTTCTTTTACACTTCGTTATTTTTCCCAAATTCCCCCCACATTCCTTCAGTTGCTTAAAATCTTTAATATTGGTACTTCTCCCCATTCTAATGAAAGGAAGTTGACCTGAAATATTAACTCTATTCCTCTCCCCACATACCTTAGTGTTTCCAGCATTTTGATTTTTACTTACAACCAACTGCTTTGAACATGTCAGTGATTTATACAGTTCATCCTTCGGCAAAAAAACTTTCCTTTAATCAGATCCAAACAAAATAGATGCTTTACACAGAAACATTCCTTTAACACCCTTTATAGGAACAATGTTGGGACAACAATACTCGGAAAACCCCAGCAACACAAAATTCCTACAGAAATCATTAAGAAGTCTCACAACACCAGGTTAAAGTCCAACAGGTTTATTTAGTATCACAAACTTTCAGAGTGCTGCTCCTTCATTATTCACCTGATGTATCGGAGATTCATCTCCGATAGAAATGGCAGTTCAGGAAGATAGATAATTTATCTAGCTAAATAATTTATCTCTAAATCATCAATGTATTATTAAACATACGCATTATGAAGAATACACAATTTTATAGCTCAATGAAATAATGAGAATGAGCACAATTCAGTCTGCAGTCTCTTGCAAGTGGGCACTAATGGGCAGCACAGTGGTTAGCACTGCTGCCTCAGCACCAGGGGCCCCCCCGAGTTTGATTCCTAGCTTGGGTCACTGTCTGTGCAGAGATGACATGTTCTTCCAGTGTCTATGTGGGTTTCCTCCCACAGTCTGAAAGACATGGTTAGGTGCACTGGCCATGCTAAATTCTCCCTCAGTGCAACCCCAACAGGTGGAGTGTGGTGACTAGGGGATTTTCACCAACTTCACTGCAGTATTAATGGAAGCCTGCCTCTGACATCAATAAATAGACTTTAAAACTAATAGCTGTAAAACTTGATGAAAATCAATATTTTAAAAACTTTTGTGCAGATTCTGCAATTTGTAATTGCCTCGGTATTGCTGACAGAATATTTTGGGTGGGATTTTAAGGCCTCACTTGAGTTAGGGTAGAGATTCCCATGCAAGGTCAACAGACATTTCTGTTGCCTGCCTTGCTCATGCTCCGATTCAGTGGTGGGTGGGTTGGTAGAATTTCAGTGTTTATGTTAAAGGTGTTATATAAATATGTTGGCGTGAGAAGCAATATTGCAATGCTTGTTGCAGGTTACTCGGTTGTACAAACCAACTTTTTAATAAAACAATAGCTTTTCTTGTACCCAGTTCCACAAAAAACTGCACTAGGACAATAGTTTTGAAATTAATGTTTTTTCCACAGGATTTGCTACTTTAAAAAAAGCTGTCAGAATGGTGGGCAGGATTGACATTTACTGCATATCCCTACTTCCCCCAAGAATGTGGACCTTCTTTGTTTCCTGATAAAGGATTCTCCCAGCCACCTGACGAAGGGACAGGCTGTCCCTTAGAAGGTGAAGCACTTAGGTCAAATTGCAGTCATGACCAAGGATTTTTAACTGGTGTTTTTGGGGATCAATATTCTGTGAAAACTGCAACCCGTATCCTTAGTATTAAGCTGTCTGAATGATATCATAGGTCATGTAAGGCTCTGCACATCAAGGACAGATGTGAAAAAAACATTTTATTGGCACTGCACTTGCTCAAATAAATAGCTCAATATTATAGATGGCTCTAGTCTTATAGCGAGTGCACTCACTGGCAGTGACATTATGGGCACTATGACTATGTAGAGGCTCGTGTGCCCACTGCAGTTGCGATGTCTGCAAATCGAGTCTTTACAAACTGCATTTGATTCGCACACAATGCTTTACAGTCATTTGGCAGCACAGAACTTGAGTATCGCTTAAAAAAGACACGCTGTCAAAGCTTTTCATCATGCACTCATCAGGACAATTTGCAAGAATACCCAATGTAAAGAGAACAATAATTTGTACTTCATGAGTGAGCACTGATTGGTTGGCAGTGAATTATGATAAAGACGGTGCCATGGAGTGACAGTTAATTGCCAATAGACTCAAAACACTAATTCGGTTTTGCTCTTCTCTCCACAGAAGTTGCCAGACCTGCTGAGCTTACCCAGCATTTTCTGTTTTTATCTCAGTTAATTGCCAAGCTTTGTTCTAATTCAAACCAGGCAGACTCTAATTAATCAAGGCACTACCCTTGGCAATGAACCAAAGAATAGCTATCGTCCATACCCCAAAGACTGGCAGATCACATCAAACAGCATGTCTGTCTGGCTGTATGTAAAGTCAGTCAATCTTTAGTAGGATTTTAGAATGCAAAGACATACTTTCACAATTCGTCAGTTACTAATCTCGCAAGAGTTGAGGGAAATATCTGTGCTTTATGGAAAGTAAATTAGTGTGATAACTATTAAGTGGGTTTTGTCAAATAGAAACTAATCAGAATTATGTTTCAGTCATAAGCTTAAATAGGACTAAATATTTCCAAGACATTTTATGGAATAAATCTTAACAAAGTGTCATTTCTCATATGATTCTTAGGTTAGGCATTTGATAATAATTGCTGCGTGTATTAAGACATGCCATTTAAAGGAAAGCAGAAGAATGAAGTGGCCTTACCGTCTTCCCCAAACAGGATTAATCCCGAAGCTACAGCCCCATCCAGTGTACTTGTTGATTCAATTACCTAGGTGGGTGAGAAGGAAAACGAGAGAAAGGTGACAGAAAAAAAATAACTTAGTGAATCCATTCTGTATGGAATATCACACCGAACGTATCAGTCAGAAATCCCTACATTCCAATGCTTCAAAGAGTTTATTCAAGGACTAGCTGAGTCTAATGCTCTTTTCTGTTCCGTGCAGAATGCGAACACCTGTTGAGAAGGTGTAAAGCAAAAATATGTCCGATTCCTTCTACAGATCCGGAAAATCCCTGCTAGAAGAACACGAATAAATGTTGGACAAGTCTAGGATTGAATTTGGCTGTGGTATTCTTCACAGTGAAACAATCTGCTAAGGCTGGCTGTAAATGCTCGCACACGAATAGTAATCATTTGTGATATAAAATGCGAGCTGTGGAATCCAGAAGTTGATGCAGCACAGAAGCAGGCCACTCAGCCTGTTGTACCTGCACAGTTCTCCCAAGGGCAACATATTGAGCACGACTCCCAGGCCTTCTTCCTAAAGTCTGGCACATTCTTCCTTTTATTAAAATCCTGTCAAATGCCTCAATTGAACTTGCCTCTACCATTCTCAGGCAGTGCATTCCAGATCATAGCAACTCATTCTGTGAAAAAGATTTTCTTCACATTATTGCTTCTTTGGCCAATTATCTTAAATTTGTGTCTTCTTATTCTCAGCCCTTCCACCAATGGGAACAGTTTTCCCTACCTACTCTGCCCAGAGCAGTCTCTTTCACTTTGGTAATAGCTTGAAGTCTCCTCAGGTTGAAGAGCTTCCCATCCAATCTATACTTGAGGCTGATTCCAGCAACACTGTCCTGGAAGGCATCATTCAGCACAGCTGTAAACATCATGCTGAACAGTGTGGGTGCGAGCACACAGCCCTGTTTGACACCACAGGTGACTGGGAATGCCTCAGAGGATTCTCCGCCATCCAGTATTCTGGCCATCACGGAATTGGCATTCCATCTGAATGAATTTCGGAGGGCAGCCAAACTTTGACATGATCCTTCACAGGACTTGTCGGCTTGCAGTGTTGAAGGCTTTCGTGAAGTTAACAAAGGTTGTGTAGAGCTCGTGATTCTGCTCCTGACACTTCTGAAGTTGGCATGCAGCAAAAATCATGTCAGTAGTCCCATGATCTTTGCGGAAGCCACACTGTGACTCTGGAAACAGGCCCAGCTCCAGATGAGTGACCAGACGATTTAGCAGGACTCTTGCAAAGGTTTTTCCCGTGATGGAGAGCAGAGAGATTCCTCGGTGGTTGTCGCATACTTGTCGATTGCCCTTCCTCTTGTAGAGGTGTACGATGGAAGCATCTTTTAAGTTCCTGAGGAATGGATCCTTGCTTCCAAAAGGACTGGAACAACTTGGTGAGCTTCTCGATAAGTGCAGGACCAGCTGCTTTATAGATCTCTGCGGGTATGGCATCTGCCCCTGGATAGCTGGCTGACAGCTTTTGTGACTTCGGCTACTACCGGTGGATCATCCATGGTGCTGTTGATATCAACCTGGGGAATCCTGTCTATTGCCTCATCACGAGAGATCGGGTAACTCCCAAGAGATTGAGGTCCGTACAGAATGTTGAGGGCTTCATAGAACCGTTTCAAGTCGTGTCTGTCAGCGTATCCCTGTATTTCATCTGCCTTGGTGCTCAGCCTGGCATCCTGCATTTTATGCAGTTTATTCTTGACTGTCCTGCAAGCACTGATAAAAGCATTTTTCTTGGCAGCTGGAGATGGGTTGTTCTGACAGGCCCGATAAAGATGGTGCTTTTCAACAAGTACAGCCTGTATCTCCTCATCATTCTCAGTGAGCCAATCATGCTGCTTGCGGGTAGAGGGCCCGAGCATCTTCAGCGCAGATGTATGGATAGCATCCCTGAAGCGTTCCCAGTCATCCTCAGCGCTGCCTACGAGGTGTAGATCAGCAAGCTTGATTTCTAAATCTTCAGCCAGTGCTGAAGTTATGCTGGGGTTCTTTAGCTTGGCTGCATTGATTCCTTTCATAACCTTGCTTCCTTGTGGTCACCTCTTGGGTCTGATGCGGAGCCTCATTTTGGAGACAATGAGCCTGTAATCCATCCAGTCAGCACCACACATGGCCTTGGTTATTCTGACATCCTGCCTATCTTTTCTCCTGACAATGACATAGTCAATAAGATGCCAACGCTTAGAGCAGGGATGTATCCAGGTCTTGTTACAGGTAAGCAGACGGAAGGTTGTGTTGGCGATGAGGAGGTCGTGTGCTGCACAGGTCTTCAGTAAGAGTAGTATTACTGTTACACTTGCCCACTCCATTTCTCCCAATGACTCCCTGCCAGATTGTGGAGTCACACCCTACTCTTGCATTAAAATCGCCAAGCATGATCAGCTTGGCAGTACTGCCCACTGCTGATAGTGGGGCATCCAGTTCTTCATAGAACTTGTCTTTCATCTCGCCCGGGTTGTTCATTGTGGGTGCATTGGTGCTGATCAGGGTGGCTTGATTTCTGTTCTGTAGCAGAAGCTGTAATGTCATAAGCCAGTCGTTCACACCTTTGGGTAGACTATCAAGTTTCCGAACAAGGTGACTCCTGGCAGCGAATTCAACTCCAGCATCACGACGCTCATTGCTGCCCTGAGCATTCAAAAAAGTGTATCCACTTCCAGTTTCAGCCAACTGACTTACGTTGGCAAGATCACTCAGGGCTGCAACGTCAATGTTGTATCTTGCAAGCTCTGCGGCAACCAAGGCTGTTCTTCTCTCTGGTCTGTCTGCTGTAGGGCTGTCCAAAAGCGTGCACACGTTCCAAGTGCCAGTGGTGAGTGGTGTAACCTTGTGTTTTATTTTGTTTGTTTGACTGCAAGATGGGATCCCCGCCAGCTGCGGTAAACTGGCCAGGATATAGTAAAGCAGGCAATGTTTAGGGCACCATTTTTAGCCCCTTCCTCAATCTACGGAGGTGAGCAGTGCGTTCCTGAAGAGGACTGCTCAGTCGCCCAGGTAGACGCTGAGGTCTACTGCTGCTTCAATCCGTGAAAAATGACTATTAGACCCGAGCCGCCTGGGTGCAGGTCCGTGACTACAGCTCCCAGTGTATCCAGACCTGCTGCTTCATCGCTCACCCAACACCACAGGACTTCATCACTACAATAGCACACCCTCAACAACTTTCTGCTCCCTCAAAAATTTCCAGCAAGCTAGTAAAGCACAATTTGCCCATGGTAAATCTGTGCTGACTTAAGTAACCTGCATTTGTCCAAGTGACAATTAATTTTGACCCAAATTGTAGCTTTTGGAAGCTTCCTACCACCAGGTTTAACTGGCTGGCTTTCGTTGCTGGGCCTTATTTGTTCAAGGTTGTAACAACTGCAAGTCACTGGCACCATGCCCTAGTCTAAGGAAGACTAGAAAATTATGATGTGGATGTGCCGGCGTTGGACTGGGGTAAACACAGTAAAAAGTCTGACAACACCAGGTTTTAGTCCAACCGATTTATTTGATAGTAAACTCAAGCTTTTGAGGGGACTCCCTCTTCGTCAGGTATATGGAGAGTTCTGGCCTCAGACAGAGCATATAAAGCACAGACAGTTTAGAGATTACTGATTAGAATGCGAATCTTTACACCTAACCTGCTGTTCAAGTCCTAAAGTGCTGACAATGTGTGTGGAAGGAGCACTGATCACAGGTTAAAGAGATGTGTATTGTCTCCAGACAGCACAGTGAGTGAGGTTTTGCAAACACAAAACCTTGGCTGCTGTCAGCCAAGTTCCACACACGAGGACGGTCTCAACAGGGATCTTGGGTTCACGTCGCACTATCTGTAACCCCCGTGACTTGCCTGCGTTTACAAAACCTCACTCACTGTGCTGTCTGGAGACAATACACATCTCTTTAACCTGTGATCAGTGCTCCTTCCACTCACATTGTCGGCCACTTTAGGACTTGAACAGCAGGTTAGGTGTAAAGATTCGCATTCTAATCAGTAATCTCTAAACTGTCTGTGCTTTATATGCTCTGTCCGAAGCCAGAACTCTCCATTCACCTGACGAAGAGGGAGTCCCCTCAAAAGCTTGTGAGTTTACTATCAAATAAATCGGTTGGACTAAAACCTGGTGTTGTCAGACTTCTTAGAAAATTATGGCCATAATTTCCAATCTCCTTACTATCCTTGGATGCAGCATGACGTGGATCTTATCACAAAAACTACAGACTGCCTATCTGGTATCTCTTCCTTTCGATTTTAAGCTTTCAAATGTCTAAATTAATTCCTCTTTTACTATGACCTGTGCAGCATCCTGCTCCTTGGTAAAGACAGATGCAACGCACTAATTTAATACCGTAGCCATGTCCCCTCCATCAAATGTGCACATCCCTTTTTGATGCCAAATCATCCCCATTCCTCCTTTTTAGCTACCTTTTCACTATTTATATGCCTAAAATAGGATCTATGCCTTTGCAAGCGAAGAGAGGAGACAGTTGGCTAGAAAATGTAGAAAAAAATACAAAATCAACAGAACACCACCAGTGTGTTACTTTACCCCATGTACCTTCTATTAACAAAATACTGAACACTTATCATTTACTCAGCTGGTGTTTTTTCAAAAAACCAGTACAATAATTAAACATTAAAATATCAAATGCTACCCATTCTATAGCTATTTCTTTTAAATCCAGCAATTCTTGAGAAATTTAACAAGACAGAACATTAAAAAGAGGTTGTCTTTACATGCCCATGCCAAACAAATCCTTACTTGCATTGAGATATGTTAACTTCAGTAATGCTGGCTATAATTATGGATAATTTATTCCCCTTATAACTCTCATTGCACTAATTTCTGGCAATTATTCTTGCTTCCAAAATGCAGTGCTTCACACTTCTCCACAATAAATTGAGTCTGCAACTAGCCATTCCTTCTGTTACTCACATCTAAGTCCTTGTCAAAAGTCTGGCAACCCCCAATTTTCTAACATTACTTTGTTCCCAAAGGCTAGCATTTATTGACCATGACTACTTAGGATGGGTGGTGTCATACAGCCGACTGCTGGGCCAAAGAGGACCCAAATGTTCAATCACAGTGCTGTAGTACAATGGAGTTCTAAACAAACCAAGCCTATGAATCAACATAAGTCATACAAATAGGCATTTAAAAGCTGCTCAATAGAGTTTGGTTGATATTTATCAAAATCAATTGTTATTTCCTCAATTAAAATTTGTTAGATGCAGATTAAAAAATGCCGGCTACCAACGTTTCAGCAAATAATTTTATTCCACATCATAATAACTATTGATCAACAGTGGTAATCTTTTGTAGACAAAGTTCAATCCTACCTTATTTCTCAAGCAACAAATTCAGTCACTAAAATGACAGACAGACAGTGGGGGCAATTGTCTAGCCCCTTTCGATGCAGGCACAAATCCCTTTATGGCTGGAAATTAGGGCTGCCTTACAGCCTCCGGGACCTGCATTTGATTCCCGGCCTCGGGTCAGAGTTAGGGTTCTTGAGAAATTTAAGACAGAACACCGTCTGTGTGGAGTTTGCACGTTCTCCCCACGTTAGCGCGAGTTTCCTCCCACAGTCTGAAAGACGTGCTAGTTAGACGCATCAGCTACACTAAATTCACCCTCAGCGTACCTGAACAAGCACCAGAGTGTGGTAACTAGGGAACTTTCGCAATAACTTCATTGCAGTGTTAACTTAAGCCTAGTTGTAACACTAATAAACTAACTTTAAAGTAACAGGATTTGCAACGAGGAGATCTCAGCTTGAGATCTTCCCTGTCCCCGCCAGTGATATCATCAGGTTCACGGCTAGCAAACAGACACCAGACATGATGACCACGTCAGGGACTCGGAGGCCAAGATATTCCCAGGTGGTTAGGGACATGGCTGGGCAGTGGCCTGGTACTACCAAGGGATGGGGCCAGAAGGAACAGGACCTATAGGCAACCTCATAGCAGGGACTCACTGTCCTGAAGACCTGATATTAGCGATCTGGGGGAATATGAGGGTCTTTAATATTGTTTTGAGTTTGGAGCACCTGCAATCTCTGGAGCCAGGCTTGCTCCACCCTGCATAATGAAGGCGCAAAACATCGCCCTCTGGGAGATTTGGATGGAAATCTCTGGGGAGAAAAACACCAGTTTTCAGGCAGAATCTGACACTTCGGTTTACCCAATGAATACTGGGGAGAAACAGACCTGACTCAAATGGTGCCGATCAGGTTTCACAATGTTATACCCCCCGGAATCTGAAAATGGGCCAGGCTGAATGCTGTCATTAAACTGGCACCAGGTATTTAGTCTCTGAAATTAAACAACATTCAATTATTTTTGTTCTTCAGCTTCCTCGTCTTTCTGAAATGACAACTCACACTGAGCTAGTAACGTATGCATAACAGTAGTTCGCTCAAAGTTCATCTGGACGGTCATTTTACGGCTGGTATCAGCAGCACGCTGGACCACATCCTTATGGCATTTTCTAAACAAAGGGCCACTGGATAACAAAGAAAAGGAGGAATGGTTGATTAATTATTCTTCCCTCCTTTCTTGTTCAAGATTGAAGACCAAAGTCCCCACAAAATTAATGGCTGGGATCAATGCAAACCAAGGATCAAAAACACAGTCATCCTCTATAAAGTATAATTCAATAATAAGCACATCCAATAGTTTCTTAAGTCATTCAAAACCACACATTTTACCACATCCTACTTACCTGCATTAGTTCAGCATTGGTTCTATTTGGAAATATTTCCTTCAGTTTATGTAGTTTGGTGGCAGCAGAGTCCCCCAAGTCAGTATTAAAGTGAGATGAGCTACTGCAGTCTGGGGAAGACACATTTGCTTTCGGGGAAAGTTGCTCATCGTCATCAGATGGAAAGTCAATAGGACCATTTCTGAAAGATGTTAAATGATATATAGACATGAGACTGGATAAGACTTGTGCAAATAAATGAATGCAACAAAAGTGGATTGTACACAAAACCACCACAACCATTATCCATCATTTACTTCAAATCTCACAGTAGGACAGTGAAAATAAAAACGTTCTGATAAAATTAACGGAACACTATAGTTTGGGGGTCCTCTCTCTAGTTTTTAGGAGAGATTACAGATGTATGTGCCCATATCTACTAATCACATCACTAGATATTCTCTAAATCCAGTCTTAAAATTATTACAATCAATCAGTCTCGAAACTGGAATTAAAAAGGTAGGAAAAAAATCATTCCGGGAAAAAGCATTGATAAATACACATAGTAATCACAATGCACTCAGAAAACAAGTTATGTACATCACGCAGCCGTAGGTTCAGCCAACTACCAGGGAAGTGATGGGATACAGATATTCCACTCTGACATTTCCAGCTCCATCGTACCACAAACACCCTGCACATTTTAATGTGCTGAACACACATTCTCATAAGGCCATAAGACACAGGAGCAGAATTAGGCCAGTCGGCCCATCGAATCTGCTATGCCATTCAATCATTGCTAACTGATCCATGATCAAGACATTCTCCTGATGTTTCAATTAATTTGCCGTATCCCACCAAATTAGGAAGTTTTTTTTTGATAGTTCCACAAGTTGATCAGGATGTCCTCTGTTCTGATAGTGTTTAGGTGGATTGGATGCAACAAATTGTCTGTTACAAAAAAAAACTTCAAGCTGAAATCCTTGTTATAAGAAGCAAAAATATTACCTTGTGCCCATTATGACATCAAAATGAGATTTAGTTGGCACCAACTTGGAACAAAAGTTGAAAGTACAAGACTCATTGTCTCAAGTCCAACAGCTTATGCTTCAAAATCTAGGTTGCTTTGCACATGGCTGACAAACTGGGTGCTTCATTTGTAGCAACCAATCATCCCACAAAGCATAGCTGATAATTCGGTTGTGTACTTTATAGTGACAAAATATATTATTTGAATGTGAGAAAAGGCCCCTCTGCTGTCACATTGCAACTTAAAATGACTTCTGTAGGGTTGATTTGCAATGTAATTTCAGACTAATGACTGTAAAGTTATAAAATGCGCAAGCTAGAGTGGTGCATATAGTTTGCCATGAGAAAGGTGAATTCAAGAGGCTATTCTCTTATCTCTGTTTTATGGAGTGAAGATGCCAGTATTAGACTAGGGTGGACACAGTAACAAGTAAGGGGCAGCAGAGTGGTTAGCACAACTGCTTCACAGCTCCAGGGACCTGAGTTAATGTCTGTGTGGAGTTTGCACATTCTCCTCGTGTCTGCATGTGTTTCCTCTGTGTGCTCCAGTTTCCTCCCACAGTCCAAAGATGTGCGGGTTAGATTTATTGGTCGTGCTAAAATTGCCCCTTAATATCCTGAGATGCGTAGGTTAGAGGGATTAGCGGGTAAATGTGTAGGGATATGGGGGGGTAGAGCTTGGGCGGGATTATGGTTGGTGCAGACTCAATGGGCCAGATGGTCTCTTTCTGCACTGTAGGGTTTCTATGATTCTAAGTCTCACAACATCAGATTAAAGTCTACCAGGTTTATTTGTAATCACGAGCTTTCAGAGTGCTGCTCCTTCATCAGGTGAATGGACATTTTTTTCCATTCATTCAATGAAATGTGAGTGTAAGCCAACTAGTAATATAAAAGAAGATAGGAAGAGTTTTCTCAATACATGAAAAGGTAAGAGAGGCAAAAATAGATATTGGACCACTGGAAATGAGGCTGGAGAAGTAATAATAGGAAAAGAAATGGCAGAGGAACTGAACAGTTACTTTACGTCAGTCTTCACAGTAGAAGGCACCAATAGGACGCCAGAGCTCCAAAGATCAGGGAACTCAGCTGAGTGTAGTGGCCATCACTAGGTTCTGGGGAATTGAAGGTGGATAAGTCACCTGGATCAGATGGAATACACCCCAGGGTTCTAAAAGATATAGTTCAGGAAATTGGGGAGGCATTGGTGATCTTTCAGCATTCACTGGAGGCAGGAAGGATCCTGGGGACTGGAAAGTAGCTAATGTAACACCGCTATTTAATAAGGGAGGGAGGCAGCAGAAGGGAAATTATAGGCCAGTTAGCCTGACTTTAGTCATTGGCAAGATTTTAGAGTCCATTATTAAAGATGAGATCGCAGAGTACTTGGAAATGCATGACAAAATAGGACTGAGTCAGCATGGCTTCATCAAGGGCAGGTCATGTCTGACAAATCTGTTAGAGTTTGTTGAGGAAGTAACAAGGAAGTTAGATAAAGGAGAACCAGTGGATGCGATTTATTTAGATTTCCAAAAGGCCTTTGACAAGGTGCCGCAGAGGAGACTGTTAATAAGAGCCCTTGGTGTCAATGGCAAGATCCTGGCATGGATAGAGGATTGGCTGACTGGCAGAAGGCAGAGAGTGGGGATAAAGGGGTCTTTTTAAGGATGGCAACCGGTGACCAGTGGTGTGCCTTGGGTTGGTGCTGGGACCATAATTTTTCACAAAATACCTTAACGATTTGGAGAAAAGAACTGAAGGCACTGTTGCTAAATTTGCAGATAATACAAAGATATGTCGAGGGACAGGTACTATTGAGGAAGCAGAGGGGCTGCAGAAGGGCTTGGAAGGTTAGAAGAGTGGGCAAAGTAGTGGCAGATGGAATACAATGTAGAAAAGTGTGAATTATGCACTTTGGAAGGAGGAATGGAGGCATAGACTATTTTCTAAATGGGAAAATCTCAAACGAAGGGAATTGGGATTATTCTTCAAGATTCTCTTAAGGTTAACATGCAGGTTCAGTCGTCAGTCAGTAAATACAATGTTAGCATTCATGTTGAGGAGGGCTGGAACACAAGAGCAGGGATGTACTTCTGACAGCATATAAGGCTTTGATCAGACTCCCTTTGGAGCATTGTGAGCAGTTTTAGGCCCCATATATAAGGAAGGGTATGCTGGCCTTGGAAAGGGTCCAAAGGAAGTTCACAAGACCGATCCCTGAAATGAAAATCTTGTCATATGAGGAACAGTTGAGGCCTCTGGGTCTGTATTCATTGGAGTTTAGAAGGACAAGGGGGGATCTTATCGAAAGTTACAGGATTCTCCAAGACTTGGATAGAATGGACGTGGAGAGGATGTTTTCACTAGAAGGAAAGTCTAGAGCCACAGGGCATAACCTCAAGCTAAAGGGACGCTCCTTTAAAACAGAGATCAGGCGGAATTTCTTCAGCCAGAGAGTGATGAATCTGTGGAACTTTGCCACAGAAGGCTGCGGAGGCCAGATCATTGAGTGACTTTAAGGCAGAGATAGATAGGTTCTTGATTAATAAGGGGATCAAGGATTATGGGGAGTCGGCAGGAGATTGGGAATGGGAAAAATATCAGCCACGATTGAATGGCGGAGCAGACTCGATGGGCTGTGTGGCCTAATTCTGCTCTTATGTCTTATGGTTTTATGGTCTAAGGTATGTGGGCTTCGCTGGCTAGGCCAACATTCTTTGCCCATGCCTAATTACCCTTGAGAAGGTACTGGCAAGCTGCATTCTTCAACCGCTGCAGTCTATTTGGTGCAAGTACAACCACAATGCTGTTATGAGTGAGATCCAGGATCTTGACTCAGTGACAGTGACGGAACAGTGATACAGTTCCAAGTCAGGTTTCTGGAAAAGTACCAGAGGATTGGAAAACTGCCAAATCAAAATAGGAGAGGAAGCGAGCAAAGAGCAGGTAACTATTAGCCTCGCTTGCATTGTTGGAAAAACATTGGAATCAATTAAAGACATAATAGCAGCACATTTGAAAAATCATAATCCAATCAAGCAGAGTCATCATGGGTCCATGAAAGGAAATCGTGACTGATGAATTTATTGAAGTTTTTTGAGAAAACCCCAACCAGCGTAGACGGAGGGAAACCAGTTGGTGTGTCCTACTAGGATTTCCGAAAGGCATTCAACAAAGTACCTCAAGCTACGAGTTAACTGTCAGCCACCATCAGCTGGTGCATTCTCTACAGCAACGCCTCTACCAGAATCTGCATGTCAACTAATCAGTACTCTTCTGAAAAATTTGTTCATTATATTGGTATTCTTGTGGCTTTTCCTGATGAGTGCAAGATGAAAAGCTTCAACAAAATATGTCTCTTTCAGCAATACTCAAGTATATTATGTTTGAAATGTCATAAATCATACAACATGCGATTAGATAAAACTACATTAGTATCCATTAATCAATAATATTTTGTCCAATGAGTTCTTGAAAATGTGCAAAAGTGTCTGATATTTGAAATATGGATGCAGCTTACATTAAAATGCAGAAATACTAAATTGAAATAAACACTAAACAAGAAAGAAAATGCTCATCTTCTAAAATAAAAAGGTGGTGTAAGGAAGTTGTGACCAGAAATGCATTGCCTGCAAGGGCAGTGGAAGCAGATTTAATTGTAACTTTCAAAGGGGAACTGGATAAATTGAGAGAAAGAAATTCTAGATCTTTAGGGAAACAGTAGTGAAGTGGCACATTCAAGGAGTAGGCATGGCTCTTTATGCATCATTTTATGAGTCCATGTCTCTTTCTTGTCGATGTCAACAGAACTGGAGACCCCAATTAATCATACTGATTTCTGAATTTTTCCCATCATGTTTTGCAGGTAGGTAGGAGAAATATTTCACTGGAACAGGGCAAGCGTTTCTTGTCCTGCAGGTTCCTGGATTTATGAGCTGATGTTGGCACAGCATGGACAATGTTATTATAAAGTCACAGTGCCCCAATCCATATTTACATAGTCCAAGTTTCATTGACTTCTGTCTCTCTGTCTCCCTCCTCCATGTAGGTCCTTCAGCTCTTCCTTTATCTCACTTACTCTCCATTTTTTAATTTCACTTTTTCTTACTCTTTGGAAGTCAGAGGTTTACAGCATGGAAACAGGCCCTTCAGCCCAACTTGTCCATGGTGCCCTTATTTTTTTTTAAAACCCTATGCTAATCCCAATTGCCCGCATTTGGCCCATATCCTTCTACACCCATCGTACCCATGTAACTATCTAAATGCTTTTAAAAAGATAAAATTGTACCTGCCTCTAGTACTACTTCTTGTAGCTTGTTCCAGACACTCACCACCCTGTGTGAAAAAAGTTCCCCCTCTGGACACTTTTGTATCTCTCCCCTTGAACCTATGCCCTCTAGTTTTAGACTCCCCTATCTTTGAGAAAAGATATTGACTATCTACCTTGTCTACGCCCCTCATTATTTTATAGACCTCTATAAGGCTCATCCTCCTATGCTCCAGGGAAAAAAGTCCCAGTCTATTCAGCCTCTCCTTATAATTCAATTCATCAAGTCCGCTACTATCCTAGTAAACCTTTTCTGCACTCTTTCTAGTTTAATAACATCATTGGATTCTTGGATTGAATGAGTGAGTAGGCAAGCCTTTCCAAAATGAGGAACATTTATATTTACAAAGAGAAATGACTATGTAGAAAATTAACTAAACTTCAAGCAGCAAATAATGAGGGGATGAGCCAAGGAGGTAGCTTGAAAAGTCTCAATTTAAGGAGGAAAGCCCAGCTAACTAAAAGTTAATCAAAAGGCACAGTACCAACAAGTCTGATAAGTTTACCAGACAGTAAATAAACCAGAAAGTTTAAGTTTCAATTCCCATTTGCTGGGCTAAGGAGAGAAAACACCCAAGGTTCCCAACTCCTTTGTGATATTTAGTGACAATGCATATGACAAAAACAGGAAACATTAGTTTGAAAATGATATCCACTCCTTTTCATTGGCTTGATAACACAGTCAAGCAATGGTCCTCTATGTTTTTTTCCAAATGGAGCATGGGGTGGGCGATTTCTTTTAAATACACACACACAGTTTGCCTGAAGACTTTTGGGTTGTTCGACAGCTTAGAGAAAATACTGGCAGTCAGACTCACATTTGAATAAGAAGGTGCACTGACCCGAACGGGTGCCAGACTGTGGCATCTAGAGGAATGTCACAGTAACTTCACCGCAATGTTAACGTAAGCATTATTTGTGACTAATAAATAAACTTTACTTTAATTGAAAACATCAAGTACCAGATAGCTATCGATACTTGTGAAACATATTTCAGCAAGAGGTCAAATTATTCAGGACAGAACAGTTGGGAAGAGAAATATCAAATAACTTTACCGCAAATTATCAAGCATAAACCACTGCTATAAATTTGAGGTAAACATGGCACATGAGAAAATCAGTGATTAGACTTTGTGTATAAAATACTTACAGTTTTTGAAAGCCCTTTGGCTTTCCATTCACTACTGGACATGATACATTGTTCTTGCATGGTTCTTCATTTTCAGATTCAGAGTCGAGAAAAAGGACTCCCTTTTCTTTTCTGCTAAAATATGATAAAAGGTTCGACTGCTTTCCTTCTGGTGTCTCCGGTACAATGGTCACTAAAAAATTGAAATTAAAAACAATGTTTCTAAAAATAGTTACGAAAGTTACTGTGAAGATTGAATCATCACATGAATCAAGGCACCGTTTCACTAAAATTTTATATGTCAAAATGTGTTTTAAAAATTGATACTTGTTTACATGGTTAACTGTTCTCAGCGCTAATTTATTCAAACTGCAACCGCCTCTAAACACTATGGCAAATTTACCCACTTTAGAAGCAACGTGCGTGCCCTTTGCGAAGCCCATTATTGTATGCACTGACCTGTGACCTATTTAAGAATTAGAAACATGATGCACACGCTCACTGTAGCACTTTATTCCCATTATCTCTATTCTTGCTCCAATGCTAACAGTTTAATAAATTTCAATGAAGCAGTTGAACTTTATTTGTATTAAAGGTTTGAATTGGTTTGCTATCTTTGTTTGCTCAGCCTTCTGGCTCTATTCCACTTTGTGCATCAGAGCCACTTTGAAAAAGATAAATCACCCCTAATCACGTTAAAATCTTTTGGTTTGGCAAAACAATGAAAGTGATGAATAACTTAACAGTGTCACCAGTAAATGTTAATCATTCCATTTCTCTCCAGTGTGGAAGAGTAAGTTAACCCCCAATTTCCAAAAGAGAGGCATGCTGAGTTAAACTATCCCAACAACAATTATTTTAGCTGGTAGCCTGCAAAATTGTTATTTTCCTCTATTTGTCTGAATCAGAGTTATACACACATTTATTTATTTAAGGAAGCAAAGGCTCTACAGCAGACTTAAAACAAATCAACTGATTCTCCTTTCACTCATACCAATGAACGCAAATATAACCCAAATTAGGGTTGAGAGGAAACCGATTTTAGTTTCCTGCTCCCCTCTAAATTGGCACCCACCTCCCAACCCCAAAAAGTAAACAAAATTTACTAACTTCTAATTGTCAGAGCAATAGTTGGGAGATTTTAGATGTAAATTTGTCTTGCAAGTAGGATTTTTTATAAACATGCATTTGTTAAAGTAAAATTAGAGTGATATCCGCTTACTATACGCACTGTGATCGCTTCACTACTCGGAAAGAAAAGCGCCAATAAAAATAGAAACGCTGACATTGTTAGCCAAGGGGCTCTTGCATTGCACATGGAAGAAAACTGAGTAAAATATAAAACCTGTGAGCCGATAACCAAAACTGGCTGGAAAAGGTAGCACAATGGATGTATTTGATGAGGATTGAAACACTTGGAACTTACATAAAGAATCCAATAATATCTCCAAGCAAATAAAAATAGGATGACCTAAAAGGTTATAATATTTCTCAGTGTAGTAGGAAAGAAAACAAAACTTATACAGCAATTTGTCCTTTTTTTTCCTCCTAAGCCTTACCCATTTTTCCTCTCACCTTCAGAATCAGCACATGCAGCTGTGCTTGTTCCCTGTTCTGTTTTGGGCCCCATATCTGTTTCCACAATTTCCCATCAAAGGACACAGCCTGAATTTCAGAGCTACTAACTCCCAGAGTACTGAGTTCTCACTTTATTTTTCAAGAATTGAAATTTCAGTTGAACTGACTGAGTCAGTTTAACTGAAATTGGTGACAGCAAATCAGTCTTGGATTCACACCTCTCCTTTGAGATTTGTTTACAACTGAGTCAAAGACCAATTTAATCCCATAATGCTGCTTTTCAGAAGTATGAAGGATACATTTGGTAGGCAAAATGAGAGACAATAAGCTAAATCATGGAATTTTAAAGTGAATGCAGGAACAGACAGAACTAGCGTGTCTGTTCACAAAACTTGGACAGTGGTATAACAGGTTTAAGTTTAGTTTATGGAACCCTGCGCTTTATAAATAGAGTAAGAGGTCTCACAACACTAGGTTAAAGTCCAACAGGTTTATTTGTAGCAAGTGCCACTGGCTTTCAAACTGGCTGTTCCTGCATCAGGTGGGTGGGAGTTCTGAACACAAACAGGGCATACAAAGACACAAACTTAATTTACATGAATAATGATTGGAATGAGAGTCTTTACAACTAATCAAGTCTTAAAAAGTACAGACAATGTGAGTGGAGAGAGCATTAAGCACAGGTTAAAAAGATGTGTATTGTTTCCAGATAGGAAAGTTAGTGAGATTTTGCGAGTCCAGGCAGTTTGTGGGGGTTACAGATAGTATGACATGAACCCAAAATCTCAGTTGAGGCCGTCCTCATGTGTGCAGAACTTGGCTATCAGTCTCTGCTCAGTAACTACGCTGTTGTGTGTCGTGAAGGTCGTCTTGGTGGACTCTTACCCGAAGATCAGAGGCCAAATGCCCGTGACCGCTGAAGTGTTCCTCAACAGGAAGAGAACAGTTTTGCCTGATGACTGTCGAGCGGTGTTCATTCATCTGTTGTCGTAGCGTCTGCACGGTCTCCCCGATGTACATGCCTCGGGACATCCTTTCCTGCAGTGTATATGGTAGACAATGTTGGCCGAGTTGCAAGAGTACGTACCATGTACCTGATAGATGATGGCATCAGTGTCGATGATCCAGCATGTCTTGCAGAGGTTGCTGTGGCAGGGTTATGTGGTGCCGTGGTCGCTGTTCTCCTGAATGCTGGGTAGTTTGCTGCAGACAATGGTCTGTTTGAGGTTGTGTGGTTGTTTGAAGGCAAGAAGTGGGGGTGGGGGGATGGGGGTTACAATCTGCGATTATTTGCAGATCCAACCAAAGAACAAACCCGTCAACTCAACACTCTGATCAAGACCTTTGATCCGGACCTTCAGAGCACTCTGTGCTCTCATCCCCTATACTCCCCATGTTGAAGGTCTCCACTGCATCCCGAAAATATACAAGGCAAACACACCCGGCCATCCCATCACATTGGGCAATGGGACCCTGTGGGAGAACCTCTCCTGTTACAGCGAGGGCATCCTGAAATCCCATAATACCCCCAGCTTTTGTCGCGACACTACAGACTTCCTATAAAAACTCAACACATATGGAGCAGTTGAACCAGGAGCATTCCTCGTCACAACGGATATCTCAGCACTCTACACCAGCATCCCCCATGACAATGACATTGCTGCAACAGCCACAGTACTCAACGCCGACAACTGTCAGTTTCTAGATGCAATTTTACAACTCATCCGCTTCATTCTGGACCACAGTCTTCACCTTCAACAACCAGATCTTCATCCAGACACACAGAACAGCCATGGGGACCAAATTTGCACCTCAATATGCTAACATCTTCATGTACAGGTTCGAACAAGACTTCTTCACCACACAGGACTTTCAACTGATGCTATACGCTAGATACATCGATAATATTTTCTTCCTCTGGACTCATGGTGAACAATCACTGACGTCAACAAGTCCCATCCCACCATCAGACTCACCATGAACTACTCTCTGGAATCAGTTACATTCTTGGACATGTGCATCTCCATTAAGGACGGTCACCTCAGCACCTCACTGTACCGCAAGCCCACGCATGAACTCACAATGCTCCACTTCTCCAGCTTCCACCCCAAAAACATTAAAGAAGACATCCCCTACAGAGAAGCCCTCCGTATACAAGAGATCTGCTCAGATGAGGAGGATCGCAACAGACACCTCCAGATGTGAAAGATGCCCTCATAAGATTAGGATACGGCGCTCGACTCATCGATAGATGATTCCGACATGCCACAGCCAAAAACCGCACCAACCTCCTCAGAAGACAAACATGGGACACGGTGGACAGAGTACCCTTCATCGTCCAGTACTTCCCCGGGGCGGACAGGTTACGACATTCTTCTCCGGAGCCTTCAGCATGTCATTGATGAAGACGAATATCTCGCCAAGGCCATCCCCATACCCCCACTCCTTGCCTTCAAACAACCACACAGACCATTGTCTGCAGCCAACTACCCAGCCTTCAGGAGAACAGTGACCACAACACCACACAACCCTGCCACAGCAACCTCTGCAAGACATGCCAGACCGACACAAGATGCCATCATCTCATGTGAGAACACTATCCACCAGGTACACGGTACATACTCTTGCAACTCAACCAACGTTGTCTACCTGATATGCTGCAGGAAAGGATGTCCCGAGGCATGGTACATTGGGGAGGCCAGGCAGAAGCTACGACAACGGATGAATGAACACCACTCGACAATCACCAGGCAAGATTGTTCTCTTCCTACTGGGGAACACTTCAGTGGTCACGGGCATTCAGCCTCTGATCTTCAGGTAAGTGTTCTCCAAGGCGGCCTTCACGACACAAGACAGCACAGTGTTGCTGAGCAGAGGCTAATAGCCAAGATCCACACACGAGGATGGCATCAACTGGGGTTTAGAGTTCTTGTCCCACTATCTGTAACCTCCACAAACTGCCTGGACTTGCAAAATCTCACGAACTTTCCTGTCTGGAAACAATACGCATCTTTTTAACTTGTACTTAATGCTCTCTCCACTACATTGTCTGTACCTTTAAGACTTGATTAGCTGTAAAGACTCACATTCCAATCATTATTCATGTAAAATGATTTTATGTCTTTGTATGCCCTGTTTGTGATCAGAACTCCCACCCACCTCACGAAGGAACAGCCTTTCCAAAAGCTAGTGGCATTTACTATAAATAAACGTGTTGGACTTTCACCTGGTGTTGTAAGACCTCAGTGTGTTTACCCCAGTTCAATGTTGACATATCCACGTCTTTAAAATAGAGATAGGGTATAAATGGCAGCATGTTAAGCATATGCAACATACCAGCTTGGGCAAATGGAATATTGCATCCAGTTCTAGGCAGCACATTACAAGTACAGACACAAATGGATTTAAGAAGGTAGAAAAAGGATTTACTAGAATGGTTCCAGGGATGAGGAATAACAGTTACATAGGAGACTGCATTCACTGTGATTCTCCTTAGAGCAAAGAAAGCTAAGTTTTGTGAAGACGTATTTTAAATGCAATGAGTTGTTAGGATTTGCATTGTGTTTCACAATGCTGTGGTGAATAGAAATTCAACAGCAGTCTTCAAAAAAGAAATAGATGAATTTTTGAAAGAAAAAATTTCAGGACTGGGAAGAAAAAGGAGATAAAACTAACTGGATTTGCTGTTTGAAAGAGCTGGTGCAGCCCATCAGACCTCCTTCTGTGCTAAACTATTTTACCATCTATCTCAACAATAGAAAATAGGAAATTCAGATTAGAGCTGAACAGATTACATAGATTTCTTCAAATTTGGATAATAAAGCTAATGTGTCAACAGCTGTTAAGAGACCATCATTTAACTTTTCCTTGTTTCAGCTTGAGACAGCCAAGGTCCTAAGCAGGGGTTTTATAATGGTGGAGTGAGTGGTGCAATGTGACAGGACTGGAGTGGATAACAGGGCAGAGTAGTGAATAACATGACAGGACATGGGCAGGTGGGTATGGGGACAAACATGATGGAAATGGGAATATTTCTTTTAAATTCTTCCTTGGAACGCGGACTTCACTGGCAAGGCCGGTATTTGTCAGTCAGGGCTAATTTGTGTTCAGGTGGTGGTGGAAAAGGTGCTTTCTTGAACTGCTGCAGTCCATCCTGAACAAGAGCACCAAAATTGCTGCTGGGAAGGGAGTCATAGAATAGAATCTCTATAGAGCAGGAGACCATTCAGTCCATCGAGCCTGCACTGAACACCAGGCCCTATCTCCATAACCCCATTTATTTACCCTGCTAGTCCACCTGACACTAAATGGCAATTTAGCACAGCAAATCAATCTAACCCACACATCTTTGGACTGTGGGAGGAAACCCACAAGGAGATGCGGAGGATGTGCAAACTCCACACAGACAGTGACCCAAGCCAAGAATCGAACCTGGACCCTTAGCACTGAGGTAACCGTGTTGACCACTGTGCCATCCTCAGTTCCAGGATTTTGCTCCCAAAAACAAACTTGAAGAGAAAGTCTTCTAGGTGGTACAGGTCAGTGGTTTGAAGGTGCTTTTAAAGGATCCTTGGTGTTTTACTGTCGTAGCATCTTACATATGAACGTAGCCAAATGATGATACTGGTCAAGCAGGCCGCTTTGTCCAGTACGATGTTGAACTGTACAAACGGTGATGGAGCCACACTCAACCAGGCAAGTGAAGACTATGTCACTACCCTCCAACAGGGCAGCACAGTGGTTGGCATTATTGTCTCACAACATCAGGGACCCAGGGGTTTCATGTGTGCCATGCAAGGGGTTTGGGGGGCAGAAAGGCCAGGGGGTGGAGGGTTTGCTGGTGATGCAGCAGGGTAGGGGTGTCATAGGGAGGGGTTTGAGGGATGGGGGCCAGGAGAGGTTTGAGGATACAAGTAGTGGGGGGGGGTGGCAGGGGAAAAGGGCAGGGAGGAGCTTGGGGAATGGGGGCAGGGGGGAGTGGGGGTGGGGGGGAATGGGGGGAGTGGGGGTGGGGGGGAATGGGGGGGGAGGGGAGGGGAGGGAGGAGCTTGGGGCATGGGAGGGGAAGGGGAGGGAGGAGGAGCTTGGGGGATGCAAGGGACACCGTAGGGGGTAGATGGTAGGGGGATACAGGGAGATGGAGGGCGGGGAGCTTGGGATGCAGTGGGTAAGGTGCTATGCGGTGGAGAGGATCGGTGATGGGAGGCTTTGGTGGTGTGGCCCGCGGGCTGTCTGTCTCACCTGCCGGTCTTTCCTCCTCCTCCTCCTCCTCCTCCTCCCGGAAGCCGGGCTGTAGCGGGCGGATGCCGGTGGCGGTGCCGGGCCGCTCCCGGTTGCCTTGCAGCAGCGGGCCGCCCGCGGCGCTTTTCTTCTCATATCGGAAGCGGTGGAGGTTGAAGGAGCTCATCCGGGGACTGGGCGGCCGGTTCAAAGGGCAGGATGGAACGCGGAGCCGTTAGAACCGTTAGTGCGGCCGGCTCGCGCCGGGGAGAGAGAGAGAGAGAGAGGGGGGGGGACGGAGTGTGACAGCCCCCGGGATCACGCCGCCGCCTTCAGCGCACTCGCTGTACGGTGAGAGCCGCCGCCATATCCGGTATCGATATATTATAGTTCTATATCCTAAAGCACTTTCCCGCGAACCACGCCGCTCCGCCAACCTATCCGCAAGGCGCGCTCCCATTGGCGGGCAACACGAGGAGCGGGCCAATCAGCGAGCTCCATGAATGAGAGTGGAGGAGGGGGCGTGTCCTATTACGTCACTGGATGGCGGGCTCCGCCCCCCCCGAATCAGCTGACCCCCAGGGGAAGGGGTCAGCTAAATGTAGCATCCTGCTCCATCCCTTTGCCCGGCACTGACGTGTCACTGAATAGACCAGCATTTGTCACCCATCCCTAATTGCCCCTTCAGAAGGAGCTATCTTCTGGATTTGCTGCACCCCCTCAGGTGTAGGTACACCTGCTGTGCTGTTAGGGAAGGAACACAGGAGTTAAAGTTTATTAGTGTCACAAGCAGGCTTACATTAACACTGCAATGAAGTTACTGTAAAAATCCCCCCTAGTCGTCACACTCTAGCGCCTGTTTGGGTACACTGAGGGAGAATTTAGCATGGCCAATGCACTTAACCAGCACGTCTTTTGGACTGTGGGAGGAAACCGGAGCACTTGGAGGAAACCCACGCAGACATGGGGATAATGTGCAGACCCCGCACAGACAGTGATCCAAGCCAGGAATCGAACCTGGGTCAATGGCGTTGTGAGGCAGCAGTGCCAAGCAAATTCAGCCATTCGAGTCTGCTCTCTCATTCAATAAGATCATGGTTGATCTCTCCTGGGTCTCAAATCCTCTTATTCCTCTATTTATTAGAAATATATCTATCTCGTTCTTGAAACCATTCAATGATCCACCATGCTATGGGGAAGCAAGTTCCACAAATTTACCATCCTCTGCGAGAAGTAGTTCATCTTAGTTTTAAATCTACCATCTCTCAATCTATACCTGTGACCTCTTGTTTGAGATTACCCCATTAGAGGAAATATTTGGTCTACATTTATTTTATTAGAATTTTATATATCTTGATCTGATCCCCTGTCATTCTTCTAAACTCCAGTGAGTGCAAGTCCAAACCATTTAAACTCTCTTCATACATCAACCTTTTCATCCCAGAATCAATCTGGTGAACCTCTTCTGAACTGCCCAAAATGCTACCATTTCCTTGATAAAGGGTCATTTGGACGTGAAACGTCAGCTCTTTTCTCCCCTTACAGTTGCTGCCAGACCTGCTGAGATTTTCCAGCATTTTCTCTTTTGGTTTCAGATTCCAACATCTGCAGTAATTTGCTTTTTTTCTACTACTTCCTTCCTCCATTAAGGAGACCCAGCAACATTGAAGGAACGGCCAATATATTTTCATGTCAGGATGGTCTGGGGCTCAGAGAGGAACATACAGATGGTGTTGTATCTGTGCACCTACTTCCCTTGTTACGCTAGGTGGTGGAGTTCATGGGAGTGGAAGGTGTTCTTGAGAGAGCATTGAAGCAATGCATCTTGTAGATGGTACACACTGCTACCTTGGTGCACCAGTGCTGGAGGGTTTATATGTTTTAAGATGGTGGATGGGTTGCCAATCAAGCAGGCTGCTTTCTCCTGGATGATGCCGAGCTTTTTGAGTCTTGTTGGAACTGCACTCCAATTCAACTGGAGAGCATTCCATCACATTCTTAATTTGTGCCTTTCAGATGGTGGACAGACTTTGGAGAGTGAGGAGATGAGTGACTTGGAGAATGGTTTAGGAGGTGAAGGATGAAAACAGACTTACATTAATACAGTGCCGGTTAACAACAGGATGTCTCAAAGCACTTATTAGCCAAGGAAGTACTTTCTGAAGTCACTGTCGGAATGTCAGAAATGTAGACAATTTTAGCAGAGCAAGTTCCCACAAAAAGCATAATGACCAGACAAGCTGCCTTGTGATGTCATAGAATCATAGACGTTTACAGCATGAAAACAAGCCCTTTGGCCCAACTTGTCCATGCCTCTTTTTTTAAACCCCTAAGCTAATCCCAATTGCCCACATTTGGCCCATATCCCTCTATACCCATCGCACCCATGTAACTATCTGAATGCTTTTTAAAAGACAAAATTGTACCCGCCTTTACTACTACTTCTGGCAGCTTGTTCCAGACACTCACCACCCTCTCTGTGAAACAATTGCCCCTCTGGAAACTTCTCCCTTCTCACCTTAAACCCATGCCCTCCAGTTTTAGACTCTGCTACCTCTGGGAGTAGGTATTGACTATCTAGCTGATCTGTGCCCCTCATTATTTTGTAGACCTCTATAAGATCACCCCTCAGCTTCCTATGCTCCAGAGAAAAAAGTCACAGTCTATCCAGCCTCTCCTTATAGCTCAATCCATTAAGTCCCAGTAGCATCCTAGCAAATCTTTTCTGCACTGTTTCTAGTTTAATAATATCCTTTCTATAATAGGGTGACCAGAATCACACACAGTATTCCAAGTGTGGCCTTACCAATGTCTTGAACAACTTCAACAAGACATCCAAACTCCTGTATTCAATTTTCTAACCAATGAAATCAAGCATGCCAGATGCCGCCTTCACCACTCTGTCCCACTTTTGACTCCACTTTCAAGAAGCTTTGAACATGTACCCTAGATCTCTTTGTTCTGTAACTGTCCTCAACACCCTACCATTAACTGATTATCATTACATTAAGTGACTACCAAAATACATCACCTCGCATTTGTCTAAATTAAACTCCATCTGCCATTCATCAACCCACTGGCCCAATTGATCAAGATCCCGTTGCAATTGAAGGTAACTTTCTTCACTGTCCACTATGCCACCAATCTTAGTATCATCTGCAAACTTACAAACCACGCCTCCTATACTCTCAGTCAAATCATTAATAAAAATGACAATTAACAGTGGACCCAGCACTGATCCCCGAGACACACTGCTGGTCACAGCTTCCAGTTTGAAAAACAGCTCTCTACAACCACCCTTTGTGGGATAAATATTTTGGCCAGGACTCCACTGGCCCAATCAGACAGCTGGCAGTACAATGGCCTCAGCAGTACCATTGGGATCATTGGCTATTGCTGGGGCTGCACAGGGGGCAGTAACTCAACAAGGTGCTGCTCATAAATGGGGTCTAGAGGCACCAGAGTCAAGCAAGCAGGCCCCAGCAATGGGGTAAGGGATTAGGGAATATTAGTGAGGGCAGATGACACCTCTGCCAGGGAAGACCTTTGCTGCCAGGGGACATATTCACAGGCCAAATGACTGCCCAGAAATGAAGCAACCACTCGGATGACTGTGGGAGGTCACCAGGCTCTTACTGGTCAGTCTCTCAGCATGGTGTAGGCCCCCTGCCGCTGGTGAAATGCCAGAAATAGTAGGAAGGGGCCCTTAATTGACCAGTTAAGTTGCTCAGTTGGGCTCAGGACAGGCAGAATGTCTGCCATCTTTCCCACCACAAGCACAATGGCATGGCGGCAGGAGCAGGTCAGTTACCGCTTTGTCATTTTCTCATGTCATTTTGCCAACATTTCTGCTGCAAAGCCAGTACCCAAAAGCTCTGTAAAGTTTAGCCAATTAACATTCTTTGTGTTATACAAGTTGTGCTGTCCTCCAGGTTATGCCTTAATTATGTGAAGAGGGATGAATCCAGAGCAGGACCATAGAATCATAGGGCTAAATCTTAGTTGCTGAAAATGGGACTCTTGAAGTCCTGTGGAAGCGTAATATCTGGCACAATGATGTTGGATCATGATAGCAACATCATCACGCCAGTCAGCAATAATACAGTGGTGGGCAGTCAGCCATTTTGATTTTTCTAATTATTGACCATTTGAGCATGTTTGCTGCCCAATCGATTGCAATAATAGGTCCCTGAAACCTGCACACAAAACTCACCTGGTGGGCACTTCGTTTTATTTTCATTGATATTGGAAAGGATGGATATAAAGCATATTTTTTAGTATCACAAGTAGGCTTACATTAACACTGAAATGAAGTTACTATGAAAATCCCCTTGTCACCACACTCTGGCACCTGTTCGGTTACACTGAAGGAGGATTTAGCATGGCCAATGCCCCAAACCATCATGGCTTTTGGACGGTGAGAGGAAATCGGGGCATCTGGAGGAAAGTCATGCAGACATGGACAGAACGTGCAGACTCCACACAGACAGTCACCCAAGCCGGAATCGAATCAGGGTTCTTGGCGCGGTGAGGCAGCAATGCTAATTGCTGTGCCACCGTGTCAGCCTAAAGGCTGGTGGTGAGTCCATGCCTGACCATCGTTCAAATCCGTCTCCAGGCAATCTCACACACACTGAATGAGGCTCAAAAGCATTCTACCAAGATATCACCAACACATCTGTTCCACCAGAGGGCCAAACATCCTAAACCATTGCTACACAAAAATCAAAAATATCTGCCTATCTCTTGCCCACACTTTGGCAAATCAGACCCAAGGCTGTCCTCCTGCTCTTGGCTTACAAGCAAAAACTGAAACGGGAGAATCCGTCAAAGAAAGTCATGCAATGTTGGTCTGAGGAATCGGATGATTTCCTACGGGACTTCTTAGAGTCAGTAGATTGGTGATTATTTAAAACCTCTGTGACCAGCCTGAACAAGTACGCCGCTACGGTAACTGATTTCATTAGTACGTGTGTAGAAGACTGTGCGCCAAAGAAACAAATCTGCATTTTTCCCATCCGCAAATTGGATGAACAGGGACATCCACTGCCTGCTGAAGTTCAGGTCTGAGGCATTCAAGTCTGGCGACCCTGATCTTTACAAGAAAGCCACATATGATCTACGGAGATCCGTAGAAGATGCCAAAAATCAGTATTGGACCAAGCTAGGATCCCAGGCTAGGCATACGGATTCCCGCCAACTATATCAAGGTCTGCAAGACATAACAGGCTGCAAAATGAAGGCAGGTAAATTCGCTGGCTTGGCCGAACGTGTATCTGAGGTCACCATTGCTGATGTCACTATAATCTTCCCAAAAGTCAACCCACGGAAAGCAACTGGTTCAGTGGAGTACCCAGACAAGCACTCAGGTCCTGCATGGACCAGCCGGCGAGGGTATTTGCAGACATCTTCAACCTCTCTTTACATCAATCTGAGGTCTCTATCTGCTTCAAGAAGATGAATATCATCCCATAGAAACATAGAAGATAGGAATAAGAGGAGGCCATTTGGCCCTTTGAGCCTGCTCTGCCATTCATTCCGATCATGGCTTATTATCCAACTCAATCGCCTAATCTTGTCTTTTCCCAAAACCTTTGATCCCATTCGCCCCCAAGTGCTGTATCCAGCTGCCTCTTGAATGCATTCAATGTTTTGGCATCAACTATTTCCTGTGGTAATGAATTCCACAGGCTGACCACTCTTTGGGTGAAGAAATGTTTCCTCACTTCCATCCTAAATGGTTTACTCTGAATCCTCAGACTGTGACCCTGGTTCTGGATTCCCCCACCATCGGGAACATCTTAACTGCATCTATCCTGTCTATAGAATTTTATAAGTCTCTGAGATCCCCCCTCATTCGTCTGAATTCCAGCAAAATAATCCTAACCTAATCAATCTCTTCTCGTACATCAGTCCCACCATCCTCAAAATCAGCTTGGTAAATCTTCACTGCACTCTCTCAAGAGCAAGAACATCCTTCCTCAGAAAAGGAGACCAAAACTGCACACAATACTCTAGATGTAGCCTCACCAAGGCCTGTATACTTGCAACAAGACATCCCTGCTCCTGTACTTGAAACCTTCTTTACCACCTGCTGCACCTGCATGCTTACCTTCAGTGAATGGTGCACAAGGACATCCAGATCCCACTGCACACTCCCCTCTCCCAATTTATACCCATTCAGATAGTAATCTGCCTTCTTGTTTTTGCTTCCAAAATGAATAACCTCACACTTAACCAAATTATATTGCATCTGCCATTGATTAGCCCACTCAGCCAACCTGTCCAGATCATTCTGAAGGATCTCTTTATCTTCATCGTAGTTCACCCTCCCACCCAACTTGGTATCGTCTGCAAGCTTTGAGATGTTACATTTTATTCCCTCATCCAAATCATTAATATACATTGTGAATAGTTGGGATCCCAGCACTGATCCCTGTGGCACCCCACTAGTTACTGCCTGCCAATTTGAAAAGCACCCTTTAATTCCTACTTTTTGTTTCCTCTGTGCCAGCCAGTTTTCTATCCATCTCAATACACTTCCTCCAATCCTATGTGCTTTACTCTTGCACAATAATCTCTGGTGCAGGATTTTGTCAAACACTTTCTGAAAGTCCAAATATACCATATCTTCTAGTTCCCCCTTGTCAACTCTACTAGTCATATCTTCAAAGAATTCCAACAGATTTGTCAAGCATGATTTCCCCTTCATAAATCCATGCTGACCCTGTCTGATCCTGCTACTGCTTTCTAAACGCTTTGCTATAAAGTCCTTGATAATGGATTTGAGAATTTTCTCCACTACTGATCTTAAGCTTACTGGTCTAAAAATCCTTGTTTTCTCTCTACCTCCCTTTTTGAATATTGGAATGTCATTCACTACCCTCCAACCTGCGGGGACTGTTCCAGAGTCAATAGAATCTTGGAAGATGACCACCAATACATCCGCTATTTCTAGAACCACTTCCTTAAGTGCTCTGGGATGTAGATTATCAGGGATTTATCTGCCTTTAATCCCATCAACTTTCCCAGCACCGTTTCACTACTAATTGATCTCCCTCAGTTCTTCCCTCTTACTAAATCTTGCATTCTCCAACATTTCTGGCAACTGATTTGTGTCCTCTTTTGTGAAGACAGAACCAAAGTATGTATTCAGTTGCTTGGTCATTTATTTGTCCCCTATTATACATTCTCCCATTTCTGTCTGTAGGGGACCTGTATTTGTCTTCATTAATCTCTTTCTCTTCACGTATCTATAGAAATTCTTAGTGTTAGTCTTTATGTTGCCTGCAAGCTTACTTTCGTACTGTATTTTCCCCTTCTTAATAATCCTTTAGTCCTTCTTTGCTGAATTTGAAACTGCTCCCAATCCTCTGACCTGTTATTTCTTGGCCAATCTGTGTGCTTCTTCCTTCAATCGGATACTGTCTTTAATTTCCTTTGCAAGCCATTGATTGGCTCTCTTACCAATTTTGCTTTTGTGCCAGACAGGAATAAACAGTTGCTGCAGTTCCCCCATGCATTCTTGAATGTTTGCCACTGTCTATCCACTGTTATCCCTATAAGTAACACTCCCCAATCTATCAAGGCCAACTCATGCCTCATATCCTCATAGTTTCCTTTATTAAGATTCAGCACCCTAGTCTCTGAATCAACTACTTCACTCTCCATTTTGATAAAAAAATTCTATCATGTTCTGGTCGCTCATCCCCAAGGAGTCTCGTACAGCTAGATTGGCAATGATAACCTTCTCATTACACAGTACCCAGTCTAAGATGGTCTGCTCTCTAGTTGGTTCCTCTACATATTGGTCAAGAAAACTATCCTGTATACGCTCCAGGAATTCCTCCTCTGTGGCATTGTGGCTAATTTGATTTGCCCAATCTATGTGCAGATTAAAATACCCATGATCACCAATATTCTCTTATCACATGCATCACTAATTTCATGTTTAATGCCATTCCCAACATCACTGCAGTTTGGGCATCTGTATATGACACCCACTGATGTTTTTTGCCCATTGGTATTTCTCAACTCTACCCATTCAGACGCCACATTGTCAGAGCCAATATCCTTTCTCATTATTGTGTTAATTTCCTCTTTAACCAGCAGGGCCACTCCACCACCTTTTCCTTTATGCCTGTCAATTCCTACCCCAGTCATCCTGCAGCCATGTCTCCGTAATCCCAATTATATTGTACCAGTTTATATCTATCTGTGCGATTAGTTCATCCACTTTATTGCAAATGCTCTGTGCATTAAGGTATAGAGCCTTTAATCTTGTTTTTTTTTAACATTGTTTGCCTTGCTCCCAGTATTATTCTCCATAGCCCTGTTTGGACTTTGTCCTTGGTTTCCCTGCCTATCACTGTTCTTATTCCCTTTTCTACCTTTTGTTTTTATCCTTATTCCCTCCTTCTCTGACTCCTGACATAGCTTTCCACCTTTCTGGCATATTAGTTAAAACCCTCCCCAACCACTCTTGCAAACAGTCACCCTAGGACATCAGTCCCAGTCCTGCCCAGGTACAACCCGTCCAATTTGTAGGTTCCACTCTCTCAGAACCGGTCCCAATGTCGCAGGAATCTGAAACCATCCCCCAACACCATCTCTTCAGCCACATATTTATCTGACGTATCCTGTCATTTCTACTCTAGTACCAATGAAAATCCAGCCCAGTGCCTTAATGACTATCATCCGATGGTTCTGACATCCATCATTTATGAAGTGCTTTGAAAGTTAGTCATGGCACAAATCAATTCCTGCCTCCTAGACTGCCTGGATCCACTACAATTTGCCTATCACCACAACAGGGCCACAGCAGATGCTGTCTCCCTGACCCTGTACTCAACCCTGGATCACCTAGATAACAAAGACACATATGTCAGACCACAGCTCAGCCTTTAACACCATTAATCCTATGAGACTTATCTCCAAACTTTGTGGCCTGGAGCTCAGCTCCTCTCTCTGCGACTGGATCCTCGACTTCTGAACCCACAGACCACAGTCAGTAAGGATAAGCAACAACACTCCTCCATGATCATCCTGAACAACGGTGCTCCACAAGGCCGTGTCCTCAGCTTCTTACTATATTCCTTAGATACCTCTGATTGTTTGGCCAAATTCTCCTCCAACTTGATTTTTCAAGTTTGCTGATGACTCCACCGTTGTGGATTGGATCTCAAACAATGATGAGAACGGAGAACGGAGTTGAGGAGGAACTTCTTCACTCAAAGGGTGGTGAATCTCTGGAATTCTCTGCCCGTTGAAGTGGTGGAGGCTGCCTCGCTAAATATTTTTAAGACGCGGGTTGATGGGTTTTTGATAGGAGAGGGGATTAAGGGTTATGGGGAGAGGGCGGGAAAGTGGGACTGAGCAGCAGCAGATCAGCCATGATCTTATTGAATGGCGGGGCAGGCTCGAAGGGCTGGATGGCCTACTCCTGCTCCTATTTCTTATGTTCTTATTCTTATTCTTATGAGGCAGAGTGCAGGAAAGAGATAGAGAATCTGGTGAACTGCTACGACGACAATAATCTCTCCCTCAATGTCAACAAAATGAAGGAGATAGTCATCAACTTCAGAAAGCACAGTGGCAGGCATGCACCTGTCTACATCAATGAGTATGAAGTGAAAATGGTCAAGAACTTCAAGTTTTTAAGTGTCCAGATCACCAACAACCTGTCCTTGTCCCTCCATGTGAATGCTATAGTTAGGAAAGCCCATCAACACCTCTACTTTCTCAGAAAACTAAGGAAGTTAGGCATGTCCGCCACAAGTCTCACCAACTTCTACAGACGCACCACAGAAAACATTCTTTCCGGTTGTATCACAGCTTGCTCCATCCAAGACCGCAGTAAAGTACAAAAGATCGTGAACAAAGTCCGGTCCATCACACAAACCAGCCTCCCATCCATTGACACTTCTAAACCTCCCGCTGCCTCGGAAAAGCAGCCGGCATAATCAAGGACCCCACGCACTCTAGACATACTGTCGTCTTCCATCGGGAAAAAGATACAAAAGTCAAATGTCGTGTACCAACTGACTCAATAGCAGCTTGTCCTCTGCTGCCATCAGACTTTTAAATGGACCTATCTTGCGTTAAGTTGATCTTTCTCTCCATCCTAGCTATGACTGTGACACTACATTCTGCCCTCTCTCCTTTCCTTCCCTATGAACAGTATGCTTCATCTGTTTGGCACACAAAAGACAATACTTTTCACTGTATACTAATACATGTGACAACAATAAATCAAATCAAATCACATCAAAACCAGTGATGTTCTGGAAGATGTTGAATCAATAATTCATTTACGTAAACAGAAACTCACAAATATGTGCAAACAATAGAAATCATAAATGACCCTATGCATGACCACTTTGGGGATTTCTTAGCTCTTTTGCAGGTGAGGCTCCCCCTTGCTGTAAGCTGCAGTGAATACAGACTACTGACCTTTGTGCTCTCTTGTCCACGATGACTTAGGCAGCCTGATCTCCTGAGGCCTGAGGGTCCCCAGCATAGTCAGAGGCTCCTGCACAATGGAGGTGGCTCACCTTGGCACTAGGAAGCATCTGGCCAATGGTAGAAGGGTGGAAGAGAGCCTGTCTCCATCAGAAGCACACTGACAGGTGCTCCCAGATAAGAGCAGCTGCTGCTTACCCTCCTTGCTTTCCTGAGAAGGACCAGGAGTTGGATGTGTGCACCAGCACCTCCTCTTCCTATCACCCTGGCTTTCGGCCCCAGAACTCAGAGACAAGGCAATGGAGCGTAGGTCAGAACACATTCACATATTTGCTTCAGTAATCTGCTGGGTTTGACCCTCTCAGATATTCTCCGGTGTGTCAATGGAAGAAGTATACGTTCTGTCGAGTGGGTGACTGGAGTACTCGTAGCCTAGGTGGATGCCTCCAAAATTGTTTCCAAAATTGTAATCCTTCTGACATCTCTGCCACATCTCCATGCACCTTGCACTGGACATCCAGCATTTGTCCCCTTATGGATGACTTCAGAGAATCAGCATCTGACTGGGCTCAGTATCTTAGTTGCCTCCAGCACTCCTCCGATTGCCAGAGGTCTGTACCATCTCAACTAACGGCATTGTCACGTGCAACTGTGATGTGCCTACACCAGTTTATGGTTCCATTAGTTCTGAGGTGAATCCTTCAAGGTGCTACTATCTGTGGTGGTGCTGATTGCAGATCTGCCCTTTGAGGTTTCCTTTTCTTCCTCAAAAGTTAAGTGTGGGACTCTTGGGGCTTGCTTCAGCAGCAGTTAATACTGCATCTGTGTGTGGGGGAAAAGAATTGGGAAGGTTAAGGCCATGTTCTGCATGAGCAGGCAGAGTAAAAATTCCACTTTGGCTTCACTGCAAGCCTGCAAGATGTTACACATTCTTTGAGTTTTGCAGCTCTGTGCAGTCACTCTTTAGTTCCCAGTGCTTGAGAGCCTTCAAAATTACAAACCATCAAAGCCTTTCCTAACAGCATTCCAGACATCACGATGCCTTCTGTCCCCCAGCCCTCTTAATATATCTATTTTCCTACTGTAAATGATATTCATTTCAATCTCACCATCCTCTCGCCCCTTCCAGTGAACAGTCTCCAATCATCCATCTCAATCCAGCACACCTCTTCTACAGGTATTAGGGTGGCTTGGTTTGGCACATTGCCTCCTGTCTTACAAAGAGCAAAGAAAAATTTAGCACAGGGAAGGTCCTTTGGCCCTCCAAGCCTGTGCCACTCGTGATAACCTAACTAAACTAAAGAGAAAACCTTCTGCCCTTAATTGATCCGTATCCCTCTATTCTCTCCCTATTCATGTACCCACGCAGATGCCTCTTTAATGTTGTTAATGTGCTTGTTTCCACCACCTCCTTTGGCATTGTGTTCCAGGCACCACCACACTCTGATAAACCTCCCCTGCACATTTCCCTTAAACTTTCTCCATCTCACCTTGAACCTGTTCCCCCTTGTAATTGACATTTCCAACCTTGGAAAAAACCTTTGATCACCCACCCTGTCTATGCCTCTCACAATTTTGTGTTACTACTTGGCCTGACATTGTGCACCCTCTTCTGCAAATAAAGTGTAACATTCCAAAACTATTTATTTGCTGCCAAAATCTCCCTAAAGCATCCCAGTAGCTAAACTGTCAATAAAATCACTCACCTTTGACAATGTCTCCAAAGTTTTATCACCACCAACAGGAATTTCTTCCTCTCTGTATACAATGAATCCTGGTTTATCTGAAATGATCCCATGCCAGGGCTCCCTTTAAATGAGTAAGTTGTGACTTTTCTCTTATGCATTCACAGGATGTGGGCACTAGTGGATTGGTTGGCACTTTTCAACCCATCACTGGTTGCTTTTTGAAGACAGCTGAATGACTTGCTAGGCTAGTTAAGAGTCAACATTTTTAAAAATGTGAGATGTGGATGCCATTGACAAAGTCAGCATTTATTGCAAATCCTTAATTGTCTTGCATATTTCAGAGGGCTGTTAAGTATCAATCACATTGCTATGGACCTGGAGTCACATGTATGCCACACCAGGTAAGGTCATTAGTGAACCAGATGGGTTTTTATGACAATTGATGATGGTTTCATGGCCAACGCTACTGAGATTAGCTTTCAAGTCCAGAATTTATTTATTGAATTTCAATTCTATCAGCTGAAACAAACTCATCCCTTTCCACTTCTTTATGTCCCCTCACATCTCCCACACCCCCACATCTCTGATACCCATTCCATGTCCCCTGCATCCTCCAGTGTGCATTCACACAGTGTGTACAAAATTAATGAACCATATAATTAAAAAGGTCTCGAAATGCTTGTGAAAAAAACAACTGTTCAGAAATCTGCTTTGAAATAATCTGCTCATAGTATCTTATAAAACTGTTAGATTGAACTGCAATTCAGAGTTTCAACAGTAGAAGCCTTACCCCATTTACACTCTTAATATAGTCTAAATAAACATACAGACATTGAAAAAAATCAAACATAATAAATTATTATATCCTCAAAGATGTCAATCAATCAAAGCCAACACACCACTTTAGATTGTATAAACAGACCATTGCTGAACAGATCAATTAATAGTCTTAGAGTTCAATTAAGCATATATAATGAGGCCATCTGGCAACAGTATTGACAGAAAAATGACCAGAACTGATTGGTTTATGCAAAGCTGAGATTGTGGGCATGCAAGATATGAAGGGACAGGGGGGAATTACCAGGGCACAGGCTATTTATTGTTCACGTCTTCTCTAATCCACAAAAATTGCACAGGGAAGTATGAGGTGTCTACCCCCGCAAAGGAATCAGCCTGGTCAAGAGTGCATAATGTGGGAATATGAGCTCGCTACCTGCACCCTTATCCTGCAACAGTGAAAATTGCAAGTGCTGGGGATTGGCAGGTAGGAATCCTGGAATTCGGTCCTACCAACATTTTTAAAGGCTTCTGGAGTCAGCCTGGCTTCATGAAAATCCAGCCCAGATTGGACATTGTTGTTTGTGAGACTTTGCTGTGTGCAAATTGAATGCTGCCTTTCTATATTAAAACATTTCAAAATTATTTCCCTGGTTGTTTTATGCTTGAGACATCTGATGGTCAAGAGGGCACTATAAATTGCAAGTCTTTTTTTCTAGATGTTATGATGGCCACAGGGAATCATCAATAGAATCAAGAACTGTTCCCCCCCCCCCCCCCCACCCTCCCAGCTTCCCCACATCCAAGGAATGGCCTAGTAGGCCCTGGGTGCGAGTGCATGTTGATTTTACCAGGCATTTTTTGGGCTCCATGTTCCTGATTTGTTGACGTACACTCCAAATGTTTAGAGACCACTTCCAAACTATAATTGAGAAACTACTATGAAGTTTCTGCATGCACAGGATACCGAAAGCCCTGACAATGGCACTGCCTTCAGTAGCATTGAGTTTCAGACCTTCATGCTTTCCAATGGAATCAAACACTTTAGTACAGTACCCTATCACCCATTATCAAATAGGCTGGCAGAATCAGTGGTACAGACCTTTAAGTTTGATATGGAGAAGTAACATGCTGCGCCCATAGAGACCAAACTGGCGTGAGTTCTATTCAACTATAGAATTACTCTTCATACAATGATAAGAATCGCCGCAGCAGAATTATTAATGGGATGAAGGGCAAGATTCTTTTCCAAATCCTGGTGGGAAGGGTGGATTCCCAACAAGATACCCAGAAGAAGAACCATAATTCTCTAAGGCCAACCAGAACATTCAAAACCAGCGACGCAGTTCATGTGAGGAACTTGGGTATGGCTTCAGTTGGGTCCCTGGGATCACAACAGAGGAAACAGGGCCCATGTTGTATAAAGTCCATGCACAGGGCAAGATCATCACAACGCACCTGGACCACGTTTGGAGTAGGGAGCCCGTGCCAGTACAGCTCACATTACCAGCCCTGGGGATGGCTACTGCCAGTGTCGAGTCACAAATGGAGGTCGACCCTGGGTGATGAAGTGGAAGAGACTGAGACCCTGAGAAGAGCCAGAGTCAGTGGCTTCACGCTCGCTTCCAAGCAAAGGCTCCCATCGGCTGCATGCTGCCCGATCCTGTCCTGCCTCCAGCCGATCCCAGGCCGGTTGCTAAGCGGCTTGTGTGCGGGAGAAGAAATGGACTTGAGGTGGGAATGGATGTTATGATGGCCATGGGAGATCACCAGTAGATCTTGTCGAATATGAGCTTCCCTACTAGGCGAGTGGAGGCTCACCCAATAGGGAAGGAGCAGCCGGGGCAGAGTTTGGGAGGGGGGGGTGGTTAAAACAGCTGGTTTCACTCAGGCTGCAGTCAATGGACTTGGGACTGATCGGCACCCTGTAGCTGTTGAATTTATCACCGTTCAGATATCACTGTAAATAGATGGAAGGTTAGTGTCGGAAACTGGCCTTGGTAGGATTATTACACTAGGATATTAGAAAACCAGCTGTATTTTTTTTAATCATAGTCCAGTTGTATTTGTGATCACTAATACTGGCAGTTTTTTAAATTCCAGACTTATTGAATTGCTTGGAATATAAATTCTGCAGCTGCCGGGCTAATGTCTCCCAGATGATTCAAAACCAGTGGTCCAGTGTTTCTGAAACAAGTTAGAAGCAAATTATTGCAGGTGCTGGAGTCTGAAACCTGAAGAGAAAATGCTGGAAAATCTCAGCAGGTCTGGCAGCATCTGTAAGGAGAGAAAAGAGCTGACGTTTCGAGTCCAGATGACTCTCTCAAAGCTGCCTCCTCAAAGGTTTCAGAAAGAACTGTCAGTCAAGACCACTACATCACGCTGGGGTCTATTCTTTGGTCTATGCCTGGATGGCATGGGATGACCTCCGCAGTCATCCCAACACCACAAAGGCTGTAGATAACTGTGTATCTTTCGTAAATTCATTAGACGAAACAGCCATCCATCAATGTTGAATGTAGGAAATCTTTGACAATGGCAAAGATGTTTATGATTACAAATAATGGGTTTGACAAAAGGTCATCTTGACATGAAATGTCAGCTCTTTTCTCTCCTTACAGATGCTGTCAGATCTGCTGAGATTTTCCAGCATTTTCTCTTTTGGTTCCTGGTACTAGTGTTGTGGTAAAAGATTGAAACCTCTCAAATATGTAAGTGGCAGTAACAGAGACTTCATTCACAAACATGGTAGGGAGACACAACCTGCTCCTACAGGATGGCTGTCTGATACAAAGGCTGCATGACATATTTATACTTCTGCTTATCACTCGGACATGATAAAATCCTAAGAAACAGAATTATAAAAGCTGCAGCTCTCTGCTTTGTCTGACCTAAGGCTGAAGTCTGTGCTTCTTGTCACATTTTTGCTTGCATATCCTGTGGAGGTCATTAACTTGGGATTGTTACTTTCCCATACTATCATGCTGAGAAAGGGTTCTAATAACTACTCCTTTAAAACTGCTAATGATGATAATTACACTTTTAAAGCTATTAATATTTAATGTTGAATTATTTCAATTACCCCACTTCACTAGCCCCATAACATAACCACTAAGGTATCCATAAATTATCAAGCCAGTTTAAGGTTACCCTCGATAAATGTCCATTTGTTGAGTTTTAACTTCCTTTAGAAACCTTAAGTATGCAACATCAGCCATGCCTTCAGAAAATCCAAGCAGCTTATGGTAATTGGCTAGCCTTTATTCACAGGTGGGTCTAAATATATTAAAATGGCATCTAATTATATTAATACTGAAGGGACTGAGAAACTACTATAGACTATATTTAATAATAAAGTCATATAATATCTTCAGCTATTAAACTAGTTTATTAAATAACCACACAGGAACCAATTTAGAGCTGGCACAGGTACATACATTAAGTTATTTCACTGTGTTAAAAAGCATAGAGTAACAGATTAAGACATTGAAACATTTACAATATACTGTATCCTATATTGGTATTGTTACATTGGGCAACAATTGTCAAAAATGTTCATTATCTTTGGTAGCCTGTAACAACCATTTTTTTCCTGCAGTTCAGTGTCACTTTTTTGCGTTTTTGCACTAGATATATTTGCAGGTTTAGTTTCACTGGCCATTTCTGTAAGTAAACTTTATGGACCCTGTAATCTGGAAGTCACCTTTTCCTGGCTAATACTGAGTAAAGTGATAGTGAGATCCTAAAAGAGAATAATTGTCCTGCGTACCAGATATTTGAACACGGTTTGTATGGCTCTTCTGTCTTTGAAAGCAAACTGCAGAGGTTAGAGTATGCAGGCTTCAGAATAACATACAAATTTACTTACAGATGAATCAACATTAGAAATGATAATACAATGTAATTAAATTTCTCTACTCAAATCTGTAAAGATATAAATGCAGCATTGCTTTCTCTGGAAACAGACTTTAAACAGTCTTCCTAATCAACCTAATCAACCACTTCTGATTAGGCCCGGCATTAATTTAAAAATACAACGCTTTGCAGCTACAAAATGTATGCAGTAACTATCCCTGGATGTTAGCTGGCTCCCCAAATAATTCTGTAAAATGAGAACTCTGACCCTGAGATGTCAATCAACATGTACTCTTTGCAATCAATGACCCTGTTCACTCCTCAAAGGTTTCAGAAAGAACTGTCAGTCAAGACTACTACATCAGGCTGGGGTCTATTCTTTGATCTATGCCCGGATGGCATGGGATGACCTCCGCAGTCATCCCAACACAAAGGCTGTAGATAACTGTGTATCTTTCATAAATACATTAGATGAAACAGCTATTCATCAATATTGAATGTAGGAAATCTTTGACAATGGCAAAGATGTTTATGATTACAAATAATGGCTCTTTGGAATTAACACTTCAGACAGCTATTGTCTGGGGCACAGTTAACCTCCAAGCCCCGTAGTGAAACAGTTTCAACTTCACAATTGTTTTTCTTTCTCCATGAGGTAACCCTGGCTTCCTGTTGTCAAAATTCTTCCCACTTTGAAGATACAGACTGCCAACTTCACCGTTCCCCCAGTTGTTCACTTACCTTCACTGGGATTGTTTCCATGGAACTCTAGTGGCACTCAGTCCCTGTATTCTCACCCCTTCCCTTCCCCTGTGAATGTTGACTCCGTACCATTGGCATTGCTAACAGCTTAGAGTGGGACTACATGCAGATGAGGCCCAGGATTGATATAATAACACAGAATAGTTTCTTCTAGACCTCACCCACTGGGTGGGGGGAATGGGTGGCAGGAGGGGGGAGCGTGGAAGGTTAAGTGGGCTACAGGAGAGGCAAATACTTCTCACTTAGGCTTCAGCACTCCTGATTTCTGTTCTAAGTTAAAAATTGATGGGTGGAGTCGGAGAGGGTTGGTGCTTAATGCTTTTATAAAGATGGGTTCTTTTGATCTCAGAAGTAGATAAATCAGCAAAGCCTTACAAAGAAAGAACTTTAAGAGGATAGAAAGTTGGGGTAGGATTTTCACTCAACTCACCACATGTTACGCAGAGGCAGCCTTCCATTGGGAGGGGTGCCTCTGGGAAACCCAGGACAGGGATGCACCATCGGCAGGACCAGAAGATACTTTTGGCATGAATAGCTAGAAAGTTTCAGCCATGGAATTTACAGCCCTGAAACAGGTCATTCTGCCAATCTGGCCTGTGCCGCTGTCTATGCACCACATGATGCTCCTCTCACTCTACTCAATATAATCCTATCAACACAATCATATTATCCCTTTCTCCCTCATGTGTTTATCTTGCCTCCTCTATCATTACATTTATTTGGTTCAACAATTCCCTGCGGCAGCAAGTTGCACGTTCGCACCACTCTCTGGATAAATAAGTTTCTTCTGAATTCCTTATAGGATTTACAAAATTAGTGACTATATTATATTTTTAGTCCACAGTTTTTGGACTCCCTAAAATAGAGAGAGAGCAAAAAGAATACAATCAGTTACATCAAAGCGACATAAAGATGTTGATTTTTAGAAGATAACAGATCTACCAAACTAATCAATTAATTTTTGAGTTTGAAGTATACTTTCTGAGATAAGTAGATTGCCATTCTTGATAAGTGATATTAATACATACATTTTGGTGACTAACAATAACCCACTCATGACTTTGTCATTCATGAGTTGTCGGGTCATGCTCACTTGTAGATTAGATGGCACATCAGCAGATGACAGCAGAGACAACTGTAAGGATAGAGGTTTCACATGTGTAAGGCTAACAGTGATGTCTCCTTTTATGTGTGGACTATTCAAATAGAGACTAGAGTCTAAATCTAGACTTCCGTCCAAAACCTTTATAAATTTCATCAGACTGCTGAAGATTTCAATGCAAAGGATTAGAGGGGATTTACTTTTTGCCCCTTGTTTTGAACAGACTCAAGTGTTAAGGTCACAATGCAAAGCCCAGAGTGCAGACAGGGTGTGGTAACTATGGCTACCTCTTCATCATTCAGTTCCCCCAGCTGAAGAAATGAGTGGCAGTGACATTTTAATTTAAGCCCAAGTTTCCCAGGTTTCTCCTTCTTATCATTCCTGCTGGGTCAGACTGCTGGTGTCTCCGGTTTAAATATTCAGGGTCTACAGGGGAGCACTTTTTGTGTAGATGTGAGTGTTTGTGTGCAGGGCGAATGTCATGATAATGTACAGTCAGTGTGAAACAATAAAATGAGGACTTGGTGGCAGGCAGGGGGGAGGAGTGGAAGTGAGCAGGAAAGAGCCTCAGAATTATTGTCAGTTCCACCCGATTTATCACAGTGCCAGCCTATATTTTGTCAGAGAACCTGAAGCAGTCTTCCTAAACAGCTTCCTTAAAGTTCTTTCTTTCCACCTCCCCCAACTTCTAGGAAATATTATCCCCGCACAGTTAGAAGACTTACAGCAATATCAATTATGATTAAAAGGCTTAGAGTGTTCTGCCACTAACCTAAAATATGAATATAAATGATGTGCTATGGTTATTACCATTTTCAAGTGTTAAGTATAATCTTGGCAACTTTCTTATCTCTCAGGAGAAAAAAACTCTTGCAGTTTAAAAAGCAAAAGAAACTCTTGGCAGAAGTCTTACAAATGATACTTAGCCCTTGAATCAGGGTCACACAGTTTACTTATTATCACATGTTTCTGTTTAATTATTTCCACTTATGGATGCCATTTTACCAAACAAAGATCTGCAGCTAAGATAATTCTTTTGAGGCAAGTCCACTCCTTAACTATCGATATCAATGTGACTGGCCTGCTCTCTTTTTTTCCCAATTTTCTTGTTCACTAGCCAAATACTGAGAAACAGAACATAGAACTTAAGGAGTTTTTGATTGGATTAAAACACTTGATAATAAAGCTGAACAGTGCTCCAAGGGATCTCCTGCATCTGTTCCATTGTTTGCTGTAAGGAACTGTGAGCACAAACCAAACAAAATCATAGGTACTTCTGGCATTATTCACCTCAACTGCATTTATGTGATTAGTCAATGCGACCAGCTAATGTGACCAGTCAGTTGGTACAAAAGTACCAACCAACTCAAGAACAGCTTCTTCTCTGCTGCCATCAAACCTTTGACTGGACCTATCTTGCATTAAGTTGATCTTTCTCTACACCCTACTTATGATTGTAACACCACATTCTGCACTCTGTGCTTTTCTTCTCTATGTACAGTATGCTATATCTATATAGCATACAAGAAACAATATTTTTCACTGCATATTAATACATGTGACAATAATAAATCAGATCTGGAAGCTGCAGAAAGATAACCAGTTAATAACTGGTATGGCTTTCTACCCTGAATTCATCTGTTTCCTTTGGATTTCAAAATGTTCATCAACTCCAGGTCTCAAAAGGAGTCCACTACATCTTTCAGCTGGGGTCAAAACAAAAGTTCCAGTAAGTATGGGCCACCAATCCTTATTGGGCAGTCAGAAAGACAAATACAACCTCAGTCACCTTCTGAAAATGGGTTCAGAACAAATTTTGACCAGTTACTACAGACAGAAGTAAAGGGGCAATAACTACCTTTGAATACCTGGTATTCACTAGGCAAAGCTATTATGAAGTTACATCAGAGCAGCTAAATCCACAAAGGTTATGATCTCTCAATTTCAGTTTTAGCTGAGCGTGCAGTATCCATTGTTTGTCGAATGTGTCCTTACCTTCCCCATTGATTGGCAATATTGGGGCAGAGAAAAATAAAACTTATTCCACTTTGGTGGCCTATTTATGTTTCTGACATGTTATAGATATACTTATTCCTGATAGCTATTCTCTGAGTTTAGAATTATATGGCACAGAGGAGGTCATTTAGTCCGTCATGCTTATGCCTCTTTGAAAGAGTCATCTAAGTGATTGCACTTCATTTTTCTATCCTCATAGCTCAACAAATATTTTCACTTCAAGTATTTATCAGATTGTGCAATTTCCCTTTGAAAGCTACCCTTTTAGGACGTACATTCCAGATCAAGCAGCTTGTTGCATCTCTCCTCTTGTTTTTTTGTCAATTATCATAGAATCCCTACAGTGCAGAAGGAGGCCATTCTGCCCATCGAGTCTGCAATGACAACAAGTCCACCCAGGCCCTATCTCCATTACTCCATGTATTTACCCTATTAGTCCCACTGACACTACAGACTTATTTAATATGGCCAATCAACCTAACCTGCACACCTTTGTGGGAGGAAACCAGATCACCCTGAAGAAACCCATGCAGACATGGGGAGAATGTGCAAACTCCACACAGTCACCCGAGGCTGGAATCGAACCCTGCCCCTGGCGCAGTGAGGCAGCAATTCTAACAACTGTGCCACTGTGGCCGCCCTAATTTATTACTTTCAATTTATGATTTTTAGCTAGCAACCCTTCTACCAATGTAAAATGTTTACCCTATTCACTTTACTCAATTTGAATACCTTCTAATAAATCTTCTGTTAACCTGTTCTGCTGCAAGGACAGGAACATCAGCTTCTCCGGTCTCTGCACATTGCAGAAGCCCATCATTCCTGCTACCGTGCTGATCAATCTCCTCCCCACGGTCTCCAAGTCCCACGACATTCTTCCTATGCTTATGGTGTCCAGAACTGGACAATATTCCAGCTGAGGTCCAGTAAGTGATTTTATAAAGATTTAGCATAATTTCCTTGTTTCTGAGCTGTATTGCTCCACTTATAAAGTCAAAGATCCCTCATGTAGTTTTAACAGCCTTATTAGCCTTCAAAGGTTTTGTGTACATAAATCCCCATATTCATACACCCACTTTAAAGTTGTACCATTTAGTCCCTCCAGTATTGTCTCTCCTCATTCTTCCTACAAAGAGCAATACTTCTCAATTTCAGCACAAGATGTTCTATAACCCTATTTGAACATGTAGACATGTTTTCTGCTGAGGTTCTTAGAAAACCACCTCCTTTATGTCAATTTTTTTCAAATGTATGACATGCCGGGAAAGTAGGTAAAGGCAAAACTAAGGAGATGCAGACGTTGTAGTTTTTCGTAGCTTGAACGATATATGTGGAAATTCTTCTTCATTATCATAGTTTTGATTGAGGAGATGAAAGACACCTCACGATTGGCAGTGATACATTGGGTGTGTCTGCCACTATGTTTTTCCAACCGTTAGGATCTCTTGAGTACAGATTATTGATTTGTGTTCATTAGTGGATTTCCTTGGCCAAAACTAACATTAGTACATCAAACATTCAAAATGTTTCTTGGCAAGTGTTACGGTGCTACTGATTTTTTAAAAAACATAATGGTACAGCTTGGATGATTCATATTTGGACAAAGAAGTTGACAGAAGGGAAGTTTGGGTTTACGTGCCCAGGGGTTGTTGCCATGGTGCTTATTGCCTACTAATAAAGTCTGCAATGGCCTTTTAATCCCTATGAACAATTTTCATAGGAATAACAGAACAAGAATGATTTTCCTCTGAAATTACTCAAGTTTGCATCACCCATTTTCTGACCTGTATCAAACCAGAACAATGTCACTCCCTCCGAACACCAGAAGCACATGCCCTAAAAAGAAAGTGGATATAATCAGAAAGGGCATTAAAGATGTTCTACATTACATTGACCATCATTACTGTCATGACAACGCTAGCTGTCAGCGCCACCAGCATACAATAGGCTTGCAGCACTGCTAGGTCCAGCTGAGGCCGATTCCTCATTCTGACTCTTTCCCTCTCTAATATGTACATAATTCCACTGTGTACACCAGTTAAAGTGCTGAGATGAAAATTTGTTTAGCAATACTAACTCCTGCAATGTGCCAAACAAAATTGATCTTACGACTAGAGTAGTTTTCGGCTGTAGTGAGGCCAGTAAATATTTAAAATATTCAATATTTCTATTTAACTTGTATTACAATATAAAAATAAAATTTAAAATAGTGTAATAGCAAAGTTAACGATGTTAGATAATATGTGCATTTACATAAGGCAAGAGCTTACATTTATAAAGCATGGTTCATGGATCTGGAGCTTACAGTCATTGGAGAACTTTTGAAATATAGCCACTGTTGTAGGGGGAAAGAAAAAAGCTTATTTGCACACAGCAACTGCCCACAGTGGCAATGCAATAGTTGTGTTAATTGTGTTGGTTGAGGGATAGATATTGTTTAGTGCAAGCAGGAGAATCCCTTTCTCTTTGGAATAGTATCAGTCTACATCCACCTGAGAGGCAATTGAATCCTCAGTTAAATGCGCAAGACACCACCATCTTTCAGTCCTACACTAGAGTGTTGCTCTTTCAGTCTGCACTCGAGTGTCAGCCAGATTACGTGCTCAAATCTCAGGAATGGTACTTGAACCCAGAGGTGCTGCCATTGAGCCACGGTTGATACCTAACCAGTTTGGCTTGGTAGTGTAAGATGGTAAACAAACACAGAACAATGGGTATAAGATATTTCCAATGCATTAACACAGTCGCAGACAAGTAAAGGCTAGAACGTGCGTTTTTCTAACAGTATTCAATCTGAGGTGTATGCTCAGCAATTTATCAATATGCAAACAAAATAAAGAATTCTGCGGTTCAGGGTAATTCTGCTTGGGGAAACAGATGGTTTCAGAATCTTAACTTTTAAAAAGTTGGAAATTTTTCTTCTCTGGGCACCACACAAAAAGATGCCAATTAGAATTTCTGGTTTTTGCAATGACATTGGACGACTGTACAAATGCTTGTGTAGGGTGGCAGATTTTGTTTTAAATGGCAAATCAAATTTCTACTTTACAGATTTTTGTGATTTTTTTTACTGGCATTTAAGCATTATTTTTGAAATGCTTAATTATATGACAGAGCTTCATTACACGACTGATGAAGGAGCAGTGCTCCAAAGCCTCGCGATTCCAAATAAACCTGTTGGATTTTAACCTGGTGCTGTGAGACTTCTTACTGCATAACTGATTGTAAGGGCTTTAAAAAAAGTGCATGAGAAATGTTTCCTGACTTGCTTCCATAGTATCTCTGTGGCCTCCTGCTTGATGAACAAGCAGCTTTGGATCTTTATTGTAAGAGACAGCAGAGGACTGTGCTACCTGATTCCTGTCTGCACGAGACACAGATGAATGGTCGCTCACAGTGCATAGGTCATATGTGAGGAGTCTAAGGTCACATGCTTTACATGCAACCTGATGTGCCTGTTACCCTGCAGCAGAGCACTCCTGTGGTAACATGGCGGCATGACGAGCTGATCACTAAGGCACCAGGTCTGGCATTTAAACTTGCTGCACAGACTCCCACAGAGTCAAATTATCAGTAAATTATTATAAGGAGTGCAACAACAGCAACAGACTGTCACGACCATCGAGTCTTTTCCAAATGGACCTATGGGTGGCGCCATATTAAATCTTGTGCTGCAATCCAGCTGCGCTGAGTGGGATTCCTCCAGTACTTTACAACAGCAGGAGTTTAATTGGGCAGCAAGGAATTTACATAGAAAATACATTAGCCACACACTGCTTTCTTGGACCAGGCTCCGACAAGGGTGACAAATGTGAAGCGTTTCTTGGGCAAATGCAGTTCAAAGCATTGATTAAATTAGAAAAAAATTAATGAAGATGTCACCAACTAAAGCTATCGTGGAGACGTTTTGCTAATGGGAATGTGAGCATTGCCAAGAGTTGATGATAAAATTGTTGGAATTAAGGAGCTACTGCAGGCTCTTGTAAAAATGTGGGGTGAAAAAACCCTCGCAGCAACAAGATGAATTTGGCAAAAATCTATAGAGAATAAAAGGCAGCCAACAATGCTGCACTGACTGCTAACTATTGAGGGATCCTGAATATGCCTAACACTGAAAGGATAATAAGAGTTATATCCTAATTTCATTCATTGGTCTAACTGCTTTGCTGTCCAACACCCAGAGGTAAGGTGAAATATTCTGCTAATTGCTTATTGTTAGTGTTCATGTAACTTGGCGAATGATTCTGCAGTGAAAATATCTAAATAAATACTGTACATTGAGAATGCACTCAAATAGCTAACAGGGCCCATCCAGTTGAAAGGCTTTTGACTCAAAAGGTATGATCCAATAATCCTGCCAGTGCATGCATGGGTTACATTTGGTGACATGGTGGCACAGTGGTTAGCAGTGCTCCCTCACAGCACACAGGTATCCGGGTTCAGTTCCCAGCTTGGCTCACTGTCTGTGCGGAGTCTGCACATTCTTCTCATGCTTGAATGGGTTTTCTCCAGGTGCTCTGGTTTCCTCCCACGGTCCAAAAGACGTACTGGTTCAGTGCATTGACCATGCTAAATTCTCCCTCAGTGTACCCGGATAGGTGCTGGAGTGTGGCGACTAGAGGGAAGTTTCACGGTAACTTCATTGCAGTGTTAATGTAAAACTACTTGTGACACTAATAAAAATAAACTTTAAACATTTTGTGAGACCGTGTTGTGGACCTTCACTTGATGGAAATGTGTATTTATTCTTCAGTTAGCAAGCTGGAACAGCAGGATTATGTTCACAGGATTGACAGATGACTCGGAGCTGGTCAATAGCATGTGCAACACAGCTGTGATTGATGTGGAAGTTTATAGACTGAACATCAGCTAATCTTCCCTATGAGAGACCAAAGACACTGAGAGTAGATGATTGAAAGAAAACCATTACATGTTCATCTGGCAAGGCAAGACTTCAGATGAGACACATAAGCAGAGTGAAGGCTTTGCTCAATGGATCTTGTACTAGAACTCCCTACAAAGGCCTCATAACACATTCTCCATTTGCCTTGCAAATAATGGTCAATTAACCTCACAAGTATCTATGCTTCAAAGCTGTGCTCTATTACTCATTTGCAAAATAGCAGAACATCTTTATCTACTAATTTCAATGCAAGTGTGGCATAGCTATCCAGCATGAGGCACCATGGATTGGGAACGATAAATTAAAACAGGCAGAGAGCTTTGCTGCTATCCCAAGCTTTGTGTAATGAAGACCTTCCTTCAGAACAAACCATACCACAAGATGTCCTGGAGATTTCCAAGATCGGGGCATTGGCACCAGCTGGATCTGATCGTCATTCAATGTGACTCTCTGAACAGTATTCTTAACACATGCAGCTACCACAACACTGACTGTGATACAGATCACCCCCTGATGTTCACAACAGTGTTAATGCAACCTTTGAAATGTTTTATTCAAAGCAGAAATCCCATCCTCATATCAACGTCAGCCATACTGTGGGGCCAGATAAAACCAATAGTTCCTCAATTTGATTGAATATATCCTTTCTGGCACTCCCACACAAAGGTGCAGAAGTGAAATGGAATGTACTTTGAAACAACATCTCAGCAAAGCACTCCCAACATATGGGAAGCAAGAACGGAAAAATGTTGACTGGTACGGGACTAACATCACTGTGATGGAACCTGTCATTGAAGCCATGCTGTCTGCTCTCCTTCATTACAAGAGAGAACTGAGTGAGAAAACTATGAATGCCACAAGAGCTGCTTAAAATAAAGCCCATCAAACTACCAAGTGGTACGCTCGCAACTACTGGTGAGAACTTTACTAGGATATCAAAATGTCTTTCAAAACAGAGAATGTCAAGAGCGTTTTGAAAGGATGAGAAAGGAAACTCACCTAAGAGAACAGCCCCATTGGAAACAAAGTTAGAGGAAGTGATCACTGACTGTAGTAAACAATTGGAGAGGTGGAACACTAAGTTAAATTGTACTCTCAGGAGACCACAGCCACTGTGGAAATATTCTGGACATTGTAGAAAGCCTACTGTCATGTCAGTGTTCGATATTAAACCCACAGTGGAGGAGCTTAGCAAAGGTATTGACTTTGCCGTGGGCAAAGATCCAGATGCTGATGTCTGTGAAGCTAGTACGCTTCCAATGTCTGTATAAGCATCTCTGTCTCTGCTGGAGGGTGGGAGCAAAGTCCCAGGGTACGCATGATGCAACGAACAAGGGCAACAACTATTGATGCAGCACCCTGCTGAGGATCATGGGGAAAGTCTTTCCCATGTTGCCCTTGTCAGACTGCAGATCCTGTCTGAACACATCTATCCCAAATCTCCATCTGGTTTCAGAAATGGAAGATTGACATTGACATGGTATTCTTATTCCAACAGTTGCTGAGAAATTACTTGACCAAAGAAGACCACTATATTTCACTTTCATCAATTTCACCAAAGCATTTGACCATGTCAGCAATTATACAGGGCCTTGGTGAGGCCACACCTAGAATATTGTGCGCAGTTTTGGTCTTCTTGTCTGAGGAAGGATATCCTTGCGATAGACGGAGTACAACGAAGGTTTACTAGACTGATTCCTGGAATGGCAGGATTGACATATGAGGAGAGATTGAGTCGGTTAGGATTATGTTCACTGGAGTCCAGAAGCAAGAGGGGAACTCAGAAAAACTCATAAAATTCCAGCAGGACACGACAAGATAGATACAGGAAGGATATTGCCCATCATTGAGTTTAAGGATATGGAGTAAACATTTCTTCACCCAGAGAGTCGTGAGCCTGTGAAATTCATTACCACAAAAAACAATTGTGGCGAAAACATTGTATGTTTTCAAGAAGCAGTTTGATATAAGTCTTGCAGCAAAGGGGATCAAAGGATATGGGGGGAAGCCGGATCAGACTTTTGAGTTGGATGATCAGCCATGATCATAGTGAGTGGTGGAGCAGGCTCGAAGGGTTAAATGGCCTTTTCCTGCTTCTATTTTCTATGTTTCAGAGATGGTCTATCCAAATGAATGGAAAAAAATTGACTACCTATTAAAACTGCTCAATGTGATCTCTTTCCATGACAACTTAAAGGGTAAGGTCAGTAATGGGCTGAATGGCCTCCTTCTGCACTATAGAGATTCTATGGCTTAACCGCAAATCGGCCAAGTCTGCATCCTCAACACTCTCCTTTTATAGCAGTGAGAACTGGAAAACGTATGCTGTCTCAGATGTATCTTCAGTATCTCTTGGCAGGACAAGGTCACCAATTCAGAGGTCCTGGAGCATGCTAAGCCAACAACTGCTGCGCTGGCTTGGTCATGTTCTTTGGATGGATGATAGCCATATAAACAAAGACCATCAGTACAATGAATGGCTAGTGGGTCATTAGCTTCAGGGCATCCATATCTCTGCTGCAAGCAAGGTATGAAGATGGCAGATATTGACACTGACAAGCGGCAGACAGTCACTGATGACTGTAACCTCTGGAGGTTGACTGTGTGGAAGGCCATCGGAAGAGACAAGCAGAAACAAAACATCTCAGTTTGCTGAGAAGAGGCTAGGGAAAACATTGCCCATCATGCACCTTCTCAGTTTACTGCCTTCCTTTGCAACAAATGCAGTTCCTAAGCCACACAAAGTGATGCTTAGTACAGAGTTGACCACAGGGCCAACCATTGTCTTATGATACAGAAGGCTGCCAGCACTGCCTTTTTGTATTTATTAGCAGTACTTTCTGAAGTTCAAATGCAAGCACAGTCTTTTACTGAATGGCATAACTTTGATTTATGAAGTCACACATATCACCTTTTTGTACAGGCCCTCTTTAAGTATGCACTCCGTTTCATCACCATTTTGCTTTCTGTCCAGTCTTATGTACCTCAGGGCTCCTTCTAAATTAGATATTGAAATAAATGATTCACTGTGGTGCAGTGGTTTAAGCATTGACCTTTAATCTAAGTCGGGGTAATGGTCTAACATTTCGTCCTGAAAAATGTAGGGATAAAGCATTATGTGTAAAGAGTTTAGAAAGGCCCAAGCATTTTGGCGCAGGGGCAACACGGTGCCACAATAGTTAGCACTGCTGCCTCACAGTGCCAGGCATCAGGGTTTGATTTCTGCTTGGGTCACTGTCAGTGTGGAGTTTGCACGTTCTCCCCGTGTCTGTGTGAGTTTCTTCCGGGTGCTCCGGTTTCCTCCCACAGTCTGAAAGACATGCTGGTTAGGTGCATTGACCCAAGCAGGCGCCTAGGACAGCTAGAGGAATTGCACAGTAACTTCATTGCAGTGTTAATGTAAGCCTTACTTGTGACTAATAAATGAACTTTAAACTTTATTTCCTGGTGGATCTGGTCCTATAGCATGGTCTGAATTTTCAGTCCTGCTGGGGTAAGAATTGGAGGTGGTAGGATCAAAAATAGCCTCATTGGCTGGCCTGCCAGCCACCCCCCCCATCTCTATCCTGCCTCAAGATAATTTTTGCAGGGCTACCCACCAACACATCAAGCTCATTAAGAGCCACTTTAGACCCATTAAAGGGGGCCAACTGGGGTTTTCCTGTCATTCTCCAGGTTCCGGCTGGCTGCATTACAGTGGGTATCTGGAAGTAGTGTCCTGATGCCAGGCTGTGAGACCAGTGCTCCAAGCAGGCCCACAGGCCCTTTCAGTCCGCCCTGGTTTAGGAGCGATCATAGACTGCTCCACCACCCCCAACCACTGTGGTGGCCTGGCTGAAAAACTGATTTCTTAATATAGATTTGAAAATGTTGGGGAGGGCACCTCCACGTTGAATCACCTTCTATTGCAGCATACTGCTTCTTTCAAGCTACAAGACCTCTGATTGAATCTCCAACTCCCACCAGTCCTTAATTAGATAGTGAACCTGCCTCCATGACAATTAACAGGGAGCCTCCATGCATATCAGAGTTAGTGACTTATTCACTCCCGCACCCCAACCTTCCTCTCACCTGGGGAGGCAGGTTCAGTATCCAGAAATGGTCCAGACCTTGGTTTTCCAGATGGAAAATCGTGCATACCTGTATGTAATTTACAGTGTTTTGGCATTTCCACTCCAAGTCCACTGAATGACTATGGAAATAGTAAGTTGCCAGGCTTGAGTTACAGGCCATAATTGTTGAATTTGGAATTGAGAAATATTGTTGGGCTAAGGTAGAAAAGGCTTCAATCTCAATCTAACCTAGCATAGGTATGCATGGTGCTGACACTGGGGGATTGGGATGGGAACTGTTCCATTCTTCAGCACTTAACACCTCTCATATGAACATACGAATTAGGAGCAGGAGAAGGCTTCTGTTTAAATGTTCCCCTTAGGGAAAAAATACACAAGTAGGAAATCTCTGCTTAGCTTTCATTCTGGCAAAACAAAATGGGTTCAAATGCATTGTAATATAAAGCACATTTTGGTTACTGTTACATATAGGAACAAGAGTAGACCATGTGGTACCTCTAATCTGCTCCACAATTCAATACAATCGTGCTGAACTTCTGCCTCAATTCCCCAATCCTTGACTTGCTTTGACTTATTTGTAATTATAGTGAAGAAGGTGAAGTTGACGGGGTGATAAGCCACAATTTTCTGGCACATTTCACAACAGCTGAAGACTCTTAAAATGACCATAGTACTTTTTTGTTTGCACAAATTATTGCCATGGCTATTTTTCCTTTATGGGTTTAGAAGTGAGATTTTTAAAGCACATCATAGGAGATCATAGTCTGGGGATTCGGTGCAGACCATTTAGGATGAGGGTGAGGAGGCATTTCTTCACCCAAAGAGTGATGAGCCTGTGGAATTCATTACCACAGGAAGTAGTTGATGCCAAAACATTGAATGTATTCAAGAGGTGGCTGGATGTAGGACTTGGGGTGAATGGGATCAAAAGTTATGGGGAGAAAATAGGATTAGAGTTTTGAGTTGGATGATCAGCCATGATTGTGATGAATGGCGGAGCAGGCTGTAAGGGCCAAATAGCCTCCTCCTTCCTTAACATATCTTCTATGTTTCTATTATTAGAATCATGATGAAATAGGAAGGCTATAAGTGGCAAGTAAACTTCAAAATGACTCATTCATCAATATTTTTGGAGGTCGTGGAATTGGTAATTTTATTTGTATGGTTAGTAGAATTAAATATTTGTTTCTTATGCTACAGAGGTACATTAATTACAAATAGAAATGAGCCTGACATTACTTTTGTCATGGCACAGTTTCTACGCAGTTCATTTTTGTTGTTGTAAAGTTGCTGTCTTTATGTTACCACAAAGGGAATTTGCAACAGACAATCCTATGGCTAGCATCCTTGTCAGGATCTGCAGGATTTCATTCCTTTGCAAGTATCAACATATGACTGTTTAACTTGCCCATTTACATCCACTATTGGCCTGTTATTGTACATTAATGGATCAATAGTAATGTTGTGAAATGGTGCCATGTTGTGCAGAATGTGATGGGCAACAACATGTTCGGAGATCCCTCTTCCCTCTGTGACATTGAACTATCAGTTGCTCTTGTTTGTTGACCCATTATTCCTTAGTTGGCTGTAGATTTGATAAGCCAGGAAAAAAATAATAGTTTTTGCATTTATATGGCACTTTTCCCCTTAGGGCGAAACCCTAGCCAAAACCCCTTTGCCTAGGGTTTCACAGCCAAATGAAGTACATTTTTAAAGTATGATTACTGTACTAACATGTGCAAAATGCATCAGCCTATTTCCACACAAGGCTTTGTAAACAGCAGTAAGATAAATCTATTGGTAATCTGTTTTGATGATGATAGTTGAAAATATATGTTAGCCAGGAGACCAAAACTCTCCTAACTTCTCTTCAAATTATGCCATGGGATCTTTGAAATCCAACTGAGGGGATAGGCAAGGCCTCAACTTAACATCTTATCCAAAAGGTGCCATTACCGTAATGCTATTAAAGGGCCAGTGATGAACACAGGCAAAGACACTATTATCTTAATTAACTGCTGTCATTAGTTAATTGTCATTCTATAAACCTCCCGTGTGGATCCAATTTACCAAGGATGCACGAATGTTGTCAGGGAGATTGCTGCACAATGAGATTTCTGGTATCTCAAACCGCACGTCGATTCCTAAAATGAAAGTTATGGTTTTGTAGTTACACAGGTGGACACAGGGATTGCAGCCCATGGAAAAAAAGCTAAAGACTTTCATTTATATACTGTCAGTCATGATAACTGAACATTTCAAAGCACTTTGCAGCAATGAAATATTTTTGAAGTGCGGTCACTGTTGCAATGTAGGAAACCAAAGCTGTGAGATGGAAATTGAACTGCTAGCTGGTTTGTGGCTGGAAATCATTGGGTTCCATTGACTGACCCCAGTGATTTTAACTCATCAAGCTCTCGTAAATCCACTTCTCAAACAGACAGGTGAAAAGCACCTGTCAGTATCTGGAAAAGCAAATGACCCCAGGCTGTCCACCATACTTCAGGTAAACTAAATGCCCAGTTCATCAAAAGGGGCACATTAAATCATGGCGCATAGTAAGATGTAGTTCAGTGCCATACTTGTACTTACTTTTTGCCTCGTTAAGATTTTGGTAATTAGCAACTGATATCAGTCATCTGTTTATGGTTTCATAATTGTAAATGCAGCATATTTGTATATGATTTATTTGAAGATTTACTTTAAAAAATTAATATTACATTACTATTAATAAATACCCTATGAACCCCAACGCTTCCCTGCTCCTGAGAATGTTCTGTGCAACTGCAATTTAAAACAAACAAATTTTCACCCTAAAGTCAAACTTTCCTCCTGCAATTACTTTGTCCTTGGCACTCAACAAATTCTCAGGAGTGTGATCGCTATGCAGGACTAAAGGGCTGCAGTTTGCTCCATGGGTGTGTTGCCCCTAACTTTGACTCTTTTATTTTGCTGTACAGTTTGGATAGGGTGGTGGTTGGCTCACTGGAGTTGCAAATCTTTGAATCTTTTGCTTCCTTCGGATCCTGCTGCCACCGGGAAGGGCGGCTAGGAGGCACCTCAAAGCTGCTCACGGTCGGTGGTCCCAGACCTGGACTAATTCAGGGCAGCGATGTTTAATTAAACTGCAGTCCAGTTGTTTCCTGGGTAAAATGAGTGTGGGAAGGGAATGTGTGTCAAAAGCAACATGCTCCTCGCTGTGTGTGCTTATTGTCATACCAGGCCTAATATATTGTGGGAATTCCCAGAGCTCAAATGATAAGAGTATTAAAAATGCCACATAAAAGAGGCACTCCAACAGCACAGGTTACTGTAGCTTTGAATTGCATTAGCCAGTCCCATTTATTTTGTTATCGCTGTATTCAGTGCGGCATAAGTGCATTAGGCTCTTTTCATTCTGCGAGGGAGCATTTATTGTTCACCTGAAATTAAGTGCTGTGTTATTTTCTTTTTGTTTTGGAGCCTTGAGTCTGGACTTGCACCGAAAAAGAAAATAGAATTATTGGTATAAGAACATAAAGTACAGCTGACAGCTCCTGTTCCAGCGGAACGCAAAGATCTGATGAAAGCTGACAGCATAGGTGGAGAATTTCTCAGTAGCCTGGATAGCTTTTGTTTCCTTTACTTGAAAATTCGGTGTGACTTTACTGCACTCTTAAGTAAGGTAATCAAGGTTGAAGTGCCCTCACTTTCTAAAACTGCCAAACAGCTTTTTGCAATCTATTTAAAGTAGCATATAAGGAATTGTTTATTCCTTATCAGAGGAACATTCTCAAAAACTCGGCTTGGCAGTGTGACACCAAACATTACACGGTAGTTCTGTCAGAAAACCAGAATGGATTGTCAGTCAAGAAATTGTTCAGATTATCGACCTACGCCTCGCATTTTTGACGATGGTTACATAAATGATTGCAGCTAGCAGGATTTGATGCATTGAAATTAACTCTTAGTTAATTAACATTTTTGGAATTGGTGGTTAAATACAGACACTGTGAATTTTGCATCTTGTCATTTTTGATTGACTTTCAGCTCATGTAGAACATGGGTGATATGCTGTCATAGTGGTTTGCACTGTTGTCTCACAGTGCCAGGGACCTGGGTTTGATTCCGGCCTTGGGTGTGTGAAAATTGCATGTTCTCCCCATGTCTGCTTGGCTTTCCTCTAGTTTCGTCCCACAGTCCAAAGATGTGCAGCTTAGATGGATTGGCTGTGCTAAATTGCCCTTTAGTGTCCAAAAATGTTTAAGTTAGGTAGATTAGCCATGGAAAATGCATGGAGTTATGCAGATAGTGTGGCTGGGAGGGCCGGGGTGGGATGCTTTTTCAGAGTCAGTGCAGACTTGATGAGTGGTATGATCTCTGTATATACTGTAGGGATTCTATGTCAGTGTTCACAAAAAAAAACTTTTTGATTTGATTTATTATTGTCACGTATTAACATACGACGAAAAGTATTGTTTCTTGCGTGCCAGGCAGACAAAACATACCGTTCATAGAGAAGGAAACGAGAGAGTGCAGAATGTAGGATTACAGTCATAGCTAGAGTGTAGAGAAAGATCAACTTTATCCAAAGTAAGTCCATTCAAAAGTCTGATAGCAGCCAGGAAGAAGCTGCTCTTGAGTTGGTTGGTACATGACCTCAGACTTTTGCATCTCTTTCCCGACAGAAGAAGATAGAGAGAATGTCCGGGGTGTGTGGGGTCCTTAATTATGCTGGCTGGTTTGCCGAGGCAGCGGGAAGTGTAGACAGAGTCAATGGATGGGAGGCTGGTTTGCATGATGGATTGGGCTACATTCATGACCTTTTGTTCTTTGCGGTCTTGGGCAGAGCAGGAGCCACACCAAGCTGTGATATAACCAGAAAAAATGCTTTCTATGGTGCATCTGTAATAGTTGGTGAGAGTTGTGGCTGACATACCATATTTCCTTAATCTTCTGAGAAAGTAGAGGTGTTGGTGGGCTTTCTTAACTATAGTGTCAGCATGGGGGGACCAGGACAGGTTGTTGGTGATCTGGACATCTAAATGCGTGAAGCTCTCGACCCTTTCTACATCATCCCCACTGACGTAGACAGGGGCATGTTCTCCTTTATGCTTCCTTATTCACCTTCTCATAACCCTCAGGTCATCCTTTACATTCTGCACTCTAGTTTTCTTTTAAATGCCCTAACCATTCAAAACTTTCTTTATAACTTCAAACTCAAGCCTGGTAACATCTTTATAAATCTACGGTGCATTGTTTCATGACTTTTTGATTTTTCCTCTACTATATGTGTACAATTTGTACCACATTCAAGTTGCAAATTAATCGAGGACTTTAGCTGAGTTAAACATCATTTCTTTGCTGTTGTATTCTACCTCTACATACAAAATCAAAAAAAAATCCACTGCCCTTTTCTAACCCTCAATATTTGTGTTGCCACCTTTAACATCTATCAAGATCCCTCTACTTTTCTATTCTGATCAATATCTGTGTGATTTCTTTCTCTATTGAAAATGTCCCATTTCATATTTCTGTACAATGAACATCTATCACCACTCTGACCATCTTGCTAGTGTATGCACATCCCCTTTCAATCTTGTATAACTCTTGTCACAATATGAAATCATCCAGCATATCTCCATTTGGCGTCCAGTGGTGTGCTTTGATATTATTCATTCAATTTCAAAATCTTGATCAATTATGTGTAGTTATAGTAAATAAGAATGGACAACCAGAGACAGCAATGGAAAATTATTCACGCACACTATGACTGGGATTGAGACTATCCAAACTCTTATACATGACAGGGAAATCATAGCCCCTATGCTGAAGTTCTTTGCAGACAGAAAGAACATGTACACACATTGCACCTGTCTCAACTAAACAAAATAAGTGACAGCCATTTGGTGGTTCATTTCTCAGGGCAGCACCTTGATGAACAGAGTCAAGCTGCCTGGTTTCAGTTTAAAACAATTCTTGGCAGTTAACTGTCAATTTCCATCAAATGCTTTATTCTCCATGGCAATACCTCTACTAATCAAAGTCCACTTGCCAACCAATCAGCATCTCTTCTCATATAGTATAAAATAGTTGTTTCCCTGACATTGGTATTCTTGCGATTGTCCTGATGAATGAAAGATAAAAAGGTCCAATAATATACCTTTGTTCAGCAATATTAATTTATCGGACATTTTTGAGGTAGTAATTAGCAACATGAATAAAGGGAAAACTGTGGGATCTAAGCTGTACTTAGATTTCCAAGGTGCATTTGGCAAGGTGCCACATCACAAGGGTGGCACAGGAGTTGGTACTGCTGCCTCACAGCACCAGGGACCTGGATTCGAATCCCAGCTTGGGTCACTGTCTATGTGGAGTTTACACATACTCCCCATGTCTGTTGGGTTTCCTTTGGGTGCTCCGGTTTCCTCCCATAGTCCAAAGTTGTGCGGTTAGGTGGATTGGCCGTGATAAATTATCCCTTACTGCCAGGTGGACTAGCTCGGGTAAATGCATGGGTTTATGGGGATAGAGCCTGGGTGGGATTATAGTCAGTGCAGGCTTGGTGGGTCGAATGGCTTCCTTCTGCCCTGTATGATTCTATGATTCTTTGATTCTGTGATCAAATGTCACTATGCAAAATAAAAGCTCATGATGTAGGGGCAACATATTATTGTAGGGGCAACATATTATTGTGGACAGAGGATTGGCTAGCAAACAGGCATAAATGGGTCATTTTCAGATTGGCAAGATGTGACAAGTGGAGTGCTCTAGGGATCAGTGCTGCGGCTTCAACTGTTTACAATTCATAGCAATTAACAGGATGGAGGGACCGAATGTGTGGTTGCTAAGTTTGTTGATGACACAAAGATAGATATAATGACTCGTGAAGCCCGATTGCAAAGGAACATAGTTTATTACAGAATGCAAAATTAAACCACCAGCATGGCAGCACGCACTCATTAACCCCTACCTGAGACTACATTCAGTAAGCTCAGTCCTAGCCACATCTCTTGCATTTCTCAGTGTCGATTCAATTCCTTGATGGGTTGCATAGGTACAGTTCAGCATCTCTCCTCTCGTCTCCTTGGAGATAATGACTCTATTACCATTGTACCAGATGCCATCTTGGCTGCCAATTAATTTTGGTGTGTCCTATATGTTGTTGTGATAACGGTTGTGTCCACGACACTCTCAGACCATTCTTTCATCAATACTTTTTGTACTGCTTGTAGAGCTGTATCTTGTTGTGTGGTTCATTTGATTTGAGCAAGGCACTTGTCTGTCAGATTCAATTTGTCTGCTGGCTTGGAGGTTTCCAGATCTTGTTGAATCTGGAAGATTGTCACCTTCTGTTGTAGTTTTCTCAACTTTCATCATGGGAAGCGTGGCTCTGGACAGCATGCTGCGTTGTACATCTGCTTCCCTTGCTTATATGTCATGTATGGATGATGTCTTTGTAAACAAAATAACATTCTTTGCAGTCAATTTGGAGCAGAAGGTAGCAGTTTGCGAAAAATAGTTTGACGGGGCCTGTGGTCAGACTCCACTGTTACCTTGTCTTTCTCAAGTAGGTATTGTTGAAAGTACTTGTAGACAGAAATAATGGATGGATGCTGAATCTGAGCACAGTGTCATTCAGTTTGATTTGCCCTAGACAAAAATGTGACTGGTTGTCCCTGCTGCCTTGGAGTTGCTTCCAGACCTTTCTAGCGTCACACTGCATGGTGATTTCATCATGATCCTTCAGCACCAGCGTTGCTGTAACTAGTCATTTGATGGTGGTGAGCACCTTTTCTTATTCTATGTCCCAGAACCTCAGCACATCCTTAGGCCTGAGCTTACATAATGTTTCACTCAGTTGACAGCTTAGGCAAAGGTGTACCTGAGCTGTTCATGAATCCAGCACATCATTGCTTTCCCATCTGTTATTTGCTGCATCACTGCTTTAGCTCTCACTTTGCCAGGATCTGGGTGAAGACCTTTTGCTGTTAATACATGAGCTATGTATTTGACTTCAGGCATCTTCAGTTGCAATTTGTTCTTCTTCAGCTTCAGATTCATCTGGGGAGTTCTCTCCAGCTCCTATATTAAATTCTGCTCATGCTCTACTCTTTCATTGTGTCTCCACATTCATAGATAAACGGATCATCCACAACCACTTTAAAATTAATTAGCCTCACAAGTAGGCTGACATTAACACTACAATGAAGTTACTGTGAAAATCCCCTAGTCGCCACACTCCAGCTCCTGTTCAGGTACACTGAGGGAGAATTTAGCACGGCCATTGCGCCTAATCAGCACATCTTTCGGATTGTGAGAGGAAATCAGAAGACCCGGAAGAAACCCACGCAGACATGGGGAGAATATACAGACTATATACATAGTTCAAGATGTGCATTCAAGGCTTCCACAATCTCTGTTGTATTTTTTTCTTGGCTCATCTGTCAAATATAGAATGGAACACACTTTGTAACAATCCCTCCTGCAGCAATGTTGACAGTGTGGCTACTCTTATCAGTTCAGGCCTGTTAATTAAGCCTATTACAATCTTATAGTTTTGTAAGCAGAAAGACTACCAGTTTTGCCATGCACATTTTTCAATTGGAGTGGAGATATGATTGGTAAATTTTCTGCAGCCATTTTTGCTTACTCAGTAATTTATCTGTCTGTTCTTTTTCTCTGCAGCCTATATGTGCTTTTCTTTTGTCCTTTTTATCTGAAGCTAGTATTTTCACTTGCAGCCTGTGTGTGCTTTTTTTTTAGTCCTTTTCTTCTGCAGCCAGTAATTTCTTTTGCAGACTTGACAGCATTGCTTTGGTCTTTTCAATAGCTTTTTTCTACAGGTTTTGAATCTTTGTATTCCTGGTGTCTTCTCTGCTCCTTCTGCAAGGTTCAAACATTTGTTTTCTGCTGCTCTCTGACGCCATGTTGCTAATATAAGGGCGGCTGTACTACTTCAGTGTGTGTTTCGGTAAGAGGCTTTATTCAACTGATTTCAAGATGTCTGCCTCCAGAGGCAGACTCATGACATGGTCACATGACTACAGAAACCCGTGATGTCGATCAAACTGATTACATTTCAAACCCCAACCAATATTAATTCTTAGAACTGGTGGAATCACAATAAACATAACCCTGAATTTTTCAAATGGTGGGGGCTCGAAAATTAAAAAAATGGCAATTTATGAAGTTTTGATTCTGGTTATGGTGAATTGTGTACAGCAATACTCAATGAAACATCACAGAAGGTAAAAATGGGTTTACTGCAGAATCCAAACAAAAAAATCCTTCAGTTATTGAGGAATCCATCTTCAATAGAACTATATATATCACCTTACCAACTTTATCATTAAAAATAATATACCTTGAAGGGGTTGATAATAACTTCTGCAGTTACAGGGTTAAGACTACTTATGGGAATATTTAAAAATGTTTTCGATGTACATGCTGGGAAAAAACCTTCAGATCTTTGTTGCAATATTTTTATTCTTTCACTTCACTTCATGGACAAGATACTATTTTCAACTTGGCAAAAAATGTTCCTTTGTTTCAAAAAAGATGAAGGGGTAAGACACTCATGAAAGAATGTGCCTAAAACTGTGCAATACTAACATGTTTGCTTATTACTTCTGCTTACAAATAAAAGTATCACAAATTTCTTCCTCATACCTTAAAACAGCTGCATTTGAAAATCCAATAAATGCAGGACTGCCTATATTTTCTTTCTCATTGTGATATTGTGCTATGCTTATTGAATGATGTAGGTTATCAGATTCTCTGTAAATCCCCTCCTGGAATGTTCATATGCTGCTCTGGAGAAATTCACTCAGGCACCAGTGGTGGTGTGTCAGGGGATTTCTTGTTGACATTGATTGTGTAGAATGGGCCATTGTTTGGACAGTTCTTGTGTTCTGCTGATGTCATGTAGATCCATTTGCTGTCCTTTTCTCACTGATGTTTATGTTGAAGTTTCAGAGAAGGAAGTTGACCCCCTCTCTGTTTTCCTTTAAGTGACTGCTGCCACAAAACACTGCACACGTGACTCAAGAAAACATATCAACCAAGTCCATCTAGTCTCTATGAAAACTTGTTTTCCAAACACATGAAAACATTCAAAGATAACCCTAAAGGGTTATTTTTGCTGAATTAAAAGATCTTACAAGGCGTTTGAAATCTATAAAGGAAGATTCAATTTCTAGGAATCTACTTCCATTAAATGTGACTAACGTGTGAGCTTTTTCGGCAAAGAAACATTGTTTAATAGGTTCTAAATACCTAATCCGGTCGTTCTCTGTCTGAGAACATGTCTACAGCGTCTCTGCCCATTCAGACGCTGTTGGTTCTTCCCTAGTGCAGAGTCAAAAGCATCCAAGATGTCAATGGATTCCTCCGGGCTCCCCCGCTGCCAGGGCTGGTATGGTCCTTGTCTGCACTGAAGCAGCCCTGCCAGGGGGTGGTGACAGCTCTCAAATGCAAACAGGAAAATAAAGAGGTACATGACAGGGGCTGCTGTTTGACATGGACCTTAGCAGCATGGGACAGGTTGGGGGAGTGCACTCTGCTCAGCAGGGGAGTGGGAGAGTCGCCATTTATTCTGGTTGTCAGACAGACAGTCTTCGACTAACAGACAGGTAAAGACAGACAAAAAAATCTGCATTTTGTTAGGAAATGCACATACATATTAGAAAAGAGAAATACAAAGTGCTTTGTCCAACAAAGGGAGGGTTCCTGTTATAATGACTATAGAGAACTGACAGCTACTTTCTTGCTACCAGACACATTCAGATTTTTTCAGGGTGACAAAATACATCCTCCAGAGCACAAGAACACTTTGTAGATAAAAATCATATCAGATTTATGAGAATATTTAATTTTGATCAATCAACTTTCCTGTTATTCTACCAAATAAGTAGTTAGCTGTGAAGTTTTGCATGAAGCAGATACTGGGTGTATTATAACATCCTATTTATAACAAAATCTATTGGGGAAATTCAGAGGTTCCGAATATCTTAGCATCTAACAGTGTGTTCCATTTCACAGAGACTGAACAAATAATCGTCCTTTTTCATTAACTTTGTACAGCAATTATTCTTTTGGTAAGTGTCATGGTTTATTAATTACTTCTTCCCACTCAAGAGGTCTGACTGTAATGATTGAAATGGAAATTATGATTATTAAGAGTGGTTTAGAAAAGTTTTTGCAATGCAGATGATCCCATACAGTGCAAGCTGGGATCTTTTGTCCATACAAAAGTGTTGAGAAGTTCTTGCTTAACAGAACTGTGCAATGTCCCAAATCATTCAGGGTTCAATATTTGCAACAGTGACTTTTATTAAGAAACTGGCAGGATAAGGTTTCAGTTTTGTGTTGTATCTGTTTTTCAACTTTATTCTTTTTCACGTATATTTTAAATGGGGAATAATAAACATGCTTTTCTTTTTAGAAAGGAACAATGGAGCAAAAGTTGCTGGTTTCTGATTCTGCACTATTCTCCTCTTTGGAGATTTCTGATTATTTGGTCAAGGAAGAATTTTAGGATAAGTTTGAGGTGCTGTTACCAGTTTGTAAATCCCTGGAAAGACCTCAACTGTGCTCAGCATTTGACACCAAACTTTACAAAGAATATCACAGCCTTGGAAATTTACAAGAATGTCAACATGGATAAGAGATTTGGCTAGGTGGAGAGAGGAGAGAAGCTCGGATTCACCTGACAAAGGAGCAGCACTCTGAAAGTTCATGCTACCAAATAAACCTATTGGACTTTAACCTGGTATTGTGCCTACCCCAGTTCAATGCCCCATACCATCGGGTCATTCTTGTTAGAGCAGAGCAAGTTAGGGGGAGATTTAAGAGAATTGTTCAAAAACATGAAGGATATTTATCGAATAAGGCATTGTTCTCACTGGTAGGATGCTTAGAACAAGGAAACATGGATTTAAGATAATTGACAAAAAAATGACCCATGAGTTATCCCTGGTGTCCTTGCCAATATTTATCCCTTGCTCTATATCACTGAAACAGATTATCTGGTCATTATCACATTACTGTTTATAGAGGTTTGCTGTGTGCAAATTGACTCTCATACGAACATGGAGCATTCAGCCCCTCAAGATTGCTTCATTGTTTAATAAGATCATGGCTTTTTTAACAATTAATTTATGGAACGTGAGTGTCACTGTTCAGACCAGCATTTATTGCTCATCCCTCAATGGCCTTGAGAAGATAGTGGTGAGTTGCCTTCTTGAACCGCCCTGGGGTATAGGTACACCCACAGTGCTGTTAGGGAGAAAGGAAGTTCCCAGACTGTGACCCAGCAACACTGAAGGAACAATATATTTCCTAGTGAGGATGGTGAGTGGCTTGGAGAGGAACTTACGGGTGGTGGTGTTCCCATGTGTCTGCTGCTCTTGTCCTTCCAGACGGTAGTGGCCATGGGTTTGTAATGTGCTGACTAAGGAAACTTGGTGAGTTCCTGCAATGCATCTTGTAGCTGGTACTGTGCTTCATTGGTGGAAAGATTGAATGTTTGTGGAAGGGGTAGCAATCAATTGGGCTCCTTTCTCCTGGAGGGTGTTGAGCTTCTTGAACATTGTTGGAGTTGCATTCATCCAGGCAAGAGGAGAGCATTCCATTATGCTCCTGATTTGTGTTTTGTAGATGATGGACAGGATTTGGGGAGTCAGAAGGTGAGTTACTTATGGCAGGATCCCCAGCCTCTGACTGCTCTGGTAACCTCAGTGTTTATATGGCTACCCATTCAGTTTCTGGTCAATGGCAACGCCAAGGTTGTTAATGGTGGTGATTTCAGTGATGGTCACGCCTTTGAATGTCAAGGGGTTGCGGTTAGATCTGCTCTTGTTGGAGAGGGTCATTGCCTGGCACTTGTGTGGCATGAATGTTACTTGCTATTTGTCAGCCCAAGACTGGATATTGTCCAGGTTTTGCTGCGTTTGGACATGGACAGCTTTAGAATGTGAGAATGACAGAATGTTATGAATGGTGCTGAACATCGTGCAGTCATCAGCGGCCATTCCTGCTTTGACTTTTATGATGTAAGGAAAGTCATTGAAGAAGCAGCTGAATATTGTTGGGCCTAGACCACTACCCTAAGGAACTCCTACAATGATGTCCTGAAGCTAAGATGAATCATCGCCAATCACCTCAACTATTTTCCATTGTGCCAGGTATGGCTCTGAACAGTGGAGGGCTTTCCCACTGATTCTCATTGAAAGCTGCTTTGCTCCTTGATGCCCTTGGTCAAATCCTGCCTTGATGTCAAGGACAGTCACTCTCTCATCACCTCTGGTGTTCAGCTGTTTGTCTATGTTTAAATCAAGGCTGTAATAAAGTCAGGAGCTGACTGACCCTGATAGAGCCCAACTCAGCATTCATGAGCAAGTTATTGCTGAATAAATGCCATTGATTGTACTGTTGGTGACTCCTTCCATCATTTTACTGATGATTGAGACTAGGCTGATGGGGGATGGGGTGGTAATTGGCCAGCTTGGATTTGACCTGTTGCTTGTTTACATGACATAGCTGGGCAGTTCTCCACATTGCCGGATAGATGCCAACGTTGTAGCTGTACTGAATATCTTGACTCGAGGTGCACAAGCTCAAGGACAAAACTTCAGTACCATTGCTGGAATGTTATCAGGGTCTGTAGCCTTTGCAGTATCGAGTGCCTTCAGCTGTTTCTCAATATCACATGGAAAGGATCCACAAAGATTAATTCTTTTGGGTCTATCAAATGACTTACTGGGTAAAACACCCCTTAACATTTGGTGGGGGAAAGCTGTTGTTGAAGGCTGTGTTCTCAACCCTCAATTGGAATTTCACAGTGTCCTTGGCACAAGACAGAACCTTAGTGGACACTTACGTGTCTCCGCTGGCAGTTAGGCTGGAGATGCTCTGGAGCTCAGGGAGGAATTTCAGGCCCTATGTTTGTATGCTACATCCATCAATGTTTATCTTGTCTTTTGGCCACCCTCTATCACCCAATAAGCAGAAGGTTTTGCAGCATGACCCAGACAATACCTACAAAAATATTGTTCCATATTCTGTCTTAATTATCAGCCAACAGATGCTGATAGCATGAATGCTAATCCTACACAGTTTATAGTAAGTTGCTGTGTTATAGTGTAAATAATTGATAGATTTGTATTTTGAAACAGTTGCATAAATACAGGAGCTTTACTCATCATTAGTACATTAACTAAAGCCCAAATATTTAATAGAGGCAACCAAATTTATGTAGGGTTTTAACAGAGTAAACGAGGAGAAATTGCTTCTTCCTGTAAGACAGTTAGTAATCAGGAGGGTGCAGATACAAGGGTAACTTTCAAGATGGAATGGGATATATGCATTAAAAAGAAGAATTTGAAGGGCAATGGCAAATAAACAGAGGTGTGGGCTTAATTGTATAGCTGATTCAAAGAGCCAGCACAAGCCTAATGGGCCAAGAGGCCTCCGAAGTAGAAATGGTCAAGACCTTCAAGTTTTTAGGTATCCAGATCACCAACAACTTGTCGTGATTTCCCCCCCCACCCCCATGCTGACATTATTGTTAAGAAAGCCCACCAGCGCCTCTACTTTCTCAGAAGACTAAGGAAATTTGCATGTCAGCTACCACTCTCACCAATTTTTACAGCTGCATTATAGAAACCATTTTTTTTGGTTGTATCACAGCTTGGTATGGCTCCTGCTTTGTCCAAGATCATAAGAAACTACAAAAAGTTCTGAATGTAGCCCAATCCATCACGCAAACCAGCCTCCCATCCATTGACTCTGTCTGCACTTCCCACTGCCTCAGCAAAGCAGCCAGCATAATTAAGGACCCCACACACCCCGGACATTCTCTTTTCTATCTTCTTCCTTCGGGAAAAAGATACAGAAGTCTGAGGTCACGTACCAACCGACTCAAGAACAGCTTCTTCCCTGCTGCCATCAGACGTTTGAATGGACTTACCTTGCATTAAGTTGATCTTCCTTTACACCCTAGCTATGACTATAACACTACATTCTGCACTCTCTCATTTCCTTCTCTATGAACGGTATGCTTTCTCGGTATAGTGCGCAAGAAACAATATTTGTCACTGTATATCAATACATGTGACAATAATAAATCAGATCAAATCCTGTGCTGTTCTGTACTTCTATGAACTTGCTACTCCATCTGAGGATTCATGTTACAAGTGAAGGCAACACTGCACTCCACTGCAAAGCAAATACTTTACATTCACAAAGGCACAGTTCATTATTATTCTAACCATAAATAGATACTAAATGCTCTGTGGTGTCTATAATCTGCTTTCATCCAACGTGGATAGGCTGGCAGTGAAGCAAGGCTCAACCTTTAGACGGAGAGTGGTTCTGTCTGTATGCTGCTGGGGGTTCTCTCCACGTGGATAAATCCATTGTGGTTCCTTCGCCTTCGTTGGCTGCTTGGATGCTTATGCCCCAGAAACTGTGTCTTTGTCCCCTGGAAAACCATTGTTTAATTCGGGTATTAAAGACAGAAAAACTATTCAGGGCAACGAGAGTGAGAAAAAGCACAGTCAGAGCGGCATTGCCCCTTTAAGCAATCAAGACAGATGCTTTGTTGCATTTGAGGGATGTCGGCGTTAGACTGGGGTGGGCACAGTAAGGGATGGAACTGCTGCTGGAGCACTTGTGATTATTGTAAATTATGTCTGTTACTTTAGATGATATCACTGAGCAAGAATGCTGTAGCTCCCTTTAATGTGGGAGTGTGCTTTTTTTATCTTGTGCCTTGGTTCTTTGTGGTAGTTTCTCTGCTGGCGAAGGAAAATTGTGGTCCAGTTTTAGGTGAAGTTTGTCAGAGACTGAGATGAACCAACTAGTCACCTGCTGCTTTATTAAATAATTCCGGCCATTTGCAAGCACTTCTGGTAGATTGGGGACTCAGAGCACTAAAGGGTGTTCAAGATATTTGAATAGTTGTTGGCTGCAGGGAAGTAGGGGCGGCATGGTAGCACAGTGGTTAGCACTGCTGCTTCACAGCCCCAGGGACCTGGGTTCAATTCCCGGCTTGGGTCACTGTCTGTGTGGAGTTTGCACATCCTTCTCGTGCCTGCATGGGTTTCCTCTGGGTGCTCTGGTTTCCCACCACAGTCCAAAGATGTGTGGGTTAGGTTGATTGGCCATGCTAAAATTGCCCCTTAGTGTCCGGAGATGCTTAGGTTAGAGGGATTAGCAGGTAAATGTGTAGGGATATGGGGGTGGATTGTGGTCAGTGCAGACTTGAAGGGCCTCTTTCTGCACTGTAGGGTCCTATGATTCTATTTTAACAATGTTAGAATGTAACCGGTGACAACTTTGTATTGGATGTAATGTGACCAATAGGAACAAGATGTAAGGGTCAGCTGACCCAGTAAACCATGGAACCAATTAGAGTGATGTAATAGTCAGCTGACTCACTATAAATAAGGAACTATGTAGAATTGTGGAGAGCTTGGAGTGGCCCAGAGCGAGGCCCTAAGTTTGCAGTAATGATGTTTCTTTATTAAACCCTTTCTTTGATTTATAAGTTGGAGTAAGACTTTGTTGTATTTTCATGAGCTGCATTTTGAAGAGCTCCTTCTGAAGAAACAAACAACTACCTCTTAGATCCACTGAACAATAAAGAGAAAGCAGGTGTTCAGTAAAAGAGGAAGATAAAATCTAAAGCCTTCTCGCTGCGATTTCAGGGAAGAATCGCTGAAGAGGCTATACTTCAGGCTGAATGTTCAGACCCTGACCCTTATCAGGGTTTTCATTTGGCTTTTTAAAAGCCTGCCCTTAAAGCCAGTGGCATTATACTGGGGCAAAGGGGGCCAAGGGCAGAGATTCTAACTGCGAGAGTAACTGCGTCCCCAACCTCACTCAGTCAGTAGAGGAATGTGAGACCATACATACTAGGCCATTGGCCCAGTTTGAGTTCTAAGCTGAATCACAGATTCAGGGTTAGAGGGAGCGGAAATCCACCCCCCCCCCCACCCCCCCCACCAACCACTGTCCCTTCTGTAGACCGAGAGGTCACATGAGAACATGATGACGTGACTGCAAAAGACGTTATGTGGCGGGAGGGTGGGAGTTATCCTGGGAACACGGGCAGAGCGCAAGTGCAATGAATAAATTACCTTGAAGACAGTCTTTGTTGTCAAAGATTCAGGGAACCCACAACATCTACGCCTTACATCCCTAACAGGCAGCTCTTCGAGCGGAGCCTTCTGGCTTCTGCAAATGTTTTGAGATATGGTGTAAATGGAAGTGAGGGCAGCTGCCGCTGCCAGGCTGGCCACCTTCACTTGACCCTAGGCACTTGGGCAAGGTCAGCCACAGAGGACAGCTCATGAGTTACCCCTGGCGCCCAGCAGACCTCGATGGTTTGCATCTTTAACCAATGGGAAATAGCACTCCTTTGGAAACTCGAGTTCCAGTCAGTCTAAAGGCATAGTTGCAGCGATGTCAACAGATTTTTAACATTATAAGAACAGTGATGTATTTGTATTTCCCCCATAATATTGAATTCCTTTTCGTGGATTAAGACATAAGTAAGTGTTTAAAGATTTCTTCACCATATCAAAATACAAATTAATGTTTTTTTTGCTGAATTTTCATTCGAAACATTTAGAAATTGCACAAAATTAATATTCTATTTTCTAAATTCTGAAAGACAATTAAATAGAACCCATACAGCGCAGAAGAAGGCCCACTGAGTCTGCAAAGACCACAATCCCACCCAGGCCTATCCCTATAACCCCACGTATTTACCCTAGCTCGTCCCCCTGACACTAAGGGGCAATTTAACATGGCCAATTCACCTATTCTGCACATCTTTGGACAGTGGGAGAACATGCAAACTCCACACAGACAGTAACCCAAGCCGACAATCAAACCCTAGCACTGTGAGGCAGCAGTGCTAACTATTGTGCCACCATGCTGCCCAAATAAACAAATAACTTTTTTTTTAAGAAAGGTCATGCTTTTTTGAGATTAGCTGAATTCATTCTCCAGTTCTCGCCACCTCGCTTTACAAGTTACATACAAACATACAAAATAGGATCTGGAGTAGGCCATTCAGCCCCTCGAGCCTGCTCCACTATTCAATAAGATCTGTTTGTGTTTCAAATTCCATATTCCCATCTTCTTTGGATGATCTATCATTCTCAGGAAGACAGGGTGAACAAGTTGGTTAGTAGTCCAGTTGCTTTTGATCTGAACCATAGGAATTAACCAAGACTGGTTTGGGTGATTCAGCTCCCTCACTCTCTCTCTCTCTCTGCTATCTGTATCACCCAATCTTATCAGCTGACATTGGAACTTATTCTTCAGAGTACCTTGATGTGGCTATGATCCCGTATCCTATCTGCCTGTCATATAGTATACTCATGGAAGTTTTACTTGTGGCGTATATTGGTTTACTTGCAGAAAACCTTTTAAAAGACTGAGAAAATTGTGCATGTTTATTGTTAATGCCACATTATCTGTCAAAAGTGTTAAATGAAGGCCTCAAATTATCTCTTAATGTTTGACATTTTCTTTTATTCTTGATTTTTGTGCAATAATTATCAAGAGTATGATCAAATACATGAGCAGTCATTCACCTAAATCAATAGACCTAATTACAAAACCATCGACTACTGAATCCATGTGCATGACAGCTGAGGAGCCAGAGTTACTTTGTGTCTGAGCGCCAACAAGGCTGAAGCATTAATAGTGGATGCTGATGTTAAACCTGAAACTAGAGCCTGCAGTAGACTGCTCTTCTCTTGTTGTCCCTTTTCTTGTTAAACCAAAGGGTCACACATTGTGCTTTCCATGGGTCATACAGGTCCTGTCACAAAGCTCTCTCTGTCTACCCACTGTACTTGAGACTTGTACTAGGCAGTAGAGCGGAAACACTGAAGAGAAGTAACCAACCAAGAGGCTTTTAGACACAATGCCTGCTGCTATCAGGGCAAGACAATCCAGGGGATCTCAGAGTGGTGTATATTTTACATCATATGCATGAAAGAAGCTCTAATGGGCCTTGTTAGTCTTTAACTAGCTTTTAGTGGCCTCTGAAATGGCTCACTATCAGTTCTATCTGTGTTTCCAAGATGTCTACCTGAATGTCATGGAACTCTGGCAATAGTTCTGTTTTTATTCTCCCAATCGGCTTGGAACTGATAAGGTAATTAGCTGGGAAACTGGAGCTGAAAACCATCGGCGTGCCCTAGAATTATCATAATGTCACATAGATAAACTCTAATGTTCAGCTTTGGGCTCAGACACCTGAACATGTTCAATGCAGCCTGGGCAGAAATCCACCCCCCCCACCCCTCCCCAACAACAACCCCCACCCCGTACACACACTTCAAAGCCCAATAAATCTCAAGTTAATGAAAAATTCCAACCATATCTTCAGATTCAATACCAATTGTGCAGTGTTGTGATCTCGGTTCTTTTAAAATCATCAACTCTGTGATCATTGAATTTCTAATGACATTGCTTCACCATTTCATAGAATAGCGTGCAGAAGGAGACCCTTCAGCCCATCATGTCTGCACTGACTTTCCGACAGAGCATTTTACTCAGGCTCACTCCTCCCTATCCTCTAAACCCATCATGGCCAATCTAGCCTACACATTTTTGGACACTAAGGGGCAAGTTTGCATGGCCAATCCATCTAACCTAAACATCTTTGTTAGATCTTATGGGAGGAAATTGGAGCACCCAGAGGAAACCCATGCAGACACGGGGAGAATGTGCAAACTCCACATAGACAGTCACTCAAGGCCAGAACTGAACCTCAGTTCCTGGCGCTGTGAGGCAACAGTGCTAACCACTGTGCCACCGTGCCCCCCAAAACTTGAATAGTGTATTTTTCTTTGATAATGCATCTCTCTACAGAAAACATTGACCACCGGGGGGGGGAGGTTGCGGCTTGGGGGGCTTCAATGTCTACTGGTCTCACCAGCGAAGCCATCACGACAGGCCCCTGTGGGTGGGGATGAGATAATTGCATCCCGGACTCATTAATTGGATTTAACTTACTCCTTCCTGGAGCTGAGGCTGATTTTGCTGACAGAATGGGACCCATAACATCACATGAGGCAAGAGGCGGGGTACATGCCCGATTTTCCATGTTTTGCCCAATCTTACCGGCGCACCATGCTGATCGACTGGTGTGATGAGCCGGTAAGATTGTCACCAAACTGTTTCCACTGACTGAGTGGTGGGTAACTAGAACACACAGATTTAAGATGATTGGCAAAAGAATCAGAGGTGACATTTTAAATAGTGAGTGATTCAGGTTTGAAATACATTTAGGTGCTGGAAATTGATTAATATTGGCTTTCAAAAGAGATATGGATAAATACTTGAAAGGGAAAAATGGAATGAAGAAAGAGCAAGGAATCACTCTCCAAAAGAGCCAGGGCAGACTCAATGGACTGAAAGGCCTCCCTCTGCACTGTACAATCCTCTGATTCTAATCATTTTAGTGGAAGTATCTGAAAGTGAAAGACTAGTTATGAGTAAAATGACCCTTGCCTCAGATCTCTGCGGAAATTTGTTAAATAAGTTCAGTAAATAATGATGTAGAAAAGAATTTGGGGCTTCAAAATATACATGCTACATGTAAATGAACTATTTTAAATAAACTATGTACGGTTGTCTATCATAAAAAAAACTCCAGTGCTGAGGAAACAGGAAATACTTAGTACTTGATTATGGACATCAGTTTTGATATATTGACAAAGGATGTCTTCGAGCAGTTGCAAGACATTCCGAAGAGGAAGGGTGAACAACCAATTGGTACATGTTGGTACAAACGACATAGGTTTAAAAAAAAGAATGAGGTCCAAACAACAGAATGTGGGGAGCTTGGAAGCAAGTAGGACCTCTAAGATAGGTGCCTCAGGATTACTACCAACTCCACATGCTAGTCAGAGTAGCTGATGGCCTAGTGGTATTATCGTTAGATTATTGATCCAGAAACTCAGCTAATATTCTGGGGACCTGGGTTCGAATGCCGCCATGGCAGATGGTGGACTTTGAACTCAACACAAAAAAAATCTGGAATTAAGAACCTACTGCTGATCATAAAACCATTGTTGATTGTTGTAAAAACCCATCTGGTTCATTAATGCCCTTTAGGAAAGGAAATCTGCTGTACTTATCTGGCCTGGCTGACTTGTGACTCCAGAGCCACAGTTCAAGAGCAACTAGGGATGAGCAACAAATGCTGGCCAGCCAGTGACGCCAATGTCCCATGAATGAATCAAAAAAAAGTAGAAACAGCAGGATATATAGAATGAATATGTGACTGAAAAGCTGGTGTGAGGGAGAGGGTTTCAGATTCCTGGGGCATTGGGACCAGTTCTAGGGAAGGTGGGACCAGTACAATCTGGAAGGATTAGACCTGGGCAGGGCCGAGATTGATGTCCTTGGTGGAATACTTGCTAGAGAAGTTGGGAACTGTTTAATTGGATATGGCAGGAGGATGGGAACCTATGTAAAGATTCAGAACAGGGGGAAGGAGGAACAAGAGAAAAAGACAGCAAGGAGAACAAGAATAGCAGAGAAATCAAGGGTCAGAAACAGATAAGGACACAGCAAAAAAAAAGTAGGAACCAGAGAAGGAATGATAAAAGAAATAGATTTTGTATTTGAACACTTGGAGCATTCAAAACAAAATGGATGAATTAGTTGCACAAATAGAGTTATGATATAGTTGAGATTATGGAGACATAGCTCCAAGGTGACCAAGGATGGGAACTAAACATTGAGGGCTATTCAGTGTTTAGAAATGACAGACAGAAAGGAAAAGGTGGTGGAGTTGTATTGTTGATTAAAGATTGATACAACATTGAAAAAAGATATTAGCACAGACAATGTGGAATCTGTTTGGGTTGAATTAAGAAACACCAAAGGGCAAAAACATTTATGCAGGTGTTATACAGACCATCAGATTGTAATGCTAAAGTTGGGAATAGCAGTAAACAGTAAATCAGAGATGCATGTGTTAAAGGAACAACTTTGATTATAAGTGACTTTAATCTGCATATAGATTTGAGAGTCAAATTAGTCACAGTATAATAGAGGAATCTGATGGTATGAGACAGGAATTGGCTATGATGGCCTGAGAAACATTACTAAAAGGAAAGACAGTGGACAGGCAATGGCAGGCATTTAAGGAACAAAAAAGTGAACTCCAGAAGTTGTTTATTCTTGTTTGGCACAAGAGTGGTAAGGTAACTGTGGCCACACCATGGATTAAAAGAAATATTAGAGAAAATATTAGATTCAAAGATGCAAATACAAATTGGCAAGAGATAACAATAAACCTGAGGATTGGGAGCAGTTTAAAATTTAACAAAGAAGGAATGATGTTCTTGCTATATAAGAAATACACTAAGTTTAACAGACTGGTTCCTGGGATGCTGACTGTCATATAACGAGAGACTAAGTCAGTTAGGGTTATGTTCATTGGGGATTAGAAGGGTGAGAGGGGATCCCATAGAAACATATAAAATTTCAACTGGATTAGACAGCAGATTCAGAAAGAATGTTCCCAATGGTGGGGGAGTCCAGAACTAGGGGATATAGTTTGAGGATGTGGGGTAAACATTTTAGGACTGAGGTGACGAGATATTTTTTCACCCAGAGAATGATGAATATGTGGAATTCACTACCACAGAAAGTAATTGAGGCCAATTTGATGACCAGCTATGATCACAATTAATGACACAACAGGCTTCAAGATTGAATGGCCTATCCCTGCTTCTATTTTCTCTGTATATTTCTATGTATATTTGGCAAGGACAATCATTGAAAGCCCTTTAGAAATATGCATCAAAATAAGTTGGGGGATGGTAAAGGGGCAATTTTAACATTACTTAAGTGATGAAACTTAGATGGATATTCTGTTAAAATTCCCAAGTTACTGCCTGGGAACGTCTAGGTTCCTCCGTCTTTGATATTAACTATCTCTCCTGCACAGCTGGCAAGGACATCTGATCGAGTCTTTCTTTATGCAGGAATGTTAAGAAACAAGCCTTATTTTAGTATTTTAGGGCAAGGAAGTTGTTATTCCAGGAGTTAAAATAGTCCAAGGTTCATGATTTCTGCATCAGCTGACTTGACCATCCAAATAGAAAAGTCACATACCAACTGACTGAAGAACAGCTTCTTCCCTGCTGCTATCAGACTTTTGAATGGACCTACCTTGCATTAAGTTGATCTTTCTCTATGCCCTAGCTATCACTGTAACATTATATTCTGTACTCTCTCCTTTCCTTCTCTATGAATGGTATGCTTTGTCTGTATAGCTTAGAAGAAACAATACTTTTTACTATACTAATATATGTGACAATAATAAATCAAATCCACCCAAATTCCACATTTGAGATGACTGACAGTGAACTCAGTTAAGATCAAAAATTTGTATGCTGTCCAATTTCAGTATTACTACTCTGTAGGGGTTGGTTTAGCTCAGTTGGCTGGACAACTGGTTAGTAATGCAGAGTAGCCAGACAGCGGGGGTTCAATTCCTGTACTGGTTAAAGTTATTGATGAAGGCCCCTCCTTCTCAACTTTGCTCTCGCTTGAGGTGTGGGGATCCTTAGGGTGAATCACCACTAGTCAGCTCCTTCATCAATGGGGAGAGCAGCCTATGGTCACCTGGGAGTATGGTGACTTTACCTATACTACTCTGAGAAGTGAATTACATGAAAAATGATCACTGAATAAAATAAATGATTTTACTACAAATGGGCCAATTATTTCACCTGACGTTTAACTCGCTCATCAAAAGTTCCATTTCAGGTGTGATTCTTTAAAGAAATATTTGCTAAGATTCATAGAATCATGACAAGTGCAGAAGGAGGCCATTCAGCCCATTGAGTCTGCACTGACCACAATCCTACGTAGGCCCTATTCCCCACATTTATGTGCCAAGTCTCCCTAAATATCAACAAGGTTGTATTGTCAAGTATTTCAGACTTCATAGAACCATAGAACCCTACAGTGCAGAAAGAGGCCCTTCGGCCCATCGAGTCTGCACCGATCACAATCCCACCCAGGCCCTACCCCCATATCCCTACATATTTTACCCACTAATCCCTCTAACTTAAGCATCTCAGGACACTAAGGGGCAATTTTAGTGTGGCCAATCAACCTAACCCACACATCTTTGGACCGTGGGAGGAAACCAGAGCACCCGGAGGAAACCCACGCAGACACAAGGAGAACGTGCAAACTCCACACAGACAGTGACCCGAGCTGGGAATCAAACTCAGGTCCCTGGAGCTGTGAAACAGCAGTGCTACCACTGTGCTACTGTGCCACCCAAAAACTTCACCTGAAAAACCATGGGAATGTTTTATACCAGTGGATGTGAAATATGAACTAAAAGGAGTTCAGACTTCCCAACACAGCTCTTTTACTGCCATTCTAATACATGCTGAGTTACAGACAGGGCAAAGAAGTTGTAACCCCACATATTTACCCTACTAATCCCCTATCACTAGGATCAATTTAGCACGACCAATCAACATAACCCGCACGTCTTTGGACTGTGGGAGAAAACTGGAGCACCTGAGGAAACCCATGCAGACATGGGGAGAAAGTGCAAACTCCACATAGACAGTGACCCGAGGCTGGAATGGAACCCAGGTCCCTGGCACTCTGAGGCAACAGTGCTAACCACTGTGCCATCATGCCGTTAAATGTCAGGTGAAATAATTGGGCCATTTGAGGTAAAATCATCACCATTTTATTTACTGATCATCTTTCATATATTTCAGGTATTCAGTTCACATAGTAGCAAAGGTAAAGCCGCCATAGCCCCAGATGACACCAAACTCATCACAAATCAGTTACTTTTAATTTCAAAATGATAAAAAAAATCTTCTGAATACCAGAAAATAATAATAGTCATGCAGCCTAATAGCCCAGCATTTCAGAGCTGTCAAATGTGTTAGGCATAAAGCATTCATAAACAACTCAGCGCATGACGTTGTAGTAATTGACTAGTGGGGTCTGACTATCACTTCATAGATTTGCCTGCTCTATCCTGACATTAATTACATAATTATTGGTGCAGAGTTACAATTTCAGCATGTATTAGAATGGCAACAAAGGAACTGTGTAGGGAAGGTATCTGAACTCCTATTAGTTTATATTTCATCTACTGATACGAAATGTTCCCATGGTTTTTCAGGTGAAGTTTGAAATGTTTGACAATACAACTTTGTTAATATTTAGGGAGACTTGGCACATATTGAGGGTGTTGGAGGCAGGTAATATGGGAAAATGTAAAGGAGAATTAGCAAACTATTTGAAGGAGTGGGCCATTGATGGGTATTAGTTTTTGGGAGTAGCCTGATGGATGTCAGAGCACTGAAATGCTCTCTTGTGTACTTATAGTAAAGTATCTAGCAGAGCAAAGGGAACTGGCTTTGTGTTAATCATAGGACATTAGCTGATTGTACAAGGACAAGCGGACATAGATTTATGGCTTTACGCAAGAGACGTGGGGGTTTGGAAGGAGGAACATTTTCATGCAGTGAATGGGGCTTGCTGCCTACAAGGGTTGTAGAGGCAGAAGCTCAATAATTTCAAAAAGAAATTGGATGGCCATTTGAGGGAAATAAACTCTGTGGTACAGGGATAGAACAGAAAAATTGAGTTGACTGGATTGCTTTGCAGAATCGTAGAATTGTGGTGCAGAAAGAAACCATTTTTCTTCTTTATTCATTCATGGGTCATGGGTGCTACTGGCTGGCCAGCATTTATTGCCCACCCATAGTTGCCCTTGGAGGGTCTGACCAGGGTCCTATTTAGCTGCAACGTTTTCTCTTGACTCCTAAACTCAATTCCTCGATTGATGAAAGCCAGTACACCATATGTCTTCTTAACCACAGCTTCAATCTGCACAGCTACTTTGAGCGTCCTATGAACCCGGACCCCAAATAGCAGAAATAGTTTCTCTGAATCTACCCTATCTGTCCCCCTCAACAACTTGAATACTTTGATCAAATCACCGATTAATCTTCAAAATTCCAAGGAACCGTCCTTTGTATAACCTCTCCTTGTAACATAAACCTCAATATCAATTTGAATAAATCTATGCTGCACTATCTCCAAGGTTTATAGTGGTGTTTCCCAGGAGTTTGTACTGAGACTTTTGCTTTTCCTGATATATCTTAAATACCTTGGTCTTGGTGCGCAGGGGACAATTACAAAGTTTGTGGAGGATATATGAACTTGGAAGTATTATAAACTGTGAAGACGACAATGTAGTCTTTCAAAAAGACAGAAAAATTGGTGGAGTGAGCAGATAGACAGCAGAAGAACATTAATGTAGAGAAGTATAAGCTGCTGCATTTTGGTTGAAGGAGAATGTTATATATTTAAGTAGTTGCATGATTGCTTTCAGAGATGATCACTTGATTTGTTGGTGATGTCATTAGGATGTTTCACAGGCTGCTGTTTTAGTTTTGGTTTGTGCTCATAGCAGCAAAAGTTTCTAGAATAAATCTGTTGTTGTTAGTTTGAATCATCTTTGTTTGTTTAAGACCCACAACCCCAAACATTGCTAGGACGTTACAAAAAAGAAATTGGCGATGAGTCAGTATTTTGTTACATTGAGAACATCAAAAAAAAATCAAAGTCAGAAAGATGCATTGTGGGCCCTCGCACTTTGAATATTAGAAGGCTGGGGAAAATTAACAACAGGATTAAAGATTGAGATGCCAGTTTAGGAAGACCAAGTGAGAAAAGAGCTTCTAAGTTTTAAAAGAGGGTTTTTTTTCAGATCACAAAAAAGTGAGATTGCAGTCAATATCTGGCATATTTGTAAAGAAAGGATGCTTTGCAATATGGCTGGAGTTTTTGTCTCCAGGGTAAAAATTGGAGTAATTAGCTACCCAGTGAGTTGTTCAATCTACCAAGAACATTATCCAGGGTTTAGTTGGTCAAACCTTTATAAGACCTTTAAGATCAATGCACAACAGTAATCCCCCAAACATCTTATTGAAGAAGCATCTACTCCATTGGCCTGGGTGCACATCTACATTATTTCTGACCTAGAAACTTGAATCTGCTTCATACCATAAGGCAGACAAACACAAAAGCTCAGAAATGAAGGCCAACTTCAACTCAACTTATTTCATACTTTCCTCTTGACCCTGGTTTCCACTTTCTTCCAGGTATGTTGTGCTGCTGCTCCTTAGAGTACCATTAAAGATAATCCTCCTCATGCAATTTTGGTTGAATGCTAAACCCCAGGATGTTTGATAGTGGGTGCTTCAGTGATGGTAATGCCATTGAATGTTAAGAAGAGATGGTTAGATTCTCTCCCTTGTAGATCGTAATTGCCTAGCACTTGTATGGCACGAATGTTGCTTGCCATGTATGAGCTCAATCTGAATATCGCCTAGGTCATGCTGCATTTATCCTGCTTCAGTATCTGAGGATTTGTAAGTGGTGTTTAATCTTGTGCAATCACCATCAAACTTCCCCACTTCTGACCTTGTGAGAGAAGGAAGGTGACTGATGAAGCAGCTGGAGATGATTGAGCCTAGAACACCAAAGTCCATTTGAATTACAGCTTTCTGTAGTTTTTTTTAAGTTATGGTTTTTTACCCATGTTTGGTCCAAGGCTATAATAAGGTTCATGGCTGGGTAGCCATGGTGGAATGTGGTGAGCAGGTTATTGCTGGTAACTGTTGTTTGACAACACTTGTTGATGACATTTTTCATCACTTTGATGCTCAAGAATAGGTCAATGGGGCTGTAATTGGGTGGGTTGGATTTGTCCTGCTTCCTCTGGACAGCACATACATTGGCAATTTTCTACATTGACAGGTAGGTGCCAGTGTTGTTGCTGTACTGGAACAGCTTAGCTAAGGGCATGGCTAGTTCTGGAGCACAAGTCTTCAGAACTATTTCAGTAATAATGTCAGGGCCCATCACCTTTGAAGTATGTAATACCTTCAGCCTTATCTTGATATCATATGGAGTGAATCGAATTGGTTGAAGACTGGCATCTGAGATGCTGGGAACCTCCAGAGGAGGCCGAGGTGGATCGTCCAGTCAGCGCTTCTGGCTGAAGATGGCTGCAAATGCTTCAGCCTTGTCTTTTGCACTGTTGTGCTGGTTTCCCCCACCATTAAGGATGGAGATATTTGTGGAGCTTACTCCTCTAGTTAGCTGTTTAATTGTCCACCACTATTCACAATTAAATATAGTAGGACTACGGAGGTAAGATTTGACCCATCGGTTGTGGGATCACTGTGTTCTGTTTATTGCATGCTGCTTCTGCTGTTTGGCATTCAATAGTTGTAGCTCCACCAGGTTGACACTTCATTTTTAGGAATGTCTAATGCTATTCCAGAACTCTTTATTGAACCGGGGTAATCTCCTGGTTTAGTGTGAGATATGCCAGGCCATGAGGTCACAGACTGTGTTGTATGCAATTCTGCTGCTGCTGATGGCCCACATTCTCTCACGGATGCCCAGATTTGAGTTACTACATCTGTTCAAAGCCTGTCCAATGCATCAGCTGGTATAAAAAGAACAGTCTGGAGAAAACTCAACAGAGAGTTGTCTGGGCAAATGACCTTGGCATGGATTCCTCCTGCTGCTTCCTGCTGCCACTGGTAATATCGGGGTGAATGGAACAGAAGGAGAGACTTGAGGAAATAGTTGCTGTAACATTGGCTTCAAATGAACTGATTGTGAGGAAACAAAACCCCAAAACTCAACATATTCCCTTGCTTTTTCCACAAGGAAATGTTGGTGCAGTTTTGAAGTCTGACAAAACACTGGACGTTTCACTGTATAGCTCTGGGATTATGAATGTTGTAATGGAACTTAAACAACCTCAAGTCCTCGACAGGCCAGTTGAAGAATGTATAAGGTATAGACTATTTTTTGGGGTTTGGAGTAAGGCTCCTTAATTGTGGTTAAACATAATGGCATCAAGAACAAAAGATCCTGCTATTAATATATTGGCCTATACTCTACATTGGATAGTCTAAGAAGAAGCTATTGCCACTAAATTTATCTGACTGCTAGGGTTTTAGAGTGGTGTTTGATGGCTTTAAAAGAGATTTTTTTAGTCTAAGTTTTTTTTGCTAACATGTCATAGGAATAAACCATGCAAGTCTGCCATTCAGTCAGAACAAGGCAGATATGTTCCTGAAGTTAATTTACTCGCCTTTGCTCCTTGTCTCTTGATACCTTTGCCAAATAAAAATCTAAGATTCCAAGCGTTACAAATTACAATTGACCACCGTATACGCAGCCTTTCAACTCACCTTCAAAAATTATATACACACTGTTATGATGGCCTGGAGGGTAATCAGTGGGCCTTCCCGTGGGCCCTGTTTGAATATGACCTCCTGTATTAGGCAAGTGGAGGCTCGCCCAATAGGGTAGGAGCAGTGAGGGGTTTAAAACCAGCTGACTCCACTGAGGCCAACAGTCCTTAGATTTGGGACTGATCTGTACTCTGTAGCTGTTGAACAGCACTCAGGTATCACTGTAAATAAAAGGGTGATTGGTGATGGAAGACTGGCCTTGGTAAGATTTTTACACGCACATACATTATTAGCCATTTATGAATAAATATATTTGTACGTGGCCGTGCTTTCAATTGCTTAGGCAATACACTCTCTGCTTAGAAATACACTCTCTGTATGGTATTCAAAAAAAGACTAGATATAGCACTTGGGGCAAACGGGATCAAAGGTTATCAGGAGAAAGCAGGATTAGGCTATTGAATTGTACGATCAGCCATGATCGTGATGAATGGTGGACCAGGCTCGAAGGGCCGAATGGCCGCCTCCTGCTTCTATCTTCTGTATTTCTATGTTACCTCTTCCCATCAGTCTCCTTCTTTAAGACACTCCTTAAAACCTACCACTGTCACCAAGTTTTTGGTAATTTGCTCTAATATCTCCATCTGTGTCTGAGTGTCGTATCTTGTTTCATTTTGTTCTTATGGAACACCTTGGGACGTGTTATGGTAAAGTTATATAAATACCAGTTGTTATTCAGTTACAGAGGAAGAACTGCATTAATGCAGCACTTCTCACATTTTCAGAATATTTCAAAGCACTTTGGGGCCAATTACTTTTAACTGTTTGATTTGATTTATTATTGTCACATGTATTAACATGCAGTAAAAAATATTATTTCTTGCGTGTGATACAAAACATACCATTCAAAGAGAAGGAAACGAGAGAGCGCAGAATGTAGTATTACAGTCATAGCTAGGGTGTAGAGAAGGATCAACTTAACACAAGATAAGTCCATTCGAAAGTTTGACAGCAGCAGGAAAAAAGCTGTTCTTGAGTCGGTTGGTACGTGAACTCAGACTTTTGTATCTTTTTCCCGATGGAAGAAGGTGGAAGAGAGAATGTCCAGGTTGCATGGAGTCCTTAATTATGCTGGCTGCTTTGCCAAAGCAACGGAAAGTGTAGACAGAGTCAATGGATGGGAGGCGGGTTTGAGTGATGGATTGGGCTACATTCATAACTTTTTGTAGTTCCTTGCGGTCTTGGGCAGAGCAGGAGCCATACCAAGCTGTGACACAACCAGAAAGGATGCTTTCTATGATGCATCTGCAAAAGTTAGTGAGTCATAACTGACATGCCAAATTTCCTTAGTCTTCTGTGAAAGTAGAGGCACCGCTGTACAGTTAAATACATCAGCCAATCTGCAGGCTGATAGAACTTAATTGCAAACAGAAATGAGATAAACGAGTGGGTGTTCAGCAAACATGGACTCATAGCTTTGAGATCAATACTAGGTGTAATGTGAAGAAACATTAATTTCAAAACAGTAAACTTGTTAAAAACCTAAAGAAAAAATGCTGGAAAATCACAGCAGGTCTGGCAGCATCTGTAAGGAGAGAAAAGAGCTGACGTTTTGAGTCCAGATGACCCTTTGTCAAAGGTAGCCAGAGAAAGGGTCATCTGGACTCAAAATGTCAGCTCTTTTCTTTCTTTACTGATGCTGCCAGACCTGCTGTGATTTTCCAGCATTTTATCTTTTGGTTTCGGAATCCAGCATCCGAGGTGATTTGCTTTTTAAAAAAATGTGAACGTGTTAATGTCAGCTGAGAGGAGACACACATGGAACACACAAACCTGCATGGGCCCGATGGGCAGAATGGCCTGTTTCTGTGCTGTGCGCTCAATGTAAACGAAGGATAAATACAGTCGATAAATATATAACAAAATAAATTGTGAAGAGGCGTAAGGGAGATTAGCGGCTCGCTTTGGGAAACACTAGAATATCTTTGATTGAAAAGCTCTAATGGAACTTTCACAATTTAATGAAAATTATCTGGGTTTGCCAGTCCAGAGGCTTCATTTGAAATTTTAAGACAGATCCTGTGTGCGGAGGGATAAAACAAAACGTACTATCTTTCAACTCTTTTATTCACTTATCAGGAACACAGTTAATGTGAAATGTACTCTATCTGCCTCGGTCTGTATACATGATAGTACAGGATACTTAGATACAACCCTAACAATGAGGGTCTGACATTGAAGTAATTCAGCCGCTACTCAGTACAGCCTATTTGTAGTTTTTTTTACTGGGTCAAATGCAAAGCAACTACATTGTGAGTTGCACCTTATCTTCCCTGCCTGCAGCCTTGAAGAGTTTGTGGCTGAATGTGTCAGGTATCACCCAGGGACCTGGGCAGGAGGCTTTTGCAGTTAACCCAATACGGTGACCTGAGCAGTGCTGGCTTTGATTTAAAGGGAGTTTAGTTAACCACTGAACCTGCCTGTTCCATTAAAGAGAATCAAATTCACTTCAAATGTGGGCTCACAATAATTCCTGTTTTTCTTCATAATGGCTTTGGCTATACTGTGTTACACCTTGCTGTCTTGAGAGCAGAAAGCCATGCCAATAACAAACAAAAGGCAGGTTTCCCATTCGCCTTTTTAAAATTTAAAACATAACCTTGCAGTTTTTTCCTCTCCCCCCACCCCCCCACCCCACCCCCTCCCTCTGCTGATATCCTGGCGATATGGAATTTTTGCACTGACTGATTTCATTGTCTCTCGCGAAAGGTCTTCACTTTGGAGGCAAATATGTCTCTCAGATCACCGATCTGCCTTTCCGTAGTGTACTGCAATTAGAGCCAATCGACTTCTCTGACCTTTTCACCATAATGGGGCGAAACTCAGGAATCCCATAACAACACGGATGGACACTTGCCAGCCACAATCCGCAGAGTGCTGTCAAAACAAAGATGTGGTCACTGTCTATCACTCATTCACACAACAAAACCTCAACAGTTACCGAGCAGGGATCACATGCTAATGAGTGCATCGATTGCTTTTAGTCATTGCTTCACTTCATCCGATGTATGCCATTGTCATTGTAGAACCAAAAGAACATTTGAATTAGGAATAGGAGGAAGCCACTCAGGCCCTCCAGCCTGCTCCACCTTGCAATAAGATCATGGCTGATCTGATTATAACTTCAACCTCAAATTCCTGCCTACCCCAGATGACCTTTCACTCCCTTGGTAATCAAGAATCTATCCATCTCTGCCTTAAAAAAAAATTCCAAGAATTTGCTTCCATTGCCCTTTGAGGAAGAGAGTTCCAGAGACACACCATCCTCTGAGAGGAAAAATATCTCCTCATGTCTGTCTTAAAATGAATGACCCTTTATTTTTAAACAGCGACCCCGAGTTCTACACTCTCCGACAAGAAGAAACGTCCTCTCCTCATCCACTCTCTCAATACACCTCAGGATCTTAAAGGTTTCGATCAAGTCGTCTTTTACTTCTCTAAACTCTAGTGGCTCTCCACCCTTTCCTCAAGTCAACCCTTCCATTCCTGGAATTAGTCTAGTAAACTTTCTCTGAATTGCTTAAAATGCATTTACACCTTTTCTTAAAAAAAGGAGACCAAAACTCCAGATGTGGTCTCACCAGTACCTTGCACATCTAAAGCATAATCTCTCTACTTCTGTTATCACTTCCTCTCCCAATAAATTTTAACATTCTATTAGCTTTTCTAATTGCTTGCTGTACCTGTATATCATGATTACAAACAAACTTTAAATATTTAACCCAGGATGTATATGGAATAGACTATTCTCAGGTGGCATTGTGGCACAGTAGTTTGCACTGCTG